>NC_135501.1:105839648-106495435 GCF_052857255.1 Amblyomma americanum
TCATGGCCTGTGGTCCCGTTCACACCTGAATAGATACAAATTCAAACTGGAAATCCTGCACCACAACCATGACATTGATACCTCACTCAGCCTGGTTTTACACGAACGGACGTTCCAATTATATGCTAAGTGCTGATAATCAGTGGTATTTAGTAAGGAATCACGTAATCTCGCTGATATGGCTGGAAATCTCCGGGAGGCTGAAATTCGGGACAGGATGTGTCACTGACCCTCCAAAAGCCTACCTTGCTAAGTGGTAAGCCACCTCATTTGAATAAATACCTGCATGGCCAGGGACCCAGACAAAATGGACCTCCTCCAAAGTGCATGAGACAAAAAATCGCAGGAAACGGCTCAGAAAATCTTTTTTGATGTTTCAAGGGAAACTAAAACTGACAAACAATCAGCGAGAATAATAACGCGAGACACATGGCATGGAATTTGTGAGTTTCTTCTACTTCCTCTTCTTCAATGGCTGCTTGCCGGCGGTTGCTCGATCGAGGCGAAATAAGGGGAAGGGATGAAAAATCATATTAATCATTTTTTTATATCGAAAAGAATAATCCGAACGTTCACAGAATCGCAAAATCGTCTCTTGCCAATTGTATGTCCGAAAAGGCCGAGTACTCCGACCCTAATACACGACCATACTCTCGAGCAATGGGAAGCCATTGACTGGGCTACTCAGGTCGTTGTCAGCCGTGGACTGATAGCTACCTAGCACGGATCATCTGCATTTTGCCTTTTGACGAAATAAATGTTTTCCAACCCTATCCGCCCCGCGGCGCTGCCCGCTCATCGTACTCTTCTAGTAGCCGAAATCCTTGCTGTCGCTCCGATTCGAATGCAATGAACATTCTTTCCTTTTTGTTATTTTTGCAGCTGATTGCTTTGTGTATATTTTTATGACAGAATTTCTGGCGTCTTCTATGTGTTGTGTATTGCGTTTTGCAGTGGTGTTTTGCGGACCAATGTGATGTTAGTTCAAATGGATGTGAAAAGCAGTTTCCGGTGCCGCAGTCGACTACAAACGTCTAAATTTTCACGTAAATAAAATATGGAATTTAATGAAACCGTGGCTTCAGTAGACAACGTTCCATGAAAAGCTATGATGCATATGAGCCCACTTACCCATTGCTCATGCGCTCATAGCCTGACGGAACCGCGCTACCTGCGGTATGTCGGAATTAAAAACGCACAAGACTGCTCACTTGTCGAAGACATCGCGTTTACCATTGCTGCGATCGTTAAAATCAGGTTCCTTTTCCTTCCTGTGCAAGATTATGCATCCTAAAAATGTTTTATTTTATACGCGACTCACAACACCCCTTTTCAACCCCTTATCTTTATTATCCAATACTCATCCCTGGTAGCTTCAAGACTTTTCTCATGGCATGTTGAAGTTCGGACCTTGAATTTGTAGATTTTACCTAACATTCACCCGAAAGTCCCAAAATCAGCAGGAAGGCCATATTGTTGATACCAGAGGCCAAGGACGCGTAGATTCGGCGTTCCGTTGTGGGGCGATTATGGTTTTTTAGGTCAATGGGCCACGGTGATATATCGTTACGGCCACCGGTGCGGATGACTTCAGATTTCGTGGGGCACATTGCACGGCACTTCAGGTGACAGAGGTTTGTACGTATGACAGATTAGTGAGCGGTCGCTTTGTCGGCCAAGAAGCCATGGGTGGACCAGGTGGTAATGTCATCAATGTGAAGTGTGTAGCCAAGGTAAGGGAGTGTGAAAACTGTGTGCCAGTGGAGCCATGGTGTTATTTAAACGGAGTTGGGAGATGACTTCACTCTTGACAAAGCCTTTGTTGAGCGTTATGAAAAGGGGAGTGTGTGAAGCGTGATGCCTATGGTGGCGGTATCGCTCGATTAGAAAATGGTGCTGTATTGAAAGATGCGATGGCCATAGTTGATGCAGTTGAATTCCTCCAACATGGCTTCATGGGAGATGTTGAATCATGGGAGACGTTGAAAGCGCATTTTGTGTTCAGAGTCAGGAGATGTTCCCCACCCTGAGGGAAGCCCTCGAGGACATCTTGTTTAGGAAGGACAAAAGCATCTTAGGCAGAGAGGCTTGAACGAAAATCGAGCATCTATGGTCAGAAAAGTTCGTGTTGCTAGATGTACTTCCGGAGGCGAATATGTAGGCCCTTTCTACGGGTTCCCCAGCCCCCAGTAGTCCTAGTAGCCACTTTTGTGGTGCTAAGGATGAAGGCGCCATCTGTACGTGGCCAATAAAAGATGTGGCCTAATATCGCCATTGTCTTCTGAAGAGGGTTTTTCTTTCCTTGTTTTTCCTCTTCTTTTATCTCTCGCAGTCTTATATATATGCAATTTTGGTAAAAGCATCTGTTGCACTACATTTTTTTTGCTAGGCGGTTGTGCCTTTATGAACAAACACAAGGCTTGTAACAAGGACACAGTTTAATGTATTGACCTCGAGCGGCACGGCAATCTGTACTCACTCGAATTATGGTCGCCACGGGCCGCCGTTTTTAAATACCAGGACCCTATAACCCTTACCCTATCCCTATTCGAGGCCTATACCTTCTTCTGACAAACACCTCCCTTCTGCGGCAGCCTATGACCTCCGCCGCATACAGACTCCAACATCTTCAAATCTCCAGCAATCACACCGTATTCACTCTGTTCTATATTATGGCACGCCCGTGGTGCCGATATATGCCTACTGTAACGCACATTACTACCTCCCTGTGAACCTTACCCTTTAAAGCCGCCCAATGCGGCCTTGGAGCACTGGGAGGTACTGCTGACCAGCACCGTCTTGAATACCCAGGTGGTGCTCATTACTACCAATAACGAGTCATTCCGGCCACTGTGGTCTTGGACTGAGGATCCTACCCATTCCGGTGCAATCACCTCCTTCCAACTGTAGTAAATGTGCATTTGTACTTTTTGTTATACTTCTATGGGAAGTTGCTGAACTGGTAATTCAGAGAGCTCTGGTGCACTCTATCAAACTGCATGCGCGAAAATGGGCGGGGGCTCAAAGTCCAAAAATCTCACAGCCATTGTTCTAGCTCGTCCAAATATACTCTAAGGCAGGCTTTCGCCTGCTGCATAAGAGGGAAGATTTTCCATATCAGAATCTTTCGAAAACGGTGGATTCTTTCTGTCTCTGGTGCCTGCAAGTATAGGCCCACGTGCCCAGGTCTTCTATCATCCGTACGAAAGCACAAAAAAGAATGCTAGTGGAATCATGCCCACGTGTGAGGCAATCCACTGAAATGTAGCTTCCGGATTGTATCGGTAGTGATATGTAGTCCTCATTTTGAATGACGCCATCCTCCTTCTAACAAGAAAGGAACACTCACAGCGCCGATCCCGTGCTCTAATCCCTCCGTGTGCGGTAACCCTCCCTCGTGGTCTTACTCGTGCAGTGGAGGTTAATAATAAATTCTTTTGTGGCCTTTCTTCATTAATTCTTTGCATTTTTAAACATATTTATCTTAAGAATACTTGTGCCTTAGGGGAGCAGAAAAGAACTGCGGGCGCTTACCCACAGAACCGCAGGATCTATCAGCGCTAGCGGGCTCACGAAGTGATGAACGCGAAGTTGATGCTACGCATAGTGGCACGTTTGTGTTTGTATGTTATGGCGGGCTTAAGACGAATTCTTCATGGTTTCAGAAGTTTGTAGGCACGTAGTGTCTCATCATGTGATCAGTACGTTCCTCGTTTCTTCTACATACTGCATGTTCACAAACCCAGGCTTCCCTGATTCTTCAAGCATACCGAGCACACTGCTCCGTCTTGACTGCATACGCCGCCTTTTTGCTAAGCAACTGATGAGGCTATTTGGTTCTTGCCGTTTATGGCACCGGTGACTACTACTGTGCAAGCAAGCGCACACAGCTGCCATTTACGTGCAGCTACACAGGATTGTGCTAGCTCAGTTGAGCGAGTGGCGCCCTTCGGAGCCACCATTAAAGTAGGGGGATCAGTGTACATGGTACCCCACTCCCCAGAAGCCCCAACGCGTTCTATTTCTATTTCTGTCCTTTCTGGTTTTTCTGTCCTCATCCATCATCTCTCCGGCCAGCCTTGATGACTTGCCTGTGCATGACGGCTATGTCCACTGAGGTCGGCGTCTGCCCGTTACGCGGGGGACCAAGCTTGCAATATTTGCAACCGTTGCAATACTTTCGAGAGCACTGCGTTAGCATTTCAATGTTTGCACTTGAATTTTTGTCATTCGGCGAACTTCTTTGAGCAGTCTTTTTCTCCTAATTCGCTAGATATGCAAGTCATTATGCCCTTGGCGATGTCTACCTGGCATGTAGTCCATGATGAAATAAAATGAAGTTTATATTGGACACAAAAAAGCAGAATGAGGTTTTGAATGTGTTTTAAGTGTCTCAAAATGCCTGTACCCCTGAAAAATGGCGACAAAAAATGTAAACAGAATCGAAAGGCAATAGGTTTGAGGCTTAAGCAAAAGGACGCCAAATGATTGAACGAAGCAAGAACAAAATCAGGTATTATTGTGTTCACGATGGTGAAGCGATTACTACTCGAAGCCCGAACTCTTTTCCAACGTGATTACAACGGGTTAGGAAATCTTTGTACGAAGGGACGTACAACGCGCTAAATTTATTTCCCCGTGAACACTGGAACAGTTGTGTCATGTGGCAGCCACGGAAATAAGATTGACAACCAACTTGATCCCGGCTTCATGGACTCTGTGCATGCGTCCTTATTCCGGTTCTTCTTCGAAAGCGGTTTGAAGGCATGTCCAGTTTTCGCAAAATGGCTGATGCGTTCATTGACCTGTAGGAAACACTCCCTAAGCAGCCAGTGACCTGCGGCTTTATAGTAAACTACGGTTGAATTATTCAGCCACTCCTTGTTGTACTTGGCCACTGGTGTAGTAAGAAATGGGTCCTGTTCTGCCCACAAGATGAGCGTTGTCACGTTGATTTTGCGATAACGTATCTTGTTCAGCTGGTCACTATCATTGTTGAATGCTCGATAGTAGTTGATGGCGCCTGTCAGTGCACCTAGAGAGAGAAAAAATAGATCAAACACAGTCCACACTGCTCACAGCTGTTCAGTTAGTTTAAAAACAATTTTGAAATAATGAGTTGTGCATCCCACAGTGACGCACACAGACAGAAATAGGCTTAGGATGCATCGGTTTCAGAGATATGATTTCAGGTAAAATATCACATATTGCTGGAGCTAAGGTAATAATGATTACACACTAGCAAGCGACCAGTGAGAGTTTTCTTTCTACTCAAGTCTTATCTGCAGCGGTGCAAACGAAAAATACTGTTCAAATTTTCAATCATCTGCGCACTGCGTCACAGTGACAGAGAACGCATTTATTTAGCATGTAATCTCGCCCTGATTGAAAAATTCTTTGAAGGCTGCCATGGGAAGTTATCTGGTTACGCTCACGCTCATGAATAATGATTGAGCGATTTTCTTCGCTGTAATTTAGGTACACAATACGTGGTAACAACGAGATATTTAAATGGCTACGTAATGCGCACCCACTATCTTTTACACGTGCTTCGTGAGACATACGCTACTTGCATCGTGATATAGTGAACCAGCTCTTCAACACTCTCCTATTGCTGATAAAAAAAAAACTTTCGGATTATTATATGAATGGGTGATTTGTTTATTTTGATGTAGTGAAAAGGAAGCTTACTTCGATGAAAGGAAGAACCAGATAATCAGGAGGTAAGTGCAGAGAGTAATCATAATGTTGTGCTTACAAAAGAGCGAAGCGTTGGACACAAAGCAAGGTGATGACACAACGTAGCCCTCATGATCCGTACATGTTTCCGTTCGCTACACCTGTGCACTGCATTTTAGGCAAAAAGTGTACTACTTCGCCGCAAAACAGTCAAAAATTGTCCCGAAGCCTGGGCGGTGTTGACGTTCAAACCAGCACTGAAGCCATGAGCCTAGGCGGTAAAGTTTTCCACTGCCTTGGTACCGAGCACAAAAACAATTTCTTACTCTTTTTACCCTTTTGTTGGTCCTCTCAGAAAAATACAAAAAAAGTAAATGAAATAGAGAGGGAGCCCGGATCAGCAACGCTTTACCGGGCTTAAAGCCAATAAAAAAAGAAAAGGAGCTAAACGCTAAAAAACCTAATTTCAAGAGAAAAGCAGGGAAATAGAAACAACAAACAAACAAAAAACAAACCAAAAGGCACAGAACAGGCCGAAGCACAATGTCACAGAGAATGTCAGCAGTGAAGTCGCAGGCACAGTTGGTCCAGACACCACAGACAATCAGAAACACAGTTTAAGTCACAGAAAATGTCCGCACAGATAACATCACAGGCACAGTTGGTTCAAAAACAGTGTCAGACCACAGAGAGATGCATCCTTATCCAGCAAAGGAACACAGAGCACTTCTCTGTACAGAGCTTATGCCGTAAAAATTATAGTGACGAAGGTACTCACCAGAAATGTGGAGGAATTGTGCTGCTGATGAGATGAACCATTTGGATCAGAACAGCACAGCAGAAGGGTTATTCAAAAGAGAGGGGTAAGTAGACAGTGTAATGTCAGATCAGCAGAGAGTTTAAACGGGAAACTAAAGGAGCAGTAAGGGAGCAATTCTGGAAGTAATGACAAACATCTTCGCACAAAACACCGCATGAGCAAATTGAAGAAGGAGATAAGCCAATTTTTTGGAGCCGAAGGGAGCCGACCATGCCCAGTGACTAAAGTAATAAGAGGACTCCTAGGTAGACGAATGGAAGGAATATTGAGCGTATCGGGGATCCAATTAAATAATTCAGTGCCGCCATTATTTTCTTGCCAATAAGTTCGCCATAAGAGAAGTGAAGAATGGTGTAAACGGGAACGCACGCAACGGCGTGAAAGGGTAGAAGTGTGTAAATGGCCATATTGCCCAGCACTACCAGCAGCCTGGTCGGCTAACTGGTCGGCTAACTCATTTCCGAAAATTCCGGAGTGACCCTGGGTATGAAATAAAAGAAATGAGGAAAAAGAAGACAAACGATAGAGATCTTTCTTGATAGAAATAATTGTCGGGTTAAATGAAGTAACTGAAGACAGGGCAGAAAGCAGAGATAGAGAATCAGTGTAGAAATGAACGGGCATAAAAGGAGCGTTATTAATAGCAAACGCAACAGCAGAATGGAATGCTACAAGCTCAGCGGCATAGGCACTTGAATGTAGTTCTAAGGATATGCGATGAACGTATAAAATATTTTGTATGAAGCTAAGAACAACAAAAGCAGCACCAGCACTGTGATGGGTGAATGACCCGTCTGTGTGAATATGCAATGCGCGATGACACGAAAAAGCCAAGGCTTCCTGATAACTTAGTTGAGCAAAAGAAAATTTATATTTCAATGAGGGATGGTCACACGAGATATTAAGTACAGGCTGAATTTCAAACGGGTTATAAAATGTCTTGCCGTAGACAACGGGTTGCCGTAATGTAAAAAGCATAAACTGTGCACATAATTGATCCAGATAAATAGGCAATAGAAGAACATTGGCAAGTACATGAAGAGCAACAGTTCTCGTAGTACTGTAGGCAACAGTAAGAGCAAGAAGCGGAATGCGTTTCAACGACAAGACACGATCTCTAAGTCTGGAAGGCGGACAATGGAACCACCAAGCTGGGGCGGTATTGGTGATTGTAGGAAGAAAAACCTGATGATACATGAGGCGCAAACGCGATGATGAAACACGAAAATGGAAACGGAACCAATTAAGGAACTTGGTCGTAGATGCAATAATTTTCTCTTGCAAATGATTAACATGAGGAATAAAGCTAATGCCGGAGAAAAGTTTAGAGGATTTTTAGCGACATCGCCTCAGACGACTGGCCATGGTCGCAAATAATAATCTCTGTTGTAGACCGACTGATGCACAGCGCAGCTGGAACCACTACGTTCTACGTTTCCAAATGTTCGGTGGTAGTAATACTATAACGCCTATTATTTGTACGAACCATAGAAATCTGCAGCTCGATAATGAAGTAGGATGACTTAAGAAATAGGAAGCCCTTTATAGACAAAAGACACCGCGATGATCTAACACCGGAGAATAAGTGGCCTAGACGCTGTAGCTTAATGTAGCTGCAAATAAAGATAAAAGAATGGCTGGCAGTTTAGCGTTGCTAATTAAGAAATATTGTGCGAAAGCGGAGGTTTTCGCCACTTGACAATAGCGCCATGTGCCTGAAAGCGCGAGTGATGTCTTCACTGACACAGGGGGGGAGGGCAAGTTATGCAGATCTTTCCTCAAAATCAACGGAGTCTACAACATTGTCAACGTCACCGCCAATGAATCTAACCAGCGCTGGCGGCCTAGTGCTATAGTGCCGCGTTCCTGCCAGAATGTTGTATCAAAGCATGCAGAGCACATATCTCTGTTACTACCGCTTAGTAGCTCAAAGCGCGATTAGCGGTCCGCTGGTCCAAGGAAGCAGTTATGCCCGGTTTCTTTTCCTTTCGTGACTATCTAAGAGACATCACTTCCACCTGCAGATTTGGCGGGGTAGGACGCTAATAGTGCTCTTTTCGCGAGGATGGAAGTTTATGGCGACGACGACATCAGCTCACAGCGCGAGAATGTGGCAGTTAAAAACGAGGCGTGATCAGTGGCGGCGATAGCATATGCTCTTGTGAAGTGGCCAGCGAGGCTGGTCCGTTCGCGCCGCCAACGGCTGTAAATGCAATCATGGAAATATTTATTTTATTTTTGCAGGTGTCAAGAGAAAAAGGGCGATGCTTCAGAGACCCATCGGCCTTTTTAATATTGGTAGTGAAGTAGTTCTTTCTAAATAAAGAGCGACCAAGGCGGTAGAATGCGTCGCTGAGGACACAGAAAAGCGGGCGAACGCACGGGCACATCAGGCATCAAAAGCCATGTACTCATGGTGCGCTGCAGAGTGCGGCACAGAAAATATTAAGAGCGCAGAGGCACATAAAAGTACCGAAAACGTCGACTGACGCCGAAGGCGGTTTTCCGCTTTTAGAGCGAAAACGGGGGAAGGGCGGCGGCATGTCTTGAAGCCAATACAGCTGGCCGAGTTCTGCAATGGGAACGGTGAGAACCTTCTACGAGCTGTTCACTACAAAGCTACTCTGTTGCTGCAGTAGATTTCATGCTTGCACGGAGTCCCGAAGGCACTGAGACTACGAAATTGTTTTAGCTCGACCACGGGCTAACTTGGACAGCTGAAAGCCGTGGAGGTATTCTATAAGCTATCCTTTTCGCCTCTATTCAGTCCTCTCTCAGTGGTCACTGAGATTTACTCACGCCTTTCAAACGTCTGTGGCCAGCGACTCGGCCATTAGGCGATTAACAACTGGACCTCACCATTGGCTGCATATCACATCCACTTTCAGTCAGTAGTAAGGTCCGGTCGCCAACCACCCCAATGGCCGAGTCGCTTGCCAAAGGCGCTTCAAAAGCCGCGCGTATCTCTGAGCGACCACTGACAGAGGATGGAGTGGACGCAAAATGGACAACGGAAAATGGACAGCCCATATAGAATACTGCCATTTATATCAGCGACAACAGATGGAGTCTTCATTACAGTGCATTTGTTTGCAGTAAAGAATAACTGCAAAAAAAGATAATGAAAAGTATTACTTGGTGCTTCAAAATCTCGCGCATTATTGATGCAGCCAGACGAAATCATATTTGTACGGCTCAATAAGAAAACGTAATTGCTGCGACCACATTATATGTATTAGTTGGTACCGAATGTGCGCTTCTTAATGGAAGTTTCTGGAGTTCACGCCGTGTCTAATGTCCCCGCGGAAGTTTTCATCGAAAGTAGTTGATTCAATGAGGCCATTCAGTTAATTTATGAGGACATAATTATACATACCATCTCGCGAGAACATGTATTTGTGTGCGTTTTCCTCCTGCGGGGTAAAACCTTTGTGGACCTTGTCAAAGAAGGCGAAATCATTCATGATGAGATATTTCTCAGGAACAGCCCGGTGACGGAAAGGAAGCATATACCTGCATGAATAAAAATGCGATGAAAACTGAGCTGTGCTATTGCAAGTATACCTTCCTACGAAACTCTTCGGTTTAATTTAAAAAAGATAGGTGTTGAAAGCTCTCACCGGTGACACAACCAGCACTATAAAACGAAAAAAACAACCCAAAACAATCCTTTGTAGCCATTTCTACAGCAATCACAGTACTTGAAGAGAAATATTTTGCTTCATATATATTTAAGTTGGCTTGCTAAGCACACCTGATTTTGCGTTGTCTTGGCTGCGTCAATTGCCTGTGTATGTAGTGACCTCTTTAGAATCACATCCAAAAATGTATCACTGATTTTGAGAGTAATTACAAGAATTTAATTCTTTCAGTGCCTCTGTTCCACTTCTGGGTGGTCGTTTATCTCAGGACAATATTTTTCCTCTTTGTGTTTTACTGAATGGTTAAGAAAAAAAAATGAAACTGTTTTTCAGGTTGCCGTCTAAAACCCTCACGTATCCACTGCACACCCAATTATTATTAGTATGACAGTTTGGGAGTTGCCGTGCGGACGTCATCAAAAGCGATACACGTAGGGAGCCGGTATTATGACCGTATAATATGACTCAGATCTATGTTAGACTTAGTAAACAAAAAGAAGAAGCTGAATTCGGGGAAAGGTTTTCAGATATAGACCATATTCTCACCATCAGTCGCTTAATAGCAAAATGTTCAGGACGTAAAAAAAAGTTTTATCTAGTCTTTAAAGCTTTCCACCGAGCGTTTCATTCACTTGAAAAATGAATGAAAATTTCAGTTGAAAATTTTGATGACTAATTTTGAGCCTGTTCACAGTTTTATTCCCGGGTGAGCCATTACTGATACATTACAGGCGGGTGCAAAAGAACGGCACAAAACATACCGGAAATAAACTCAGAACGGACAAACGAACAAAAACCTTCGGTTGCATGATGTTGCCATGCTTAAGTCAATACACCTGCATTCTATCTTTCTTAAGTTGAATCCTCATGGCCACTTTAAAGCTTTCACCTTTTTGACTCTGCCTGAGCTGTGATGTGCTTAGCGAATTTTAGCGCTTTTTTGGTTTGCCTCCTGATTATGCTTTTTATTGTTTAGCCACGTTATGTGTTGGCCACATAGATCTATAAGCTTTTACCTGTTTTAAAATGTGACGCGGCTTTTGCATCTTTGATTTTTAGTGCTTGGTGAACGCTCACCTGCTTCCTGATGCAGATTTTTGTTTTGTTTTTTTTTCTTTGTGTTTGTTTTTTGTTTGTTATTTTTTACTGTTCAGCCGCGCTACTTGTTGGCCTGCGTACTATTGTGTAAGCTTTGTCTGTTTTTATAATGTGACTGCTTTTGATTCCATATTTGTAGTACTTAGTGCGTGATCACCTGTCGTGACATTTGTTTTGAACATACCTCCTTGGCTATGTGAATGAAAGAACCGTACTTTTCGCTTTTTCTCTTTTTTTGATTCGTGATTCACTGGCGCCCTGACTGTCACGTGGTTTATTATGGCTTTATAATGCGCGGGGTGGCTTCACAGTAAACAGTTGGTAGTCACTGCGCATCCTGTATTTCTTTGTTTCTGGTGTGCTCTGTGCCACTCTCTTGCGCTGCCCTCTAATGTTTCAAATATGAACCAACTAGGCCAAGCTCGAATTTTAGTCAATCATAACAACTGTAAAGATTCATTACAGTGTACGCTCTACGTTATTTAGTTCAGCATTGCCACAGATTCTTTAAAGCCTCGAGCAAGAAAAGTTCATTTAAATGGAGTAGGGTCTCCAATCCTGTTACTGACGTGTAATAATATTTGGTGCTGCTAAGTATTGCCTTTCACATTCAGCTGCTCCTCTTTTACGTTACAAGCTGCTTTAAACATTACCTTGTTTCTGAACACTGAAGTGTAGAGCAGCGTTGAAAGCTAGGTTTTTTTGGAGCGTGTAAAGGAACCGAATGACAAAGTACTGGAACCAAACTGGGCTAGTTGAACGCTACGACTGACCGCACAGAACAGCACAAAGGATTTGACGTGTATCCAAGAACATGAAGAACATGTTATGCGTGAAGGAAGGAGAGGAAAGGCGAATGGAATGGAATGGAAAACTTTATTGGTTCTTAAGATATTAGTGAGTTGAGGACGAAGTCTTCATTCTTGATAACTTTGGGTCCTCTTCAGCCTTGGGTGGGCCCCTAGTCCAAGGCACCACTGAGTCGGGCCACCTCGCTTGCGTGTGCTATGAGGGCCCTTTGGACCCCTAGCTCGCAGCTGGTGAGCCGGCTCTCCCATTGCTCCGCACTTGGTGTTGTATGTTTGTGGAATGTCTTGTTTCTCTCGCATTCCCATGTGATGTGATATAGTGTTGGCCTTGCTCCGCACCATGGGCATACGGCGCAATATTGTGTGGGGGACATCCTGCTTAGTATCTAAAGATTTGGAAAGGAACCCGTCTTCAGTCTACGCCATCCTGCGGCTTCCTCCTTCGTCAACGCTTTGTGTGGTGGGAGGTATTGGAATCTTAGCCCTCTATATATGTTTAGCAGCTCTGAATAACTGTCCCCGCAAGTAATATGAGGCTCTCCCGGGGGGGACTGAGGTGCCCGCTCGGATGGTTAAGCCTCGAGCTAAGCTGTCCGCCCCTTCATTGCCCTGAATCCCTGCGTGGCTTGGTATCCAGATTATGTTGTGTGTAGGTTGTCTTTCATAGAGCGGTGCTCTACTAAGGATCTTGAGGGCCGTGCTGCTTATTATACCCCTGATATAGTTTCGGCACGCCCCTTGTGAGTCTGTTAGGATGTTGAGAGATTTTCCTATCCTGTATCCCTCCTCTGCTGCCAGTGCGACAGCTATTTCCCCTGCTTCGATTATGTCTGATACCGCTGCCGTGAGACTCGTGATTAGTTTGCTTTGATTATTAGCAACTACCGTTACTGCGTGTTTCTTGTGTTCTTTTGGATAGAGGGAAGCATCTGTGTAGACTGTGTTGTCTCTCTGCCCCATCGTTTTTTCGTAGAATTTTGCCCTAGCCTGTCCCCTGCTGGTATGGAGATTGGGGCCCATATTGCGGGGGACAGGTTGTATGCGTAGTTTATTCCTTAGCAGGTCCGGTATTATTGCCCTACTACTTTGCGGTTTTTCTATTTCCCAACCCAGCTTTGTCAGGAGCGCCCTTCCTGTTGTTGTGTTACTGAGCCTTCGCGCTTGTGCCTTGAGCTGGCATTCCTTTAGTTCTTCAAACGTGTTGCTGATTTCCAGTTGCATCAGCTTGTCATTGGATGTGTTTCTTGGGAGATGAAGGGCTGTTTTGTATGCCTTCCGAAGGATTGCTTCGGCTTGTTCTCTTTCGGCTTTGATGGTTACATGGTACGGCAGGGAGTATGTGACCCGGCTGACCACCAGGCTGTTGACCAGCCTGAGGGTCTCTTCCTCTTTATGCCGTATCGCTTGTGCGCAACTCTGCTGATCATGCGGCCCACTTGTCCCGCTGCTCTACTCAGCAGGCAGAGGGTGTGGCTGCACCTCCGGCTGCCCTGCAGCCACATGCCGAGGATCCTGATCATTTTCTGTTCCGGAATGTTTTGGCCTTCGAGTTTTACTTCGAGTGGGGCATCTGTTGGGTGCCTTCCCACTCTGAGGAGCTCAAACTTCTCCGTGGAGCATCTGAGGCCTCTTTTCTGCGTATATTTCTCGATGCAAGCGCCGGCTTTCTGTAGCGCTTCTTGTTTGTCCCCTAGTGATTCTTCGGTGGTCCAGATGGTTATGTCATCTGCATACATGGCATGACTGATTCCCTGGACTTCGTTGAGCTTCTTCGCAAGGTTGACCATGGCGATGTTAAAAAGTATCGGCGAAATTACCGAACCCTGCGGAGTGCCCTTACATGGCGTTTGAAAGGTGTCACTCCGCAGGTCTCCGAGGCCTATGGTCGCTGTTCTATCTGTGAGGAAGCTTCTGACGTAGTCGTGTACTTTCTTCCCGCAGTTGGTAGTGTTGAGTACTTCCATAATGGTGGCGTGGGATACGTTATCAAAGGCCCCTTTGATATCAATGGCCATGACGACGTTCTCACCGTTTTTAGGCTTTGTTTCGAGTACCTCTTCTTTTAGTTGTAGCAGGATGTCTTGGGTGGAGAGGTTTGCCCGGAAGCCGAACATGGTGTTGGGGTACCATCCTCCGTCTTCTGGGTGCGTTTGGATTCGTCGGGTGACGATTTTCTCAAAGAGCTTGCCGAGGCACGATGTGAGCGAAATTGGTTTGAGGTTTTCAATTTGGAGTTTCTTGCCGGGCTTGGGAATCATGACCACCACGGCGTGTTTCCACTCCGTTGGGACTGTTCCTTCTTCCCATAGTTTGTTGAGGTAGAGGGTGAGTTGGTCTACTGCTTCTTCACTTAGGTTTTGTATTAGCGAGTTGCGAATCTTGTCCGCCCCTGCCGCCGTGTTCTTCGTGGTTGCTCGTATGGATTCGACAACTTCTTCCCTTGTGATTGGCCGGTCTGTTGTAGGGTTCTCCTCTCCTTGGTATTCGCCTTGATAGCCTTCCACCGAGCCTTTCCCATAGCATTTTCCCATAGCCTTTCCCATAGTAGCTGGTCTTCGGTCCCTTCATATTGGTGAATTAGTCTCTGAATAGATTTGCAGCTTTCTGTTTTGCTTTTGCTTGGGTCCATTAGTGTTCTGAGGATCTGCCACGTTCTAGCTGTGCTGAGGGTGCCATTCAGTGAGGTACTGAACTGTTGCCACCCCTCTCTCGCTAGCTGCGTTGGATATTCCTCAACTTGCTGTGTTATTTCAGCAATTTTCTTCTTTAGTTTCCGATTTAGTTTTTGCGCTTCCAGCGCTTGGTTAGGCCCCGTCTTGCCTCCCATAGTCTGAGGAGTCGCTTGTCCACTTCCGGCGCTAGTTCTGTTCGATCTACCTCTTTGGTGTAGAGGTCCCTGATTTGCTTGAGTTGTTGGCTCCATTCTTCTACTGAAGCTATATCCCCTTTTAGCTGTGTGCAGTGGATTCGGAAGACATCCCAGTCTGTTAGGGTTCCCTTACCAATTTTCCTCTTGATGCTTTCTGCTTCCGTGCTGATCCTAATGATGTAGTGATCGCTTCCCAGATTTTCTTGCAAGTTTTCCCATTCCACTTGCTTGGCGCCCCTGACAAAAGTTAGGTCGGGACATGTGTCCACACTGACGATATTCCCCTGTCTAGTAGGTTGGCCCTCATCTGGGAGTAGTTCGCAGCCTATGTTTTCTGCTGCTGTACAGATGCTGCGTCCCTTTCTGTCTTCAATTCTGCTGCCCCATTGCGGGTTTTTTGCGTTAAAATCCCCGGCTATTATCAGGGTGTTTTGTCCCGCTAGCTTTCTTGCTTCTGTAAAGAGTTTAATGAAGTCTCCCCTATTTTTAGGTGGGCTGTATAGATTAACTATGAAGGTACTTTTAGCTGTCCGCTTCCTCTTGGGGATTGTCTTGGTTACTATGTGTTTGAGCTGTGTATCCTCGAAATCTTTGTGTGCAATGGTGGTGATTTTGTTGCTAATTAGAGTAGCTGTTCGTCCGTTCTCCTGGCAAGTATATCCTCTCAGGGCTGGAATGCAGTTTGTCTCTTGTAAAAGTATTAGATCTGGTGGGGTTCCTCTAGTGCTAATGAACTGCTGTAGGAGCCCTTGTTTGCGCTTGTAGCTCCTGCAGTTCCATTGCCATTTCTCTAGTTGGTTTTGTCCTGCCATGTTGATGTATTAGAGTTTGCGTTCATTCCCTGGGATTCTGATCCAAACCTGGCGTCATTTACAGTTCTCTGTGTGTTTTGATTCTTTACATAATATCGAAAGCTCTGATCCTGCATGGCTATCTTTTGATTTAGCTGCTGCATTTGCTGTTGCATTTGCTGTATCATTGTTTTCAAATCGTCTATTGGGGAGGTTCCTCCTCCGTTAGTCTGTAAGCTTCCTACGCTCTGCTGCGGGGGTGAGGGTGCCCTGACAGGCGAAAAACCTGCCTTTCGCGTCTCTTGTATTTCTGCTAGTAGTTCACTTATTTGTGTTTTGAGCTGCCTGTTTTCTTCACGGGTCTGCTCCTGTTCCCTTTTAAGATTATTAATTTCGGCAGTCAGCCTTTTTTCGCTTTCTGTTTGTGTGTTTGCGTTGTTACTGTTGCGCGAAGCAAAAAGCGTCTTGGGAGGGCCGGCTCCCCAGCTCACCTTAACTCCGCCGCTCTTCTGCTGTAGTTGTTTCGGCTTCGCCCAGGCCTGCTGACCGCCCAGGGGTGGGTAGGACTCGTCCCGCTCCCGGCTCCGGCCCTGGCCTCGGCTGCCACTGGGGACCCGGCTGTGGCTCCTCGACTCGCTCCGGTAGTCGCCTCGTTTCTCCTGGTCTTCGTTCCGGAACCAGCGTGGGCGCCGCGCTCCGCCTCTGCTTCGGCTGCGGCCGCGTCGTTGCTGACCCTGGGGTCCCCATCGTAGTTCGCTCGTTGTCTTTAAACGTTGCTTGCAGTCCTTTGTGCCGGCTGTGTGGGGCTCCCCACACAGCAGGCACTTGGGTGTGCATTGATGGTGTTCCTCTGGATCCTTTTGGCCACACTGTCTGCAGGTCTTGATCCCGGGAGTCGGGCAGACCTCGGACCGGTGTCCCTGCTGACAGCAGATGTAGCAGATCTGTCTCGTTGGTCTGTAGGGATAGCATCACATTTCTCCCCCATGTACAGAACTTGCTTGGGGAGGATGGTGCCATCGAAGGTGATGGCGGCAGTGCTCGACCGGCCTAGCATTCTTGCCGCCAAAATCTTCCCACCCTGCGTTCGGGTTCGTAGGTTTGCCTCGAGTTCTTTGGCAGGTGTTCCCGGGTCCGCCCCGTGGATTACCCCGCGCAGCGTTCCCTCCGGCGCTGCCACGTGTGCGTTGAGGCCGTAGCTGTGCTCTCCAAACTTCAGCTGCGTAATGCGTCTAATTTATTGAGCAGCGCTTTCGTTGTCGGTGCTTATAATAATGATGTTCGAACCTGTGCGCAGTCGGATAATAAGGTCTTCTGCCTTGCATCTATGTCCGGTGGCTGCAACCACCGCCCGCGCAACTTGGTGCGTCTGCAGGTTCTTCACTGCTTGTCCCTTTGGCCTCAGGACTATTTTTAAGTCGTCCTTGGGTAGCGGAGGCAGTCTCCTCCTCGGCGCTCCTTCCCGCTCTCCTTGTCTCGGTGCAGCTGGCGTGCCACCTGTGCTCTTCGCCGAGCCTAGGGCATTTCCGTTCCCTAGCCCTGTCCCCGCCAAAAATTCTGCTTGGCTGCCGCGTTGGCGTTTCTTCTCCCGCTTGGAAATGGCTATCTTCCATTCCGCGTCCGCGTCGAGATTTTGACTTACTTGTGACGTTGTGGTCGCTGGGGTGCTGCTTTTCAGGCCTTGAGTGGCTGCCGCTGGTCCGTGGTCACGGGTCTCCCCGGCCGCGTCTTGGTAGTCTTCGTCCATAATTTCGTGGTTTTCGGCCATGAGATTCGTCGGACCTCGTAGTGGTGTGTGTCCTAAGCTGAGGTTGAGTACTCGGGCCGTCGCTCCAGGCTCCTCTGCCGTTGGCCAAGGCCGGGAGGGCTGCAGAGCACCGCTGTCGTGTTAGGCCTAAAAGGCCTAGCTCTGGTCGGCCACGCGGGAAAACTTCAAGTCCGAAAAATCCAAAAATACTGGACCCACTGGCTTGAAAGTGGTTTCCGCGTGGTCCGCTTTGCTGTCGGCGACGATTCCAACCAAAATTTCGGTGGTCCCATCGACTTGGATGGGTCAAGGAGCCCACAAACTGCGGAGCGCATGTGAAATGCGTCCGCTCTCTTCGGCTGCTCGCAGCCCCCCCCCCCCCCATAATAAACGAAGTGCAGATATACACGGAAAAGCACGAGCCGTCTGTAAGGGCGCAAGGGCCAAGAGATGCCGGGATAAAGAAACATGGGGCATTATATGCATTCGTTCGGTTTATGAACCGAAGAAGGTATCAAAAAGAAATTCAACTGTAAATTATTTAGTGTCCGTAGGCCAATACCACTAAGTGATTCACATATATTGATGGCTAAAGCAAAATTTCAAAAAAAACATGCTAGTAAAATTTTACTGCCTATGGCTCTGAGTCAACAGGCCGGCACACTGGGCGCCCACACCCCCCTAGTCCACCAGATGCAACGCGTGACACGAGGCGCGCGCACAATACTGAGATCGGGCCTCTCTGCACAAAACTATAATAATAATAATAATAATAATAATAATAATAATAATAATAATAATAATAATAATAATAATAATAATAATAATAATAATAATAAGTAGTTTTTGGGGAAAGCAAATGGCGCAGTATATGTCTCATATACCGGCGGACACCTGAACCGCGCCGTAAGGGAAGGGATAGAGGAGGGAGCGAAAGAAGAAAAAGAGTTGCCGTAGTGGAGGGCTCCGCAATATTTTCGACCACCGGGGTATCTTTAACGTGCACTGACATCACACAGGGCACGGGCGCCTTAGCCGCAGCGGTCGGGTTCGAACCCGGGAACTACAGATCAGTAGCCGAGCACCCTACCCACTGAGCCACCGCGGCGGGTATGCACAAAATTGGAAAATTGGATTTCGGGAAAGGAAATGGCGCAGTATCTGTCTCACATCTTGGCGGACTCCCGAACAAGGCTCATTCCTGATTCCTGATTTAATATCTGCCGCAGGTCCCTGGAACTAAGATATTAAACTTATTTTTGGAATATGGCGGAGTGGTGGGTTTGAAGCACTCTGGCACGGGTCGGCACGGGTCGGCCCGGTATCGCACTGCCTCCAGGATCGGCCTGTGGAACATTAGCGCGGCACGTCTTTTCTTTCAATATTTGCTCTCCTCTCCTATCCTTTAGCCGTCCTACTTTCAGCACGCGGCAGCGAGCGTGGCTCGGCTTGAGCCAGAAGGCAGGCCCGTGCTCTTTCCTTTTCCTTCTTCCTTTCAGAAACATCAGTCAGTCAGTCACACCTGAACCGCGCCGTAAGGGTCGGGATAAATGAGGGACTGAGAGAAGAAAGGAAGAGGTGCCGTAGTGGAGGGCTCCGGAATAATTTCGACCACGGGTGACTCTTTGCGTTTCGCCTCCATCGAAATGCAGCGCTGGAGAGTTCTGCAGTTGAGAAATACTACAATTTTCTCTCATGCTCCTGCGTTGCGCTACCGTCGAGGCTAAATGGTGCTTCACGTGCAAGCAATCCAGCGAATTGAATGCTTTAGCGGCGCGTCCCAGCGAGTAATTCTCAGCTGGTTGGAACCTCGCCGCTCGAGCCACCGCGACAACTCAATACAGGTTTTTGCAGGTTATGCTTCATGCATGCGAAACAGGCATGCAAGCGGAAAGACTAGCGGAAAGACTAGCTTAGGAAAGGCGACGAAAATTAAGAAAAGTCAAGTCTGGAAGGGGATGCAACGAAAAAGAAAATAGAACGACCAGAATTAGACATTGCGAGCCATTTTAGATGTTAGTGGAAAGTGCCGACTTATATACAAGAATTCTCCGTCTGCCGCAAGTATACCGTTCCTGTATCATGGCAGTCAGTAACGGAACCGGAAACATGGCTCGACACCATGGGTTAATAATTATTACTTTTTTAATATTTTGATAAAAGCAAAATGTAACGACCACGTAGCCTTACCAGGACATCCTCATTTGCCGCACACTTCGCAGGAGCTGTTTCGAAAAGGCTTTGGGATGCATGCCGTTGATGATGACCATCTTGTTGATCATGTGCTCGTGGAAGGTGGCGAAGCAGAAGGCGATCATGCCTCCCCAGTCGTGTCCCACAAGAACAACCTTTTTCTTTTTTCGAGTATCTGCAGGAAGAAGTGAGGCCCATGACAGGATTGTGTACAGAAACAAGCAAGCATATTTCATCCTGCTTTCAGAATCCATTTCATTGGATGCTGTTTCTTCAGCGTGGGGGCAGTAACAGTAATTTCCATGGGCCGAAATGTAACGCACAATTTTTTCATGCTCTGCAGTGAAATGGCGGTATATTTCTACTAATACGGCACAGCTGCCACAGTTCTCGCACTGATAAAGAGGAAGGGCATGCAATATATTTAATTAATAATAATAATTAATAATTGGTTTTTTGGGGAAAGGAAATGGCGCAGTATCTGTCTCATATATTACATTTTTCTGCGGAGGTTATACCGGCACCCTTTTTTCATATATTTTGCCGGAACTACCTTTAGCTTTCTCCCATTTTTTATCAACATCACATCCACACCTTTGGGATCAAATAAAAATATTTCTGAGTTTTTGCTCTTGTAAGAAAAGGGAACAAGAAGTTAGTTGAGTATTTAACATTGCAGAGTGTAATACTGGACAGCAGTGATGCATCCCTGTAGCACAATGAACACGTAGTTGCAGATTATTATTTTATAAATAAAAATTACGGGGATCAGACATGTGATGATATAATTTAGGGAACGCAGTTGGAATTACCGTCGATGATTTCTTTAATGTTTTAGTCTAATGACGGCCGTTACTTCATTTCGAAACTTCCCTGCCCAGATTTTTGTACAAAACCTTTGAATATTGGATTACTGTAAGCGACCGTTATGAAAATATTGAAAGTGATTATCTATCCTTCCGGCACGCGGCAAAATATTTCGTTTGAAGTTTTTACATCGCTCGCATAAAGCAGTGAATGCTGCTATAGAAAATGCAGCTATAGTACATGCTGCTACAGAAATGCTGCTGCAGAAAAAATTCAAGACTGCTCACGGGAGACCTGCGAATATATTGATTATTATGCTGAAGCCTTGCAATATATGCAAAAAATTGCGTTCATAAACTTCTCGCTGAAAAACGCATTTGCAATTTTTTTTGCATATATTGCAATGCTTCAGCATAACAATCAATATAAAAAAGTTGCTTTCATAAACTTCTCGCTGAAAAACGCATTTGCACCCGCAGCGGTGGCTCAGTGGTTAGGGCGCTCGGCTACTGATTCGGAGTTCCCGGGTTCGAACCCTACCGCGGCGGCTGCGTTTTATGGAGGAAAAACGCTAAGGCGCCCGTGTGCTGTGCGATGTCAGTGCACGTTAAAGATCCCCAGGTGGTCGAAATTATTCCGGAGCCCTCCACTACGGCACCTCATTCTTCCTTTCTTCTTTCACTCCCTCCTTAGCCCTTCCCTTACGGCGCGGTTCAGATGTCCAACGATATATGAGACAGATACTGCGCCATTTCCCTTCCCCCAAAATCAATTAATATTATAAATGCATTTGCATAGATTTGTATGCATGCATGCATACATGCATACATGCATATATGCGTACATACATACATGCATGCATGCAGCAAGAAAAATACTGAAACTTTTTTGCTCTGAGACTCATTTGTCAAAAATAACTCTGCGGTTCTCAAAACATAGATCATCAAGACTGGGGTCTCAAACACGAGGTCCGCAGAGCTAAGGGCTGTGGCCCGCAGCCTCTCTAAGTTTGTTCCGAAAGCTCATGCTAGCTTAAGGAGTCAGCTTTACCACCACGACTTGTTTTCTAGCTGAAATTGGCCAAAAAGTTGCTTCCGAAGACGGCACTCATTCTTTGCAGGAAGGAAGAGGCAAAATTCCTTTCAACTGCGTTACTTTCAGACGCACTTCAGCTGCCTTCAAGACCGGAGAAGGAGCGAATAGCCGCAAAACCGTGTCTTTCTCGTTCACTCTCTGCCCTCTAAAGGGAACAAATAACTTACTCCCACGGTACGGGGACAAAATCCTCCCTTTCCTGCGTAGCATTCGCTTCAGAGCCACGGAAGGGTTTTGGAGAGTGGACGATTTCTTAAGCAGAGTGGAGATGGCTGGTGTGGAAACTGAAAGGCAGTAGCTTGCTACCTCCCCGCTCCCCCCCCCCCCCCCCTTTTTAGCTCCGAATCACTAACTTTCGTCTTGTACAAGGCGAGAGTATTGAGGCGGTAATGAAAATAAAAGGCACGGACACTACACTTCCGAGTAGCGACTACACAGGGAATCTGGAAACTGACGTCTGCCGAGGCGCTCCACCAACAATGCTGTTTTTTTTTCTTTGGGTAAAATCGCAATCCAAAGATGATACGGGTAATTTCAGGCAACTAATGAATGATCTGCAGACGCTAAAGGTAGGGCTCGAATTGCACAGAAGTTACATGCCCATTTGAGTAGGCCGGAAGAACTGCGTAATTTTTTTCTTTGGTGGCAGAGGGCGGAGTGGTACCTGCAGACCTTGTTTTCCCACCTCTTTTAATGAAAATAGGGCAAAGGTTGCCCAATTAATTTTTGCTTGTTTTATTTTAGGTCAGAGACTTCCTTACGGAAGCTTCGTCCTCTCTTATCTCAAAAACCGTGCTCTTACCCTACGTACATTTCAGTTTTAAGTACTTAAGCAGCAGAACTGCGACTAAGAATACCAAGGCGACAAATTTACAAGCGTGAAGGGCTGCATGTTTAGTTATTGGTGATTATCACCTAGCAATTTTAGCAAATAGAGATGAAGGGAATTGCAGGGAAGTGTTAATGAAAGCAGAATGAAGACGTGATTAAGCGGTGTCCACCACGTATTGCCGTCCGCTTCAGCGTATTTAGTGAGTGCTGATAACTGCAGTGTCATGCAATTAAACGTTCCTGCTAAGGCATACAGTTTGGGTTGAGGAATGGCCCTGCTAGCCAGAGGTACATGTTGCATGCCTCATAGCCCGCATGGCGCTTGAAGGCGTTGAAATACACATACTGCATATTTAGTAGCAGCCGCATTTTGGAGAGTTTTCCTTCTACTTTCCTAGTCGTTAGTGACATTACTTAAGCTATATTAGACGCGACACCTTAACGAACGCCACTCGTCGCCTGCGCTAACATGTGGTTCACTTCTCACACATGTATTCCAATATTTTCTGCTGCCCCTGGGCCGCTGTCGAAGGATTCAACAAAATGAAAAGTTCAACATGAAAAGCGGTTTTTGTAACATCGATGGGAAGACTCGTATTTTTTCACTTAGTCGCTGGACAAGGCCATGTGTTTAATCTACTGTCAGACTGTGCGTGTTACGATGAAATACATGCCCCGCCAGTTCATTTGCTGCCAGATGACAACTATGGCGGGTTAATTAGAGAGATGAGTGACGACAAAATTGGATCAGTTGAAGGCGTCACTCCAAAAAAACGCAAGAAGTTTTGCAAAAGTCGACCAAAAGAGCGGCAGAAACGGTGAGAGCAACCTTCATTGTTTCACATCGAATTTGTCTCCAGCAAAAGTTTTCACTATTGAGTTTGTTGTGAAAAATTAGCTGTGGTTTAACTATTGCTGAACCTGGCTAGAGAGCGAAAGCTATGGTGTATAGGGCAAGCAGCCTGGCGTCTGTAGCGTTGAGTGCATTCCGCACACTGGATGGGCAGCACACCCACTCTGGCAGGTGGCAGTTAAATTAATGGTTGATCGCAAGAGGTTAGTCACCCAATGAACGCTGCGGGCTATTTTGCCGCCCTCTACCGGCGAATCGAAATGTCAGAGGTGACGGTCAAAGATCAAGTAGTCCGACATCATGATGGACCACATAAGGTAAAGCCTGAAGCCACACTTGACCTCTGGCTCATTTGAAAATCAACTGGTAACGCATGGCGAAATCGGCTTTACCTAGCGCAGTGAAGCTTTCGCTTAAAAACTGCTAGCTTAACGCCATAGGTGCTATCTAATAATAATAATAATAATAATAATAATAATAATAATAATAATAATAATAATAATAATAATAATAATAATAATAATCAGCCTGACTACACCCACTGCTGGGCAAAAACCTCTCCCATGTCTCTCCAATTAACCCTGTCCTTCGCCAGCTGCCCCCACCTTATGCCCGAAAACTTCCTAATCTTATCCATCCACCTGCCGCCCCCTGCTACGCTTGCCTTCTCTTGGTATCCACTCCGTTACCCTCAAGGACCAGCGATTATCTTGCCTTCGCAGTACATGCATTGCCCAAGCCCATTTCTTCCTCTTGATTTCGACTAGGATCTCATTAACCCGCGTTTGTTTTCTCACCCACTCTGGCCGCTTTCGGTCTCTTAAAGTTACACCTATCATTTTCCTTTCCATTGCTCGCTGTTCTGTCCTTAACTTAAGCTGAACCCTTTTCGTTATCCTCCACGTTTCTGCCCCGTAGGTGAGTACCGGTAAGATAGAGCTGTTGCACATTTCTTTTGAGGGATATTGGTAACCTGCTATTCATGATCTGAGAGAACCTGCCTTATGCGCTCCACCCCATTCTTATCATTCTATTTGTTTCCCTCTCGTGATCCGGATAAGCTGCCACTACCTGCCCTAAGTAGACGTATTCATTTACCACTTCCAGCACCTCATTGCCAATTCACAACTAGGAGTTCACAATTAGCTGCTATCTGCCTGAACATGAAAGGATTTCGAAAAGCTCAGTGGTCAAGGCGCTCGTCTAGTGAGTCGGAGTACCCGGGTTCGGACGAAGAAGACGAAGACCTAGTGGGTGGATACGTGTCTGCTTCTAGGTCTGTGTTTTCGCTTTTCGCTGTCTTCTCGTGTGTGGCGTGGGTCGGACAGTGCCCTCCGTGCGACCGAATGTTGACGACGCCCCTACGGAGAAATTCCCGGCACGGCGGGCGCATTCTCAAGGGAGAAAACCCAACCGGAACCCTCAGCGGCAAGCTAGGCTTAGCTCGGCGCTGCCGAGCGAGGCCGCGCTACGCGTCTGCATGGATTCTGCGTTGTCGACGACGGCTACGCGGATGCCCGCTGTGTTGCCACCTGACGCAGCCTCCACGTCCACGCAATCGTCAGCGCCTCTAGGCCTCCAGCCTGCGCCGTCTTCCGATGCTACGACTTTGGCCTGTGACATGGACTGCTCTACCGCCTCCGTGCCCGTGGCACTCCCTCAAGAAACTGTGCCCGTCGCGCCAGTTCAGTATTCCCACCAAGGGCCGTCACCAGCGTCTGAGCCTCCTCCACAGATGCCTCCCGTGAGTCAAGGCTCTCTTCCGCCTGCTGCGAACTCGTTCCGCGTTACCATCAAGCCTACATTGCGCTTTGATATGACTGCCATCCCTGCCCGGAATGTTCAAGCCACAATTGACCATGCCCTTGGCTCTTCGAACTACTGCGGGTTTGTCGTCCATCGCCCATCGAACACCATCACGGTAAACTTGTCATCCTTGATGGACGCCCAGAAACTTTGCGCAGTTACGCGGATCCCCCTGGATGACAGCAAGCATGTCCCGGTGCAAATATATTTTGCATCTGGTCCTGACACACTCCGCTGCATGGTTTATCATGTCGACAGCACGAGCCCTCCCGAGGAGGTGCGCGCAAATATTCGCTGCTCAACTCATGTTGTACTGCAAGCACGGCCTATGGGTCGCCGGGGCTCATACCTGCTCATCCTGCAAGGCCCGTTGACTCTCCCGAAGTACCTTACCTACTACGGTGCGATCGTCAAACCACAGCCCTTCCGACCTCGTCGTATTTTTTGCTATCACTGCCACAAAGAAGGACATATGCAAAATACCTGCCCTAATCCAGCAGCTGTGGCCGACATGAAGGAACCAACAGCTCATTGTGCCCTGTGCAAATCGCCGGACCATGACATTCGCTCCCCCGCTTGTCCAAAGAAGAAGCAAGAGAAGAAGTTTCACAAGTCGCCTGCAAAAATGGATGTTCCTACAAGTAATTGCTTTGCAGCTCTCGCATGTGACGACAACGACTTCCCTGAACTTCCTTTATCTGAGCCTGCTGCTCACCATATGTCTCCTCGCCAGCGTACATATGCACAAGCGGCTCACCTTCCCGGATCAAATGGTACGCCCAAACGTCCAGTGCATCCATCACATGTGGATACTACAGATGAAGACACAGCTTTAGACAATGCAATCGCGGAGGCTCGCCGCCGACTAGACGAACTCACCCAGCGCCGGGAACAGCGTCGTTCTCAATCCTCTCGAAGAATTCTCATAACTCGGGAGCAATCATCAGAGGAATCACCTAGGGTAAGCACTGGGCCACAATCAGGTGCCGACCACCTGTTAGCCGTGACTACCCCGACAGTGGACAAGATATTAGCGCTGATGAAGCAGGTGACATCCCTCATCGTGGAAGCTCTTCGGCCTCGTCATGGATAGCGCATCATCATCGGTGGTGGTGCAGTGGAACTGTCGCGGTTTCGCTAATAAGGCCTCTGAAATGAACATCCGCCTTCGCGACGGAAAGCTGAGGGCATGGGCGTTCCTACTGCAAGAGCATAATGCACTCCCACGCCTTTCAGGTTTCTGCGCATACCATTCACCATCTATCCCTGATCGCCGTTGCACCGCCTCCTCCCTCAGCCCAGGTAAATCTGCAATTTATATTCACAGTTCAGTTCCGCACACACCGCTCGACCTTTCACGGTGGTGCAACACACGTCAAGAGGTTGTCGCCCTTCTCGTAAAACCTGCACGCACACCCCTTATTCTAGTTTCTTTTTATAGTCGTCCTGGCTCCGCATCTCCCAATCTGGGATGGGTTCGTTTTCTACGTTCTACCAACTCGGGTATCCCTATTCTAGTTGGCGGTGACTTCAACGGCGCACACACTGCGTGGGGTTACCCATCGGATTCCTCAAGGGGTTCACACATCCAAGGGAGCTTTTCAGATCATTCCTTTCAACTTTTAAACCACCCGAATACTTCTACCCGCCCACGAGGTGGCCCGTATTCACCTGATTTGACTTGGTGGTTAGGCCCCGGTAACCCTCGTTGGGCTGTTGATTCTGATACTTGGGGTAGCGATCACAGCCCTATTTTTATCTCCCTCACGCCTACGCGTCTAAGGAAAATACGCCGCACTGTACGAATAACATCATGGGATTCTGTACGCGCAGACAATCATTTATCTACATTCAACCCCTCTTCAGCATTGTCTACTCTATCTGATGTTCTCGCTACTCACACTATTACCACTACTGTAAATGAAGATGACCCAAACCCGGACATACATCTCTTGAATCTGTGGGCTCTTCGTCGCCAGGCGGATCTTTACGCTACTCGTCACCCCGATGACCCTTCGGCCCTTCCTACTCTTCACCGCGCTACCGCACGGGCGCGGCGCTATGCAAAGCGGCTAGGCAGGCAACGCTGGGCTGCATGGTGTGCCCGCCTGTCCTCTACGCAGGGCAATCGACATCTTTGGAGAGTGTTTCACGCCATGGAGCGCCCTTCTCAGGTTGCAGATTACACAGAGAGCATTCGCCTCGCGCTAAATGTGGATGAGGACACATTTGCACAACAAGCGGCCCGTCAATTTTTTCCAAACCATGACTGCACCGCTACGTCTCCACCTGACTTATCGGTAACAGAGCCCCCCGATGGGATTACTTCTGACCTCACCATGGCAGAGCTGCTGGCCTCCATTGACCGTTTAAAAACTACTACTACTCCCGGGCACGACGGCATACCTAACTCCTTATTCCGTAACTTGGAAGGGAGGGCTTTGGAAACCCTACTTGATACTTTTAACGAAGTGTGGCTTTCTGGCGTCATGCCGGGAGACTGGCTGCATTCTATTGTGGTTCCAATCCCCAAGTCAGGTCAGCCTCCAGTATCTCTCTCGGCCCTTCGTCCAATTTCCCTTACCCCTACCATCTGCAAGCTTTATGAAAACATTCTAGCCGCACGCTTATCATGGTGGCTGGAATCCCATGATTGTTACCCAGATTCCCAAATTGGTTTCCGCCCACATATTGGAACGGAGGACGGCCTTGCTACTTTGGCTGCTGACGTGCTTGACCACTCTCCACAGAGTCACCTTGTACGAACCGTAATCGCTAAAGACATAACAAAGGCATATGATAACATCCTTCACTCTGCCATTCTTGCCTCCCTTCAAACTCTTGGTCTCCCTCACCGGTTCCTCCTCTCCATTCACGCCTTTTTAGCAAATCGAACCTTCAGCGTGCGTGTCCACGGAAAGCCCTTTGGTAATTTCACTTCCAATAGAGGAGTGCCGCAGGGCTCCGTTCTCGCCCCCACATTATTTAATGTGGCTTTAATTCCTCTGGTTCGAGCCCTAGAGACCATCCCTTCTATCCGCGTGCTTGCATATGCCGATGATATCACCTTGTGGTGCTGTCATCCAGATGCGTCTATTCATCAGTCGGTCCTTCAACACGCGCTGGATGTATTGACATCTCGCCTCCCACCTTTGGGTCTAACACTCTCTCCTACTAAATCATGTTTCATTCGAATTGGAAATAAAGCCGCCTTACGGAAAGCTCCCCCTTTAAATTTTACGGTACATAATTCTCTGATTCCTCAGGTAGAAACTGTTCGTATTCTTGGTCTTCTCCTCCATACATCTGGGACTGGCACCCCGTGGCTGACAGCCACCCGTAAATCGGCTCACGCTACTCTAGGTCTGATTCGTCGCATAGCTATGCGCTCTGGTGGCGCACGTGCTCATACGGCCCGCCAGCTTGTGCGCTCTATCCTTCAGCCACGGATAGTATATCAGGCTCAATTTCAACGTCTCACCCGCAGACAGTGGGACTCCCTTGAAGCTATCAATCGTGAGGCTATGCGCGTCATAACATATCTGCCTCGTTTAACACCCATACCTGTGCTACAGGAGTTCGCCCAACTTAATACACTCAGTGAGATCATCGACCAACGGGTGGCAAATAGAGCTCGAAAACAGTCTCTCAAACTTCATCGTTTAAAGACACTTCCACCGTGGTCCTATTGCCAGCTCACTGACAATCGCCCCACTGTTTCCCCGTCGGTATCAGCAGCGTATCTGCCTGAAGGGTGCATATTATACAAGGATGCATCTCATTCTGCAGAGAGGGGAGTTACTGCTGTGTATAGTCCATCTCATCCGCATCTCAACTCTCGCGCGACGTATACTGCGGATACGTGCACTCCCCTGGCATTGGAACTTCAAGCCATTTACAATGCCATTGCTTCCCTTCCGCTCGTTCCAACATTCAATACAGTTCACATTTACACCGACTCCCGCGCCGCCCTTAAACAGCTGAAGGCTGTTCGACGAACGTTCCAGATTTCACAATCTATTCATGTGCTCTGCGCAAAGTATCCATGTCCTGTGCGCATACACTGGATTCGCGGCCATGCCCAGGATCCACATAACATTCAAGCGGATGCTATGACTCATCTTCATACATTAGACGATCCGCCACCTTCCCCTCTTCCCCCAGATCCGTTCCTGTCCCACGTTTCCGATTCCGAAGTTCTGCGCCAGCGAACACGCGCTCTAATTCCTCCGTGTTCGCACCCTCTCCCCCGTAGTCTTACTCGGCAGGAGGAGGTATCCGTGCGCCGGATTCGGGCAGGGGCGGCTCTGACACCATCTGTCCGTCATCGGTGGCGTGCCAAAGATCTGCCACTACCTGACAGGTGCCCTCACTGTGGCGCTGCACCGGACATATGTGATGTGCGGCACTTGTTGTGGACGTGCCCAGCGACGGCTGCTATCAGAAAACGGCTCCTCAGGGAGGTGGGCCTGCGGTGGAACCGCGAAAGTGACTTCGTGAAGTGGACAATGGACAACCGTTTCATTAACAACCTCTGCGACTACCTCAGCGCAACGGTTCTTCACTCCTTCTTTTAACTTTCAATCCCGTGCATTCCTTCCCCCCTTTCCTTTTTCAACTTATGCCTCATGGCACACTTCTCGAATAAAAAAAAAAAAAGAGTACCCGGGTTCGAACTCGACCACGGCGGCAGCGTTTCGATGGAGGTGACACGCAAAAGGTGCCTGTATGCAGCGCGATGTCAGTGCACGGTAAAGATCTCCAGGTGGTAGAAATTATTCCGGAGACCTTCATTACGGCACTTCTTTCTTCCTTTCTTCTTTCACTCTCTACCTCTTACCTTACGGCGCGGTTCGAGTGTCCACCAAAATATGCAAGACAGTTACTACGTCATTTCCCTTCCTCAAAACCAGTTTCTAATTTTTTTCGATTTGAAAACACAAGCCTTTCACTCAGTCCGGTTGCTCCGGTTATTACTGAGATTTACTGAGACTTTGAAAACGCGTTAATACACTGATTCCGGGACTTCTAAGCTCTTTCTCTCGCCACTGATAAAAGCAGTGGCCTTAGTGGTAATGCCTAAAGTGCCATTTTTAGGGGCTAGACAAAAATCATACCCTGCCTGAAGAACTACTGGGCATTCTTGCAATGGAAGCCACCAGTACAGGAGCGGACATCACTTCGTTGCTTGAAAGAGTTATCGAACAGACCGGATTGCACCGGGGGTGGATGGTGTACCTGGCAGCCGACAGTAAACCATCAGTGCTCAGAAGCAGGGACGATCTTGTAGGACGTTTGCGAACAAAGCTTGAAGGGCTGGAAGTCACTATGAGTTTGTGGTGCATATTACAACAGGAAGAACTATGTAGTAAGACACTGATTATGAAACATGTCATGGACATTTTTGTTCGACGCAGTGAACTTGACTCGTTTAAAGAGACACAGAAAGGGGGTCTCAATAAAGGGGCGATATGTCTGTGATGTTGAAAGACGACGGTTCATAATTATCCCAAAGCAATAATTATTATTATAGCAATAATAACGCGATTTGTGGAAGCTGAGTTATATGCAGACAAAATTTGAACTTCCGCGTCTTCGCGCCTTTCCCTCTCCTCTCGCACACCTAAACTGCGGCGCTCCTCTGTCGGCCCCACTCACTCTGCCCCTCCCCAACCTCCGCCGGGCCGCGGTAGCGCGTGACGTCTGCAAGAATTCGGCGCTGTGAACCAATGAATACCCCCGGATGCTGACGTCATTTGCAAGACGTGACTTCGTCCGCCAGGTATTCGTGCAAAAGCCCGGCACCGCGCGTCGCCGCGTGGTACGAAAGCAGGAATTTTTAAAAATTTATTGTAAATTTCCCACTCGCTTTTGAGGTCTCGTACGCGGCATGAACGCTCGGTGGCCTGTACTCTACATAGTGCAAGAATTTTAAAGCCAAGCTCAAACACCCCTTTCTGTGGACCTTTAAGTGCGCTCAGCCACCATACATTCACTTTTGTTTACAAGAGGATGAATGTAACAATAAAAAGATATCTAGAGGGAGAGAAAGGAAGAGGGAATAAACACTTATTTTGTGTTATTAGGTGATCCTCAACCACACAGAAGGTCACTGGTTAAGCAGCGAAAATGTTGGAAAGAGATTTTTTTACCTCATGGATGAAATCGACAAATTCTTGAAGGATATAAATAAGCGAATTGCTTAACCGTCAAGCCAGAAGTGGATTCATTCTGCTGCATTTCTTACAGACATAAGTGATCTCCTGAAAATCTTGGATAGCGCATCATCATCGGTGGTGGTGCAGTGGAACTGTCGAGGATTCGCTAATAAGGCCTCTGAAGTGAACATCCGCCTTCGCGACGGAAAGCTGAGGGCATGGGCGTTCCTACTGCAAGAGCATAATGCACTTCCACGCCTTTCAGGTTTCTGCGCATACCATTCACCCTCTATCCCTGATCGCCGTTGCACCGCCTCCTCCCTCAGCCCAAGTAAATCTGCAATTTATATTCACAGTTCAGTTCCGCACACACCGCTCGACCTTTACGGTGGTACAACACACGTCAAGAGGTTGTCGCCCTTCTCGTAAAACCTGCACGCACACCCCTTATTCTAGTTTCTTTTTATAGTCGTCCTGGCTCCGCATCTCTCAATCTGGGATGGGTTCGTTTTCTACGTTCTACCAACTCGGGTATCCCTATTCTAGTTGGTGGTGACTTCAACGGCGCACACACTGCGTGTGGTTACCCATCGGATTCCTCAAGGGGTTCACACATCCAAGGGAGCTTTTCAGATCATTCCTTTCAACTTTTAAACCACCCGAATACTTCTACCCGCCCACGAAGTGGCCCGTATTCACCTGATTTGACTTGGTGGTTAGGCCCCGGTAACCCTCGTTGGGCTGTTGATTCTGATACTTGGGCTAGCGATCACAGCCCTATTTTTATCTCCCTCACGCCTACGCGTCTACGGAAAATACGCCGCACTGTACGAATAACATCATGGGACTCTGTACACGCAGACAATCATTTATCTACATTCAACCCCTCTTCAGCATTGTCTACTCCATCTGCTGTTGTCGCTACTCACACGATTACCACTACTGTAAATGAAGACGACCCAAACCCGGACATACATCTCTTGAATCTGTGGGCTCTTCGTCGCCAGGCGGATCTTTACGCTACTCGTCCCCCCATGACCCATTGGCTCTTCCTACTCTTCACCGCGCTACCACACGGGCGCGGCGCTATGCAAAGCGGCTAGGCAGGCAACGATGGGCTGCATGCTGTGCCCGCCTGTCCTCTACGCAGGGCAATCGACATCTTTGGAGAGTGTTTCACGCCATGGAGCGCCCTTCTCAGGTTGCAGATTACACAGAGAGCATTCGCCTCGCGCTCAATGTGGATGAGGACACATTTGCACAACAAGCGGCCCGTCAATTTTTTCCAAACCATGACTGCACTGCTACGTCTCCACCTGACTTATCGGTAACAGAGCCCCCCGATGGGATTACTTCTGACCTCACCATGGCAGAGCTGCTGACCTCCATTGACCGTTTAAAAACTACTACTACTCCCGGGCACGACGCCATACCTAACTCCTTATTCCGTAACTTGGACGGGAGGGCTTTGGAAACCCTACTTGATACCTTTAACGAAGTGTGGCTTTCTGGCGTCATGCCGGTAGACTGGAAGCATTCTATTGTGGTTCCAATACCCAAGTCAGGTCAGCCTCCAGTATCTCTCTCGGCTCTTCGTCCAGTTTCCCCTACCCCTACCATCTGCAAGCTTTATGAAAACATTCCAGCCGCATGCTTATCATGGTGGCTGGAATCCCATGATTGTTACCCAGATTCCCAAATTGGTTTCCGCCCACAAATTGGAACGGAGGACGGCCTTGCTACTTTGGCTGCTGACGTGCTTGACCACTCTCCACAGAGTCACCTTGTACGAACCGTAATCGCTACAGACATAACAAAGGCATATGATAACATCCTTCACTCGGCCATTCTTGCCTCCCTTCAAAGTCTTGGTCTCCCTCACCGGTTCCTCCTCTCCATTCACGCGTTTTTAGCAAATCGAACCTTCAGCGTGCGTGTCCACGGAAAGCCCTTTGGTAATTTCACTTCCAATAGAGGAGTGCCGCAGGGCTCCGTTCTCGCCCCCCCCCATTATTTAATGTGGCTTTAATTCCTCTTGTTCGAGCCCTAGAGACCATGCCTTCTATCCGCGTGCTTGCATATGCCGATTGTATCACCTTGTGGTGCTGTCATCCATATGCGTCTATTCATCAGTCGGCCTCCCACCTCTGGGTCTAACACTCTCTCCTACTAAATCATGTTTCATTCGAACTGGAAATAAAGCCGCCTTACGGTAAGCTCCCCCTTTAAATTTTACGGTACATAATTCTCTGATTCCTCAGGCAGAAACTGTTCGTATTCTTGGTCTTCTCCTCCATACATCTGGGACTGGCACCCCGTGGCTGACAGGTACCCGTAAATCGGCTCACGCTACTTTAGGTCTGATTCGTCGCATAGCTATGCGCTCTGGTGGCGCACGTGCTCATACGGCCCGCCAGCTTGTGCGCTCTATCCTTTAGCCACGGATAGTATATCAGGCTCAATTTCAACGTCTCACCCGCAGAAAGTGGGACTCCCTTGAAGCTATCAATCGTGAGGCTATGCGCGTCATAACATATATAGTTCGCCCAACTTAATACACTCAGTGAAATCATCGACCAACGGGTGGCAAATAGAGCTCGAAAACAGTCTCTCAAACTTCATCGTTTAAAGACACTTCCACCGTGGTCCTATTGCCAGCTCACTGACAATCGCCCCACTGTTTCCCCGTCTGTATCAGCAGCGTATCTGCCTGAAGGGTGCATATTATACACGGATGCATCTCATTCTGCAGAGAGAGGAGTTACTGCTGTGTATAGTCGATCTCATCCGCATCTCAACTCTCGCGCGACGTATACTGCGGATACGTGCACTCCCCTGGCATTGGAACTTCAAGCCATTTACAATGCCATTGCTTCCCTTCCGCTCGTTCCAACATTCAATACAGTTCACATTTACACCGACTCCCGCGCCGCCCTTAAACAGCTTAAGGCTGTTCGACGAACGTTCCAGATTTCACAATCTATTCATGTGCTCTGCGCAAAGTATCCATGTCCTGTGCGCATACACTGGATCCGCGGCCATGCCCAGGATTCACATAACATTCAAGCGGATGCTATGACTCATCTTCATACATTAGACGATCCGCCACCTTCCCCTCTTCCCCCAGATCCGTTCCTGTCCCACGTTTCTGATTCCGAAGTTCTGCGCCAGCGAATACGCGCTCTAATTCCTCCGTGTTCGCTCCCTCTCCCCCGTAGTCTTACTCGGCAGGAGGAGGTATCCGTGCGCCGGATTCGGGCAGGGGCGGCTCTGACACCATCTGTCCGTCATCGGTGGCGTGCCAAAGATCTGCCACTACCTGACAGGTGCCCTACACTGTGGCACTCCACCGGACATATGTGATGTGCGGCACTTGTTGTGGACGTGCCCAGCGACGGCTGCTATCAGAAAACGGCTCCTCAGGGAGGTGGGCCTGTGGTGGAACCGCGAAAGTGACTTCGTGAAGTGGACAATGGACAACCGTTTCATTAACAACCTCCGCGACTACCTCAGCGCAACGGTTCTTCACTCCTTCTTTTAACTTTCAATCCCGTGCATTCCTTCCCCGCCCTTTCCTTTTCAAACTTATGCCTCATGGCACACTTCTCGAATAATAAAAAATATGTGAGACAGTTACTGCGTCATTTCCTTTCCTTAAAAACAAAAAAAGACGTCCCCAGCGTCTCCAAACAGTTCCAAATTTTCTCCGTTCTAGAATCCAGAACCAGATATGAAAGTCTAAAAAGTATTTACCTCATTATCAACAGTTCTTAAAATAAATAAATTAGATTCCTTTCAGATCAAAACTAAAGAAACATCAAGGCATCGCCATGTAAGTTTATCTCATTACTGACTAAAAAATAATTGTTTCAAGTTTAGTTATTTTTCCCGAACGTGTAAAAACTGAAACGCTCTTCCAGATTCTGCTGTTCGGTCGTCATCATCAGGTGAATTTCTGCGCCACTTACAAAATTTCATCTATGGCAGTAACACAGGGCGACTAGGTCAGATTGATGCTGCATAAGATAGCTATTTTTCTGATTTCTATGTGATGCATTTGTGTTTTTTCGTGTGTGTATTTAAGAGACGATTCTTTTATTGACTAATCTATAATTGTGGTTTTCAGCATTTTCTGGATTACTTATTTCGCTGTTCAGTTTCTTTTTGTTTTTTCCACTCATGTCACTGTCCCTTAAGGAGGCTGACAGTGTTAATAAATGAAATAAAATGTGTCGAAAATGTTGACCCCGAGCTGTAAATTGAGCTTTTTGAACTCGAAACCAGCCACATTACGACACCAGTCTGGAGACGCAGATGTTCCGGAATTTTTCCCTTTCAGATACGGTAACTTTCGACGGCACCAAACGGCAAGCATCATTTCTCGGTTTGGAAGCACATACTTTTCGAGCCCCTCATCTCTTTAATGAAAGTGAAAAAATCTGCTCTGCTGTCAAGGATGAAAGACGAACACCTCAGATCCAAAATGCGATCCGCATTCGCACAACACCTAACGCCTGATATTGCGTCCCTTCTCGCTTTTAAGCGTTGTCAGACCTCAAGCCAGCAGCATGCTAGCATGCTGCTGGCTTGCTAAAAGCTTGATAGCAGCTTTTATCTTACCGCGCAATTTATGCGGTATAGAATAAAATTTCATCTTGACGGGGCTAATTATCTTCGCAGTTCTTTTTATCTAACACATTGCGAAATTGGTGCTCTTCACACAGATCCTCCCCCCCCCCCCCCCCCCAAAAGAAAAAAAGTCAGATTGACCCCACTCGTAGTTTTGTTATTTTCCGACTTCTGCCCCTCGGGAGTAAAAATTTCCTCAAGGCTGGCCGCATCGCAGTATGAGTTTGAGACCCCTGGTGTATAAAAGCGAACAGCCCAGAGCAGACGCGCTCTGTCGTTTCTATCACGGCGCCATTCTTGAACTGCTTCCGAAGGGACAATGTTAGTGAGCTTGCAGGATATTGAACCGGCTTGAATGCTATTTTTTACTGCATGGTTGCCGCGAAAATTTTGTTTCACGAACTAGGATCACGTCAATATTATATCACTCGTGCTCTATTTTTCCAAAAAAAGCAAGCATCGTAGAATGTACTGAGGCGATCTTCAAATTAAGGATCCGCTTTTCCTTTGAATGCCATGCAAATGGAAAAAATGCTCCAGGCGCTGCACAGCTCTCATTAAAATATTCGGTTGCTTTCTCGTTTATAAAGGCAGCTGTAGATAATGCCAACACCGGTAAAAATTTCAGGTGATCTCTTCCTAAACAGCTCTTCTAATTGAAGGATGTATCTACAATGATATGTCATCTGTCGCACCAATCAGTATAAGGCCGGCACGATGAAGGAAATGATTGATTTACTGGCTGAAATGCTAGAACGTATGACGGCGTGCAGCCGAACGGCGCGTGACGCCAGCACGAGGAGGCAGCTCAATTCTGCTGCACTTCGGCGTCATCACCTTCGGCAGCTGCGTAAGGCCGCTGCTGCTGCTAAACTAGCCCCCCCCCCCCCCCCCCCTCCCCTGCTAGTGAAGGATTCCGGTGAAGCTGGGAGCCGGAACGATATTTTCCGCTTCTGAGTAGTGGGCGGAAAAGATGGCGGAAGAGGGCAGCCGGCCGGTTGGACAGAGAAAGCACACATGAAGCTCCAGTGGGCGGGGAATCCTCTGTGAAGGCTGGATTCAAGCGGTCGATGGAAATGTAGTCAGTGCGCCCATGAATGTCGACGACGAAGAACTTCGATGTTCTTCTTCACCCACTGACTCTCGGCCATTACGCCTCTTTAAGTTCCTGATTCCGCACCATCTAAATTCTGTAATGTTGCTTTGGGCACCAGGTCACATGGGCTTTCACTTAAATGAGGTTGCAGATACCTTATCAAGAGCCTCTCTCAGCGGCCCAATTGTTGCTGTCCTACCATCGTGTGCATATACAGCTGCGGTGAGGTTTCGCAGCTACACAATATTTCAGGAATTTGCTGCCTCGGCTCTTACATCATCTCCCGAATATCAGCATCTTCTGCATCCTTGGAGTAGCAAAGACTGGCGCTCCCGCAGACTAGAGGTCTCTTTCACGCGCTTGCGTTGCCGGGTTCCCCTTCTAAATTTCTACCTTCACAGATCTGGCCTGGCAGCTTCCCCACTGTGCCCTTTTTGTGCCGAACCTGAGACAATAGATCACTTCCTGCTGTTCTGCCGCCGCTTTTCTCATTTGAGGAAGCGTCTTTTGCAAATTCCATTTCATCAACTGGGCTTGCCGGTGTCTTCCGCGGTTGTTCTTTCCATTGGCGCTTCCTTGCTTGGACGAAGCGACAGGAGTGTGCGCTCTGCTGTGCAAAATTTTCTTCAACAAACGCGCAGCGACTCCCATTCTAATTTCTTTTTCCCGCTCTCAGTCAGTACGACATTGGAACATTACCGGCATTGTGTACTATTATGCACATTAAGCAATTGTCCCGTCTTCGATCTCCAAGTTAACTGGACCCCTTTCCTTCCCTCTACCAATCTATCAGACTAAATACTATTGCCACTGCTTTTCCCGTCAAAACTTTCCTGTATCCAGTAATTAACCGCCTGTGTCTTGGCCACTCCCCCGTAGTGGGTATGTGCCAGCAACGTCTGAGGCCTTCCTTCCTTCCTTTAGAGTACACGGAAGGGCCGTCGTAGGGGCGCTGAAACGGCTTGCGGGCAGAGTCATGGCGAACAAAGACGTGCGTACGAGTCTCGAGTTCGGGTGGAACATGTGAAGATGGTCGAGACTGGCGTCGGAGATGACAGCAAAATAGTGGAGCAGCGTCACGTAATCGGTAGGGTCGGGACTTGTAGACGAATCGGTAGATTCGAGAAATTCACCAGGAAGACGCAGGGGTGAGCCGAAGACAAGTTCTGCCTGAGTGCATCGAAGATCTTGTTTCAGTGTAGCACGGAGGCTGAGCAGAACCAGTGGTAGGCAGGCAGTCCAGTGGGTGGGGTCTAGTTGGGCTTTGAGGGATCTTTTTAGCGAACGATGGAAGCGTTCGATCATGCTGTTGGCGATGGGATGGTAAGCAGCAGTTTTCCAAATAAAGTCATAAGGTTATTAAAAAGTGAAGGTTCAAGCTGGGCCAAACGGTGAGTCGTGCTGGTCGAGGGAACCCCGTACCGGGAGGCTAAGGTTCTGGCGATGGTGTCACTGGTGTCACTGGTGATGGTGTCAGAGGCAACGCTTCGGGCCAGCGAGTAAACCGATCGATGCAAGTAAGAAGATATGACTCTCCACCGGAAGGCAAGGCCGCTGCTGCTGCTACACATCTACCGTTGCATCTGATGCAAACTTTCCTAATGGTCAGCACGTTTCTGTAAGAAAGATTGGCAAATATATTCGGACTTCCTACGAGCGGAGTGGCCGTCAGCTGTTGGTTGTTACTACTTACCAGGAATAGTTGCAGTGATTACAATCGTTCGTATTTTCGGCGTCCTCAAAACGCTATGTAATGGCCCTGAAGTAAACGGCGGATGAGCTTTATTCGGAAGGTACTAGGCGGAATTCTCAGATTCATTCATTAATCAATGTTCTATACGAATTCCTGCATTTTTGTGCTGTGAGGATCGTTAAAAGCAGAAGCGCCATTGAACCACTGTTGAGAGTTTGCGAAAATATGCACCAATAAATAAATTTATATCTACAACTGAAAGGTTTTTGGCTTTAAATTCGACGCAAAGTTCCAGTACTGACGACTCTTGTATGACGCTGGCTTCCATTTGATAATAAAAAAAAGAAAGCGGTTACTGCCCCCCTATAATGGCTTGTACAAAAATTGAACTTACTTAGAGCCTTGATCAATCCTTTCACATCTCGAATCAAGTTTACCATTCGGTATTCGGCTGAGTCCACAGGTCTGGTAGTATGCCCGTAGCCACGCAAATCTGGCGCTACCACACTGTAAGTAGGGTGAGGAAAGAGAAAATATTTTTAAGGAGACGAGAAATAAGGATAGTAAGCTTTATGTCATCAAAACAATGCAGTACTAACGTCTAATGTCCTTATACGAATCGTTTCAATAGTGAAAAAACTAAGGTAATAGTATAAAAATATTAGAGGGTTCATTTTTCCGATATGTAGCAAATTCCTCGCATTGAGAAGTTAAGTCTGCCATAGAAAAGCAATGCGAACGCTTTTGATGATAGCAGAAACATTAATAGCAGAAAAATGGAAGCCTGCGGAAACCGGGAGATCTTCGGCTACATATATTATCATAGTGATATCTTACAATATATGAAAAAAATTGTGATCATAAACTCTTTTTCGTTCAAAAATGCTTTTGTCCAGAATTGTTGGGACGGTTCAAATTTGTCTCCGACAAATACTGACAAGCGTATTGTGCACATCAGTATCGATAGCTGAAGGGCTCGTTTCGCTGCACAAAGGTGCTTTATACACGGGGTAAGATCCACACATAAGTTATAATGGGCATAAATGGTACAGTACTGGACGCGACATGCGGAGGTCGTTAGTTCGCATCTCACTGCCAGCATGTGGTTTTCTTTATTCCTGTACAGTTATAATCTACCTGAATGATTGTGCAAAGTATTTGGCACTGTGATGAACACAATCTACCGCGCTATACTCTCCTTGTTTTGATTGACCGCTGGCTTCAATCATGTTAAGTGTATCCCAAAGAGCCCTTCGCTGCCTTGCATATGTCTAGTCAATTGCTTCGCGCAGGTCTTTGTTCTGGCAGTGTTGATGTCATGCGTAGCATAAGGCCGCTCTCATTGAGCTGTAGCTTACCACACTCGCCAATGCATTTAGCTAGGACTAGATTAGGTTAAATTATAACAGGGCTAAGATGAGGTTAGGTTGTTTGTTGAAACTTAGAGATTAACAATTAACTGCGTGAATTCATGACAGCCTGCCGTAAGTTAAATTAGGAGTAGGCCATGTTTAAATTAAAGATAGGTTCCAAATACGGCCGTGAACAATTAGACAATGTTCTTTGTAAAGAAATTAGCTATCATTAGAAATTAGCAGGTTTGTCGGTTCAAATTTGGTGCGCTTTCAAACAGTATTCGTGGAGGATGGGCTGGGAAGGGGCATATTTTACACAAGACCGGTCTCCTGACTAGTGGCGTCTCCTTGACGCTTGTATGTGTCTCCCAGAATTTTTACGTGCGGGTGAAGTGAGCCGTTTGATGGACTAACAGTGTATACTACGAGGTTGCTGAATGTGATACGGTTTTTTGAGAGATGGTGCGATTCATTGAGGCTATAGGTTTTCCGGAAAATAATAAAACAAATCTTCAGTTGAACTGGCGGCCATGTTAAGCCGCCATGCAACCGTTTACCACATTAGTCAAGTTCTTTTCACGCTGCGTATTTAATTAGCGACAATAATTAAAGACGCACTGCGGTTGGGCACACATGTCCCAAAACGACGCTCTGTTCTTTGGGGGGATCTTTCGTCGTTCCCCCTACTGTGTCTCCGGCCGGCACGCGTGTCCAAAAGGGGAATAGGCTGCAGACTACCGTGAATAATGCTGGATAATATGCACCGCTGGACTTTGAATAAGGAATCCTTTCTTCGCTAAAAACGCCTGATTTGAAGCCAAATACGGTCGTAGTAACTGCATCAGAGGCAGACTTTTTATTTCATTTCCTTTTGCAGATATGCACACCGGTCGCGTAACCGCTGTGTACGATCCACGTGCGTACTGGTTACGCCCACTCACTCGCCTTCTTTACAACAAACTGGCTTTATCACCCACCCCTCCCTCCCTCCAAAAAAGAGAAACTTGTCCATGTCATTGTGGTTACAACCGCATGTATCCGAAGATATATCTAAAATTAAAAACCCGAACATGTCAGTCTTGTCTACAGCCCCCCCCCCCCCCCCCCAACCCTAATGTCCTCCGTAGCCTGCATGGCATTCACGGCCTAGAAAAAGAGTCTTGGGGGTATAATGTAGTTGAGGACAGGGAGAGACATTTCAAAAAATTTTTAACTCTGTTTTCATTCATTTTGTTTTAGTGCTTAAGCTTCTACGGGCCGCTGTAAAGAAGGAACGCAAGGGCGATTTTTTCGTCATTACATGTTTTGGTAGCCTTTCCGCAAAGCTCATAAGCATGTGTGTCTTAGGGGACTAATGTAGTTGAGGACAGGGAGAGACACATAAAAAATGTTCAACGCCGTATTCATTCTATCTTTTTTGTGTCTGTGTGCTTAAGCTTGTACGGGCCGCTGTAAAGATGAAACGCAGAGGTGACAGTACATGTTTTGGTAGCTTTCCCGCAAAGCTCATAAGCTCGTGGGCCAAAACATTGCTTCGCGTAACAGGGATATTTAGTGCAGAATGCGTATGCCGGGCCAAAGTAAAAATGTTTTCTGTCTTGGTTTTCTGCCACTTCGCCCTGCGAATTGAACGATACCATCGAACACAACGAACGCACTGCTAAGCTGCTTAAATCATGCGCCCATTCTGCGAAAATGAAAATGGAGTCCTACATGGACGGGCCGTGGCGACTCAGTGGTTAAGGCGCTCTTCTACGGAGCCGGCATACCCTGTTTCGAACCCGACCGCGGCAGCCGCGTTTCGATGGAGGCGAAACGTTAAGGCGCCCGTGTGCTGTGTGATGTCAGTGCACGTTAAAGATCCCCAGGTGGTCGAAATCAAACCGGAGCCTCCACTACAGCTCCTCTTTCTTCCTTTTCTTCTCTCAGTCCCGCATTTGTCCCTTTCCTTACGGCGCGGTTCAGGTGTACGCCGATATTTGAGAGAAATACTGCGCCATTTATTTTCCCCCAAAACCAATTTTTTTTTCTTAACTGTGCATGGGACCAGGAAACCAGAGCTAGGGCACAGAGTTGGCCACTGCAGCTGGCCACGTTGAATAGGCACGGAAATGTAGGTCACCCTGGCAAACTGACATACTCAGCGCGAAGTGGAGCTCATTGGCGTTTGGTTATATTGCATCCTAGGAAAATCTGACTCCGTAGAAAATCATATATCAGCTCCATGGCCTTCTATGGCTGCTCAAGGAAGAATTTCAATTTCTTCGTTATATCCATCATTTCATTATAAACTGTTTCATTATTCCGATGTTTGTATTAGCAAGAAGAAACGCGCTATATGCGAAACTGGTAGAAAATTGATGCAATGTCCTGCTCCCGCCAGCAGGCATTATTTGCGCCTTTGTGTGCCGCCCACACCTTGTTCGTATTTTCAACAGAAGCTGAGATCATGACAGTCATTATTAATCAATCATGCCGACGGTGCTATTCAAGGAAAACATTGATTAGAACTTTTTGTGCTAGAATTGCATTTTCTCTTATTTTGTTGTGTTTTAAATAGCGACGTAGCAATCAAACCCGGGGAAAGAAAATATTGAGGTGGTGGTCGTTCCACAACCCATTCTATTTTCATCTATATATCAGGAAGATGAGTACCGAATTCTTGCGGGCTTTAACTGCTTCTTCTGGTGCCTTCTCAGTCCTCTGTTGGCAGCACAAAAATGTTGCCTAATTTTGGCACGCCCTCTACGAGTTTCTAGATAGAAAGTTTACAACAGTGAAGAAGCATGAGGATTCCTCGCCATAACTGCCATGGAATTCAATGGTGGCAGTAGTATAAAGATGTTCTGGCATGCTGTTTATGAGAGAGCTGAATACTTGGCGTTCTTTTCTCTGGTAGCGACGCCACGGCGAGTTCCGCAAACCATCAAGTTGGACTTCACTGACAGCTGCAAACTAGCCACTGAAGATGTTGACGCAATTTTTTTTGCCGCCCTGATCAACAAAACTACAGACGATGCAAGCTTTTCAGTAGTGATGTTAAATTCAGCATTTACCAGAAGAAATATTATCATTGCTGGGCATGTTCACACTTCTTGACGGCTGCATCTTTTTTCGCTGGATTGCGTTGTCGCTCCAATGCTCACCCTTCAGTATCTTGTTATCGTGTTTTCTTTGGCTGCGCATTCTTTCCGCTCGTGGAGTTTATTATTTTATGCCTGTGTATCATGACCCGTGCTTCTCGTTGTTGATAAGGAGGATATCCTGCGTACGTCGTATCACCTCTGCGTATCGTTCCCGACATTTAAATGTTCATTTTTGCATTGGAAGATGGGCATTGTGATCACTTTCTAGCACCATTACTCCAATTGCAGCGCGTTGAACAGCTCTCTGTTCCGCAGGGCGCTGCCGCTGGCTGCCGCACATCAGCGCTTGGACTCAAGCTCTTCTTCGGCTCAGTGAACATGCTTCACTGGCGGCCTCCTTTTCCATCTACACCAGAAGCGAATGTAACGGTGCGGCCCCAGAGCACCGCGCACCGTGTGGTGTGGGTCAATAATCCACGCTTTCATTGCTCTGAAGCGCCTAGAACTGTTTGCTGCAGTATTCACGATACTGTTGAACGGTTTCCATCTATAGAACCACAAGATTCTTCCTGTTAAACCTTGTTCATTTCGAGTTGTCACATTAGCAGCCTTGCCTCAGAGGACCGTGAAACAGGAAAGGACAGTGTAAAAAGCATACTGACCAAAATTCTTTGCCAAAGGTTGGCATCTGCCTGTTCCAGATGTACCAAAAATCCAAGAATCCATGCAATAAAAGAAGCATGGTGTCATGCTCATCATGTGCATCGCAGCCTATTGTCACGTAATGAACTTGAATTGTCTGGAATAAAAATAAAAAATAACAATATTTCATCGCCTTGTAGCCTCTCAACTCGTTTCTGCCAGAGAACAAGTGACGGCGATTTCCCTTTCATCTTATTTGTAGAGCGTGAGAGGTTTGTGGTAATTTTTTTTTCAGGGGTGAAAAAAGGTGCGAACCTTTTTATTTCTACACGCTTGGTGGAAAAGGAGACTTCGCACCACACTTGGCAGCGCTTCTTTGCTCGGGGCTTTTAATTTCCTGAAGCGTCTGGGTTGATAGTTAGGAACCGATTAATACAGTTACGTCCCCGGTATTAAAAGACGCGTGACCGACATCAAGGAAGCCAAAGTATGCTCCGTGAAAAGAGTAGCAGGAAAATAAAATGCCTTGAGCTAGGAGGAGAAAACTGCACGTTGTTTCCAGATTGCTTTGTCCGCTTGATGTGTTGCTACTTCATGATTACTTCAGAGGTGACTGGAAGGAAAACTGCGAATGAGAGTACACTGTCTTTTTACTCTAAACAATTTATTCCTCTTTGCTAGGAACATTTTATGTGTACCGTGAACTATTCGTAGTTTTAAGCAGGCAGGGCAGCCCATATAAATATTAAAGGTAAGTTTTTACAAATGCGGACTAAATCTCTGCATTTCCAGGTCTTTTGAAATAAGATAAAATTAGTGAAAGATTCGAAACTTCAGCGATGACATTCAAACACAATTTGCACTGAAAGCTAGAAAAAAAATAATCTCAACCTCCTTCCACACTCACACCTCTTCAGGTCGCAGACAGTAAAATATTTTAAGCACATAAATCAAAGGTGCAATGAAAGGCGTAAATGGCATGCTGAGAAGAATATTGAGCTCTAAAAGAGAATTCAGTTCACGAAAATAACAGCATCAAGTAATGCCAACTGATGTGTTACAGTCAGCACAAGGCCAGTGATTCACATAAATATAAGAACAGAAACCAGCCCAAGGCTGGCATGGTAGCGCGGGAAGAAATTAAACTGGGAATAAACAGCTCACATTTAAATCAGAGCGGGGAATATCGAAATCTTTTCCACTCTTTCCACTTCTTCACGTTCACGCAAGCACACTCGTCCACTCTGTTTCATGTGCGTATGAAAACGTACTTCTGGATTTACGGAAAACTGATTAAGATCATTTTGATAAACTGTGTGGGGGCATATATTGCTCACTGTGTGATAGATGACGCAATCGTTCGCAGACACGAGAACCTGACATGTTAGATGCACTGGTCCATGGAAAGAGATTTGGCTATAAAATTAGTCGCACTGGCTTTGGTAGTAAATGCACTTGAGGTACGGGGTCAAATGGTCTAGCAAATCTAAGAAAAAGGCATCAGTTTGGATATTAGAATCAAGATTATCACACAGAACATGAGTGAAAATTGGCAGCGGGGTTTCGCAAGAAAACCCCTTACGGAATCAATATTGCCAAGGACGAAAAAACTTGTCATCATCCAGAAACTTCATGATTTGGAAGCAAGTGAGTTGTTCCAATATTCTACATAGGACGCTGGTTAGAGAAATGGGGTGATAATAAAGAGGAGATTGCTTGTCATCTGATTTGTACTCTGGAACGACCTTCCTAGCTTTCCATTCATCCGGTAAGCTTCCTTTAGTAAGTGCTTGCGTGAAAAGGAGCGACAAGAATTCAACAGAAATGTGCTTGGTGCTCTCTGTTTGGAATTTGTTTCGTCGATGCTAGCTGATGTCGAGAGCTTCATGTTTTCTATTACAGTGAAAATATCATAAGAATGAAACGACGGACGTTGTACAAGAGGAAGTACAGTGGTCGGAGGTGCACGAGGCGATGCGCCAGATTCATTGGTGAAAACAGATTGAAATGCAACAATTACAATTACAATTCTAATTACAATTATTCATGCCCTTCTAATTACGATTATTCATCCCTGTAAAGGGTACATGAATATAAATATCTTGACGTTGTTTTTTTCACACAATATGTCATGGTCAAAACACATCGATCATATCACAGCTAAAGCTCTTAAAAAGGTAGGTTACTTGAGGCGCACAGTACGGGATGCTCCTAAAGAGACGAAATTGGTCATGTATAAAACTCTAATTCGCCCTATTCTTGAATACGCTTCCAATGTTTAGAATCCATATAAGCAATGTGAAATTGATCAAATAGAATCTGTACAACGAAAAGCTGTAAGATTTATTTTTCGCCGCTACGACTTTCATTTTTCACCCTCATCTGCGATATCTTCCTTAAACTTAAGTCCGCTCGCATCCCGCCGGAAAACTGAGTCCTTAAAACATCTTCACTCAATAGTGCATTCTGCTAATTGCCTCTCAGAGAGTAAGCATATCACGTTTTCAAAACCATCTCTAACCAGGAGCCATCACGATCTTAATATCCAACCCTTTTTTGCCTGTACTAAAGCTTTCAAATACAGTTTTTTTCCGCTTACCGTGGAGAGTTGGAACTCTTTAAATGGAAATATACGTGCCTTTTCTGTGTCTGATTTTGCGTCCGAAATTGAGACGTAGCATTATATGATGTATGCAGCGTTTGTTTCACATTTTGCCATGTACCCCTTTATGCGCGCAACTGTACCGCATGATATATGTAACCACTCCTGCTATAGCCCCTGGAATGGGGCTGCAGTATTTTCAAATAAATAAATAAATAAATAAATAAATAAATAAATAAATAAATAAATAAATAAATAAATTAAAATACTCAGCACAATCAGCGCTACTCACCTCCCTGCACAATGTCTAGGTAAAGGTTATGATATGCGTCTTCTTTGGGTTTAATATGAATCGAACTTTTTATTTGTACCCCGATTAATGCCTAGGTAAGAATAATGACATGCGTATTCTTTGGATTTAATATTTTCCGAACTTTTTGTTTGTACTGAATAAAAAAGGGTATTTAGCCTCATGCATTCTGAAACTTCGTGACAAAATTAATACATAGCGTGCCTGTCCTGGCGTTGAATTTTCTTGTCATAAAGGAAACGGAGAGAGGCAGTGTTAACTGACCGCACGCGGTGGCTTCACAAACCTGAGGTTCCTGGCGTTCACCTCAGTTCAATTGCGGCCCACATATTTACTGAAAGGTCTAATGACGGCTTTGAGCAGACTTGCATTTTTAGCGCAGAAAATATTTCATTTAGTTTTTTTTAGTAACTAAACGATGATTTGAGGCAGTTCCGTATAAGTGCCTTGGCACTGTTGGCTGAAGGGTAGACAGCTTGCTTTTAGAGCTGAAAAGTTACGTTTTCATCTTCTGTGCCATGGGCAGTCCCAGTATAGGATTAATATGGATAAATATGGGAAGAATAAAATTTTGTAAATATATTTAAATCACTTACTATGTTCTTTGACTTCCGGGTGATCTATAAGAGAAAAGATGATAATTGTAGCAAGACTGCAGAGCTGGTCGTTTCATTTTTTCGTTCTTTCACATGCTCATTCATTACAGTACAAAGGTGTTTAAGAACGAAAGAGAAATAAAATTCCTTCTAGCAAGGTGTTAAGCGTCATTATTCCTTAAATTACTACTTGGCAGCGAACGCATAGAGAAGCGTTCACTAAATGCAGCCTGATATCATAACAAGAATAGAATTTGTTAGGAGCCGAAGAAGGTACGCGGGCTCCGAGCTTTCCGGCAATCTTGACTGTAAGAGTGACTTCATGAGTGTACAGAATAAACGCTGCCGGGGTGAGTCGAATGATATTCGGTTTGGTGGGATGATACGGTGCGTCCCGTAATGAATTTTTGGTTGAATCTGCAATGTGCAATTCGAGAAGCCTCGTCTTTGTCAACTGTAAAAACTACGCCCGGAAGCTGGTTAGAACAAAATGGGCACACGGTATTTGAAGTGAGTGCCTAATGTGTTTTCCCACTTGCTCGTAACGGATATATCCGAAAAATTGCCGAGCTATCTGCTCCAAAATCATCGCCCAAAAAAACACCGCTCAGACTACTGCGCTAGTAGGGGTTCTGTACATCCAGTTCATGAAGTCACCCACTCAACGAAGTTGATTGTCCGCAAACTCCGAGTCCGCGTATCTTCTTCGGCGCCTAACGAAATGGCAAGGATCTGGAAAAAAAAGGTCTGGAAACAGTGATCCGACAGAAAGCCCGTAAACGACACAATACAAGCAACTAATCATCAACCCACGTCCGTCTTCTGTGGGCAGTCGGGTTTCGTTCTCATGTGGTGCGTCCTACGTCGTACAAACGGTAATATGCATGAACTAGTGCTTGCGTGAACATAACAGAGTACCCGAGAGAGGCAGGTGCAGTAATATGCCTCCTATTTCTGCCCGGTCTTCGGCAGGTCTAACATTTTAAGAAGGTAACACGAAAAACGCACACATGAGTTTTGGAAGCCCTAGGTAATTCGAAACTTTGGCACCATATCACTTAGCTTCCTGCCTGAAAATGAAGTAACCGTGTCTCCTGTCGAGCAACTTCTCCATTATTTGCCTAGTTTTCAGCAAGCAATCCTTAGTCATTTTCCACTACATTTTTAAGTCTTTTAAGTTTCAGTGCCCTCCTGTTGTTCGGCAATCTGTCTTTTCCGTTGGCCCGTGTTAATCATCTTGTTTAAACTGTGGAATCTTCTTTGAACTTTATCCCGTTGATTGGCCCTTTTGTTCGCGAGTGATGCTGAAATAGCGAATAGGTTCCCGCTAGAGTGTAAAGTGTGTGCACACCTTCAGAATAGATGAAGGCGTGTGGTTCGAAACACCAAGGATATAACCATGTTTGGTGAGTTTCGATGTGATCTTCTGGGCGCCGATAGCTGATCGCGATACGCTATCTACATTTGCGCCTGTTGTACAAAGTACTCGTGTGTCGCTAAGGAGCAACACAAGGTAAGAGTTGTCGCCGCAATGGACACAAATGTACATGAGGCAACTGTGAACTTGTCTCAGCTTTTTAAGGACCATTTTAGGGGTCGATATATGTAGTCTCCAATTTTGTTTGGTTTTCCTTTTAATATTTTACTTTCGTCCTATTTATAAAACGCTATGCAATTGTCTTTCTTACCAATGAAAGGCGATAAAAGCTGCTTTTTGAATAAATGAAGCTTAAAAAATTGGAGCGAAGAAAACAAAATGAGTGGGCCAAGGCACTTAAAAATTTCTCTGAAAGGCGAAACAGTAGAAAGCACAAAGTATACATATTTTTAGCGCAAACACGACAGGACACAGAAAGAAACACAAACACGCACGGGCGCTAACTTGCAACCGATATAGTGAGGGACAACCACGGCATATATATATATATATATATATATATATATATATATATATATATATATATATATATATATATATATATATATATATATATGGTGGCAATAGAAAGTTGCCACACTATCACGTCTAGTGTGATAACTTTCTGCTGGCTATTTTCCAAGTGTTAGGCTGCGCCTGTGCAGGCCTGCGGATATATATAAGCCGTAGTTGTTCCCTCAATGAATCATGTGCAAGTTAGCGTCCAGATTTGTCTTTTTTTGTTTATGTGTCCAGGTAGCCCAGCTAGCCCAAAATATAACATCTTTAAAATTGAAAGCACATTCCACTCGGGAGGAATGTGGCACCTACCGTTAAATTGACGTATCGATGGGTTCCAAGAGTCTTGTTCCTGAACTCAGGCGGTTCTCCACGACGTTCGGGTGTCAGTATTACTTTTCCATGCAACGCCACTTGTATTTTGACGTACGCCTGCATCCAAATCCACATACTTGTGCCGATAGCAAGAAAAATCACCTTGCCAAGTGCTGGTGGCAGCATCGTGGTGAAAATTTATCCGCCAAAAGTTGTCGAAGTGGTATCTAAAATGAAAAGACGCCACGATTATACTACTGATATGGCAGCTCTCTTTCTTGGAGAGAACTAAGGACTGTAGTATCAGTCCATGGGACATAAGAAGCGTCTGATGGAAACAAAACACCGTAATGAGAGCGCTGCCTTACGCAGCGGACTTGTTACGTTGCAAAAACATAACTGAAAACCATACTATCCTCATTCGCTCTAGCACTCTTTTCCTTACCGGCTTTAGTAGCGGCTTTTATTTTCTAGATTATTTGTCTTAGCTTTTAGCGTGCTTTAGAGGTGTGTTGTAAGTTTCCTGCAGTTCTGCTTCTTTAAAATTCCAGGTGCAGGAGAGAAATGTTTTTTTGCATTGTAATCTTGAAGTCTACCCTTTAATTTGAAGTATAGAAAGCTAAGTTAACATAGTGGCAACATGTCTAATGTATCAACAGTGCACAGTTTTAGTATTGCTCACAAGGGACGTAGATCGTAACGACACCAAAATTATTCAGCTCTCAATTCCTTTCACTGTACGAAACTTTCGAATGATCTTGGAATGATTCAGTCAAGGCTAAGGTTCCTATTTTTTCGACACCTGCTGCGCGAAAAAACGCGCTCCAACATGACTGCACGCACCTTGCACGAATGTTACATTTATTATCCATCTCTTTCTACCCTTTAATGTCTTTCTACCCTTTAATCGCTCGTGTTAATGGCGCAGCTGTTAACGGGAACTCGAATAGATCGATCGTAGTAATAACAGCCTATGGGGCGAGTTGGTGCACGATATAATGACCGGTGGCCCAAAGACAACGGCACAAGGGAAGGACAACACATGCGTTCATGTGTTGTCCTTTCCTTGTGACGTTGTGGTTGCGTTGTAGTTAATTCAGAATTGATTGCTTGTAGCGGCTTTTATTCATGCGACTTTAGTTCAAATGACTATCATAAAAAATTGTGGGGTTTTAAAAGGGGGGATAAACAGTTTCTCTTCACTTAACCGCAGCTGACACAGTTCAAAACCGCCCGGACCCCCTCCCGTGATCGCGTGCGCTACCGAGCGCACGCTGACGACGGTAGGCCTTCCTCAGAGGGAAGAAATGAACGACACTCTGGCTGACACAAACAGGCATTTCTTGCTACAACAACTATAACGCCAGCTATAACGCCGTAGTTACCTCAACTGTGGTTAAGGTCGCCCGTCGGGATCGGGGTCGTCGGACTCACCAGCAAGGTTACGAGGGAATGTTCCCCACTCTAGGGGCACGGCAGACTTCGAGGCTGGATGGGAGGAGGTGCGGGAGAACATTCCTCCCTACGAGGCCTCGCCCCGCTGGCCGGAGAGCGGAACGCCGCTGGCGATACGTCAGCTCCCGAAGACGTTCCCCAACTGAGGATAATGCGCTCTCCCGCGAACGCGCATAGGAATCACGCTGTCCGTGACGCCCTCTCTTGTTAGTTACGGTAACTAACTAAAAAAAGACACCTGGCGCCATGGGCCTAGGCGATGCCGTGGGAGGGTGCACTATAGCGAACTAGACAGGGGTAGTGGGGCGAGGGAGGCTGGAGAGCAGCGGCCTCGGTGATGTGAAAACCACCTCAATCTTGTGCCGCCGCGTGGTGGCGCTAGTGCATCTTTCACATGAAAGCCGCGCGCAGCGTCCTGCCACGACTAGTGACATGTTTACCGGTCGCCTGCAATTTCACGTACAGGCTTCTCATTTTTTTTAAAGCGAAAGCTTTATTGTCCGCAAACTCGCGATTTCGCCGTGGCGGTACTTCATGGGGGCACGTGACGTCAAAACGCGCGCCTCGCCGCGGAAGGTTGCTGTCCTTCGCGCGCTCGCTGCGCCATCTGGCATGACGTCACACCGCGTCGCTCGCCGCCGCCGTTTGGTAGGACGTGACACCGCGTTCCTCGTCGTTGCGCTCGCCTCTGCTCGCTTCGACAGCTTCGTCGCATGCGTGATAAGATGTCCCGGGATTGAAAAGGAGAGCTGGCGTGCGCCGCAACCACAGTTGAGGCGACAGTATGGACGGCGACAATTTTGATAAGCTGGAGGAGGCCTGGAATCGAGAGCGCAACCAGATGAAGAGGAACCGAATCACCGAGGAAACAGACGAACAGCGCGCCGAACGACCGGCTAAACGCCGCAGGAATATGCCGCCGCGAGACAGGCACGTATAACGTCCGGTGTCTCCACCGCTAGCAGCAGCGATTGCAGCCGGAGGAGAGACCCGAGTCCTGCTTCACTGAAGACGGCCCGTGATGAACGATAGAATGCGACCAAGAGACTTCAGCGGGCTCAAGAAACCGAACAACAAAGTGCCGTTCGCCTACAGAATAGGCGTAACAGAGACGTAGCCTGAAACGCGGCATGTCACGCCGTCAGTGTTTAGTCTAGTATCAACAATACATACCTACATAACCAAACTTACCTGGACTTGCAATCAAGATTAACCAAGGCTAACCATGGTATGCCTTTGCTTTCGCTACGCATATCCTGGCTTAGCTGAACTTAGCCACTGCCAATTTTTTGTCTGCAGTATACAGAGATAAAATTATGAGATGGGAGACACTGAACGTAATTTAATGGCTTGCGGAAATTCACTTCACTTAAACTAAAAAAAGATCAGAGTATCAAACGCTTCTCCTGCAAAAACGGATGTGAAGAAATATGTGTCAGCATATAACTTGGCCTCAGTAAAAACCTTCCAAAAATTTACATCCTGAACGAATTGTTTTTCAATGTGCACAATTCAGCCAGTTTGGATATTTACTCACTTTTCTGGCGCTCTCTTTTTCATCAATAAAAACTACTCGAAAAATACATATGTGGCATACATTTATCTGCATGCATAATCTGCAGGCTCAGTTAATAAACTTCAAAACGGCTAGCCGAGGTTTCGATGAGCTCATAGTAAGTCGTCTTAATATGGCATAAAAATTAGCAACGATATATTGAAATAAATATGTATCCCTCGCACATGTTAATTCGTTGTCCTCCGCACTTTCATCCTCTGTCGTCTGCTCAAAAAGACCTGGTACGGCCGTCAAGCTATTCTCACAGTGATGGCCAAGGAGCATATTAGTAGAGATGCTCAGAAGATTTGATTTTATTCGATTTTGCACTGGCTACGTGGTAGACAGTATTTTGCAACTTAATCCCCCGGCCGGCCACGGCGGACGCGTTGCGATGAAGGTGGAAACAAGGCACCCAAGTACTGTTCAGTGTTACTGCACGTTGAAGAACCCCTGCGGTGGACTAAATTCATGCTTAGACATCCACTATATGGCGTCTCTCATAGCCAACGTATTGCTTTGGAAGGTAAATTCCATATCTCTCATACATGTTGGTATACTGCAGGCATATCTCCTTCCTGAGGACAAAACACTGTAGCCCATGTACCACACGGGAACGTTTAATGGCATAAAGTCCCTAAAAGTACGCTCAGCAGTGTGAATGGGGTCAACGTATGCTCCCATCAAGAGATTACACAGTTTCACTACAGCACCAAAACTTACGCACCGAACTCATCGCACATGACAACCCTATACCAACAGCATCCAATAAATATATTGTGGCTCGGGGCAATTATTTCCGTGTTTCAATAACGCTGCCTGTGACCCTCACAAGCTTCCTTATATGCGCTCAAAGGTCTGCACTTTCAGCGTTAAAGGCCGGCCCATTCGCCAGAAAATCCGGCGTTGGTGTTGTGAGCGAAAAATACTGAGCATGGCTTTCGCAGGTGGTCCTCAGAGAACAACCAAGGAGGCGAGTGGGCCACCTAGGTCACTCGACCTTGCGGCGTGATCACAACCTGCCCATCGGATAGTGAGAAAACTTCCCACCGTGGCAGGTGGCGATGAAATCAATGACTGATCGTTCGGGAACAGCAACCTTGGCTCCGCAAGGCATATAGTTATGCGAAGGAATGCGCTAAAAGCGGCACAAGAAGACAACACACACACACGACACTTGTGCCGCTTTTAGCGTCTTCCTTCGCATTATGATCAACCAACTGGCCCCGGTAATAGCTTTGCAGGGCATAAAGCGCTGGGAGCACTTGCCATCACGGGGAAATGGTGCATTGCTTAAACCGGTGCACCACTGCGCCAGGATGGGTATGAGGAATCTCAGAGATCTATGAACGTAAAGTTGAGAATGACCTGCATATATGGGAACTACCCCATTACGCTGTCGCGACATACGCTTAAGGCGGACCTTAAGTCTGCTTTCCAATTTTTGTGCGAGTTATCAGTGCACAGCAAATATTGTGCGATTCACGTTAATTCTAGAGAGTTTAATTTAGGCACAAGGTTTAGAGCAATCTATCTTTTTGTTAGTCGATCGAATCACTAGTTTACGAAGAAATTTCGTGCATCATCTGCATAATTTTTTCCAGCCACTATCTTGGCCATAGTGACTGCATTAATTAGAGGAATGCAATAACCGCTGCGCGTGCTAGGTATGTTGCGGGCAAGCAAAAGTCTGGACCACGCTTCGGCGGTCAAAGTTTTCTTACGCCTTACCTGGCGATTATTAATAGATATTTCACGCATATACCAGTAAAATTTACTTTTGCACATAAAGGGAGCAAACATTTCTATTTCTGTTACGTGACGCGGCAGAGCAGTTTGAGCGCCGAAGCGTGGTCCATTATTCAGCCCGCGGTTCTATATGCTCTTATGCCTTCATTAGCAAACGAGGAGCGTCGGTGCATAGCACAGGACCCTAAGTAATTGCAACCAATCCAGAGCACCAAATGGCTTCAACAAGAAGGAATTAATCTGATGGACGGGCCGTTCATGCTTTGTAGCCGCATTTAGCTCCCCAAGCTTTGTTGGAGGCAAATCATGGCCTCTGATGAGCGACTTTTTTGCAGACATCCCTAGCAAGGCAGCATTCAGTGTCGTCGAACATGGGCATCGTGAGTATACTGATCCGATGAGTGGGCTAATTTCGCGGCAAGCAAGCGCTTAATGCGCACAGCGCGACGCCAGCCTGCTTCAGGATGGATGGATGGATGGATGGATGGATGGATGGATGGATGGATGGATGGATGGATGGATGGATGGATGGATGGATGGATGGATGGATGGATGGATGGATGGATGGATGGATGGATGGATGGATGGATGGATGGATGGATGGATGGATGGATGGTGTCACCACTTCGCATTCGAATTCTCTCTCTCTTTCTTTCTCAACCTTCTCTCTCTCCTTTTCGGCTTCTTCTTGAGCCTTCTGTCTCTCCTTTTCAACCCTCTCCTTTTCGGCTTCTTCTCGAGCCCTCTGTCTCTCCTTTTCAACCTTCTCTCTCTCCTGGTCACCCATTTCCGTAGTTCAGCCCCGGACATCCCCATCCGGGTGCCAACCTCAACTAGTTCCTTTAAGCTCATATTTGGAGAAACAACTCCTCAAGACAAATACTACCTCTATACGGTGAACCTCAATAACCGCTTCAGCGCAGCACCTCACAATATCGCTCTGCTGCTTAACACTTGTTTACTACCTCTTCGTAAACTCCTTCCGACTCTTTCTCCGTTCTCTGAGCTCACAAAACACCAAGCATCCTGTCGTGGACGCCACAATATTTCTCCACTTCGCGCACTTTTGCGTGCGCTCCCAGACACCCTTAGAGCGTGGGGGGGTAGCCGCCTCGGTCACAGAGGAGATGCCCTCGACCTAGCGTGGCAAGCTCAGCCGGAGACCAGCTAACAAGTGACAAGAGGGTGGGTCGTTTGCTGCCCAGCTTTCGCCGGTCGCAAGCCAGAGAATGGGTCGGAGCCAAAGGTTCTCAAAACAAAACAAAGTTTATACAGCTAAGAGACGATACAGAGGAAGTTACAATCACTCGTACGAGCACATACAGTGATTCACAAATGCAATGCAACTCATGCAAAGTCACAATAGAGAGAGATACAATTCAACAAAAGCTTTGCACCTAAACTGCACTAACACAGGGAGAGACAAATAAAGAAAATACAATTTGTTCACCGGGCACTGCGACAGTCCGACGACCTGAGGAGCACAACGGGGCCGATCCGCAGACTTGCGCACGTTGCCTCGCTGGTCCGGGGCTGGGCGGTGGTGTTCTCCCGGGAGTCGAGCGGGCGCGCTTCTCGGAAGCGTAAACGGCGGCTCGGGCTAACAGATAGCGGTTGCAGCCCCTCATTTATAGGCGCAGACCGCGTCTGTTTGTTCTTCAACTGCACAAACTCCTCCTCGCACCTGGCGCGCGACCCCATTGGTCGAGTGCGGAAGTCACCGTCCAGAAAAACCTAGGTCCTTCTCGGCACGCTGAGTCATCGGCGCAGGAGCGAAGGGGAGAGGGTATCACTTTGCCGCGGACAAGGTTACCCCCTTTCCGTTGACAAGAAGCAAAAACTTCTCCAACATTCGCGCCGGCGAGCTGAGTTGCGGCAGTACGCAAAGCTACACACTCTCCGGGGGTCCTTCTCCGCTGTTTTTGTTTTATTTTACCGCGCGCGGGCGCGATTGCTTAGGCGCAGGCCATTTTTTTTCGAAAATGCGCCGAATTTTGTGACAGATGAATGGATGGATGGATGGATGGATGGATGGATGGATGGATGGACGGACGGACGGACGGACGGACGGACGGACGGACGGACGGACGGACGGACGGACGGATGGATGGATGGATGGATGGATGGATGGATGGATGGATGGATGGATGGATGGATGGATGGATGGATAAGGCTGAACCCTTTAAATCGGGCGGTGGTTCAAGCCACCTAGCCACGACTTGTGAAATCTTACTCTTGTCTTGACTTAAGCCACCATTCAGATAACTTTCGCTTGGTTACTTCTACCCGCTTAAAATCTACTTTCCCTTCACTGTCCTTAAACACAAATGCTTTGGATAAATCAGCCTCACTGCGTATCAAGAGTATCAAGTGTTCAGCCATTTCCTCCTCTTCTACGCTCGCAACTCACAACGTGCCTATTTCGTGGTACCTGACTCTATATGTTTTCGTCCGCAAAACTCCCGTCCTGGCCTCAAACAACAAAAAGCTTCCCCTATAGTTATCATAGATATTTTCTTTGGCAATTTCCTGCTGAAAGATCCTGCATGTTCCCAGTGCCGATTTCGTCATCATTCCGTGGTCGCACCGCACCACGTGACCAACCGCGTGACTCGTCATGTGACCAACCGCGTGAAGAGCCACGTGACAAGAGCTAGCCAGCCAACCAGACGAACCTGGACTTGCAATCAAGATTAACTAAGGCTAACCAAGCTATGCATCAGCTTTCGGTACGTATATCCTGGCATAGCCGAGCTAAGGCACTGCCAATTTTTTTTTTTGTAGAGATTGAGGCACGCCGACAACACCTGTGCATAAAAGGGCGGTTGTCAAGGGGGCTTCTGGTACGTGCATACGATACGCGAGGAGTTCGTTAAATTGAAATTGCAGTTTAAAATTGCTTCGTTGAGTAGTGAATAAAACCGAAGGCTCTTAAGGGGGCAGAGATTCATTATTTTGAGCATTTACAGCAGTAATGCTCTGAAAATAAAGTGCACAAAATTTCAGGCTTGTAACTTACAAAAAGTTTCGTTTTCTACAATGTCTTCTCCCTTCTACGCTTTGTGGAAAGTCTGCAGGGTCCACAAAATGCGGCAGAAGACTGGTTCAGCATTCACTAGGTTCCATACTGTATGATAGGTGTAATGACGCTGTAAAATTTTGTTTTGTGCCCGACGTAAATTTCCAGTTCCACCTTTATTTTTTTGCTGCGGGTGTCCTAGACAGAACGAACCAGCGAGTCGATGGACTGACATATGTAGGCCTGGAATGCTGCCTGATCCCGGTGACCAAAGCCAACGGCGCACTCCCTTATCATGATGTACTACACAATGTTGTAGTACACTAGCTTGTACCACACCTTGGTGTAGTACAAGCTATTAGGATCATCCCAAAAACAGAAAATTGCTATCCACAATTCAAGACTTACGATATACTAGATATTAGTAAACTAACGAAATACAAATTACTTCTCGAAATAAGGCGTCAGTGTGCATTATACCGTTCAATATGTGAGGTGAAATACTATAACAAGTCCACCCCGCAGGAACTTAGGCAATATGCAAAACAAATGCGCAGGCTACGTACGATGTGTGGAGATCACAGGTTGTGTACAGAATAAGTCTACTGGGTCAAAATCCTGCCGCTTCTTAATTACTATCGACCAATTAGTCACAGCAGAAATTGAAGAAAAGCCCGAAAATTTACGTGCGTTTAAGAGGCAAAGAAGGAAGTTTCTTATGGTATATGTATACTGTTTTGTTTCGTAAAAAGAAGTATAATATTTGAATTGTTAACATGTATGTACAGGTATATTATCTTTTGTTTTCATCTTATTTAGTTTATGATGAGCATAAGCGGGGATTTTTCTTCGTTTTATCTTAGATTGTTCTGGTGTGGTCTCGCATACATATTCAATATTTATTTTATCCTCAGTTACGCTTTTAAGACCTGAATGTATTCTATATGAAGTATGGATGCATTGTATTACAAGTGTTCTCAAATTTTTAAGTTGCCAATGTTGTTAATCGTGAGGTGGCCTCGTCAGCCGGCAAAATGTCTTTAGCCTACTCATCGATTAACGTTTTCTGCAGAATGTTTGTCTCAAATAGAGACTACTACTATTACATGACAGCCATTTCCTTTATGAATGCTCTAATCAAGACGCAGGCCTCAGTACCCAACAGCTGCAGAACTACTGACCAAAGTGGCCGTGGTCAGTCCTTAGACCCAGCTGAGGGTGCTAAAAATCTCTCCCTCCGGAAAGGCGGCGTTTATAAAACGAACATGGCTGCGTTTAAAGTTAGTACCTTGTCTAGTGAGGCTAGTCTAGCGGTGTTGTTCTAGGATCTTGGGGCCAATGAAAGAAACGTAGGTTAAGATAACTTTTTGTTGGGCAAGTTTGTGGTCTATCCCGCTGTCCTCTCTCATTTGGTGGGCGTTTTTCAGGAGGCTGTAAATAGTTAATTTGCTCTTGTGGATTACGGTAAAACAAGACCTAGTTATGGTATTTAAGATAAATAAGGTTAGAGCTGGAAATATAGAAGAATTTTATAGCACGATAACGAGAGGCGGGCAGGTGTCTTAAGTTCAATAGGAGGTACAAATGAAGGCGGTACAAGCCTACACGCCTACCTCCAGCCGTAATTGACATGTAGTCAAAAGCTTCTATGAATACGTGAAATTGGGAATGAGCGAAGAAAACACGCTACATGTGTTTTTACTGCGTGTTAGCCTCAATCAGGATTCGATCTAACGCCAAGCCTAACAAAGCAGCTTTGTTCCTCGATGCAGTAGTTCCCACCCAACACCGCAGTTTCTCGCGCCGTTTGTTCAGGTGATTACAGAAAAGGCTGATGGCGGTGGCTTCGCTAGCCTAAAAGCAACCACACTATAAACAGGAATGCACCTGTATGGGAGTAAAAAGGAAGAAAGCTGTGCAGGTAGGCCCTGTGCTCTGCCTTTGTCAAAGACCAGAAGGGAGTGAAGCTTGGGCACTTTCAGCAGCCAAAACAATCAGAAACAGGCCACTCTCAGTTTTCATAAGGAAGAAAAAACTCAAAACTTGAATACAGAAGTCGCCGTGAGCAGCGATTTTTCAAGGAACATCAACTTTTGGCGCAGATCTCAGAGGCAATACTACGGATACATTCACTACACAACGTTGCAAACTGCGTTCTTTTTCTTTTGTGCGTCAATAATTTTGAACGACTCGTGGGAAGATTTTTAAATTCAATTTAGTTCCAATTTTTGGTGCTGGACTAAGGTAAACATTGGCAGAAATAGTCGGAGAATCATGTTTACTGAGAACAGTAACGGGATGAAGTGTTCCTCAGTGATTTATAAGTAAGCCGACGTTGAGAACTTTATTAGCTGTTACACGATAAAATGATAACCAAAAACTAACAAAAATGACTACTAAACTATGCGTTCTAAGGCTCTTCTGACATGCAGTCAGCGATACAGGAAGGGTACTCACCTAATGATATGATAACTTTTCTGACAGCAATGCGGCGATGCACTTGCATATTTTCTGAGTTGCCCTTCGAAGCACTCTGTTTTCCTCCGGCCCTTTGGCCGTAGGTTGATAGTCACCGCAATGAGAGGAAAAATAAGAGAATAATGCAACTGAGAATATGTGCCACCATAAGTAAATACACAGGAAGAAAGACGGTGTAATGTTTTTCTCTTGCGCTTCTGAGGCGACGGAAAGAGTGCAAATCTTTCTAGGCAAGTGTGAGCGTACTGAACATGTGTGGAACTTCTGGGAGGCGTAGATGCGCTCCGAAGAGAGAAGAAAGAACAGACTATTGTTCCCCATCGAGAAAAACAGCACAGTATTGTTCTGTCATATGAGAGGCAACCCTTTATTCGCATACAGCTGAAATATCAGCATCTTTTCTTCTTGTTGGTCTTTTCGCGTCTCACAAAGGTTCGAAATCCTTGGCACATCCATGCACAGTAAGAGTATTGTCCGTGCATTACCTTCACTTTAAAGAATACTCTGACTCTACAGAGTCGTTGAACGTTCACTGCAGAAATGGCTTTTGAAAAGAGTGCCTTGCCCGCTGCGATTTCGCAGACTTCCACTGAAATCTGTCCGAGGAAACTTTTTTTTTCAGTAAGTCAGTATGCTAATGACATTGCCCTCTTTGTCTATTAGTGCATATCCGCGTTCTTTACAGCATGCTCGAGTTTCTCCAAGATGAACTTCCTTATATTGGCTACCTGGTGCTTATTTATTAACTCTGATAAATCTGATAGCTGTATTCTGTCCGTAGGGTTAGACTCTTTTTTTACTTTGGCGTTTCTTAACCAGATTTTTAGTCACCTGAGATAGCCAGTAGGTATCCTGCCGAACCATCCTACCGTCTACTTCTACTACGCACTCCGTCATCGTAGCTGTGAAATTATCGTCGATTGTTTGAGCATTATGATCTTCTTTCTCATTTATAGCCGAATACTTGTTCTGATACCTGTTCTGATACGCTCGCAAAGGCTTCCTTAAGTGGCCCCGTGTTGCCTATCATCCCGGTTACACCTATATTATAGCATCGGTTTCGATGACTTGCGCTTTTAAGCACGCAAGACACAATACTTGTAACATCGGGGGATTATCAGTACCTCAGATATACTTGGAACAGGCAAGTTTGTCGATCTCGGCAGCTTGAAGTATCTCTGACGAGGCTGCGGTGCCGTATACCTCCTCTAAATTTCTATTTACACAGGTCGGGTTTGGCGCTCTTTCCCCTTTGTGCATTTTGCTGTGAGCCTGTATCTATTCAGCACCTTTTGCTCTTTTGTCGCCGATACACCTCTTTGAGAAGAAGGTTGCTGGAGGAGCCCTTGCGGCCCCTTGGTCTTAGTTTAAGCAGCCCGCTCTTGCTATCATTTGGTGCCACCACATTCGGGTTCAGCCATAGATCTGTTTGTACCGCTGTTCTAAATTTCCTGCTCGAATCTCGCCGACTGCCATGCTAAGGGTTACCAAATTTTCATTTTCTTTCCTCTAAATTATTACATTTTGGCTTAATAATTCCGTTTCATGCGGTTCCTCTCTTTATTATTATTATTATTATTATTATTATTATTATTATTATTATTATTATTATTATTATTATTAATACTATAATGACTAATTTTGAAGTCAAAACTTTCATCCCTTTTCTGTTCATGAGGAAGAATCCTCTGGTGTTGCTTTCCCGCGTGCTTTTCATTTTAATTACCTGAATACAGGTGAATAGTCACCCGATTCTTGGCCGATCCCCCAGTGTGGGTATGTGCCATCATTTGATAGGCTAACAACAACAATAACTGTCCTGCAGTGATATCTTGAATTCCTCTACATTCCCTCTTACCGCTAATTCGAGGCCTTGCCATACTGTGGTCGCTAGACCAAACTTCTCCGAGGACCTCCACATCCTGCACGATACCAGCGTAAGTGCATTGTGTGATGTCGATTTCATTTTTAGTCTCACCATTCTGGCTCTTCCCGGTACACTTCCTGTTCTTCCTTATCCAGAAGAAAGAATTGATGATCCGTAAATTTTTCTTTCCGTGAACTCTATTAATAACTCCCCTCCGCTATTCCTGAAGCCTATGCTATAGTCGCCTACCGCCTGGTCTTCGGCCTGCTTCTTGCCTTCCTTGGCATTGAACTCGCCCATTAGTACAATGCACAGTAATTTTACTTTGTTCATTGCCGATTCCACATCTTCTTAGAAGCTTTCATTGATCAAGTCATCATGTCTTGATGTAGGCGCGTAGGGCTGCACCACCTTCAGCTGCAATGTCTATGTGTACTCATATGTAACATTGGGTTTCATTGCACTTTGAGTATTAACATCAAAAGAACTACTGGTGGGCTAGTTGGAAATACATCACTTATCAATCACCTTTCGCACCTAAAACCGCAGTGGTGGCCAAGTGGCTGAGGATCCACCTCGCATGCGGGAGGTGCGGGGTTCGATGCCCAGTGCCGCCGGGTACCCACCGGTGAAGCAATAGGTACAAGCTGATATTTGAGAAATGGGTGTTTGACCCCACCTTGAGAACTCGAAAATACCTGGTGCCATGGCGCTATTTGGCTATAGAAGCCCTTGCGCCATAAAAATCCATAATCATCATCATCACCTATCACCATCACACGAAATCGCCTATGTAGAGTGTGACGAAAACGTCCGTTACAACATTCCGCTTAGCTGTCAAAGAAACTGCGCTTGGCAAAGGGGCAGGTGCCTCAACAAGAGGCTCAGGGAACATGAAAGATCATCTGAAAAAGTCGCAAAATCCGGGATTCTGGCATCTCATTCGCAGACTGTAAATGTACCCAAATGCTCAAAAAAGACAAATGTAATAGGCCGTGCTAGAATCAGAACGCTACGCAAAATTATTGATGCTCTCGCTATGCATGTTGCTCCGGATAACCAATGCATCAGCTCGCTTTGAGTGATGTTACGGAGAACGGAACTAGACTACCTGAAAAACAGTAGCCTTAAGCTATCGTAAGCGCACGTGTTGATCGTTTTAGTATTTTTGTTGTTTTTTTCATCACTCTTGTTAGCGCGCTGTGCTTTTCCTTCTTCTGCGCATGATATAACGTTCATCTGTTTTTATACTTATGTTTTTCGAGACAATCAACAGTTGTTAGAAGCGCTTCTCCCTGTGTGTTTGTTCCTTTCTGTATTTTGCTGGCGCATACGAATACCTTCAAGGATGAGTATTCAAGCCGGCTTCATTATGCTATTGCTTTTGTTTACATGAACATAGGGGAAGACGGTGATGTCCGGCAGCGGCGCCGACAACTGTTTTTCGCACAAGAGAACAAATGCACTTGAACTAACATCGTAATGATCAACAAACCCAATTACAAAACTCCTAAATGCTTCGTATTAGTTTCTATCATTTTTCCTCATTATGCCCCGATCGAACAACCGCCGGCATGCTGTCATTGAAGAAGAGGAAGTAGAGGAAGAAGAAACTACACCTTGGCCAATCCCCCCTCGTGGGTAGTTGTTGTTGTTAGCCTATCAAAAGATGGCACATACCCACACTGGGGGATCGGCCAAGAATCGGGTGGCTATTCACCTGAACACAGTTAACAAAAAGGAAAACCACGTGGGAGCGCAACACCGGTGAATTTTTCGTCATTAACAGAAAAGGGTTGAGTGTTTTGATTTTAAAATTTTAAGAATAATAATAAAGAGTGGGATTAAATATTAATGATTTAGTCAAAATGTAATAATTGATAGAAAAGAAAAGGTTGGAACACTTAGCAAGGCAGTCGGTGAGATTCTATCAGGAAATTTTGAACAGTGGTGCAAACAGATCTGTGGCTGAACCCAAATGTGGTGGCGCCAAATGATAGCAAGAGCGGGCTGCTCAAACTAAGGCCAAGATGCTGCAAGGGCTCCTCCAGCAACCGTTTTCTCAGTAAGTTGAATCGGCGACAATACAGCCAAAAATGTTCAATAGATTCTGGCTCACGGCAAAATGCACTAAGGGGAGAGAGCGCCAAACCCGACTTGTGTAAATAGAAATTTAGAGGGGGGATGCGGCAGCGCAGCCTCGTCAGTGATACTTCAAGCTGCCGAGAGCAACAAATTTTCCTGTTCCAATAATATTTAAGGTGCTCATAATCCGCCGATGTTAAAAGTGATGTGTCTTGCGTGCTTAAAAACGCACGTCGCAGAAATCTAGATGCTGTAATGTGGGCTGTAGCCGGGATGATTGGCAACACGGGGCCGCTGAGGGAAGCCTTTGCGAGATTATCAGCAATCTCATTTACTGTCACACTGCTTTGGCCGGGAACCCATACTAAATGAACAAGGCTCAAATGCGGAGGAAGTAGGGATAAGAAAGTTGATAAAATGGGACCGTCAGCCTGTGCAGCGAGGGACGAACACAAAGATAAAGAATCAGTAATTACTGCAACTGCTGTAACAGAGGGGTCTAGCTTGCGTAGAGCAAGTATAACTGCTAGAAAATCTGCTTGAAAAATAGGAGTGAAATCTGGAAGGCGCAGAGAAAAGGACCAGTCTAAATGTGAGCAAAATATTCCCACACCTGCTTTTTCATTGCATTGCGATGCATCAGTGGCTATTGCTATATCTGTAGGTAGGGTCCTCAGATGATCTTCTAGAAGACCATTTAGAATACTCGGTGGCAAAAATTTTGCATTTTTTGGGAATACGTCGTCGAAAACAATGCGGATAGTGGGCCCATTCCGAAGCGCAGGAAGGATATCATTAATGTTTACATCTAAAGGCTGAAGCAATCTTTGCACAAACACTACCTGAGGGGAATTGAAACGAGACCAGGGGACACCAAAAAAGGAGGTCGGCTGAGAACAGAAAATGCTTTGGGAACGGTGGAAATGGGATTCATAGATCCTGAGGTAAGTTTGCACAGTTAAAAATTGAAGTCGTGATAAGAGAGACGGAATGCGGGCTTCAAGGTACAGCACATTGATGGCCACAAATTTTGGAAGGCCGAGGCACATGCGAAGTGCTTCCCTCTCTAAAAGGACGAGAGGGCGAAGTTTATATGTAGCCGAGCCTGAAAACAACACTGATCCAAATTCTAAAATTGGCCTGACATACATTATGTAGATCATTAACAGCGCATCTCTGCGCATGCCGTACCGGTGATTACATAATCTCCGTAACATGCCCACGGCACGAGCCCCTTTCGCCGCGACATGGTCAATGTGAGGTCGCCAGGTGAGTTTGTTGTCATAAATTACCCCTAGGTATTTTAGGGATTGAACCTGCGGTATTATTTTTAACTGGCAAGTGAGAGAGACCACTACAGGAGTGAATAGAGGGAAAACAAGAGTAGCGCACTTGCCAACATTTAACTTCAGGTGTAATGCGCTCAACCAGTGCTCAAGTGTATTCAAATATGACTGCAACAGACCATACAGAGAATGTATATCCGGCGCAGCAGCAAAAAACGCAATGTCGTCCGCATAGACGTAAGTGCGTACATGGCGGTGGAGAGGAATTGAGCTTAACAGAACATTAAAGAGCACAGGGGAAAGAACAGCTGCTTGCGGTACACCTCGCGTTTGTCTATACCTCTCTGAATGAACACCATTATGGACGCAAAAAAATTCCCTGTTATGAAGAAATGCAGATATCCATGCAACTATATAATCTGGAAATTAAAGAGACTGTAGCCTATGTATCAGGATATAGTGTTCTACACTGTCGTAAGCTTTGGCGACATCTAACGTAACCAAAGCCGCGACCAGGCGTTGACGACGAGCAAGGAGAATTCTGCTCTCAAGATCAGCATGTATATTGCATACCGAACACCTTGGCCGGAAACCGAGTTGGCACGGGCTGTGTATACTTTTGCGGTCTACAATGGCTGACACCCGAATTAGTAACAACCTTTCTATCAACTTTACCATGTTTGATGTTAAAGAAATTGGCCTAATATTATCCAAATCATAGCCTCCACCCTGATTTTTAAGTAAAGGGATCACCTTGGACAGCTTCCACTCAGAAAGTATCCAAGCGTGTTTGAGAGAGTAGTTTATTAGGTGCAATAAGGAGTTGGGAGACTCTTCAAATAGAATCTTGAGCATCTTTGTGGTAACACCATCAGGGCCAGGAGCAGCAGCTGGCAATCTCTGGACAACTTGTGGAAGCTCTGATAGATTTACTTGTGAGGCATTATCATTTGGTACGACTGGTGCAAACAACAATGGTCGCATAGGTAGTAAAGACGAGAACCGCTTTTGCAGGCCTGTGGCTATTAATTCAACCGTCTGGATAGCTTCTACAGGTGACATAACTAATGACTGAAAATTATGAGAGGACATGAGCTGTTTCCTGGACCGTAGAAAACCGAATAGTGCACGTCGGTTGCCCGCCTTTGAAAGATAATCGTAGTGTTCTGAGTCATATTTTTCCTTTGCGCGAGAATCTGTGCGTTTAAAGGTGGCTGCAATAAATTTAAAATCACTCCAGTTATTCGGACATTGGTTATGAAGAAGTTTTTTCCATGCTGCCTTCCTCCGCCTGTAATCTCTTGTACAGTCCGCATTCCACCAGTTAGAAGAATTCCCTTTTGTTGGCCTCACCAGGAACTCCGACTTTTTACGGCTTTCCTCAATAGCCAGACATATGCTTGCTGACTGGTGGACCTCGGCGATGTTAGACACTGGAGCAAGGGCAGAGCGCAATGCCGTCTGAAATCTGTCATAATTTACATGTGACCGCAACTGAGAAGACGCCGGAGTAACACGACATATGATATCAAAATGAATAGGTATATGATCACTTGAAGTGCCGCTATCAACTGTCGACCAATTCGTTATGCCAATTCCAGGACTAATGAACGTGAGATCTAAAACAGATTGAGTGTGTGCGCGAAGATAAGCGGCCGATCCGGAATTTAAGCCCATCAGGTTGTGATCAGAAACCCAGTTCCAAAGGAGCTTGCCACATGAATTAGTCCTAAAACCCCAAGACACATGGTGAGAATTGAAGTCCCCAGTCACGAGAACTGGGGTTTTACAGTTTACGAGTAAAAAATCCAGAGGTCTAACATCCTGGACTCCATTGGGGAAATAACAATTTGGTATTGAAAATGGAGAGCACCCAGGAAGTACAAAGCCTATTGTCAAAATCTCACAGTCAGGAGACATTTGTTGAAAAGATACCACAGCCCTGTGGCAAAATTTTGAAGAGACTCAAGTTAGTAAACCCCCGCCTCTTGACTGGCGGTCTAGGCGAAATGACCGGTAATTTTTTATATGAAAATGTTTGTCGGTTGAAAGCCACGTTTCTTGCCGAATTATGACATCCGGATTAAGCTGAGTAGAAAGGCAGTGTAAATCTGTGGAAGCGGAAAGAATAGAGCGACAGTTCCACTGCAGAACTCGCAACGACGCTATGGTTGCGAAAGTCTAGCAGCAGCAACTGCCTGCTCCAAAATGGTATCCTTGTGTTTAGTGCCAAGCTGCTTCTTCTTTGATTTGGGCTGGGTGCCCTGAGAAGACAACGAATGAGACATGGGGGACCAACTGCGCTTAAGAAGCCGCGCATCAGGCTCCACCATCTCGGAATCATACATTATATCAACATCCCTTGAAGTACCCGAGGTAGGTACAGCGGAAGTGACAGAAGTTTGTTCCTGGGGTTGTGATGCTATTGGAATTTGAGACCGGATAAGAGGAGAGGGAATTGCTGTCGAAAGAGGTGCCAAACTAGCCTGCACGGCATGTGTAATCTGAGTCGCTAGAACATTTGTAAAGCACTCCGACACACTTGCGACAATCTTTTCTACCATTTTAGACATCGAAGCCTCCACAGCAGCCGCAATTACCTGGGACAGCGTTGAGTCTAGCATGACACCTTGCCGAGCGGTCACACCGGCATAACCGCGGGCACGTTCTTTGACCTCTGAAATAGCGTCACGGCGCGAACAGCGTTTCCTGTCAATTATTTCCAGAATTTGAATTTCCTGAGCTGGAGAGGGACAATTTGAGTAGTTTGCAGAGTGCGCACCACCGCAAAGGCAACACTTCTCATTCTTCTCAGTGCAGGTGCTTGTTGCATGACCCTCCCCACAGTTGCAACACCTCAAGTTGGATTTGCAACCGCCAGCGCTATGTCCATAACGCCAGCAGTTTTTACACTGCAGAGGACGAGATGATAATGGGTCTACCCGAAAAATTAAAGGCCATGCCTTGATTTCAGAGGGGCAGGAAGTGCCGGCAAAGGTAGCAATCACTGATTCAGTGGGCATCCGCACGTTGTTTACATCCCGGCTACAGCGGTGCACAGCAACAACACCTGCAGCCGAAAGAAGCTCAAGAGTCTCTGCCGGAGACAGGGAAGAGTCTACACCTCGTACAATACCTTTCGTGCACGCCAGATGAGAAGGGATGAAAGAACTTACCCGAAGGGAGGCAAAGGATGAGGAGTTTAGTAAATCTCTTACACAGGCGAGGTCTGGCGATCTGCACAGAATCCCACCGCGTCCAAACAGGCGAACCTCTGAGATTGACTCATATGAGAAGTCGCCGACTGGAGAGCAGCCCGAACAGCACCAGGGTTGTTCATCCTGATAGCACCACCATCCTTAGGCACCAGCGCGACAGGGATACTGCCGACACCACTGCGCAAAAAAGCTTCCAACGGTAGGAGATCGGTTGACAGAGAAGCCGACCAGAGGGAACTCCCCTGGCCGGGAGACTGGGTGGACATAGCCCGGGCTTACTGCTTTTCCGCGCAAAGACGCAGAGAGAAAATGCCACAATCAGCCACCCGAAACTTAGCCGATCGTTCCCCAGAGCCGGCAGCGCTGCTGCTTCTTCTGGGGTGAAGAAGAAGAAGAAGAAGAATTTTCTTTCTGCAAGATGCTGCTGAGAGCTCTGTGTTCTCTGTGTGCGCTAATGTTCCTGCCAGACAGCCGTCTCCTTGGTGGATGGAGGAGTGTGAGAAAACTTATCGCCTTAGAAAATCAGCATGGAAAACCCTTTCCTATGATCAGAGCCCAGCTAATTGGATAAATTATAAGTTCTACTCTGCATCTTTCAAAACAAGTGTTAAAAAAGCAAAGAAGGATTATAATCAAAATTTAAACACATATCTCTCTAAACCTCAGAATAAGAAGACTATATATAGATTCATGGCACAGAATAACAACTCTCTAGCCTCCAACCGCATAAAGTCAATAGTATTGTCTCCGCAGGAAGCTAAGCAACACCTTGAACGTATCGCTCAAAGGACTGGCTTTACGTTTCCAAGTGCAGAAAACGGAACCTTTGCACATTCTCACCCCCAGCTCGGACTGTTTCGAGGTGGACGTGTCGGAACTCCTCCCAATTGTTTCCTCGATGCAGTCTGCTGCCCCGGGATCTGATGGGGTTACTGTGGGCACGTTAAAGATTTTAGCGCAAGACGTTCCAACTCACCTTCTGGGTATTGTAAATCCATCATTAGAAAACTCTTGGATTCTGTACAGTTAGAAAATTGCGAAAAAATTTTACTTTTGAAAAATGCAGAGAATGGATTTCATTTAAACAATATTCAGCCGATTGCTTTAACCTCAAATTTAGTAAAGCTAATAGAGAGAGTAGTACACAGTCGCCTCACAGAGCATGTTCATCACGTTAACGGCCTCAACACCGCACAGATTGCCTTTCGTCGCGGTTGTTCCATATGGTCCGCGCATGTGGACCTCGAGAGCCGAATACGACTCTCAATGCGCAAGAGAGAAGTAGAGGCCTTGGTGACACTTGATGTTGCTAAAGCCTGTGACAGCGTTGAACACGCGGTCCTTATTAACAATCTTGCTCAGCTACATCCACCGCACTACATCTATGCTTGGATTTGTGAATTTTTAAAAGATAGATTTTTCTTCTGTACAGACGGATCTTTCTCTTCTAATATCTATGTTCAATCAAGAGGTGTGGCGCAAGGATCTGTTGTGTCTCCACTGCTTTTCAATTTTTTTTTCATATTGGTTCGGGACATACCAATTCATCCAAACATTGCAGTTTATGTATACGCTGTTGATATAGCTTTTTGGCATCAGCAAATGATATTCATGCACTATACGAGTGCTTGCAGACATACCTGAATGCTATTGAAGTCAGGTTGAACCAAATTAATTCATAACTTAATGTCAGCAAATTTGGCGTGCTGGAATTTCCACCCGACACTTCTTTGTACATCTCGCTAGTATACTGCTCCACTCCAATTCCGCAGGTGGAGTCGGTTATATACATAGGCGTTACTTATGATCAGAGCTTGGACTGGCGACACCATATTAAGAATAATGTTATTAAAGGGGAACGTGCTCTGGGCCGGTTGACGCGAGTTGGCAATAAAAAGTATGGCATGCGTCGTGACACACTACTGTTGCTCTATAAGATTTATATGAGACATATTCTGGAATTTGGTTGTGTCTTGTTCTCTGGTAGCGCAAACTACAAGCTGCAGCCATTAGCTTTACTGGAAAGGCGTGCCCTACGGCTATTCCTCGGGCCCCCAAAATCAGCTTCAAACGCTGTCCTTTATCTGGAAGCCCGTATCCCCGATATCTTTTCCCGCTTCCAACTTCTAACTGTGCGTACTTTCCTCAGGTCCTTTGACCCGGCCCCCGGTGCTCGTGGTCCCATTTTTCTATCCCAACCACACCTATTTTCACTAATCATTGGCCACGCTATCAGCTTCCGCAAGTTAGATTTGCTCAGAATCTGTTAGCCCCACTTCAGGTTAATCTGATCTCCTTGCAACAAGTTCCAGATACGCAGGCGGACCCCATCTTCTATTATGACCATATTTTCCCGTCCCGTGCGAAACATATGCCCGCAAATATCATAAATAGTATCCTTTCTGAACATCTAACGAATTTTAATCTTCATACTGTTATCTCCACTGATTCCTCCGGCAGCTGTGAGAAGGCGGCGGTTGGGATATATTCGCATGAACTGGCTTGGAGCTATTCCTTTCGTATCCCAGATTATACTCCTATATTCTTCGCAGAGTTTCTGGCCATTGGTTTGGCTCTTCTCAAACTTCCTAGGCATGTAGCACGGGTTCTTATTCTTGCAGACTGCCTTTCAGTTCTAGTCTCTTCCCAAAATTCTGGAAAATCATTATTGAATCGTTCGCTTAGGTTTTTTTGTTCCGCGCACAGTGTGTGAGATCCGGTTTGTCTGGGTACCTGGGCATTCGGGCGTCTATATTAACGAGGTGGCTGATTTATTGGCAAGGTCAGCTCTCAGCGCTCCTGTAATCTATCCCGTCCCTCAACTCATTCTGTTAGAAACTTCACGTTTCCAGCGCTTCCAACATATTTAAGCCAACCTGAATGATCCATTGCTCAATACCGTGGATTCTAGCCACCTGAAGTTCCCATGGAATATCCGGTGGTGTAAATCAAGTCTTTGTGAGGTGTCAATTACGCTTCTGTGATGAATAATCCCTCACTTAATTGTGTACTTATGCAGATGTGGGTTCGCTGCGACAAACCTTAGTGTATCATGTGGGCAAGTTGAAACAATAGATCATTTTCTCCTCTCTTGCCAGCGGTTCGCAGTTCAGAGAAAACAGTATTTGGAGGTCCCTCTTTCGAGGTTAGGACTCCCACAGTCTCTTCCAGTTATTCTTTCGTTCGGTGCGAGCGCAAAGGGATTACCGTTGAGCAGTGTCTGCGGCTACCTTCATGATTACATAAGTGCAACCGATCAATTGCCTTGTTAGCTGTATACAAAATTTTGTCGCATGTTCAAAAATGCTCGATTCTATTTCTGGTAATTCATTTTCTTTAATTCATTTGACGGTTCTAATTTTTATGTTGATTTAGACTTCTCACGCTTTTTTTCCTCTCGTAAATACCTCACTGGTATTATATACTGAACCTTGGCCAATCCCTCTTCGTGGGTATGTGCCATGCTTACTAAGGAGAAGAAAAAGAAGAAGAAGAATCTCGCCACTTGGAGAGTTGCGTATAGCCAGCCCTTTTGAGCCCAGCGAGGCCTTTCCATACCAAGAGCATACTGTTCCCCGCCTGTGTTTGAAGTCCGGAGATTACGCGCCTTCGCACCAGCATCTCGAAATTCTGCTCCATTCAGAGTTATTTTTTTCTTGGAGCTCTTTGTTGGTCGCTCCAGTTCAGGTAAGTAAAGCGCCTATTGTTTGCTCTTTTGCGGTTTTCTAGCCGTGCTAGGGTTAACTAGGAAAGTACTTGGCATCGCTTGCATGCACAGAATAATTAAACATGGTCTCTATAAAGATTTTTCGTAGCTAGAAGGTGATGGGCATCCAGTGACAGCGTCTTGCCTCATTTAAAGAAATGGTCATATGAGAAACAAAATGCTGGCAACTTACTATGTCTATCGCAGCCTTCGATCAAGGTGCACACAAACGGGCAAACATGTCGTAGACGCTCGCAAAGGGAACAAATAGTGTGTCAGTGGTGTCTAGACTAATATTTTAGATTGCCACCATCATCAGCTCGAAGACGGGAGTAATTACTCATTAGCATCCACCTAAGCGCAGGCTTAGGGCTACAGAGGAAATCTATCAGCTTTCTCAGAAATTTTGTAGTTGAAGAAGAATTTGCTCCTGTCCGCAGTTCGAACCCAAAACCACCGTTTCATTGGAGCAGTCGTTCCACCAACTGAGCTAACCGGGTAGTCTAGCGTGTCGTAGGGCGAGAGCGAATCGATCAATAACTCGAATTGAGAACAGTGTATGTTAAGAGGAATCCCTCAAGGTCCCTTGGGGATAAATCCCTTATTAGAAGCCTACTCCACCTTGGGAGAGTCCCCTAAACATGCTACCACGATGAGCGCAGCTACGACCACTCTTGCTTCGTCAAGAATGAGAAAAACGAAATTTTAATTTTCTACACACATGTACAGCTATTGTAGTATCGACCTAACTTCGTGCGTATGATGTAATAAGGAAGTAATTACGCATTCGCGTCCACCCGAGTTCAGCCATATGGGTACAAATAAAAGCTAACAGCTTCCAGAGAATCGTCGTAGTTAAAGAAAAATTTGTCCTGTTCGGGGGTTCAAACCTGGGACCACTGCTTCAATATGTTTTTCTTTTACTACTGAGTTTCTGTACACGCTGTACAGCTTTCTTTTGTAGTGTATGACTGCGCGTAAGTGGATGGATACCAATGGATACTTTCTCCCCCATTACAAATCTACTCAACCTCAGGGGATTCCTCTAAACATTTGACCAACAGTTTTGGTGGCGGTTTTACTACGAGACATCGTTACTTTCTTCCCAACTCCTTCCAGGCTGCAGCAGGTTTTCGAAAGGAAAACTGCGGAAGGTTGAACGGAACCAAGTTTCTCAGCTGTTTGGCGGTTGTTTTGCTTTCAGGCAACGCGTCACAGTACGAGTGCACCATGCTCCCCGACGAAAATTTGCCACCGTGCCAGTTTGGTACACCAGGTGAGCGCGGACACTGAGTCACCGGTGTGAAAGCAGTAAGCAATGACACAGTTAGCGTTAAGACGTAGGCATCACTGCACGACGTGCTGCTGTAGGCATGCGTGTGCATATGGCCTCTGTCGCCCTCAGTGTGAACTGCAACCGTCCAACATTGACTTGAGCGCACAGTTTTGCCAGGTTGTATAACAGGATAAGCACCTAGAATGAGGAGGAGAAGCTAATGGTGCCCCGTTTCATGCCACACACTCCAGTCGGTGATCTTTCTTACGAGTTCTGAATCCCCTTTGATAGCTCATATAATTTCACATGATTTTGATGATAGCCATTAACTTCATTTCTCTTTTTCTTTTAGAGTCCCTTTTTGGGAGTATAGCATAATCGGTCGAGTTAACTTAAGTATAACTTTTTGCAGTATCATCTGCTACTGCGACCTCTGCCTTTACCACACCCTAGCTGTAGTTTTAGAGAATCGAAAATGATCATCATCGGCCTTACTACGCCCAATGCGAAGCAAAGGCAACGCCCATGTCTCTTCAATTCACCCTGTCCTTTGCCAGCTGCGTGCACCGTATGCCCACAAACTTTTTAATCTCATTCACCCACCTAACTTTCTGCCACCCCCTGCTACGCTTGCCTTCTCTTGGAGTCCACTCCGTTACCATTACTGACCAGCGGTTTTCTTGCCTTCGCATAACATGCCCTGCCCAAGCCCATTTCTTGCTCTTGATTTCGACTAGGATACCATTAACGCGCGTTTGATCCCTCACTCACTCTGCCCACTTCTCGCCTCTTAACGTTACACCTAATTTTTCTTTCCATTGCTCAGTGCGTTGTCCTTAAAATGAGCTGAACCGTTTTCGTTAGCCTCCACGTTTCTGCCCCGTAGGTAAGTATCGGTTAGATACAGCTGATGTACACTTTTCTGTTCAGGAATATTGGTCAACTGCCATTCATGATCTCAGAAAGCCTGCCATATGCGCTCCACCTCAATCTTATTCTTCTAGTATTTTCCATCTCATGATCCGGATCAGAGGTGACTACCTCCCCTAAGTATACATAATCCTTTACCACTTCCAGCACCTGGCTACCAATTCTGAACTGTTGTTCACTTGCTAGACTGTTGAACATTAGTTTGGTTTTCTGCATGTTAATTTTCTGACCCACCGTTCTGCTCTGCCTGTCTAACTGATCGATCATGCTTTGCAGTTGATCTCCTGAGTGACTCAGCAAGGCAATGTCATCAGCGAATAGCAGAATATTTAGGTATTCTCCATTAACTCTTATCCCCAACTGTTCCCAATTCAGGCCTTGGAACACCTCCTGTAAACAGGCGGTGAATAGCATTAGCAAGATCGTGTTTCTCTGCCTGACGCCCATCCTTATAGGAATTTTATTGCTGGTTTTATGGAGAACTATAATAGCTGTGAAGTTGCTGTATACATCTTCCAGTATATTGGGAGATAAGGCTCTTCTTCACATAAGGCAATTGTACACCCTGATTTCGCAATGCCTGCAAGACTAAGGGGGTTTCCGCTGAGTGACAGGCTTTCTCGTAATCAATAAAGACTATATAAAGTGGTTGCTTATATTCTGCGCAGTTCTCTATCACATGATTGATAGTGTGAATATGATAAACTGTGGAGTATCCTTTACGGAAGCCTGCGTGATCATTTGGTTGATTGAAGTCTAACGGTGCCCTGACGCTATTAGTGGTTACCTTAGTAAATCCCTTGTAGGCAACGGACAGTAAGCTGATCAGCTTATAATTTTTCAAGTCCGTGGCATCTCTTTTCTTATGAATTAGGATAATGTTAGCGTTCTTCCAAGCTTCTGGTACGCTCGAGGTCATAAGGCATTGCGTGTACAGGGTGGCTAGTTTTTATAGCATTAACTCATTAACTTTCTGATTACATTAGCTTCTGTATAGATCTGTTCAGAACTCTTTGGCTACTTTAGCTATTCTGTCCATATTGCTAATGATATTGCCTTCCTTGTCTCTTCACGCATATATCTGGTTTTTACCTTTGCCTATTTCTCTCTTAGCCGGTTTTAGGCTACATTCGTTCGTTATCAGCATGCTCAATTCTCTCCATATTAAAGTTCCATGTGTCGTATACCTATGCTCTTATTTATTAACTTCGATTTCTTTGCTCCCTCTTTCATTTCTGCCAGGATAACGCATTGCAGTTCGCTACTCACTTTCTCTCTCGCATTAGCTTTTTGATTTACATTAGCTACTGTATAGGTTTGTTCAGAACCCTTCGGCTTCTTTAACTATCCTATCCATATTGCTAATGACATTGAATTCCTTTTCACCCAACGCATATATCTGGTTTTTACCTATGACCAGTTTCTCCTTCGCCGTTTTAGGCTACCTTCATTCTTTTACAGCATGCTCGATTCTCTCCATACTAAAATTACATATGTCGGCTACCCCTCCCCTTATTTGTGCTTATTTGTTAACTTCGATAACTCTGCAAGTTCTCTTTTGTCTCCCTCATGCTCTGGCGTTTCTTAATCAGATCTTTCGTCTTCTGAGATAGGTTGTCTGTATCGCGTCAATTCATCCTACCACCTACTTCTACGGCTCACTTCGTAATGATAGCAGTGAGATAATCATTCATTCTTTGAACATTACGATTGTCTTCCTCAGTTAAAGCCGAATATTTGTCGTGCAGTGATATCCTGAATTCCTCTACTTTCCTTCTTACTGCTAATTCGTAATTCGCTTCCGCTTCACTAGTTTCTTGCATTGCCTCATCAAATCTAGGCTAATTAGAGACTTTACCATTCACTGGTCGCTACACCGCACCTTTCCGACGACCTCTACATCCTGCACAATGCTATGGTGAGCGCATAATATGTAGTCGATTTCATTTTTAGTCTCCCCATTGGGGCTCTTCCTGGTCCACTTCCTGTTCTCTCGTTTGCGGAAGAAGGTATTCATAATTCGTAAACTATTTCTATCTGCGAACTCTACTAACAACTCTCCCCTGCTATTCCTAGATGCTATCCTATAGTCGCCTACCGCCTGGTGGCCAGCCTGCTTCTTGTCCACCTTCGCATTGAAGTCACGCATCGGTACAGTGTACTGTGTTTTTACTTTGTTCAATACCCATTCTACGTCCTCATAGAAGCTTTCAATGGTTTGGTCATCAAGACTGGATGTAGGTGCGCACGCTTTGCACCACCCTCAGCTTGTACCTCTTATTAAGCCTAATTATGATAGCTGTCGCCCTTCGTTAATACTATAGAGCTCCTCTACGTTGCCAGCTATATCGTGATTGATGAAGAATCCCACATCTAACTCTCGTTTATCCGCTAACCTGCGATAGCACAGTATAGGCCCATCCTTTAGTACTGTATATGCCTCACCTGTCCTCCTAACTTCACTAAGCCCTATGACATCCCATTTAATGCCCGATAGTTCCTCGAACAGCACTGCTAGGTTAGCCTCACTAGATAAGGTTATAGCGTTAAACTTTGCCAGGTTGAGATTCCAATGGTGGCCTGTTCAGAGCCAGCAATTCTTAGCACCCTCCGCTGCACCACAGGTCTGTCCGCCGCCTTGGTCAGTTGCTCCGCAGCCGCTGGAGACTGAGGGCCGAGGGGTAATGGTTTGTTCATTTAAGGTTGTGGCCAAGTAGTGTATACCAGAATGGCCATGTCCTGTTCTGGTGAGGGAGTGCGTGGTCGGCTCTGTTCACCGAAATAAGGCCGCACCCCTTGCTTGAATATGCAATTTCATCGACACGTGGAGGCTTTATATCAAACCCGGTGAAGAATTGCGCGGCCCCAGGATTCTTACCCCGGTCGTCTTGAACACGAGGCGGACGCTCTATCTCTACGTCATTGCTAAGAATCTAAAATCAAATCAAATTAAATCTTTATTTCCAATGTGTACACTGCAGGAGGAGAGCTCGAGCTAAGCATTGGCAGTTGGAACCCATCATTGTCTTCGGAACTTTGGATTTTTATTTTAGCAGTTCCTCGATTAACAGGCTCTTCAGTGAGCTGAGCGTACATGGCCGGCGACAGAGATTCCTCGGAGCTTTATTATAAAACCAGCCTGTTAAAATATATCCTTTAAAGAACATAGGTTTGCTATCCCATCCCCTTTGCCGTTTGCAATGGACAGCGCTTCTCATTTTGGACAGGCTTATTCTCATACAGACATGTTTCACATGATAAACCCTTTTCCAGTGAATAGCCACTTATTATATCCTGCTGTATACACTTGAGTGTGGCAGAGAGAAGCATTGAAATTTGCTTAGAAGGGCGGCGCTTGGAGAGCCAAAAGAAGTTCACTTTGCCGGAGTAGGGGTGCTAACATCTTTCCCTTGCACAATTCCTCGCAGGTCGTTCTGAGGACGCCCTTCCAAGCCGTGATTCAACATACGCACTTGGGATTGAAAACGTTGAACACGAAGCGAACAGTAGCGTCCACAGGACAGAGATCGCTACCAGCGTCTTCTGTCTACTCTTCCTGGCAGCTTTCGGAGTAACCACCTTCGTCTACATGAGAACTGACGACAATGGTGAGAAATAATTTAGAACCCAAAAGTTAAAAGTTGTGTCTCCACCCCCCGCCTCACATTTTTAGGCGTTCAACATAACTAACAATTTATAATAATGTACAGCGTTTTTGTCGCTTACACAGGATAAAGGAAGAAATGTTAATCATTTCCTTATATGTGTAATGTCGGATAGAATCGGGTTTTGTGCGTTCCACCTCTAATTCCGCTTGTGTGATAAAACCTGCCGCCATGTAAAGACTGCGTGGTGGAAGTTCGAATAATGAGCTTATCAGAAAAGCACGCAACCAAAAACATATAGAGCTATAGCCACCTCATTGTTAAAAAATGTTGGCATTGTTACCTTATCTGCATCAAAACTGCCTCGTTGTCACCACACTGCACGAGAAAATGGTTTCGGTTTTCACCTAGGAAAAGACGATGTTTTCCGGCATTGGTGAGGAAAAGAAATATATTAAGAAAGTGATGTCAACCTTGAACAGGGCGTTGTCACCCTCCTCACAGAATCGGGTACATTCCTGTGGATAACGAATACCTTGTTACTTCATTGCACAGTTCATGACAAAACTCGAAAAAACTGACCACAGCATCCGTGTGCGCAAAAGAGCACCGTGTATGCAAATATTTTAATCAGTTTTTGTTTCGGTATGTTTGTATGGAACAGGAGCCAGAGAGTGGCACTGAGGCTTCGGAGACCGTAACTATTACAGTGATCTTTTGTTTATGAGCACATCGAGCTCCGAGCGTGCTCGTAGTGATGGCAATGTGCGTTATTGGGCTTCATTCGCAGTATCCATCGTGAAAGTCTTGTCTAAAATGAGGAAATTAATTCCCCATATCTACTGCATACTCCTGGAATTAGTTGGACTACGAGTAAATAGCTATCACATGCACCCATCTGATCGGGCTTGAAGATTCTATAGATATAGAAGATTTTCCTCGGTTACAGTTTTGTCAATAAATTTGGGCGGTTGCTAAATACCCACTGCTAAAGATCACGTGCTCGTTAGCACCAGGGCACAAAAGAGAATGATGCACATTTAAAGAACAAAAGAAAAGCTATGTTTATGCCTTTAATTGTGCATAGTTACGTATGTCAATGTAATTATGCATGAGATGTGTGCGCTCAGCCCTAACAGATTGCATTTTAGGGGCCGTGATATTAACGCTTCGCTTCATTTGGATATTTTGTTTGGTAGTAGCCTCAATCTTGGAGAAAGCAACTGGAGCTGGTAAAGTACACTACCAAGCACAGGGACCAGGCTTCAACTTGGTTTTCTTATATGCGCGCCGAATGCGTCTTCGCGATGACTCACTCTGCGGAGTCGTTTATGGTCAGCCGGCGGCGACAAACAACGCCACTGCGTCGCTGACTGTACACACCGTGGCGCCGTAGGTCTGTTTTTTTTTTTAAGGGAACTTGCGCCTTGTCGATCGCAGAAACGAATTTTCTTCGTCTTAACCATGGCTATCTCTACGTCGTCGAGAAGCCGCAAAGACTCGCAGGCGACCGGAGTTCAAGACGTTGAAGCAGGCCATTGCCAAATAGGGACCTTCGTTCCAAATTTAGCAATGCACAAGAATCCATTGCCGGTTTACTTACGGTCAAGCAGCATGCTCATGTCACAATAACGCATTAAATGGTTTTGTACCGTTTCGAATATTATTGTAGAATTGTGAGCAATTGTGACAGCAGTGTTCTATTGCATGGAAAGCGATGGTCGCTTCTTGCTTGCTTTTTCGTATTTAAGGTAGCGTTTTTGAATATATATATATATATATATATATATATATATATATATATATATATATATATATATATATATATATATATATATATATATATATATATATATATATATATATATATATATATATATATATATATATATATATATATAAGGAAGTGAAATACCGCTCCGAAAATGCAAAACAGTACAAGTCGTGTTATTTCGGCAATGTAGTTATAATCAATGATGCAACAATCTGTCAGCTTTGTTGAAGCTTATTGACAGCAGTAGATGCCTTAATTGAACGAGTGCGCAGCGAACACCTTTTCCAACGTATGTATTTTGCTTGATTTCGTTGAAATGCATGTGCCGCGCTTTGGAGTAAGCTGGCTCAGGAAATTCAACGTAATTCCTTAAAACATGTAATAACACAGGAGTGTTCCGGTGTATTATGTAAGTAGAGATATGGATCACCCACTTAGCTCTTTCTGTTCATCCTAAGGGCGCTCAGGTGGTTCGTATGCATAACAAAAGGATGAACGCGGCATTCATATTGAACGAAAATTTATACAGAATTAGCTGTTGGTAGTAAGTATGTAGCAACATTTTGGATACTTTCCAGTGGATCATGACAAAATTAGGCTTAGCAGCCCCACAGCCCATATAGCTTTCATTCCTACTGAATGCAATGCAGAGGAGATCAGCAGCGAAGTTGCTGGTACCGATATCGACCGGCGCAATAGGACTGGTGAGGCCGAGGGTTCTGCCACCGGGGCCAGCACAGAACACAAAAGTTCCAAGATAAAACGTAAGTAGTAACGGTTCCAGCGTCTTTTTTTTACGGGGGTATGATCTTGGATCGGGAGCGACATATCGAATAATAAAAACGAATTGAAAAATAAGCATGCAAATAGGAAATATTAGTGAGCGCCAACGTCAGCGACACTATATTTCGCAAATGCATTAAGCATCTGCGCTACGCTTCTGTAAGGGGATGTTAGCAATTTGCGGTGGCTAACTCAAAAATGGGTTCTGGAAGCGATTCAAACTATTTCTTTTTAGCCGTGGTGAAATATCTTGTCAATGAACGTTGAAATGAATTGCGTGTAAATTTCTTCAAACCGCTGGCTCAGCTTGTAAAATTGTGCACCGATATTTTCCCTGTTTTCTTCTGTAATATGCAGTAATTGTATCCGCAGCGTTGATGGAAGGTGAACCTTGATTATGATGCCATAGCGATGATGCATCACTAGCAGTGTTTCACGAATAACTCTAATTCTCTGCCTCAGATGACTTAACAGTTTCAGTAACATTTCTCGATAGAAAAAAATACGTTTACATAGATAACATAATGGAAGCGCTAACCTTTGTCATGCATACTTCTTTTGTAAATCTGCATCCATAATCGGGAGAATATGCGCAACTAAGAACCACGCTAGTTTTCTCGGCTGGGACTATTGTTTTGGACCGTTAGCAGGACAGCACTATGAGACATACAGCATACGTTCTTAAATTACATAATAATTCCAATTTACTAAACTGCGGACACCCGCAGCAGATAAAAATGCCTTTCTTTGGTATGCACTTTTCTGGAGTGCAAAATTTCAAATATTTAAAGGTGCTCTAACAGGATATTTCAACTTTTTATTGGTAGACTCGGCAGAAGCAGCTGTCGCTGTATTTTTGTCTCCTGTACACATCCTAAGTATATAGCTTGGATTTCATCTTTTATTAACCGTTAATTATGCACGATTCCTAGCGCTTGTGCATGGCGACGTTCAAAATCTCATTGACAGGGCCTCTAGCGCTGCCAAGCGGTCAAACGAGTCAGCGCGCTAAGTGCTAACCATCGCTTCCTCCACTAGGAAAAACCGGAGGGACGCCTTTTCACAGTTAACTAAAACAACAAGAGCGAATGCGCGTTTGAGAAAGGACAGACGGTTCCATTCTTGCGATTTCTCCTGTATCTGCGATTGCAGTGGCTTCCGCAGATCGAGTGTAATAAAATGCCGCTGACTCCCTATACGTAAGGAATTGCGCTGTAGTTCGAAAGAAATCTACACAGCATTCTATGGTTTCTAGTGGTGCGCTTCTTGTACGCATTTTGAATTCTCGTTGACACGGTAGTATCAGGTCGGACATTTAGGCTGAAATACTGCGCTCAACAAAAAGGCCCACGTTCACGGGAATGCAGAAGCAACACAAACGCAGAATCTCAAGTTAGCCGTGTCAGGACAGCAGTCAACCAGACACCTGCGCTTTTTGCATGCGAGGAAAAAGTCCCACGTGTCATCTAATCTACGGCTCCTTCGTATACCGGCATCTGCAGTGACCACATCGAGAGCAGTACCTGCATCGCCGTCATTCCCGGGATCTCAGGCCAGTCCGCGCAGTATGACGACCACCCCTTTGAGTTCCTCGTCCGCATCTGTACCGAGTGGCGCTCGGCTCACCGCAGAGCTGGTCAACGCGGCGCTCAACTGGAGCTACGACCCTTGCAATGACTTCTACAACTTTGCCTGCAGTACATTCAGTGGGGGTGCAGACGCGTTAATAAAAGTGAGTGATTATTACAAAGATTTGCCTCAAAGATGCATGATGCGTGCAATTTAGTCATTTATATTGGAGCAATACATATGTTACAGTAGACAAGGACAAGAAAGAAAAATAAAAGTGCCCAGCCCGCACCGCCGATGGGCGCAACGGGTTTAATCCAATGTTAAGATAAACCAATGAGGGCAGGGGTGCCAAAGAAGAATTTGAATCGCACAAAAAGAAAGAAGGGGGTGGGGGTTATGATATGCCACCAAAGTAGATCCGCAGCCAAGGCGAGCCCGGCTCAGGGGCTTTAATTAATTACAGGGCTTCGAGAATGGAGCAGAAAGTTCGGTTAGATATACGATTCTACAAGAAATTACACAATACCTAGTTCGTTGAATACTGTCTTCACATGATTACATGTTTCTTGCTGCACTTATATAATTTTTGACTTCTTGTCTTGCTTTGGGGGATTCAGTTGCGATGATCCGTGGTTCAGTTGTTGGTATCTTCATATGAGACTTGTTTAGTTTAGTCTCCCTGGTTGGTCTGCAAAAGTGAGAAACTCAAGAAAGGATTACAGCGCTACCAACATTATTTATACTTGAAGAAATGTTTTTCAAAATACATGTTTATTTTATTTTTATTAGGTGTTTTTCTTTCTTGTTAAGTATAAAGGTGGACTGTCTTGGTAGTCGTTACATGCGTATATGCGTATGTATGTATATATATATATATATATATATATATATATATATATATATATATATATATATATATATATATATATATATATATATATATATATATATATTTAATTGCATAGCGTTTGCCAACGCTTTATAGTAACTAAGTGAAAATGTTGTGGAGTTGTTGGGTTCACTGTTGTATCGCGTTATTTTCCTAGTGCTCTGCATTAAAACTTTTATTATTACTTGTATACCTTTGGTGATGACTACAGGCGGGATTTTGGTCGCTTTCTCTAATTTTCGTATTTCAGCACTAACTATAAAACATGCCTCTTCGTGGTATTAGCTAAGGATTGATGGAGGGCGTTCTTGCCACTTTCCTGCTTAGCTACAATAGCGTTAAAAGTGCGTGCGCTAGTGATTCTGCTTGCTGGGTTGCAGACCTGTAATCAAGGACGTCCTGTGTAATTCTGATGCTGGAGCCCGACTGCCAGCCTCGAGAATTCCAGTCATACCCATAAGACTGCGATGGCAGGGCGTTGCTACAGTGGAATTCAAGTTGCTCTCTCTTTCTTGTGAGCACACACGCAGCAAATTAACACATTTCGTTGCACGCCTTCGTAAGCCAGCTGTCACGCTTGTATTCTTTGGAACCTGAAAACACATGTTGTAAACTGGCCACGCTCGACTAGAAATGTTACGGGACGCCAGACGCAAGCGTATTGCGCTTGTATGTGGTCAGTTATAGAGGCCTTCTTGAGCCCCTTTGCGCTGCTAACATCTTTCATGACGCGGCGCATGACTTGATATCCACGCAATCTGCGGTCATTCAGCGACAATAACGCGTCGCATTCTTTGACTTCTTACCTGATGTTGGCTCTCTTCTACCTGTCATAACTGCATGCACGAACAGAGGGGGTGACATCGTCATCTGACATAGTTGAAGAAAGCGCGAAAGGGAACACTCGGATAAAGAAAATAATTACAAGGACAGTTGCTAACTCGCAACTGAACTCTATTCGGTAAAGGTGTACGCACATAAATAGGAACAAAAACCGCACAAGAACACAAAGTCAATTTGTATTTCTATTTATACGCGCACCTTTCTCGAATGAACTTCAGTCGTGAGTTTGCGCCTGTTCTTGTAATTCTTTTCGTTGTCTGTGTGCTCCCTTCAGCGCCTTTCTCAGCTATGCATTTACTCGAACATTCCCAACTTTCCGCTCTTCTAAATTATCATCAGAAAAGGCGAAAAAATGCAAATCGTAAACATCCAGAAATGAATGTCCGTTGAGTGCATCGTAGGTCGGGCATTCACGGTGATCTCTCGGCGCGTTAACGGTGTATACAGATAAGAAAAAAATTATTATTGATTGACTCGCGATTGTGCTGCCGTGTCCTGTCAGTAGATGTGCCAGATTTTTGAGTGATTCGACGGCGCATTTTGAACTTTGACATTTTAACTGGCACATAAAAAGTCTAATGTCTTCAGGAAATATCTTACTGTACCATGTACTAGCCATCTTGGTTATCATAGTTCGTAGAGGGAAATCTTCGATTAGGTGGTTCCGGGTTCCACCCCCGGATAAAGATGATCTTTTCATCAACTGCGAAATTTCTGCAAAGGTTTGTAGCTTACATTCGCAGCTGCATGGCTGTGCTTGGCCGAATTCTAGTTAGCAACTACATGTCTCTAACAAAATGGAAAAAAATTTACCATCTTTACTTTCCGCTCCCTGCACTCAATTGGGTAATATACCAAGTGTCCTAGTTAAAAGTATGATAAAAGTACGGTGTGACCTAGGCGAGTGAAACGAATTCACTTTTTTGAGAGTAGCATGGCTTAGACGGCATAAATTAGTCGTTCAGAAAACTTGATTACAAAACACCTTGTTATCTAACTTTTTATACATTGGCGTTGTAAACAAATTGTCAACGCGGATTTTGCATGGCTATATAAAGAGCAGCGAGCCGAAATCTTTGCACCAGGGAATATTTATCTAAACTAGGTTTTCTACCGGCCCTAAAGCAAGGCTTGCATAAAACAAAAAGCTCATCGCCAGAACGGTGCTACTAAAAGAACAAGATCAAAGAATAAAAATCGTTTTTATAAAGACCGCTCTCCCCAACGGGACTTTCTGTCTTCATTGAGCGGGAAGTATGCTCCAGAAGCGGTCAAGTGGCAACTTTACTTTAAGGCCAGTAAGGCTGAGTAAACTGCACTTTGGTGCAAATATTTTAGCCAACTGTTTTTCATGAAAACCTACAGCTTCTTAATTAAGACCTTATTCATAATGCCGATAATCAGAAATTCATTTATATAGTATACACGGACTTACTAACTTTAAAGAACAAAAAATATGGCTCTCTATGCCTTCCAATACTAAGCCATCACTGGCTTTGATTTTTGCTATGGCAATGCCTTTTTAAAACGCACAGTAACTTTAATATGGAACGCCTGGCATTCAGCGCCACTGATATTTGTGCCCTATACACGCCGAAATTGCCGAAATAAACCGGACAATCAAGTTTGGTTTTCAGCCGCATAATGGAGGCCTTACGGCACCACTAAAAGCTAAAAGGTTAAGAAAGGTGAGGAAAGCAGTTTTCCTTACCTTACACAGTTTTAGAGCTCTACGCGGCTAAGAAACAAAATTCATTGCCTGCTTGCGTTTGCAAATAACTGTAAACACATTGAAAATAGGTCAACGCCATTTATGCTTACATAGCCAAACCTTATCATTGCGCGTCCATTGTGCCGGCGCCATCTCCCTATACTCAGATAAACTACAATACGCGTCGAGCTATCAAAGCCATGCTGTCGAGGATTCCCGTTCCGGCAAGTGGTCAGACGGCCACGGAGAAGGCAGCCGGGCTGTACCGGGCATGCCTCCGCCTCGGATCCAACCCAAACAACTCCGAGGTATGTCTGCCTGACCAGGTGTGGAATGACTCGAATGATCATTCTTCGTTGAGTCAAAATGCGTCAGAGCCGGTGAACATTTTTAATAGAATTATTCTTACGCTCTCACGGATAACATCTCGAAAGGACATCTTTCTTAGTGGCAGAACTTGCTTTTTCGTACGCAAAAGAAGTTTCAAAGCGTATGCATTGGAAGCGTTTAGCGGTAGTACGAGAGAAGAGCATGGCGGTGGTGCTTGGCTAAAACCCATCCCCTGCAACCTCAATGCATTGGCCAATGTGAGTGTCGCACTGGTGTGCAAAGGCCAAGCTTAACACCATTCTCGACTCGTCTTAGGAGTGCGCATACTTCGCCATATCTTCTATTTTGGATATTACTCACCGTACATAGGAGACAGCACCTGCTTGAGGTATAAGCGGTCCTGAAATGAAGATTTAACTAATTTTGATTTAATAATAACCGGTACGTGAAAATCACAAGCGTCGGTGAACCAATCTTGCATGTATCAATTCCTGGCGCCGAATTGGGGAGACTTCTACAATTCCGGCAGGTGCGTTTAGAATCTGAGTTTTCTGTGTGTGGTATGAAAGGTTCTTCGTATCATTTACGTGTTTATCGTAGCAGGCTGACTTTTGGCGAAATATCAGGAGACATGACGGCCAAGAGCTGTTTATCCACAGTCATTGTAATTGTCACAGAAAGGTGTATTGTTGTTTTAAAACACGCTTCTGGCCATGTTGGTACACCGCTTATAATAGACGACGCTCAACAAAAGACATCACACGGAAGGCGGAATGATGGGAAATGGGCTTCCCGTCGTTCTATGCGCGGTCTTTCGTTGCGCGCTTATTAACTCCAAGGTTTGAAGCGGCGGTTGGAAGGTCACGGTTTGAAACAGCTGGGGCGGGCCCAGCTCTTTTCGTGTCTCAGCGAGAATTATGCGCGAAAAATACGGGTACCCGATAATTGGCTCTGTTATACAGGCAGTGCCATCTGCCATAGAAAAACATGGCAGATTTTTTTTTCGCGGGCGTAAATGATAACATATTTAAAGTTCCTTTACTCAAGATTTCCCTTACGCATATCGTTCAATGTGCGCGAACATGTTATCCTCGCAGCGTTTTACTGCATGGGTGCTTTTCATGTTACTTCATCCGCAGGCCCATTTGTTAAAGCCGCTGCTCTCCCGTCTGGACCTCGACCCCTCCAACATGACCGACGACCCCAGCTTCGACATCCCGGACCGCATCGCTCAGCTCAGTTTCGTATACGGCTTCCCTACCTTCGTGAGTTTCAGCTTGTACAGGAGTATCCCTTACGCCGGACATCGCTTAAAGGTACCAGTAGTTTCCTCTGATACTATAATACTACGAAAAAGGAGCCGATTTGAGTAGTTTGTTCAAATTGCGAATTATTTGCGCTAGCACTTCGGTTTTCATTTCGGTTCCGGTGTGGGGATCCATTATTGACGGACAAAAGTTGTTCAGGTAGCAATTAATTGGTTAATTCCCCATGTACGAAATTGATCGTCATTTGTTTTAAAACTGTCGATCCCTTTCAACAACGATTAAGCGATGCGCCACTGCCCTGCGATGGCAGGTTGTGCCCCAACCTATATATATATATATATATATATATATATATATATAGGTTGGGGCACAACCTGCCATCGCAGGGCAGTGGCGCATCGCTTAATCGTATATATATATATATATATATATATATATATATATATATATATATATATATATATATATATATATATATATATATATATATATATATATATATATATATATATATATATATATATATATATAGGTTGGGGCACAACCTGCCATCGCAGGGCAGTGGCGCATCGCTTAATCGTTGTTGAAAGGGATCGACAGTTTTAAAACAAATGACGATCAATTTCGTACATGGGGCATTAACCAATTAATTGCTACCTGAACAACTTTTGTCCGTCAATAATGGATATATATATATATATATATATATATATATATATATATATATATATATATATATATATATAGGTTGGGGCACAACCTGCCATCGCAGGGCAGTGGCGCATCGCTTAATCGTTGTTGAAAGGGATCGACAGTTTTAAAACAAATGACGATCAATTTCGTACATGGAGCATTAACCAATTAATTGCTACCTGAACAACTTTTGTCCGTCAATAATGGATATATATATATATATATATATATATATATATATATATATATATATATATATATATATATATATATATATATATATATATATATATATATATATATATATATATATATATTAAGGAAGCCAACAGTCACCGAAACCAAGGGGCATAGGGAAATGTTTTTAATCTTTTTTTTTATTTGTAGTGTCAATCAATCGGTTTAAAGAAAATTACTAATAAAGCAGCAGAAAAAACAACCATGCCGCCGGTGGGATCCGAAAACACGACCTCCGAATATCGCACCGGACGCGATATTCAGAGGTCATATATATATATATATATATATATATATATATATATATATATATATATATATATATATATATATATATATATATATACGCAAGGTTGCCCACAACCCGGTGGGGAGCCTGCCTGAAACGAGGCTTCCGAGCAACAGACAGACAGACAAACACACAACAGCTAACTGCGGTTCATTGCTATCGCACTAAAAAGGGCATCAGGCGAGAATTGTGGTCGCTGTATAATTTAGAAGGCGTTTCTTCTCATGATATATCAGGCGAAGCTGCATTGAGGAAATGGTTCAAGAAATTAAGCGGAGAGAAATAAATAACAAGAATACCGAACAAAATGATGGAAGGCGCTAAATGATGAAATAGTGTAATATTGGACCCCGGAAGCTGGTACGCTGCCAAATAGAGTAAACGTGCTGCAATACTCTTTTTAAGTGGTGTTAACTTAGCTTGAATTACCTACTGGTTGATACTTCTCTTTCAGCAGACAGATCACCTCTCCTCGCTCTCATATCACAGCGGATCTATGCGGCCACTTCTGATCCGAATCTCTCTCAGTACACTTCGGCCGCTGCTTCCGTAGAATGTTAGCAAAAAGATGTTCTGTGCAGCGGAAGAAGTGGTAAATCTAAGAAAATGCTCCCACTAAATTCCGTCGAGCTTAGTCTTCCACTTCTGTTTAGAAGCATGAGAGTGGACTGCGTTCTAAAGTTTTTGTTTAACCGCAGACAAATGAGAGAATCATCGCTGAGTGAAAATAATGTGTTACCGTTGGGGGTACAGTTCACATTTTAACGCATATATTTCACAACAGCCCGGTTCCGAGGAGGAACGCTCAGCAGAAGTGAGTGACACTTGGGCTCAAGGCAAAGGCTTCCACTAAATTCTTGTAAAACGATGCGAGTCCCCAAAACAGTGGCACTAAATACCTCAAATTAAAGCGATAGCGTTAAAAGTCCTGTTTTTCAGAAAATCAGGCGTCGGCGTTGTGAGCGAAAAATCTCTAGCATGGCTCTGGCAGATGGTAGCTGGCAGCTGACATGGCCGGGCATCGATTGGTCATAGTGGTGCCCAACGTCTCGTGACATGGCCGATTTGGGAGCAGCTGCCAAATCGGGCTTCTCAAAGCAGACGGAAAGCTGAAGGGAATCAAACCCCTTCTGCACCCTTCCATTCGGAGTCTTACATACTCCCCCTAGGCCACGCAGGCACGGTCGTATGGCTTCGTTAAGCGGAGCTTTATATGGGCACTCACCCACTAAAGCTATCACGTCGTACCCTTAGTGGGGAGCTTAAGTGTCTCCTGCAATTATTGCAGTGCTATTGTGGTGTGAGCGCTCGATGTGGGCTTCAGAGCAGCCATTTTGTCATTTAATAAAAGACTTCAGAACGGCATGCTTTCAGGTTGGATGGTGGTGCATTATCTAAAGAAATTAGCGCGAGAAATAGAGAAAAAAAAGCAAGGAAACAGACTCATGAGGTGATTAACAAGCGCTTGTTAATCGTCTCATGTGTCTGCTCCCTTGTCCTTTGTCTTTGGTTTTCGCGCTGATTGTTTTACATCATTATTTATGCAACAAAACGCCACTGGCCTCCGTTGACGAGAGGAAAGCTGACAGTTATATCTTCCGAAAGAAGATTTTATAAGATGTGCACCATATTCCTGGATTTTTTAATCGTTATTTTGAGCTGTGAAACTTGTTCCGTGGTAGCCATCTATGAATTCGATTGCGAATTTGGCTGCTGAAGTCCGCACATACGCACGAAGAAGCCGCGTGAACCAAACTACATGATTTATATGTATTTAAACGCAAAAGCCATTATCCTCGAGTTAGCCAAGTATCTTTATTATGTCTGTGTCAATGAGGTAAAAAACAAAGAAAGTGTAGTGATGTGCTTGCTTGTCCAGCTCGGGATGTATCGTTTGCAGCTCAATTCCAGCTGCGCTGCTGTTGTCATTGCTTTTTTTTCGTTGTATGAAAAGTATATCCACTCATGCGCAGACGGCTGCACTGCACTCTGGGTAGAGTGAGGGCGGCAGCAAAATGAGTTATGAAATATGCAACAACCACCCGCTATTTAGAAAGGTGTTCCTGGCACTCCATTGCTTCGGAACCTTGAACGTTGAGCTCATTCACCGCTGGACAGCTCTGGTTTGTAGTTCCTAGTGCTCACAGAGACACCGCCCTGAACTAAAAGCGAGGAATTATTTTTTTAATATTTTTCTTCTTGGCAATACTCTGAAAACGCCGTTGTAGGACTTTTAGATTTGATGCAGTCTGCTTGAAAGTTCTCTTAGTATTCAATGTTGGTCATCCACATAGCTACTAAGAAAAACAACCTGTTCGTGCTGGGATCTGTAACGTTAAAATCCAACAACACGTAATAGATAATAGCTTTGGTGGAGTTTTTCTATTTCTATATTTATGATAGAACGGCATTTAATGTACTCCATGCATTGTCCTAAAGTACCTTAGTTATATAATGTAATAGCAAACGTCTGTACTTACAATTCCTATCGACAATGCAAATGGAAATAGCTTGGAAGAGTGAGTGCCTCATGCATTTTCAAGAGGGCACTCTGCGTTCGAGGTTTGTACGAGGATTATATGTTGTTCGTGCACGGGGCATTAAAGCTGTATATTATTAACAGCTGAAGGACTGCCCTGAACTTTATCATAGTTTTGAGTGTTTTCAGTGCGTAAAAGATTCTTTTCCCTCTTGCGAGCTCGCCGAGCGGCTTAGCTTTCCTGCAACTGCCGCGTCTAATGTCTCTAACTCCCTCAGTGGGCGCCTAGCTATGCTCACGCAGAACAGAATATTCTGACACTATTGCCATCCCAAGGCCAGTAAGTACCGCTCCGAGCGTTAAGGAGTATAGGAAATGCGGCAAAATGGGACGCATAACCGAGGCGAAACCTCTTAGGGAATAGTTTTACTAAGTAGAATTCGTTAAAGTAGGACGTGATTGCGAGAACGCACATTATTTTAATACACAAACTAGCAAAACTTTTATTTTAGATTGGCTTTCTGAAAATAGCTGTCATGAGCCGATACCACTGTCCGTTATGAGTAGCAATTATATTAACTAAACAAAAAAAATTGTTACTATTTCACAACTGCTCAGTACGCTAGCAGAAAACGAGTTCTCAAAACAGGATCACTATGCAGTTGAACATCCAATATTTTCAGTTTATGAATGCTGGAGTTAAACACACATGAGGAATTTCGCTCTCTTGAGCGGCATTATTACTGTGGATGGAAGCAGTATCTGAGTAGGGGCATGTCGTTCGGGGGCTCCGCACTGGCGCAGATGCAAATACACAGAGAGGACGAAGAGTGGATGAAGCGGCAACACGGGACGTACAACCAGTCCGAGTTGATTCAAGTCTACATTCGCTACCTGGAGATGTACAACTCTAGCATGGACTGTGCGACGCTTGCCGAGCGCATTGTTAATGCCGAGCATGTCGGTAGGTACAGATGCCCTGCACTGCGATTTGCGGAAACAGGCCAAAATTGTTTTATTTTAACCAAAAGGGTTCGTCCTTTGAACAGCAACTAAACGAAATATTGCTGAAAAAGGAAATGCTAGCTTCCTCAGTGATAGATAGCCACAAAATTTGTCACCCATTATGAAAGAAAAGTTCTTTCTTCTACGCGGGTGGCAGTTGTGTCATTAGAGAAGCAAACTTAAATTTAACTGCAAATCCCTATGAGTGGTAGACCCTAAAAGTAGAAACAAAAATGATGTGTTGCGTGGGGAACCCTAGTGTGCGAACCCTAGGCTGTAAAAGAAAATCCTCATATTTGTTCCCATCCTGCAGGCTGGTTTTTTGTAGTGCCCACACTGTGAACCTTTTCTCTGTACAGCTTTCATCGATACTTCGATTGTGGTACCGCGCTGACGCTGACTCTGTGCAGGTGTTTGTGTGTGTGTTTCTATATATTTCAAATCAAATTTTGCTACCCTCTCCACGAGGGGAATTCTCTTGGCATGCTTTCAACGATCATTCAATCCGCGATGCTCAGAATTGCGCTCGTCGTGAAACATGACCTCCGTAAAGGGCGCTGTCATTTCTACAGTCTTGTGGGGAGCAAAGGGAAAACAAAACATGGAACCTTGGAATGGAAAATAGGTTGACATTAAGAACGGACGCAGACCCCTCGACTCTTCCCCGGTGGGTGAGCCTTCTAAGGGGATGATGGTGCTTGCCGTTAAAGGGGCTCTGGAAAGGGCGCACAATATAAGTGTGGTGTTAAAACAATAGATGTTAAAGCACTTCCATCACGAATATCCTGTAGCAAGAATTTGTTGTAATGAGTACTGTAGAAGCAGGGTTATCTGTTTCAAAGTTTTCATTTAGGCGTATTCGCACCTTTCCTTCTCTTCACGTCTGTTTTTGCACGCTCAAATTTCGGCGCTCCTACGACAACCCCAACGCCGACGCGCGCGGGAATTCCCCGGGAGGGTGGAGCCTCCTGACTCCCCAGAGGGACGATGCTGACTGGCCGCGGCCATGATAGTGTGACGCCTCGAAGAATCTAAACAAGAGCTATCTCTGAGCATAACTGCGCAGGAGCGTCCCAGCATAAAAAGGTCGCCGAAACGGACTCCCCAAATTTCGCGCGCGATTGAGGGTAGTCTGCTGCGTGTAGAGGTGTATTATTTGTCTCGGGTTTTCATGGCGACAGAATGTATATGGTGATTGATTGCATATGTATATGTCTATGTATATGGTGATTGAGTCTCCTCAGAAGGTTCTCACAGCCTCTTTAGCAGTGATTCCAGGAGGGGATACTGAATGGGTAGATCCCACACCCATGTTCTTGTGATCGTGCCGCCGCAGTGCTCCAGTGACCAGTTGGCTTCGGGAGTTTGTCAGCAATAGTTTCCTTACATTACAGGGCTGGAGGAGCAGGTTTCTTTAGGAAATTGGCCAGAACTGAGGGGTACACACAAAGCAATCGACCTTTATACCGGCTGTTTCACCTGAGAACTTAAAATGCGAAGCATTGCTAGCCCCATTACGACTAAAGCAGCCGGTATGTGTGTGTACTCGCAGATGGCACAGAAAATGCCAGCGATGTCAAGAAAAGTAGAGTGACGTCATCAAGCGGCCGTATGACGCAAGCAGGCGCTGAGCACCCGCACCACATGAATTTTATACATGTCATTTATCTATATACCCCGCCCAGTAGGTGGCTTCTATGTTGCGCCGCTTTTCCCCACATTCGTACCAAAATTGTGACGCAACCGTCTTTCGTACAGCGTTTCGAGTGGTGTGATTCAATTCTTCGTTGCAGTTAGATTGCATGTTCTAATTTAGTTAAATGTTTGCTTGCCATAAGGATTCGAGACGACGACTTATGTGCCTTCGGTTGTATGCCTACCCAGAGGACCGTATCAAAATTGTGATGCAACCATTTCTTGTCAGAGCGTTTCTGGTGGTTTTGCATGCGCTCCCCCCCCCCCTCCCCCCTAAAGCCTCTTCCTGTTTATCTCTCTCTCAGGTCCAGTGTTCTCGGGCGAAAATTATGACAGATAGAAAACAACGCACTGTTATGGAAATATTGCAGGTTGTGGCCCATTATTGTGATATGTAGGAAACTCTTTCTTTTAAAGCGTTTCCAGCGATCGCATCGAGCAGTTAATACTGCCATAGAAAACCAATCGGGAACGCTTTTCCCGATAGCATAAACGCGAATAGAAAAAAAAGTACAAGACGGCCGCCGGGTGAACTGCGTATCTATTGATGGTTATAGCAAAATTTTACATTATATGAAAACTTGCGTTCATCAACGGCTTTCCGCTCAAAAATTCTTTTGTCCAGAATTACTCGGGATGTAAGGGACATAATGCTTTGAACTCCCACACGTATGCGCTCATAAGTGCCTCTGCCGAATTTTTTTTAAAATTATGCTTTTTCGGTAAGAAAACCTTCTCTCGGCTTAGCATCTTCAGAGGTTTAGCGCATCAGAATATATCTATGACATGCTAACTAGTCGGCTGGTTAACTAAACTTCAATTGCTAACTTTTCGACTATTACTGTTAGTCTCTATAATTATTTGGAGACCTGTAGCTCACCGTAAGTAATATCCATAGAACTTTTTAAACTTTTCAAAAATGCAGTTACCTTGGCGCTTTCTTGAAGCCAGAATTTCTCTTTGGAGGAAAGGAAAATGCGCAGTATCTGTCTCACATCTCGGCGACACCTGAACCACGCCGTAAGGAAAGGAATAAAGGAGGAAGTGAGGGAAGAGCCAGGAAGAAAGAAAGAGAGAAAGGAAGAGAGAGAGAAAAGAAAGAAAGGAAGGAAAAGAGAAAGAAAGAAATAAAGAGAGAAAGAAGGAAGGAAAAAGAAGGAAAGAAAGAAGGAAAGAAAGGAATAAAGGAAGAAAGAGGGAAGGAAAGAAAGTAAGAAAGAGAGAAAGAAAGAAAGAAAGAAAGAAAGGAAGGAAGAAAGAGAGAAAGAAAGAAAGAAGGAAAGAGAGAAAGAAAGAAGGAAAGAAAGAAGGAAAAGAAGGAAAGAGAGTGAAAGAAAGAAAGAGAGAAGGAAAGGAAGAAGGAAATGAAGAAAGGAAGAGAGAAAGAAAGAAAGAGAGAAAGAAAGAAAGAAGGAAAGAGAGAGAAAGAAAGAAAGAAAGAAAGAAAGAAAGAAAGAAAGAAAGAAAGAAAGAAAGAAAGAAAGAAAGAAAGGGCCGTAGTCAGGTCTTCGGAATAATTTCGACCGACTGTGGTTTTTTAACGTGCACTGACATCACACAGCCATAATTTGCCCGGCCACAGTGTCGAGGGTAACTGCGTTTCGATGTTCTAAAAACATTTATTACTATTCCTTACGATGGGTTACACGCCTTTGAGCAAATAATAGCACTAATTGTTAAAAAGTTCCCTCGATATTAGTTAACCAGCCGTGAAGGTTAACATGTATTCGCTGTATACTGCTTTGCTACACCGCTGACAGGCTTATGCAGAAAAAAGCGCGTTTCTAACTCAAAAAGCCATTTTTTTTAATTTCAGAACTTTTTAGCTAAAACACGCGGTGTAAGCTTCGATCACAAAGACGGCATGGCGATGTCCAGATCGGCCTTTGTTTTGCGCAATGATTCTTAAACAGCAGCAGAAGACATTAAATAAGAGAGTTACTGCGTCATTTCCTTTACTCAAAAACCATTTTTCCAATTTTGAAATTTTAACACTATTCTAGCGCAATACCTTTAGATATTTATTTCACCTAAGGAGCGGGAGAGAGGTTCTGAAAACCTGAATGGCTCTCTAGAGATACTGCAGTGTTCTATTCAGTACCAACAAGCACTTTTCTATACGGAAGTTCAAAACCCTAAAAGCAATAATAATAATAATTGGTTTTTGGTGAAAGGAAATGGCGCAGTATCTGTCTCATATATCTTTGGACACCTGAACCGCGCCGTAAGGGAAGGGATAAAGGAGGGAGTGAAAGAAGAAAAGACGAATAGGTGCCGTAGTGGAGGGCTCCGGAATAATTTCGACCACCTGGGGATCTTCAACGTGCACTGACATCGCACAGCACACGAGCGCCTTAGCGTTTTTCCTCCATAAAAACGCAGCCGCCGCGGTCGGGTTCCAACCCGGGAACTCCGGATCAGTAGTCGAGCGCCCTAACCTCTGAGCCACCGCGGCGGGGCAAAACCCTAAATGCACACCAATAAAATGAGCCGAAGAGTGAATTTTGCGCAACAGCTGTTTTATCATTGGGACAATGCAATATCTGTTCACTTAACATGCCTTCCCCGGTATACATGTATTTATTAATGCGTAGGCATTGTATGACTATGTTTGCGGTTTCGTGTCATCAGGAGCTTGTCATCCCGATAATGTTCGAACGGATTGAGTTATATAAAAATGGCTACATTAGATAGAGCATCAAAAAATCTCACGGGGAAAATCATGAGGTGCGTGTGGGGTAAATACTTAAAGCCAAAAATGTCGAAAACGTGGGTGGGGCCGGGGCAAAATTGGCGTGACATTTGAAAACTCCGGAAGTGGGTGGAGCTAAAGCGTGGTGGCAGATTTGAAAAACCGGAAGTGTGGGCGGAGCATGCGTGAGTAAAGAGTAAAGAGAACCAAAGAGGGCAAAGAGGAACGAGGAGGCGTCAATGCTTACGCATTCCTCCAATGCGGGTGCCGCAGTGATCTTATAATTTTCACGCCTACTTTTCTGCAAGCCTATTTTGTGTCACAGCTCTCCCTAGAAGCGTTGCAGCAAAGCAGTCGCATACGGGCGAGCGAAACGAATTAACATGAATATTACTTGAATCAGGATGTTTCTAAGTACAATGTTTTAATGATAATGTTCATAATGTTTCGGTTACTGGCTGGTAGATATTAAGTTGTCGAGTTCAGCCTGTTGCCAATGCCCTCCCCTATGATGAATATCTGCATCCAACAAAAGCTTTTGCAGTGACTGATATCGTAGCGTTTTTGATTAAAGGATGATACGACTTTGTACACGGTGCGCCTTCTCTCCCTTCAGTGAGGCAGTTCGTTGAACTACTGCGGAAGATGCGGTTCAGAGCGCAATATACAACTGTTGGCAAACTCGGACGTCTCACGGAAGGTTACGCTTCAGAAGGTTCGTTGTGATCCTTTATACATCATTTTCTCTTAATATTTTGATTGAAATTGGACGCTCTCCTTTTAAAGCCCATTGCAGACGAGATTCTGTAGATGGCGCAAAGAAAATAAGACGGGAGGTGTTTGCCAGCAACAGTTCAGCAGGACTCGAACCACGGACAGCACCAGCGATGTTCAGCCACCTACAGAGAAAAAGTTGTTTAAAATTAAATCATTTCGCAACAAAAGACAATTGTTTCACATCATCTTGGGCATCAGGAATGGCCATTAAAACAAGAAAGGTTTTGTTTTCAGGAATTGGCGTTTAAAATTTAGTCGAGGAACACAAAAAAGTAAATGCCTACTGCATAGCCTTCTGCTTAATTTTATTTAAAGGCCTAATATTGATTTTTGTAGTATATAATTTCCTCTTACTTTTCCTCTAGCTTTTCAAATAACTACTAAAGCCAGCCCTTGTTAACTGGTCCGAATGGCAGGGAAACGAAGAATTACTGGCTTCTCAATCTATTCAGGAAGCAGCTGATATCTTTCGTAAAGTTCTGAATATAGGTAGCACTGTAATAACAAGTGATAGTGGTCCTACACTAATAGACAATGTCACATTGCACCGAACTGCACTCTTTAGAACCTGAACCTCTTTAATATGTTATCTGTAATCTTTAGTAAGGTAACATCGCAGCTCTCCACGTTGAAATAAAAGCAGTGCTGCACAAATATATCTTACTTCAAGTAGCGACATATGTGTGCACTGACTTGGACCATTTTCAAATATCTTCCTCCTGTGATACCGACACGCCCTTTGTAGAGGTTCTTCGTGATCCCAGCCTGTATAAACTAAAAAATTAAACAATTGCTCCAGGGCCTGAAGGGCCCTGCCCTCACAATCACTAAGAGAGATTCCTAGTCCAGGATCCCTGTGGCTTCCGCGGCGGACTGGGCTCTTACCACCAGGACTTGTTGATCCTGAAGGGTTGAGCAGCCGAGCAGGGCATGCTCCCAGTTCTCTCGGGTGGGGTGGGGGTTTGGTTGGGAAACCAGGATTGGCAGGGCATGCCCACACAATGTGGTACATGTCCGCATACATTTCCCGAAAAGGCGGAATTGAAATGTTTAAGCACTGCCGGGCATAGTACCCTGTTGGTGTAGAGCCGAAACGAGCGCTCCTCTGCCTTCTTGAGGCCTTTACAGTGGGGTGGATATCGGCCGTGAGATCTTTGATATAAGAGATCTCCCGAAAAGTAACGTCCGAATTGAAATCAGGAGCCGGACCAGGCAGAGGGTGTGGCGATGCCCGATGGTCATGCGCGTGGGCTATAATGTCCGCTACATTATTTCCATCTCTCGCCACCTGTGCTGGGGCCTAGATGATGGCACGCCGGGTTTTGAGACCCTGGTACTCACATCTATGTAAGATTTGGAAGGCGCGACCTGGAATTTGACCCTGTTCAAAATTGCGGCAAGCTCCCCTTGAGTCGGTTATAATGACTCGGGATGCTGGATCCACGGCTCCAAGTGCGATAGGAACTTCCTCCGCGAATGCAATGTTGGGGGCACGGCAGGTGAGGCCCTGAAATGAACTGTTTTGGTGGACTACGGCCGCCGTGTACCAACTTCTATGGTGTGGGCCGGCCGCGTACGTATAGAATACCCCTGGTCGCGCACCATACTGCTCGGAAATGGCCTCCGCTCGCGCGAGGCGGCGGCCATCAATGGCACCCTTTGTCATGTTGTTCGGGAGTGGGCGAACCTACAGAGCGAAGCGCCAGGCCTCGCGCAGGGATGCCCTCTTCTCCTGTTGGGTTTTGTAAGTGATGTGGAGGCGGTTGAGATATGGCGGCTACACGCAGGTGTTTCGCTTAACCGCAAGTATTGGTTGTTGAGATGAGCCTCGCGCAGCTTCCCAAAGGTGGTCGTCATCATGAGACCGAGGAGACATTGGTTGGACGTGGCAATGAGGGAGTCGAGAGCTCTCTCATAGATTTTGCGGAGAATCACTTCGAGAGCATTCTCATCGCATTTGTGCAGGTGGAGGAGGAGGAGGAAAACTTTTATTTCTATTTACAGTGAGAGGTCGATGGGGCGAGCGGGAGGTGCGGTGCCGCATACAGGATTCGGCTGGTAACGAATGCATCAGCCAGCTTCAGGGCTTCTTTGAATCGCAACCCCCATCCCCCGTTTGTTTTATACCCGGTGTATCACACGGCTTACCTTGTCTCCCACTTTGCGGAGGTTTTTTAGCGTGGTGACAATCTTGCGGTTCCTGTGTGTGTAGAGTCCCAATACTCTGATTTCCTCGTGTTAAGGTATCGAACCACTAAACAGGGAGAAGGCAATTTGGGGTGCACATCGGATTGGGTCGTATGTGCACGAATGCCCAGTGGCTCGGGGAGCACTCAAGGCCGCAGCGGTGTGCATATTCGTCCACAATAGCCGTAAGTTGTTGCAGGTTGGCGTCGATTTCTCCAGCCGATCTATGTGTTGCCCAGAGGGTGATGTCGTCCGCCTACAGGGCATGCTGCACACCGGGGGCCTCCCCCAGCATGGTAGGAAGCTTCATCATGGCCAGATTGAATATAAGAGCCGAGAGGACTCCTCCCTGTGGCGTCCCTCGCGTGCCAAGTGTCATTTTCAGTGTCTGTGGGCTTACTGCGGTGACTGGGACAATAATGCCGTTAGTGAAAATCTACTGGCGCTGATTCTAAGCTTCTGTTTCTAAGCTTCTAACGTCTGCTGCTTATCTAGTCGAACTGAACTGTCTCGTGTCCTGTTGGTCGAAAAGAGCAATAGAATCTTTTTCCTGCGCGTGTTCTGCAGCCCACTGGGAGCGGTTGATCACCCAGTATACGGACAACGTGTGCAAGTCCACCCACACGATAAAACTCACTGACGACGCACCAGCGCTAGTTGTGCTCCTCATGAACCGTGACCACCTGAAGCCTGAAGACACTCGGCTCCTCATGGCTTGGAGTTTGCTCCACCGCCTCCTTGCACTATCCCATGGGCAGTTGATGATCTCGAAGGCTGTGGGGACACAGAGCCACCGAGGAGTTGTCATAGAGAATTTCTGCCACGACACTGTCACCAACCTCATGGCACTGGCCGTCTCGCTGCGCTACTTTCGCAAATGTGAGTAGTACGTTGACGTTCTTGTGGCATATATAGACTTGACGAAGGTGTGTTGCCCGGATAAGTAGTTAGCGTTTTGTAGTCGTTTCAAAATTTCATTCCCTCGGTTAATATTCTTATCTCACTGTCGCGAATTGTTCCTTCTTCAAATTCACCACCTTGAATGCTTAAGGTGTCTTGTCGTGCATTGTTCTTTCTTCAGTCCCACCAATTTGAATGCTTCAGGTGTCTGTTTCAAGCTGCAAGTTTTCAACACACATAACTTAAGTAGATGCATATGAGCTAATTACATAGCGAAACATTGCAAGTCCCATAGCGAAACACTACAGCGGGACATCTAGAACTAAGTAAAAGGAATTTCAAGATGGCAGCAGCAGTAGCAAAACAATGTACAAAGCATTGATTGGAATTGAGTGTATTACATCATATGTAATTATGTGATATCTGATATTACTTGAAAATTTGGCATAATTGCGCTTTGGCGTTTGTCTTTACTTTAATGACCCTTATCTTGACTGTAGGTTGTCTTTAGTGAGCTTGATTTAGTGTTTGGCCCAGATTTATTCATTCTCATCTCAAATATGCTGAAAAGAGCGATTCTTGACAGCCTGCACATCCGTATTGTTGGGCGTAAGTCAGAATCTTGATCTTGTCTTGTGTGGTCGGGAATTAAGCTGCTTCGCCGTCAGCTGTACGGATGTCTCGAGAATCCACGTGGAAAGGCACAGGTGGCGAGGTTTTAATTAAATGGACGGTACCGCCCAGTACATACGGCTGTTGATTTTCACTTTGTTCAGAATATGTTTTAGCTGTTCTCTTTGTTCTTAGTTTTCTAATAGCACGCAACATCAGTGTGACTGTCTGACAAGCAAATGCGAGCTCTTTCACTCGACTAAGGCAGCAATGTTATAAGTCTAACATCGGTTTTTGAATTGTTTGTGAAGGCTGCTGTTAAGTAATAGACTGCGACATTTGGTATAGAGGTCTCTGACGCTGAATCAGCGATCTTTGAAGCAATGAAGTTAGTGTAACGCAAAGCTCCTCTGCTGATTCTAATTGCCCTCAATACCAGGCGATGTATTTTTTTTTCGGTCGATCGCCCAGCATACTGAAGTTAGGAGATCCTTCGCGAAGCACCAGCCCGTAATAAAATTTAGAGATCAAAACCACGAGTGTCGTCCTGCCAAAGTATGCCTACCAAAATTCGACTTAGCGAAACTGCCTCTCAGAGTAACTCCGCAGAGCTTCTGTTAAGTTTGAGACGACCGAAGCGCCCTCCCTGCCACCGAGTACCTTGGAGCACCTACTTAGTCGTTTGAGGTCAGCTCCTTGCGACCACTTCACTGGGAAGAGAACATTTTCCAAAGTTTGTGCTCATTATTAATGTGAATATGACACATTTAATTCTTAACGATTTGCACTGTGGAAGCTTTTAATGATTCAAAAGCGTCGCGTAATGCTGAACCTCGCACGGTCCTGATTTTGTGCCCTTTTTTTAATCCTGCCGCATGCCCCACGCCACTGTCTCGTTGCACTCTTGCGGATACGCCTTTAGTCGTTCCTTCCACTGCATTGGCATATGCCAAACAAATGGTGTCCAATGTCAAGCGAGCCCTCTTCGAGAAGCTGAATGCGTCGGACTGGATAGACCAAGGAGTCTGGTGCCTGATGACTGGAAAAGCCAAAACAATGCGAATTATTATCGGCTACCCAGAAGGACTGCACAACCACGACCTAATCGAGGACTATTTTGGTGAGCAGTCATTTATTTTTCAGGCGGCAGGTTCCGTCACCGTTGCTTGTGGAAATCAGTGGCCTGTGTACATTACTAAGTGCCTGGAGGATAATTTGTTAGTCGGTCGGTAGGACATGTTTACTTTATATATTTACAGAATACTGCAGACTCCTCTGGGACCTAGCAGGAGGGGCAATACAATGCAACACAAAAACAGAAAACACTGAAAGAAATGTAAAACGCAAAGCCGATAAGTTTGACGGCATCAGTCTTCTATGTTTTCAATCGAGTATATGTCACGTAGTGCTGTCAAAGGTGCAGCATTCCATTCAGTTACGCTGGGAGAGAAAAAGATGTATTTTAATAGGTTTGTTCTGGCAGTTAATAGAGTTAGTGAGTCAGAGTGGAGATGTCTTGTTGGCTGTGGAGCGGAAAATGGCTTTACATAGGGATCTGGGTACACTATAAACGTATGTTTGAGTGGGGAAATAAATTTTATTCTGAGAATTTTTCGTGTTACCGGCAGTGTTTGAGTCCTATGTTCTCGAATTATGGCAGTTGGTGAGTCGGTTGAGCGGTATTTTGAACAGATGAATGGAGTGACATTGCGCTGAATATTTCAGGAGCTTGAACGTTAGTTTTAGTAAACGGGTCTCAGACGACGTAAGCTTGTTCTAACCTAGATTCATTAATGATGAATAGCCTAAAAACTTCGTTTGCAGTAACATTCTTCAGTTTGTGCTTCAGGACACAAAGTTTACGAAAACGTGATGCACATACGTCAGTTATATGTTCATTCCAGCTTATATTTTAGTTATCATTGCAGAATGCGAAATGCGACCAGCGCAGCCGGGATCGAACCCGCATCTTTCGGGTCAGCAGCCGAGCGCCATAAACACTGAGCCACCGTGGTGGCAGAGAGAGCAAATGTGATGCGAGCAAAGAGCAGTTTGTCGTACGACTGCCAATAATTCAGTGTGTTGAGTGTTTCGTATACAACCTGCGTAGTTAAACATAAACATTGAGAAGAATCATTACGCAAGGCTTTTCTCTCACCAAACGCTTCCACATGGATGATTGCTGGATCTGAACTTGTGTGTAGCATCGGGTTTAAACTTGGTCTAAATCTGAATTAGGCACTGATATCCTCAAAGGTGTTCTCCTCTAGGTCGGTATGCCTCCACTGCTGATGGCAAACATCTGGCGTGTGTCCGCACTTGAATAGAGTTGAAGTGCTCTGGAGGCGAAGCGCTTTGTAATTGGCGAACATCTATAAAAATTTCAAAATAGTTTCTATTCAGCGCCGATATCCTTAAGCGAAAGTGCGTTCTGTTGAAGCCTGTGATAAAGATTCCCCCCCGGAGTATTGTTTGACATCAGAAAGGCTTTCTAGCACCTTTTCCACTTCATTTCGCCTCCTCGGCGTCATCAGAAAATTATATTGACCAGAAGCAAGGTGCCTTATGTAGCCTCAGTTTCAATAAGGAAGTTCCAAATTTAATGTATACTTCAAAGGTTAGACGTTATTGATGCAGTATCTGCCCCTTCAATAGTATCTTCAGGCGCTGATTAGTACTGTGAGCCCATGACAGAACCATGTTTTGAGTGTTTGAATTTCATATTTTATTTGTGAGTGCTTGTAATTATGTTCGCGAGCAGATACGCAGCGTAACTATGCAAACGCAGTAATTTTCTGCAGCATAACAAACGTGATTTTACTGCTATAGAGTACAGATTTCCAGGTATATAGACAACGTTGTTAGGGCATCTTGAACTTTTCATCTTTTTTCAGCTTATAAATTTGCTGTTTATTTTACGCCTAATACTTTTACGTTGAGATATATTCCTGTAGCGTGCAGTGTTGTGCCCGGCTTCACAAGAAGATGATATATCCCACAACGCTCGGCGAGCTCGCGCAGATCAGAATTCGACGGCTACGCGATCGGATCTCCGCGCTCCGCCTTCTACGCTTGCCGGCGGCTCCGCTCCCTCCTGGAGGTTGAACGAGTCCTCTTAATAAATTTGTGGACGCCAGACACCTTCGGCTTGTGTCTGGGATGCTCCTTGCACATTTACTTTCCTTTTACCATATCCTGAAGCCACGCAGTAAATTTATTGCTTGGGTTATGTTTAGCGGTCAAGATTTTTATTTTTTTATTTTGATGGAGCTTAGGGCACTCTTAATAGACCTTATACTTTCACGTCTGATATCAATGGTTTTCTCGTGCTCTCAGGAAAATATTTTATCTCGAAATATTTTTTTCTTTATTTGGCTACCGTCGGCGCAGGTACATATCCAGACGTTGGCGAAAATTTTACCACCCCTTACCTCCACTACCGCCGTCTGCTGACGCTACGTGTATTCAGCGGGAACGTCACCGGCAACTTCCAAGCGGCGAAAGCGAACGCTTTCTACACCTCAGGCCTGAATATTGTAACCTTTCTGGCCGGCATACTACAGCCGACGTTCTTCTACAACGATGCTCCAGCCGCTGTTAACTACGGAGCATTCGGACAGGTACGCTTTGCCTTACATGCGGGAGTCTAAATGACGTTACGGTCATCATGGGCGTACCTAAGGAACGCAGCAATGTTATGGGTTGAGCCTACAGGCTAAAAAAAAAACTTTACGGCCCGTTCAGAATTGAGGTTCGTAAGAAGTGCGAGACAAGGAGGTTTAAAGAGCAGGAGACGGTGCGAGCGCTGACTTATATTCGCATTATATTCCCGCCCCAACACACATTGAAGAAGCGAAAGTGCAAAGAAGAAATCATCAGCGACTACTTAGATAACAAAGACAACCGCTTTATTTGATTTGTTTTTTAGCATTCATGGAATATTTTACTCTTTTTCGGCGCTCCGCACGTTCGGCCTGCAGCAGAAAGGTGCTCACTGCTTGGAGATTCGGATTGCAAGCTGGAATGTTTTTTTTTCGCCAATAAGTGCAAATTCCTAGCTCTGACGATCATGCTCAGGCACGAACCTATTGATGGCTAACTTCAAGAGGATGACGGTGTGGTAAAACCTGAGACATTGGCATGCAAGAAAGACATTCGCATTTAAGTCAGCAGAATATTGTAGTTTCTCGTAACATGGTTTATTTTCGAGAAACAAGGAGCAATCTAACTCTTCGTTACAAAGGAAGCAAGAGCTGGAAACATTACAAGCTCCTTTTTGGGGCTCCGCGCTCGTTCTGCCTTTTTCCCTACCGTCCAGACAGCGGAGGTATCTGCTTTCCTCAAACTATGGCCCTTTCCCTCGGGTTCACGGAGGCCCGTCGCCCGCAGGGAGCCACCGCCATCCAAGAACAAGCGATAGATCGCTGGCTTTCTTCTCGCGAAGCGGACATAAGAAAGAAAACGAAGTCCCAACACTGCCCCGCCGAATTAACTTCGTTATTCTACGTTTTCGAAAGCTCCAAGAAGCAGAGTAATGAAAAAGGCGCCGCAAAGTCCTCCCCTTTGCCATTCATATCTCACAAGAGCAAACCTCGCCGTCGCGCCCAGGAAGCATGGCAGCGATGACTCCCGTTTTCCACAGCAGTCGTGGTTCGTTCTCTCGGACCGAAACAGCCTCTACGACTCGGGGAGTCACGGCTTTAGGTCGGTTAGAGGCAAAGGCCGAACGCAGCTACCCCAAACATTCGCGCTGCCAAGTATTCGAGAAAAGATTTAGCATTCGTGCTGTTTTCTACCAGTGCGCTTCGAACGAAGCGGCGGACGTTTCGATGGCTCGTGCTTCAGGCGGCGGCAGAGTCCTTAACCCTGTTCATGTGAGGACACTGTACGGTGTGAGTGGAGCACCCTCTTCAGGGTCCTCGTATGAGTACGTGAGCGGCCTAGAATTTATAAATACCCCCACCTCTGCCAGGATTGTTCACAGCTCAATGGTGTGTAGCCACTGACGTCAGATCGTTTTTCCCGGTGCGTTTTTCACTCTACGGACAAGCCTGTCGTAGAATCCGCCTCACCACGGTCCTCGCTCCTCTATAAACTTCTGTTTTATCCCGGATTTGGCAAAACAGTTCGGAGTTTCAGTGCGTCGCAGGAGCTTCCACAAAATTCCCCTATCCTCTGTGGCTCGTTTAAATGACACAGCGTTGTTTGAGTAAATAGTTCGCCGCATGCCTCTGCGTGACACAAATCGTCAGAACACCTCTAAGAATCATTCTGTATTCATGTCCTCAACAAGTTCAAGATGCATGTCTCGCGTCACAGCACATGTTAACAGTCCGATGTACAATTTCACAGTCCGACTATTTTCTCTCACCATAAGGGGTCCAACAACGTCCAGGCCCCCGACCTGATAGGCGTCCGCTTGGGACGTCCTGTCAGATGGAAGGAGCCCTGTTGGTGTGTCTAAACGTGACACACCATGCCGTCTACACACACCACACGATCTCAACACTTTTTCACAAACTTACGCCCCCAGGAGAGTTCAGTACTTGTCTCGTAGTTGCACAAGTCTCTTTTTGGTGCCTGGGCGAAGCAGCTGTGATTGGGCTTGGTGCACTAGCAGTGTTGTGTAGCGCTGCACAATCGGATGCCGTTCGTCAAGAATCGTTCCTGTGGAAAATATTTATCCTTCATTCCTCGGTAGGTCATTTTTGTCTGTATGGAGTGAAATCCTTCAGGGCAGTGTCGCTTGAGATGCAGCACCTTTTTCTGGGCTTTCCAGTTCCGCAGAGAATTCTGCCTCTTGTGCCAAAATTTTTCCCCATGACCGAGTTCTGCAGCAGATAAAGGCTTGAAGTCCTATCAGCACCTCGCAGATTTTCAAAAAGCAAAGTGCATGGTGGGTCTACTCGTTCTTGGCCCCTTGTCCAGTTGCGCTATTGCTCCGAAGTATGAACCAACAAGCCCGAATTTCATCGTTGAAAATCCAACCTGTTATTTCATCTACTATAGCTACAGAGCTAGATTATTGCAGCTCCGGCAACTCATCTTCGTTATCGCAGGCAGAATTTAAGACACCGGCCTTATTTTTCTGCTCAAGTTCCTCAGCCGTGAAGTCCTCTGTTTTTGCTTCAGCCGGTCATGCCTCGTCTGCACCTGTTATCCTCTGCGTCCCGCTCCAGCATAGCTCGCTGGTCTTCAGCTGAGCGCTTGTCTATCCCCTGGTAATGAGGTCAGCCTGATTAGTTTTTCCAGTGCAACATTGTCACGTCGAGGTCATTGTGATTTGTTGAATTTCCGTGACACGGTTTCTCACGAATTCCTTCCACTGCGCGGAGTTTCCTCTGACCCAGCTCTGTGGGATCGTGTAGTCGGTCCAGAGGTAAAGGATGTAAAACTTAATATCAAAAATGTATCTCACGAAAGGGCTGAGTCTCGATACGAGAAACGCTGCCAATAATTCTAGCCTTGACAGGGTGACCGTTTTTAAAGCGGCAAAATATTGTTTGAACAGCACGAAGGCAGAAGTTATTTCTGCTGAATAATGCTCTGTGCAGATATTGACCACGGCGCCGTAGGCTTTCGGGCTGGCGGCTGTGAACCCGTGCAGGGTTCGACTCGGTGGGTGTCCTTTGGCGTTCACGTCGTACCTTACTGGGATGATGATCTCATGTAGTGAACGCAATTCTTCTAACCACTTGATCCACTGCCTTAGGAGATCATCTTGAAGGGCCAAATCCCACGCGATGTTTTCTTTCCAGTTCTTCTTTCGTAGCCCTTTCGCTTTCACCGTATAGGCCTACAACGACAGTAGTCCTAGCGGGTAGTGGAGCCACGCGATCGTCTCTGGGTAAATCGCGTGGTGCTCGACTGCACCTTTGCGGAGAAAAGTTCAGTCTCTCTTCCCTTGGACCCCAACTTAAAGCTAGCCCTTTCAGCAAATATTCAGTTTGACCCAAGGGCATTTCATCGGGGACCCTAAGACAAAACAGTTCACTCATCTCTGTGCTAATTCAACCCCATTAGTGCATGCGCAATGAAGCAGCCTGAGATGTGCGACTTGCTTCACCGTATATTTTCGCTCCTTCCTCATCGTCTTGTGCGCCGCAGAGGATATAATCTACATAAATGCAGGTTTCGATTACATCTGTCGTTACCGGAAATTCATCCTTCATTGTTTCAAAGTGGTACTGAGGTGTTGCTGCCAGTACAAACGTGCTCGATGTAGTTCCGAAGGGTATTCTGGTCATTCACAAGCCATGCTGCCTTCCACGGAGCTTCACGATCCACTGGCGCTGCACTGATGCCCTCCCGCAACACTGGCGACCTTTCAATATTCAACAGTTTTAACATTCAATGCGTACTTTCTTGGTGCCGGTGTAGCTGTCATATACCCCGCGTGTGGAACTTCAAAATCCAACCTTTACCCGGTGGGCTGCATGCACTGCTCTCCTTTTACCAAATGTATGTCCTTTCAGGGAGCGCCAGCATTCATCTACAGCGTCATAAGCTTCGCGTGAAGTTTGGCGGTGATGATAGCAAGAATCAGCACAGAAAGGTAGGCTGGAAAGTCCAACTCTGTGCCGTTGTTGTTTTAATGCGCGTATTTAAGCACCGGTTCAAGCGTCGCATATTATCGTCGCTATTTTGTATTAAAGTGCACACAAATTCACCTGGTTGGCAGCGAGAGGTTATTTTCCTCTGAGTGCACAGATCTGTCGACAAACTTCTTAGGCAGTGCGAACTATCGTGATTGCCGATGTTGGCAGCTGCGTGCATTGCAATATCACACAAGACGTACCCTCAGCCAGCTGCGCAATGCCATTCCTTTACCTTCAACGTGCAGGGTCATCCATGGTTGTCAACGTCACCGTTTCAGCGCCCGGTGGCACTAACAGGGTTGATTCAACAAGGCGCACGCCTCTTCGAAATGGCGTCTTACGTAAGACGCAGTTGGAGTGAATATTACGATGTTAGGAGTGGATATTAGCAAAAAAAAGTGCCCTAAATAAATTAAAATATTGACAGCAAAGATGCAGTTTTTTTTTTCAGGTTTCCTACTTGCGATAACAAATTAAATTGCATTTTTAGAATAGAATAGAATAATAGAATAATAGTCATATTTATTTTCGCCACTGAAATACAGAGGAGCGAAAATAGGTGGCTGGAGAAAAAGCTGCTCTATCGGCAGCTTGACAGCGCTCCAGCCACCTTTACATCAGGAGCAATGGCGAGACATACAGTGCACATCTGAAACACCATTGTTATTTTTTTCCTTTTTTTTTCAAAGGCCTATCTTGCAGTACAACTGCACTTGCTAAACGAAATGGAAAACAAAAATAAAGGATTAATTTTTATACATGTGCACAACACAGAGATGATGAAATAACACTGAAAGGCAAACAGAAGGGGAAAACAGACATGAAAAACAACATCAACATGGTTCACCCGACAAAGAGGTTGGCGATGTGTCTACGCGGGATTGAAATGACATCCACGCTCTGGAAGTCGAAATAATTTAAAATGGATGGTAATGAATGTCTAATTCTTTCGGTGCCGTAGCCAGTACGCGAAAAGGGAACAAACCATGGTGGCTGGTACCGAAAAGTGTAGGATTTTGGATTTTTTTAAGGTGTGCTAAATTTAAAACTGTTTCCGATCTTCCTTGCACTGCTTTTCTGTAAGCACATAGGAGTTTGTGTGTGTAAATATTATTTGCTGTCATAACCTTGTGTTTTCGGAAAAGTGGTTGTGTATGTTCAAGCCTAGATTTGTTTTCTATTGCACGGATTGCTCTCTTCTGAAGTAATAAAAGTTTGGTAATGTTAGTTCCGCAGGTGTTTGCCCACCCTAAGGCGCAATATATATTTGTGAGTTAAATAGAGCGTTGTATAAAAGTTTCTTAATGTTACTCGGAAGTATTTGGCGACATCGGTTCAACATACCTACGACCCTGCATAGTTTCAATGAAATTCTTTTAATGTGTTCGTTCCAAATTATATTTTCAGAAAAGATTACTCCTAGTGTTTTTACATGTTTTACTGATTTTATGCAGTAGGGACCTAAGTGAATATTCTCAGGTGGTGTAATGGGGGTTCCTGGTGTGCGGAACATAATGCATATTGTTTTAGATTCATTGCAAAAGGTGTTGTGAGGAAAGCCAGGAAAAAATATTGGACAAACAGCTTGAGAGGTCTTCTACTCCTCTTTACACAAGAGCATTGACGGCCGCGCGGATCGTTCCCTGCTGCCATGAAGAACGCGCTTTATCAGTGAAAGAGCCTACAGTAGTATATGCATGCATGGACGCGTTACGATGGTCAAACCGTTAGTGCAGGTATTAAATGCTCGCATGTTTGGTTCCTTCCGACGCATAATTAGCTTGCTCCCGAAGCTGGAAAACGGCTTCGTCAAGAATCAAGCTGCTGCAGCTTACTACAGCAATAATAAAAGCAGACTACTGAAGTGTTTTAGCACACTGTCGTACCTACTTTCTAACTTAGAAAGGTATACTTGCTTCACAATAAAGTAGCTACATATCCACTTTTTAAACAAGGATTCGTCGCAAGAGATATCGATTGCAGGAATCATCAGAAATAAAATATTAGCACCTCAGTTTCTATATATAGCGTCTATCACTTCGCAAAGACGTATAAAAGCGATTATTATGTGGCCGCGATCGCACAGTAGAGGAAAATAGCCCGTAGGACCTTGCAACAACTACACGTTCAAGAGTGTTCTAACCATTCAAGAAATAATTCAACACGAGAAATGCTCAACTCAATACGTGGAAAACTGAACAGTAGTCGGCGTATTGGTTTTTGAGTGCACTTAGCCCGCCGCGGTACGAATGATCGATGTTTGTAGATGGAGCGCACTGAGTGTCCTGGCCACGATTTGCCGGCAAATTATTGAACGCGCTTTTTCGCCACTGAACCATATGCTCGGAGAACACAGGCCTAGGCAGGTTGAAAAATTTGCCTCCTCTATACGTTATTCAAATATGTGTTCATATGCTGAGGTCCTATTGACTGTGCTATTGACTGTGCTTATGCATCCAATTGACTGGTCCTACTGACTGTGCTTATGTATAAAATGGGCTTCTAATTTTGATCAAAGGTAAAAATACAGATTTTAGACTGAATTGAAACGCAAATCGCCAATAAAGGTTTGTGCAAAATCGGTGCAAAAAGCGAACGCTGTGCACTGGTCAGCGTGCTGACACATGATACCTCGTGCGGAATCTGTTGTTATTACAAAAAATTAAATTTGAGAAGCAGGAACGTACCTGGTAACCGCACTCATCGTACTCTCTTCGCAAATTGCACAACGTAGTGCAACAGTCTATCGGCATTTCACATTTCTAAGGAAGAGTAGCCTTTTTAACCCAAAGCTGAGCAGTTGTCTTGTTTTCTGTACCGAACCAACATGGAGGGCCTAGTTCTCGGAGCGCCAAGAGATGGCGCTGCGCATTTCGCATATCGTCCACTGGTCTCATGGGAAAATACGAAACATTAGAAGACGACGTCGTCTTTACCTAACTGTCATTTTGTTCTCTCTCGGTTCAGTCATCTGGCAGTCCAGTCCACGTTCGGCTCTCGAAAAGGTTAACAAGATGGTGCGTTTCACCCCAAGAACATAACACGCTGAGCAAGGTTGCCAAAATGGTGTATACTACTTCCTCCACGGGATGCTTGATGCGCGTCTTGTGTTTTCGATGAACGGCAACAGATGCTGCAGTTTAGTCTTGGCTGAAAAAATAACACATCCATCAAAAATCTACGACTGATTCTGTACCGAGTAGAAGTAATCAGCACTATTATCGCCAGGGTCCGTTTTTATTGGCTTAGGCGGGTATCTCTGCCATTCCCATTTCCGCCTTAACCTCTCCAATTCCCACTCTAGCTCCCAATATTCGTATCCTTCCCCTGCCGATCAACATGGCCTCATTCCTTTTTCTGGTCGTCGTCATCTGGCCTCTTTCGTGGCTCCTAGAGCTGCCTGTGGTTACACCCTATACCAACCCCACCTCCCTGCACCTGAAAACTACAACAGCGGGCCGTACTTGCGCCCGCCGGACGCATTGTCCCTCGGTGTCCTCGCCATTGCGCACGCCCTCCAGTCACTTGCCCTCTTTCCCTCTCTCCCAGAGTACACAGTCTATTCAGACAATTTTGCCGCTATCTGCCACATACAGAGCCACACCCTGACCCCTTCACTCCCCCCTTCGCTTTCTATCATCACCTGGCTCGACTGGCTTGGCGCTGAAAGGGAATAAGAACAGCGACGTACAGTCGCCTAGGCGGTTGACCTGCTTGGTCTGTATTTTATGGCCGAATAAATGTCTACTTCTACTAATACTTGAAATGTAATTGCTCCCGTGGTCGTTTTAGTGACAGCTGCAATTTTACGTCTCGAGCTTATCCGGCATTCCTACACCCAACACAAAATTGTGATACAACACCGTTTGTTCCACGGTGAACAAGTTGCCTAAAACAACTGATTACACTGCACGTACAAGAATTTGACAAGGCTGGTTTTAGACAGATGCGCAATACTGTTTTTCCATTCTAGAATTTTCCAAAAAAATATTTGAGAAAGCGCTTGCCGGATCTCAAGTGTGAAGGAAATTTTGAACAATCAGCCACAAATGATGCGCTAAAATGGAATAATTTGTTTCATTAATCGGTGGGTTCTCTCATGGCGTGCTGTTATTCACTGTTGCCGAACGTAAGAATTGATATATTAGCCCAGGTTTTCGACGTATTACAAGTTATATTTGCCTGGTAGATCAAATGACCATGCTCATTCTTTTAATTGTCATAGTTAATTTATTATTCATTTATTAAAATGCCTAAATTAAATAGCTTTGAAATCGGAAATATGAACCCTTCAGATTTCTATGGGTTTCCTACGGTTCTATATTTATGCATGACTGTATAAAATGTAATATACTTTCTATTCATTGTCTTTTGTATGTATTATTTTTCTCTAGGACTGACAACCTGTGCGTGTCTAAAATTCATTGCTTGCGTTTTCAACTTATTACTTGGTCGTGAAACTTGTTCGTGAATGTGTCACAGTACACTATGTATTCCGTGCTTTTCCAAGCTGCTGCATGTAAAGGAGGCCAAGGGCCTTTCAATCTGCGTACGAAAACCCTTTCTCTCGGCCTCCTGTATTATTTGTAATAGGAATCAATAAAGAAAGAAGGAAGAGATGCTCGTGTTGAGGTAAGAGTGTGTCGCAAAGCTCATGCTTGCCCTGGCCTTTCTTTAAGTTTCCCGTCTTGGGCGCAGCCTATTCAAGGAAGCACATGGACGCGGGTCTGCTAAAGGCAAACTAAACAAGAACTACATTATAAAGGCAAGCTCCACAAGGAACCTGTGGGCTGCGTACTAACTAAACACGAAACAGAAGTCGATGAAAAACAAAGCGCAACTAAGCGAACTAGAGAAAACAGTGCCTGGGTTTCAACGTCGCTAAACCGAGTAGACGTGCGAAAGCATTTATTCAGCCTGTTGCCGAAACGCTTTGAGGAAGAGTCCTTACAGTTGCGCCGCCACCTGAGTGGCGGATGTGTCAACAGCAGCGTCTTCGGAGTCTCGTACTGGGCGAAGTAAGCGCATGGCGCCACGGAGGCCTAGGAGCCGCACGCGCAGTTTTGGTGGCATGTACTGAGCGATTCGACAAGGCCGCGCAAGCTGTCGTCATTGCGAAACGCGTGCGCTGGCGGCACACGTCCGCGGCAGCATTTACCAGCACGTCCAGCAACCAGCTCACGTCACGCTGGTCGCCCTCAAGGTCAGGCTTCACACAATTTTCTTGGCTGGGTAGGGCTTTGTTAAGGAGGGCTTTCAATCTAAATCTTCAAGCAACGAAGCAAAGCACACGCTTGCCAAGGAGCGGGAGGAAAAACGTTTATTAAGAGCATAAATGCTGGGTGGGTTCAGTAGGAGAACCCATTGGTCGCCATCATAATCTGGGCCCTCTCAATCAACAATTTCTGGTCGAGGGTACTGTGGCTATGAAAAGTGTCCTCCCAGCAGCCATATGTCGGATCGGGATTGCTGTACAAGTCTGGGTTTTGTTGACATTCCCAACCTGTGCGAAACAGTGTGCCAGCTGCTCCACGAAGAGGCAGGACGAATCGTATGTGTCTGGATGCCATTTACTGCTTAAGTAGAGATTGGGCAGAGTATTAGCGCGTAGTATCCTGATTATATGCTCTTCAAATATGCTAACGGTTTTGTGAGGTATATGATATTTCCTTCTTGTGACCTTTTAGTACTACGTAATTTGTGCATAGCTTAGTAAGGGTGGGAGGTTATCAACTGTGGCAGAGAGAGGTTGCGTGCCAGATGCTTGGAGGAGAGCTCTCCCAGCTCTTTTGGCCGCCTCATTGCCCGTCGTTGAAAGGTGTCCTGGCGTCCAGAAGATCTGGACTTTCGAGGGATTAGACGTTTCCAAAATTTCCCAACACGGAGCGCCAACGCGAACCCTGCGGTGGCTGCGTACCACTGCTTGTGAGTCGGACATAACCGTTGCTTCGATGTTCTTTGATATCGCTAGAGTGATAGCTGCTTCTTCCGCCGATGTAGCATCCAACGCATGTATAAGGCTGCTTGTGATTATATCCCTCCCGGCCCCGGGGTGAAATTGTTGCAATTGCTGCGACCCCTTTAACGGGCCCAGCTGCATCGACATCGACATAGATCGTGTCCTTGCTTCCACCCCAATGCTTAGCGAGGTATTTAGCTCTGACTAGTCTGCGTCCTCAGTTGTGGTCCTCATCCATGCGCTATGATACGGGGTGAGTCGGGATGTGTGATCTCATCTGCATGGGCATGTCGATTTTGTAGGCAATAGGCAACTTTCTGGAGTGGACTGATTCTCAACTTCTGTAATACTTTCCGGCCAGGCTGAGATCCTAAAAGTCTGACAGTTTGATTGACCGGTGGGCCTCTAATACTTCCTCGATTGAGTTGTGGATCCCCAGCTGTAGTAAGCGCTTAGTGAATGTGCATAAAGGGAGTCCCAGCGCCGTCTTAACTGGGCTGCGAATAATAACATCCAGTTGGTCTTCCTCCTTTTTTGCAAGCCTCAAGTGCAGGGTGGCGTAGATCACCTTAGAGAGAATGAAAGCCTGAACTAAATTTAGGGCTTCGTTCTCGCTTAGCCTGTTTCTTTTCTTGATTACCCGGCGAAGTAGATATTTGCTTGGAGTACACCTTGAGCTGCCTGACTGTTGTGGTGTTAGTATTGCCGCTGACTTGACTGCTTCAAGGATATTCATCTCTCTTTTGGTCGAATCGCTCATATTCTGCATCCTAATAGCGACAGGGCAGTGGACGGTAAGAGTGCCTCAATCTGTTTCTTGCCACGGTCGATCAGGAGTAACTCGGATTTCTCAGGACAGCACGCTTCACCATGCCTCGCCGCATGCTGACACAAGACGCTCGCTGCTTCCTGAAGGCGGTCTTCAATTTTCTTGGGCTTCATTACCGCTGCAACAGCAGATCGTAATGTCATGCGTATATTGCGTGCTCAATGTTTTGGATGCTGTCTAGCTTTTCTGTTAGACCTCGCGTAGCCAGGTTGAAGAGGAGCGGAGACAAGACAGCTCCCTGCGGAGCACCCTTGAAATTTAGATTGAACGAAAAGGAGGTCTGTCCACCGATACTTATTGACGCTTTCCTAATGGAGAGGAAATCTCTTATGTAATTTTAAGTACTCTCGCCACAGTTCACTCCATTAAACTTCTGCAGTATTCCCTGGTGGGTGACATTGTCAAATGCTCCCTTTAAATCGAGCGCAAGGATGGCATTGACCTGACATCTGGCGGGCTTTTCCATGATCTCCTCTCTCATACGAAGAAGATATCCTGTGCAGATAGCTTTTATCTACAGCCGTACTGCGTTTATTGGAGGATATTTCTCAGGAGTCTCTCCAGTCGGGCGTTCACGACCCTTTCGAACAGTTTACCCAGGCTTGACGTGAGGGAGATCGGTCATAGACGGTACTATAGCCGCTCTCCAGGAGTCGGGGACTTGACCCTTGTTCCGGTGCAGGGGGTGGTGTTCTTACGCATGACTTCAATCGCCGCCATAAGGAGACGAAACCAGGGAAACGAAACGGCGTTTTTCTACAAAAGCCACCTGCAACAAAGGCCCGCGAGTTCCGCCTAATGTACTGATGCCGCATATTAACCTTGGAAAAGCTTCATAACCAAATACACTAAGTGAAGGACTCTTTCGTGCTCCAATAAACACAGCGCTTTTACGAGCGAGTGGTGACTGTGGGCAAACTGGAGTGTTCAGGATACGGACCACGCCCAGCGAGGACCCGACGTATAACACTACATGCGACGGGGACGGGGCAACTGATGTGTGAAAAAGAAAAGACGGTGTGAGGAAGCATTCGAACCGAGGTTGGCTGGAAAAAAGGGGGGGTCGAATGATATCGATGCTTGGTTGTCGCACCCTGTGTAGTAATAATGTCCTTTGCCACCAAACCAGTTCCTGGCCCCCGTGTATGGAATAGGTGCCCAATTGAAGAAAGCGATGGAAAGAAAAATGATAGGTGTAACGTTAAGAGACCGGAAACGGGCAGAGTGGGTGAGGAAACGAACGCGGGTTAATGACATCCTAGTCGAAATCAAGGGGAAGAAATGGACTCGGGCAGGGCATGTGATGCGAAGGCAAGACAACCGCTGGTCCTTAGGGGTAACGGAGTGGATTCCAAGAGAAGGCAAGCGTAGCAGGGGGCGGCAGAAAGTTAGGTGGGCAGATGAGATTAAGAAGTTCGCAGGCATAAGGTGGGCGCAGCTGGCAAAGGACTAGGTTAATTGGAGAGACATGGCACAGGCCTTTTCCCTGCATTGGGTGCAGTCAGGCTCATGATGATGATGATGATGAAAGTCAGCCCACGTTCATACGCGCATCTCCCACTGAATCATGTCTCTCCCGTGATCTATTCGCTTTCTTTTCAAGGCGTAGCTTTAGCGTTAGCGCGCCGTTCGTTTTGATCGCCTTTCTTTGCTAGGATGACGCGGCGGCAGGAAAGACACGCACCAGGCAGATTGCTTGGAGGAAGCCTGTGCGTGCTACGAATGTGAAGCCATCAAGACACGTGGCCAGCCAGCAAGACTCCGGCCTGGATGTGGCTTGTCGAGCTGGGTGACGGCGGCACCGAAGATGCGCGGCCCAAGCTCACCGGCATCCCAGACACAACGGCGCCCCCGCAGCCAGCGTCTGCAGCCCCTAGATACTGCTTGCAAGCAGACCTTGCCACTCCTTAGATAAGCCATCGCTTTAAGCTGCCACGCTGAGGATGACCCACCGCTTTCTGCCGACCGAACAAACTATTTCTTTGTCCGTGAAACCCGATCTCTGTATCTCGTCTGCTTCTTCCCTATTGCTTCGTCCAGTCGCATAACGTTGCGCACATTTGTGTAGCTTTCTTCGTGATTACACCATTATTATTCATCTGTTAATTTCATCACACCCTGCCTGTTATGTGGTCTAAGCAACTTTGCAACCCCCCGATTCTCTACGCTTCGCTCCCTTGCCTTTTGGAAAGCATGTTGTTACCGATAAGCTCTGTTCGTGTCAGTTTTTTGGGACAGTAGAGTTTTGTTGTCCATTGTGTCGTTACGCCCCATGCCTTCGGACGCGGCCACTGCCACCAGTTAGAAGTCCAGATCTACTACATCCTCACGTGCAGCGTGGTAGCCTGTCGCTCCAACTACTACAAACATATGGAGGCTGCAAGGGTTGGTAGGTTGGCCCGATGAATTATGGGAATGAGCGTTCTTCCGGTAGCCTGAACAATTTCCTCGCTGAAACGCTCCCGGCACTTTCTTCTGGTTGGCTCGGCATGACATCGTGACAATAGTTTTTTCGGCGCCTCTCGCAGCCTTGCTTTTTTCTGCCACAGCTCATTTCCGCCACTACAGGAAGTACCAAACTGACCCGGCTCTTATCAGCGATCGGCTACTGCATCAGCGTAGTCCCTGTGTTATTTCTTGGGGCTAGTTTTGGCTATTAGATCTTATGAGTGCTAAGTAGTCGCCACAGCTGAAAGTGGTTATGGTTGTGGCGCTCGGCTGCTGACCCGAAAGACGGGTTCGATCCCGGTCGCGGCAGTCTAATTTGGATAGAGGCGATATTTAGAGTCCCGTGTGCTGTGCGATGTCATTGCACGGTAAAAACCCCAGGTGGTCTAAATTTCAGGAGCCCTCCACTGCGGCGTCCATCGTATCCTGCGTTTGGACGTTAAACTCCCATAAAACTAGATTTGCAACAAAGAGAAATAACTCGAATGGTAATAGTGCTGACTGAGAAGGCGAGGGTGAGGCAAAATGAAGAAATAAGAGTGAGGAAGCACTAGGAAATTTTACAAGATGAGGTTCAGTGTGAGGAAGAGCCAAAATTTAAGTAGTTACGATGTGAGGAGGAAAAGAAAATTGAGCGCGTTTGTCTACATCTGCGTAGACCTACTTCCAAAATTTAGGGGTAGTTTGGAATATTGAGGGTGGCCCAACTTCGAATTGCTATCGCATTTTCTTCTTCAAGAATGCTCTAATAAGGCCCCAAGTTTTTTAACGTTATTTTGTTGTGCCTTATTTATTGTAACAAATTCCATACTTTAGAAAAACATATCAACGCTTACGCAATACGTCGATGAAACTTTAGAAACACTGACGTTATTAAGACGGTTTTAAGGCTTGAGTTAAAAAAATAAATACTATTATTATAACGTTTCGGTGCTACTTAAGACACCGTTTTTCAAAATATAGGTGCTGGGCAGTCTGTCTTTTAAGACTTGTTTTTTCGTTGACACTCAGTTCTTGGGGTTGAAAGAATGTTTACGCACCCAAGTGGTGCTTATTATCGGTCATCTGTGTTAGTCCAAGGCTCATGCACCCGTCAGTGCATTACGCCGTGCATAAGGGCAAGTTTCAGAACTACATTTGAATTCTAGCTTGTGCAGCTCAAGCATATAAGCCAAAAATTTATGCCGATGTCCAGAAGGCTTTAGCCCATTCATAAACACTCTGTTCAATGAACACGTAACGCAGCCACAACTGCTTTCGGTTTATCGCTTTACATGGCGTGTGGTTGCTCTAGGAGCGAATCAACAATATTTCTAAGAACTTTGTGCGTTAACGAATGCTCTTATAACTAGCCATTTTTTAAGCGTATGGTTGCACCCTGCCAAAATCCGTCCAACGGGCTCTACGCGTCGGGTGTTGCAATGATTGTGGTCGTTGAGATACTCAGGTAACTCCTAACCATTACAAGTCCTTCTGGGACACCAACTTTAAAATCATCGATGGCACTGCGGGGCACTGCTGCACCCTCGGCTATCCTGACTCTTGTCCGTACAGACCAATTAATGAGAACTCGTGGGGGCTACGGTGCATTTTGGGAGAAGCGGTCTATAACTTAAGTTACCGCTTGATGAATCCCTTGCTTATTAGTTTTATGACCAGATGGCACGTTCATTACTCAGTAGTAGTGCTGCAGTGTTCTTGATCGTGGAAATCTGAGGCCCCATAGACTGTTGGCAATATCTCGTAATTGCGTATAATAATACTTAATGACAACGCTAAGTTTGCGGAGGTAAAAATAAATCCGATGGATGCCGATTTCCAGTGAAACCTGGATAAATTGCGCGGCAAATTTCTGCACTGGAACGCTCGATAAGCTTAGTTCTCTTCGCGCTTGTTTCTGTTTTTTCACTCTTCCTTACTTCCAACCGCACTCGCAGATTATCGGCCACGAATTGATGCATGCCTACGACGTGGACTCCATTATATATGACTCCCATTATCGAAGACTCTACCTCGAAAACACGCCGGCGATGCAGCTGTACACAGCGAAGGTCCTTTGCATGCGTGCTTCTTATTTAAAGGTAAGAGATCTCGTGAAATGTTCTACGTCGTATAATTACAAAGATTTTGTTCTTATTGTTCACAGAAACTAGAAGCAACAAGAATTTTCTGGCCAAAGAAGTAGTCATATTTACCGTTCCACACAGAAAAGTCAACACAATTGCCGGTTCATTTGACAATCTACCGCACTTGGATGAAATGGCGATATATTTCTTTATGAATAATTTTGTTTTGAAATGATTTGTGAACGCTCCTCCCTGCGTCTTAGGCACCGGAAATTAAAGTCACGCCGCTCGCTGTAGGAACGCGCCAATTACGCCGGTTACCTACATAAAGCGTCCCACTGGATGCACAATGACAAAGGGCAACGACGGCGTTTGACACACTTAACTAGGAATTTTTGTCACCGTGAACCCCATCTTGAGAAGGAAACTTCGGAATATAGTGCGAAAAAGTGGCGGAGGTGGTCCTTGTTAGTCTAGTGACACCTTCGACGAACTCTAGCCGCAGCCGCTCCGAAACCAGTGCAATGCATGGTGGCCAAGAGGGCAGAGGCGAACGGTATACTGAAGCCTTTTGAACACTGCCGCAGTTTAACGAAGGTAAAGTTTTCAGCATGAAAGAAACATTGTGCATCTGTGTTTTTTAACGAGGAAGCTATAACAGACAGGATGCAGCAGCAGGATGGCTATGAGTAGCATCGTGATCACACCAGTGTGCGTGTGACTTATCGCCTGGTTGTCCACGTCCTGTTGTTGTCGTCACGATTTTCTTGTTTACCAACAGCAAAATCTAAACAAAATAAATCGTCAAAAAATACGGCTGATGCACTAAACTGTCGTGCAAGCCAGCTTGGCTTCGTCTTGCATATTGTTGGGCTACTATACCTCCTCACATGTTAGATTGAGCTCTCTGGTGGCACTGTGTCTCGGATTACTGCTACTGGCGGCAACGAATTTTTCGTCGCCTGCGCCCGCAGTGAGAACTTCGTAAATATTGTCTCCGTTCCCATTTACCGCGCCAGGAGGACTAATAGTTTAACTCAGAAGTACTTGTATTTGGGCGTGTTGGTTCATATCTTTTCAGGAGGACACAGGGGCGCAACAAAAACACACGGACATAGAAGTAGACAGGGACGAGCGCTCGTCCCTGTCTACTTCTATGTCCGTGTGTTCTTGTTGCGCCCCTGTGCCCTCCTGAGAAAATAATAGTTTAACGTTTTGTTTGCCCAAAATTCGTGACAGCTCAGCTTTCGATTTCCCTTCACCCCAGGAAGTCTAGGTTCAATTCACGTACAGAATCAGTCTGAAACAAACCACGTCAGAGACAGACCGCCGCAGAACTTGCATGTTATGGCCAGTGTATATCGCAACTTCACGCATAAGTGCGATTCTATCGTGGTAGTCAAACAATGAAGCCAAGAGCCGCTTGTACTGCATGTCGAGATGGCAGTCCAGGAAGGTGCTCAACGACGACAAGACCATTCTGCAACCGAGATCTCAGTATGCAAAGCGAAGTGTTAAGTGATAGGAAACAAACTTCGAAATCTACAAAAATTTCGCCAAGAGGCAGTCTTATGCCTTTTAATAAGAGCTATTGAACGTCGAGGGGTGACTTGCTTCAGTTTCATGGCGACACACAAGTCTTGAGAAGGTCGCTGATGGGCACTTACGTACATGTATATAATGTACCTGTGAAAAAGTTTGGCGCTTTACCGGGAAGCCAGGTCTTCTACTTTTTTAATATAAAATAAGATAAACACAATTTGCAGTAGCATTTGAAATGTAATACAAAAACCACAGGAAGGTTACCAGTGTGTAAAGCAGATGTTCGAACGTTAGCTGTGGTGTGAAAGCAAGGCATTAAGTCGGGCAACTGGCTGAAGATGCTTGTAAACATCGCTTTCGGAATGTAGGTTGCGAACCGACTGCCTTCCGCACCCGAAGCGGAGGGTCAAGCCACAATTCTACCAGACACCTCATACCCTCCCTCCCTGTCCCTCGTCTTCCCTAAATGTGCAGAGGAAATTTCACTCCATCGACTTTTCAACCTGTCGCTTACCACCCGCTCCCTCTCCCCATTCTCCACCTTCTGTTTTTCTCTGCTCTCAGAACACTGGACAGGGTGATTCCCTTTTGTGAACTTTGAGATCCACGGCGTATTAGGCAGCCGTATATATGGCTGCGCTTGGGTGGATGGATATGAGTCATTATTCCCTTACTGCAAATCTACTCTACCTCAATACTGTCCCGATTTCGAGTTGATCAATTCGCTTTCGCCCTACCACAAGCCTGCCGTCCCGGTTAGCTCAGTTGGTAGTGCGACAGCTCCGGTGAAGCGCTCGTCCCGGGTTCGAAGCCCGCAGGAGGAGGAATTTTTTTTAACTACGAAGTTTCTGAGAAAGCTGTATAGCTTTCCTTTGTAGCCGTATGACTGCTTCTGGGTGGACGCCAATCAGTGATTACGCCCTTAGTAGAAATATACTCCGCCTTGCGGGTTTCCCTGACTTATTAGAAGGAATTTCGTGCAGCAGGCGCCGATGATTGCACGAAACTGTGGAATGAAGTAAAGAGCGCTACCATTCTAAACTGTGCCAATGTATTTCCCCTATTGAATGGTATTGTTGATGTCAGCCAGAGTGTGTTGACTGCATGGCAAAACCTTTTTCCATCCTTCATTGCATCAGTATAGGCGCTCATGGAAAATGAAGTCAATGTATTGTTCTTACATTGATGCGCTGTAAACTCTATAATATAATGCAGGAAAGTGTTATCTCGGAGTGTCTACTCTTAAAGAATGGAACAAGAGCCAGAAGGGCTACGTTACTTCCTTTTTGATTTTCGCGGCCCTCTCTGCTGATTTCAAGGTCACCACATCTCGAAAAGGTCGAGAATGTTACAGAACAGCATTTATTTCTCAACGCTACACGTTAATGCTACTTCGAAGTACTGAGAGAGCTAATTCTCTTTTGCGGCATTTGAACAGCACCTGAACACATTGTGGCCAGGTGGCATCTTTCTGAAGGCTGTATTCAGCATGCAGGCAGTTAGGTGGGAAAGGGTTTCTATTATCAGAACAATGAACATGCATCCTAACGTTTAATAGCAATGAAGCATGCGTGTCTACCGTCGACGCAGCCCCTATGCAAAACTGCCTGTGAATATCTAACAGTTTTTTAGAAAGCGTAGCATGCTTCCGTGTTGGTTGCTGTGTCTAGTATGGGCTACAACGACAAAAATAAACGTCGCAAATATAGTCGTACTTCAAAAGAAGATCATGCGACATATTGCTAACATTGATTATCTGTCTCCCAAACGAAGTGCTTTTATAAGCTACAACATAATTAGTGCCCAATATATGTATCCGTATCGCCTGCTCCGCTCTTTTTACTTTTCCACTGTAGCTTTCTAAGATTTTTTGATGAATTTAGGATCTCTAAAAAGAAAACATGTTACAATATCCACATGTTAGGATAATGTTTGGCACCGCCCGAATTTTCCAAATAATTATAAAGTTCAGTCATAACAGCATAATCTGCCATTTATTCTAATTGGGCATATATGTGTGATGAGTAACAGCGTAAAAAAACTGAGAATGTATTTTCTATCCAATGAACGAATGGTTATGAGTGTTTGCCTTTTCTTTTTGCAAGTGCTGCTTTTCATGAACATGAATGTATTCTATTTTTCTTTATATTCTGTCAGCTTAACTTCTTTTGTTGGTATTGTGATGTGGTCACAACTATAGGTACAGTTATTGTAGACCCAATTTGAAATCATATGCTGTTTATTTATTAATTTAATTGCAATTCAGCTACTGTATAGTTCATTGTTGTTAGCATTTCTTGATGTCAATTAATATGGACACTACCTGTTGTTGTAAACCACTACTGCCTTGTAGAAGGAGTCATGGGTCTAGTCAAGCTGTCTAGACAGCTTTTAGCTCTTGACCCTTTGCAGGATCCATTATTTCTGGAAAAATAAAGAATTGAATCATTTGAATTGAATTAAATCACCTTCGTTTCTTTACCGCGCTTCCCCGTGAAGTTACATATAATCCTATAATAAATATCTACACTGCTGTGATGCTGTGATAAAATGGGAATGGTTAGACATGGTTTCCTTGCAAAGAAAGGAAGACTGATTTGAAACCTTAAAACGTTTTCGAGTGTGGAGCAAGCTTGCCCGGAGCAATTATTGCTTGCGACTATTGAAATTGGTTGGGTAAAAAGTTGAAATGAGGACAACTGCTTTTAACTCAACCATGGAGTTGTTTGCTAGTGCCTTTCTGCGCAACGTCAGAATTTATAATACATCAATGAAACTTTTTTGTAGAAGGACCGGTTTTAATATGATGGTCGTAACTTTCACCGCGAGTAATGTGGCTGCATTATAGGTTTTGTACTTTTAGGCGTATATCTTCTTTCACAAAGCAGAGTACTACAGCACACTTCACTGTCTGGAATTTGTTCTTATTATTCAGAACTTCAAATTTTGTCCTTATTTAGTCCCAAATCTCAACTGTTATTGGACATCAGTTCCAATCAACTAACTGCTTGTGCTGTTTGAAGGGCTTATGTGCAAAGAGAATTATAAATACTGATATTTTCTTCTGTAAATGTAGACGAGACACCTGGTCGAGAAATCTGTGCCCGTAGTTTTGTGTTCGTTTCTTGCCGCTTGCCCTCATATTATTGGTGAAGACTTATGTTTCCTCGATATAACGCAATCAACCTGCAGGAACATTTGTCTATAGAGGAGATATGCCTGTTACTATTGTTACAGGACAGAAAACATCCATTCGTTCAGTGACCCGTAGCCGAGCCCTACAGCAAGGCGTAGGTCTAATATAGAATGGTATCCCCGTCTCTTACGTAATTATTTACTTTCGCATATCGGCGCCTAATATTTGCCGGTTCTAGAGTTTCTACTTTCCTGACTGTAGTCGCAGAGCCTTAACTGTGGCTTGGCCTTCCGGCGAAAAAACTGTAAGCGAGCCTTCCTACTCTGCCTCTGCCCGTCCATGAGAGACCACATTTTCAGCTACCTCTTGCTCCGCCCCCCACCTAACCACAATATACGACGACTCGACGACAGCGATCAACTATGAGGTTCACACAAACGCTTGAAATTAAAGGGAATGCAGAGTTGGGAATAAAATTGACGAAGGCAGCATTATGGCAGGCGAACAGATCAGCTTGGGTTAGGGAGTAAGATTCGTATAAAAATGATCTAGCTGTAATCAACAAGAGCAAATGGACGTGGAAAGTATATGCAATGCGGAGAATGCCTAACTGATTTTCGGTTGGGGTAACAAAGAGGAGTCCAAGAGCAGGGAGATTGCAAGAGTAGGCTGGCACTGCAGATAGTCAAGAGCGGCATCAGATGAGGAGACGTCTGAAAAAAGGGCAACGGCCCATGGTGCAGGCTTAGGCTATTGGCACAGCAATGGGAGGAGGATTTCTCGTCCAGAAAACCTTGCTGGGCAAATAGTAATAAAAAACTTCACACTCCCCTTTGTGCCCGCACAAACAGTAAAAGCCTTGAGCTGATCGGTTCAATTCTCCCCATCCAGCACCTCTGCAATGACACATTCTTATGAGGCTGTGGCAGAACAAGATTTTGGGCGTCCCTTTCATCAAAAGAAAGCGTTTGAAAGGGCCCTGCAGTCTAATGTGCTCGCCGATAGCTCATACATCGTATCATTCTCACTTTCAGGTAGAATCAGCGTCACGGGCCAGGACGATAAATGAAGTTACCGACTCGGAAGGCTTCGCCGATTTCACCGGGGTCCGTCTGGCGTACGACGCGTACCGGAGGCTTCCGAGCGTCGAGCGCGAGACGGTGCTGCCAGACGTCGGACTCAGCGCAGAGCAGGCGTTCTTCGTGGCACACTGCCTGAAGTGGTGCACCGCTGACAAAGGAAACCACAAGCGACGACTTAAAGGACGATATTGGCACGGCCGCTCACGCTGCATCGTTCCGCTGATGCACATGCCGGAGTTTGCCGAGGCATTTTCCTGCGCAGCTGGCGACTTCATGAACCCCCAAGATAGATGCCGCTTCTGGTAGAGCGGCAAGGCTGCAATGCACTGGGAAACGGCCGAACGCTCATTACATACTAAACAATTCTTATGCTAAACTGCTATAGAGGCAAAAACTATTATCGAAAATTAGCAATTTCTTCCGATGAGGTCCATTTTAATATTTTACCTTAACGTATTGCTCAGTTCTGCGTGCATTTTTAAACCTCAAAGACAGGTTGCCTGCTTCTTTATATATATGTATGACATGCGATGCAGACTTTACAACCTTTCCTTTCAGTGCTGGATCTAATGTTTAGTTATGCATTAACCAATGTATAAATCTGCTACAATAAGCTATTAGGATGATATAAGATAGCTCAAGTCGGACCTGGGTGTTGTTTGTAATGTAAGTATTAAATACTACTGCATTTGGTGGAATACTTCTAGAGAGCGGGTGTTGAATTTTCGACCCGAAAGTTCCCATTTATTTCGTTTAATTTCGCAGGGCCGTCTACGCGAAACTACTTCCTAGTGGAATGCCGCTATTTCTTTTGGTTTTTCTATGAATTTCATGGTTTCATAGTTACTTCGCTGGTACAATGGTGTCTTCAGAGGCAGAAAACACTTTGGAATCCCATAGCGAGTCTCTATGAGGACCGACAGAAGACTCGGGCTTAATGATATCCCGCCACTGCTGAAGTCCACCACTGCGCCACACAGTTTTAAAAAGTCAAAACCCAGGATGATGTCGTGCATAGAGGGAGGGAGCACTGTGAAGTCATTTCTGAAGACGTGGCCATCGATCGCTACATTTACATAACAAATACCAACCGGAATCAATCAGCGTCCCCCTACACCACAAAATATGATAGCACTATCCTAAACGAGCATTACTTTAGGACCGAAGCGTTTCTTGAAATCCAAACTCATCATCGACACTCTGGCACCAGTATCACTAAGGCCGTAACGCAAACACCATCCACTAACACTTACAGGCTGTTCCTTAACATAACGACGGGCTGAGGAATTGGGAATATCGATGACCCTGCGACCGCACCTTCATCAGCCGCACCCGCTAGTTTCCAAGTGGTGGTGAAGGGCGGCGAAGTGAAGGCGATCGTCGGGAGCGGTGAGCGGTGGGTGCTAGGCTCCGGTCAGAGGCGAGGCAGGATAGTCTTTCCGTAATAGTGCGTCGCGGTAGGATTCCTGAGCAGATGGGAAGGTCGGGTCATGAACTCCCGCACTGAAACTTGGCCGATGATTCGACCATTGGCACTGGTATCGTGAACTCTAGCTCCGCGGCGGCAGAATCGGGATATGTGTCCACCGTTATACCACAACGCTAAAAATTGGGTCGCGAGTACGCTCGGGATAGCAGTCCTCGTAAACAAGGTCGGTGCACCCATCAAAGTCCAGCCGCTGGTGACGCTGCGGTGGAGGTGGTGCGCTGTAGTAGGAACGTGTGAGCACAGCAGGGTCGTAGGAGTCATGGCAAGGTTAACAGGGAGGTGTGTTTATGGTAGAAAGCTTTCATAAGGGACTTCACTACGGCACACACGACACTGATGCAGGGAGTGTTCATCACGAACGATTCGTCAAATCGGATCAGGAAGATTCGCAGGCTCATGGGAATCCACGCTGGCGACAGCGGTGACATAGGCAAACGGCCGAACTTCGGGGTAATGTGACGGAGTTTAAGAGCTTCAAACGTGCTGCAATATTTTATTAAGTCCGTGCGAGAGTACCAGTTGTCTTTGCTTGTCAGAAAACTTTATATGTCCTCCGTGATGCCCTTGAGTGGATGGCCAACTCGGTCTTCTTCGGGAATCTGTGGATTCACCATTTTGGGGAGTTTCAGTACGTCTTCAATCTACGTCGTGCACGTCTCACCAGGCACTTGCGCTTGCTGCGGCTAAGTCTGCTCTGCGCATTTCCGTTTTGCAGCGGTATCCCCCAACAAGTGGCGAATATTTTCCATGAAGCGCTTCCAGCTCGTTACGTAACTGCTATCGCAGGACAGTGGCCCATCTCTTGATCGCAGCACCGCTGCGCCAGGAATGGCATGACGACCCTCAGAAATGTATGAATGTTTAGACCAGATCAACCAATTCTCCATATATGGGCTTCCATTCATTTAAAACATCGTGTCTCGCTGTTAAGGCTGAACTTAAGTATCGCCTCCAATTTTCACTACTTTATTTTCCCCGTATTACGGAAATGGGCAAACATGTTCAGAATAGACCACGGCCAAAAGCTAAGGAAAAAAGATTTTCGGGGCACTTTGCCAATCTAAAGGGCGCCGAGGCGAAAGCCTTTGGCCTTGCCGACAGCAATTCTAGCTTCGCAGGTTCCCATTTCAATGGCACTCCCACACCTTGCCACACTTTCGATCTATTCGACGTTGTTGGCGCTTGCGGTCTGCTGCTCTGGCCTCGTTCTTCTGTCCTTCTCTGGCTTCTCTGGTGGTGGTACGCAGGTGGCGCTACCAGCGCGCGCCGTTACCATGACGACCTCGGGTCTGACGTCGCCCTCTCCCGTCGCTATATCGACGTCCGCGCTATATCGACGCATTTTGGTGTTTTCTTTGTTTTTTTTCGGTGTGATTGGCTACAAATAAATAATCAATCTACTGTCATCAAACCTGGCATTGGAGTTAAATTACGTCCTCTCTATTTGATGCTATCTTTCGTTTTCAGCTATCCTGATTAATTGCCGCGTTATTCATGGAAGACAGCGTTACACCGGACGCGCGAGTATGACCCATTAAAGGCTTTCGCAATGATATCTTGAAGATGCCTGTGTCCTACATAAAAGCCATGTAAACAAACGCATACATACAGCGGTGGGAAGTCGCATACAAGCACACTAGTAGCAATTATAATATTTACAGTAGGAAATATTCATACACACAGGAAGGGCTTTGAAACTCGCTAAAACAATGACTGTCAAACAAAATGCTCATGAAAGTTACACACTGGTGGCTTGATGACATACGGGGAAAGGACACCGATACGCATGTAAACTACAACATTTAGTAGTGTAGTGAACATTTTTTACAAAGTACAATTTGAAATCATGTGGTCAGAGGTTATACTTGCTAAGCTGGATTGGTTCGTACATACTTGGAACATTAGGTGTAAGGAAATTAATTGTTTGTTTGCCATAATTTTTTGTTGTGCTTAGAAGTGTTCATTTCTCAATAGATAAGGTTTAACCATAACTTTCTATGGACTTTAACATTGCGATATTAAGCAAAAAATTACAAATCGGTGGTAAAGAATATTTGAGGTAGTATAACAGCCGATACTCGAGAAAAACATTTAGAGGAATTACTTCACATTGAGTAAACAATTCAGCTGTGTGGGCAGTAAAACTGGCGCCAGAGATGATCCTTCTTCCTTTTGAAGAATTACAATTTTCTGGAGATTAGTTTTAGATGTGGTTGCCCAAACTAGGTGGTATTAATTAATTTGCGATTGGAAAAGGGCGTGAAAAATGATTCGCTTTACACAGGGAAGAAATTCAGGTCAGTACCGAGCAAAACAAAAAAAACAAAGGAAGGAGTTATTTCCTTACTAAGACAAGTTGCGTGCGCCGTCCAAGTCATACAGACGTCAAATACTACAAGCGATTTGAAGCGGTCCACGACTTCTGTTTTGTGGTTCCCAAGTTGAAGTTCATGGCTTAAGTTAATTTTGAAGTTTTTCATGGGAAGCGATGCTTAAAATAATCGTGCTGATTTATTAATTTTTTAAGTGTTAAGTTATTGTTACAAATAAAACACCGTCGCAAAGTTTTAACCTAGTTCTAGTGCTTGCCGGGCATACTGCAGACGGTTGTTGGGCAGCTAGAGGCCTTATTAGGTTCGAGAGCGCAAAAACTGCATCCCCAGAATTGGCTTACAGCTTAAAGTTTGTCGTTAAAGCAAGGTCAGTCATAGCGAGACGCAACGACACCAGCAGTTACCTGCAAATGAGCCCAGCAGAACCGCTACGACTGCTTATTCGGCTGAAGCGGGCGACTCTCCCTTCGAAAGGCGGAGCCATGTTTTCCTGTTAAGAACGCGAAAGGCGGAGCACTAGATTCTGAAAATTGCATACGTGCGCTAATGCTTTTCCCCTTTCAGTGCTGCGCATGCGCACATGGACGCGCTATTCTTCTAATCACCCAATCACGTAAATACCGCTGCACTTAATCTCTCTGATAATGCTGAACACGTCACCTTCGCTAAGAGTCGCGGTTGGAGGACCAACACAAAGAAATCGTATCAAAACAAAAGCATCTCCCGTTTCAGCTGCACTGGCTCGTCAATCATAAACAGAAATATCACACTGTCCGCATGTATGGGTGCAAATCAAGCCCCCATGTACACTGCTTGTGCTCCGTGTGCAAAACCTTTGGATAATTTTTCTCTGGCCCTTCAGAAGAAACCTGTGCATCCTACTTATAAAAATGCCGTAACTACTGCCGCTTGTTTCCTCCTGAATCGAGGTACAAGATAGGTAGGAAACAAGAGTGTAAAGGCCGCACACTCGGCAAGTGTGAACTCGTCACGAACATCGTGAAGAATTAAGACAGCATACGCTTGAATAGTCGTTCTCAATCTAGCTGCTGTGTTTGACCCTTTGCTCTTCTAGTGACTTGTTGGAATGTGCGGTCGAATTTTTATTTCAACTGCAAAACGCTGCCATGAAGTAATAACCGAGCGTGCCCTTATACAACGTGTGACAAAGCAGGATGTTTATGACTTGAAGGCATTCATGTAATAGAAGCATATACAAGCGCGTTTTCGCTTGTTTTCTGTCCATGTTTCCAATCAACAATGCACACCTGTTTGAAAAACTCTTCCTGATGGAAAGAGGAAGTTCAAGCCATCCCGGCCAGCCGCAACAAGCCATGGTACTTTGAGTTCGGATTCGCAGCAAGGCTCTTTGAGTCACCAAACTCTATCACCTTGCCTCCGTCCATCACCAAGATCCTGCGGGAAAGGAAAGAAATTGCATTTTTATAGAATGCTGCAGCCATCAAGCGATGAACTCTGTGAAAGGCGGAACAAATTAATTTGGCAGTATAACCAAATGAAGAGATCTTATACAACATCCATCATATCTTGGAAATAAATGTAAACCGGCTGTTTCCTTATTCTTAGAATTTTTTTGAGACTTTATTGACACCATGGCGTTTCAAAGTTGAACGTGGTCAGCTATGTCTCTCCAGCTAGATCACATGTTAAAATAATCAATTTTGCAAATAAATGACACTATCTTGGGCACGCGATATAGAAATGTACTTGACAGTGAAAGAAAACGTGACAGACTCCTGAAGCGAAGCAATATGAACTATGAGGAGCTAACACATCTCCAAATTTGTTATGCATGCCAGTCAAAACAAAGAAATCTTGGCAGGAGTTCAGAATGTGTCAGCTCTCTAGCAAAAAAGTCAACGCTAAAATTCAATTTATTACCTATGCAGGTCGATTCAATTTGTTTCAAAGCTGCCCAAAAACTCGGAAACTAGCGCTCCACTTTGCCTGTTCTTCCACTTGATACCAAGTTACTTACATACAAAACAATTATTCGCGCCTTTATAGAATATGGCTGTGTTGTTTTGTATCCAAATAAGCTTGTGGATGTAAACAAATTAGAATAAGTTCAAAAATGGTGTCTGGTTTATACTACACCGAAACGAGAGATTTTCGCTTCCTTCGGATATGTGTGACATGGGACTCGCTCCACTCTCTGAACGTCTCACTGAACGTTTCAGTTTCTTTGAAACGTTACTTACCTTTGTGCGATCTGCGTCACATGGCTGATAGTTTAGTTTTTTAAACCTTCTTCATTCAGAAGCTACCATCAACTAAACGTTTCATCCTTCAGTCCTCGCACTGCATGTCTACGGCTTCTTTCCGCGCACTATAGAAATTTGGTGTTCCAAATCTCTATAGTAAGCGGGTGAGCGACTACGTACAGTAAAAGACCCCTTAAGTCACGCCGACTAAATGCCAGAATGCTTCTTTCAGCTCGGCATCATTGCTGTCTCTTCGGTGTTCATCACCACGCTGCAGCTGCGCAGCGGCCGAACAAGAAGGGCCTGCCAGCTCCCGTCTGGAATCAATAATAAAAATCTAGGCACAGTCCCCACAGGATTACTATTCTAAACGAGTATGGGTAATATAAGTGTCACGGTTACAATGTTCTAAAGAAAACATGAAAGTAAAGGGAGATAAAGAAATCAAAGTACGTACACCAAAAGGCAGCGTGTTTTTGTAACTGGGAAGCTTGTGAGTAGCAGAACGGTGAAGAAAAACTTCATATAGAGCGAAGTCGAATGCAGTGGCAATGTGACTACGACCATGCTTGACGGCATGCGACCGAAATAACAAAAAAATGAGGATTAGCCCAGCTAATCCAGCATATGCCAACCGAAAGCGAGATTGAGGTCTCCACTGACCCACAGAGCCGGTTCTGCGCCTTTCCTTTCCCGAAAATGAACGGTCTTCGCAAAGTTGTCAACGCCAATGAACTCTATGAACGCCGTTAGCTCACATGTTTTGTTTGGCTTTTGAGGAAAGGAAATGGCACAGTAACCGTCTCACATATATCGGTGGGCACCCGAACCGCGCCGTAAAGGAAGGGATGAAGGAGGGATAGAAAGAGGAATAATAATAATAATAATAATAATAATAATAATTGGTTTTTGGGCGGGAAAGGAAATGGCGCAGTATCTGTCTCATATATCGTTGGAAGGAATAAAGGAGGGAGTGAAAGAAGAAAGAGGTGCCGTAGTGCAGGGCTCCGGAATAATTTCGACCACCTGGGGATCTTTAACGTGCACTGACATCCCACAGCACACGGGCGCCTAAGCGTTTTTCCTCCATAAAGACGCAGCCGCCGCGGTCGGGTTCGAACCCGGGAACTCCGGATCAGTAGTCGAGCGCCCTAACCACTGAGCCACCGCGGCGGGTAAAGAGGAAAGAGAAACCTGAAAATCGAAAGTCGGATTTTAAGGAAAAGCGCGGCGCTGCGCAGCGGCGAAACACCTGTGGCTCGGTGCTACTAGTGGCGCATGCGCACTAGTGACTAGGGAGCGAGAAGGAGAGAGAAACTGCGCCGTGCGTAACGTCACTCGTTCTCCGACATACGCCGGCCCTCGCGAAGCGCGGTGTTGATTAGCGTAGTGAAGCTTTTCGCTTGAAAAATCGTCGCCGCGCCTAACATAGATCGCGCTGTAAAGGCGGAAAGCTCCCCAGGCAGCGAACAAACACGGAACGCGCAAGAACGTCCCGCGCTACAATCTACGCCGACGTAATAGATTACAAGTGTGTTTACCGAGCAAAAACATTTGCACCGCTACTTCTAGCTTTACAAGGACCTTCGCAGAATGAGAAAAGTTGACCAAACGAAACGAAATCGCGGCAGCGCTTTGCACGGCCAAAATTTGCGCATGATGTGCGCGTTGAGTTCTATTATGCTCGCTAACGTACGCCTTCTGTTTTCGTTCTCATTATTAATTTTTGCCTAGCTTTGTTATCGCTGTAAGCATGTGGCCGATGGTTATTTAAGAGGATACTTATTCGAAAAGCTTTGGGATGTTTGTTCAGGTTTCAATTATCAGTTTGTGCGAGGGAGCTCGGCGGTCAGATTTCTATGTAATGATTGCAGCCGTGCACGACTGCGCCCGAGATGTTTGAGACTTTCATAGGCGCTTCTTTCGCTCTATCTCAGCAATATTATTCGTCTACTTTCATTTGCGATACAAGAGAGCAATAGTGATTTTGGTCATCGATACTCACTTGAGTTGCTGCAACTGCTACAGCAACGATATTCAGCTCTTTATGCGCGCAAGACAGCCTAATGAACTCCGTTTTACGCAAACTTTCTCTCTGAAATACACTCCTGCGTCTTGGTTGTTATCAAGCGAAGTGACAATAATGTGTAAGCTTGAAATCATCAAGCACATAATATCTGCAATTGACTGCAAAAGCTGGCAGTTTTATGCACTTTTAAACGTGTCCAAAGAGCACGGCACAGATATTGCCTCCGAGATTTGCTCCTATACCGGGAACTATAGGATAGGAATAAAAATTGAATATAAATATTCAGGATATTAAATATCACTGTGGACGAACATGAACGAAAGAAAGAGAAAATGTATGGATCGAAAACGAAAATTAAAGAAAACCCTCCCTCCAAAAGTGAACCTGCATATAAAACTCTCAACTGTCAGGGGTCTCCAAGAGTCTAAAAAGAAAAGAAATGAATTTTAGGAAACAACACTAAAACGTTAATACCTGCGAAAGCACGCCCCTCTAGATCTTTCTTTTATTGCCACGGCAGTAATACGCAGTAACTAAGTTTTTTCGCTTTTTTTGCGAGTAGTATATCTGAGCGGTGACTTACACCGACATTCTTGTTGACGTGAATGTGACACGCCTGCATAATTTTTTGGGCTAACAGGTATTTATTTTTAAAAAGGGTGACAGTGTCTGAAAACACGCAGATGGAGCACATGAGTGCTCTCTGGGCCTCTCATTCACGCCCCTCTCAGCCTGCTTTGTACACCAAGTGATTTATTTATTCTTAACAAATTTTTATTTTAAAAACTTTGACAGATATGTAGGTGGGGCTTTTGAGCGCGATTCTACATAAGGCACGCATTGTGCACCTCGTAAGAATCAATGATTAGACGACCAGTCAACCTAAAACTTTTTGGCCGTCAACGTTTAAGGTGAGCTTGGTTTTTAAATTTTATTAATTGGCAATGTGGTTCGAAATACCGGACGTCTGAAATACGCATTTGAAAGATTGGTCATTTGGCGTTCCCGCATTACTTAATTATAAAACGGCGTCGCTTTTTGTGGTATTGTCGCTGAAATAAAGTTAACTTCATTTACATCACCAAATACACCAAATGCGCTTGTATTTTATACATAAGAAGTACGAGAGGCGCAATTTTATTAAAAAAAGATGCGGGAACGCCAATTGAGCTACCCTTTAAATACGTATTTACCACGCCTGGTGTTCCCAAATCCATTTGCCGATGAAGGAAATTGAAAAACAGCTCACATTCGATGTTGACGGCCAGCAATTTTGCCTATAACCATGCCCCGCAAAACGTAAAAAATCAAATGTTTATTAGTTATTTTAGTTGACTGTCTAGTTATTGGTACATAAAGATACATAAAGCCGGCCTTGCGGTGCTATCCAGTTCAACAAATCGCACCTACAGTCTTGGAAATAAAAATTTGTAAAATCGAAAAAAAATCACCCTGTATAAACAAACATCACAGGGAGCAGTAGAGAGTACATCGCGCCAACGTTGTGCAGAGTAAGCCACGATAAGGGCTTCATCAGAGAACCATCATGCATGCATTCTGTTGCAGCGACAGATTTATACTATACCTCAGAATAATTACGGCTCAGCTTATTAGATGTTGAGAAAAAGATATTGATGCCGTATCTTTCAAATGCCAACTCTTTCTGTGATGAATTTACAAAAAATCGGCCAGGTTTTTGTTAATAAAAAGAGTATTTACTTACGTTTGTTTTGTATATAGGAGAGAAAGCCCCTGCACAAACAGATGTACTTTCCTGTTGTTCTTTTTATTCGTTTGGGAGACTGCCTCAAATGCTTTGTTTTTCATGTTTTTTTATCTTTTTCCTGCTTCTCTTTATTTCAATAGGCTCACCTAGATGATATTTTGTTCTGTTGAGCTTACACTGCACATCAGAATGGATGTGCCTTTAAAACACTTTTTTTTTCTGCGCGCCAAGTCAGGCCCTATGGGTCTGCAAGATGAGAACAAGTTGTACTATTGCGGCCAGAGTGGTCTCCCATTCCCAGTTGTAGCAGCGAAAGTAGAAAGGCCTTAGAAAATATGCGTAGTAATAGGGGCTTTAGGGTGACAGTCCAGTCCAGAAAGCCATACCAGGACAGACTTACCACTGACAGCCGTGATGGTGTAGAGGCGTAGATAGAATATAGTGAGGTATCTGAACAGTGGAAACAGAGGGCAGTTTCACTAGCCGAAAACATGCACATCTCAGGAGGATTCAGGCTGAGGTAAGGCAGGAATTTTCACACAAAAGCGACCACAAGAGAGCCCGACCCTTTTCTACTCGGCGTTGTAGGTTTGTAATAAGAGAGTAATTACTCTTTGACGTCCACCAAAGCGCGGCCATAAAGCTACAGAGGAAAGCTGGACAGCTATTTCAGACTCTTTGTAGTTAAAGAAAACTTCGTATCCGTATGGCTGCGCTTGGGTGAACGTCAAAGAGTAATTACTCCCTTATTACAAATCTACTCCACCTATGGCGTTTCCGCTAAACATTCGACCGGCGTTGTAGGTACTACCTTAGCCCAAGTCTTTACCCTGAAAGAAGGATCGCCTTCGTTCTCATCTTAAAAGACAATGCTTTTCGCGCTCCCTGTTAACCCTAATGTAGCCAGGAGTCCATTCAGTGAAAGTGAAAAATTGTATTTTTTTTTTTTGGAAAGGAAATGGCGCCGTATCTGTATCTTATATCGTTTGACACCTGAACCGCGCCGTAAGGGACAAAGGAGGGAGTGAAAAAAGAGAGAAAGACGTGCCGTAGTGGAGGGCTCCGGAATAATTTCGACCACCTGGGGATTTTTAACTTGTACGGACATCGCACAGCACACGGGCACCTTGGCGTTTTGCCTCCATAAAAACGCAGCCGCCGCGGTCGGGTTCAAACCCGGGTACTCCGGATCAGTAGCCGAGCACCCTAACCACTGAGGCACCATGGCAGGTTTCAGTGGCGGCGGCTGCCTCTGTGTGTGAAAGCAAGTGCAGGTACAGTGACTTTTATGTGGATGAAGAAGAGCTCCGCAGGCTTCGAGGCTATCACGGTGAATGACACCACCAGGAAATAGATCGCCGTCGTAGTTGCGCAGTCGCGATCGGATTGATTTCGGCTAAGCAGAGCCCGAAGGCTGAGTGTAACAAAACTTTTCACTGAGTCATGCCCTTCTGTCGACATTCCAGCTCACTTGTCATAGTCGAGCACGGTTTCCAGACTGTGTGCGATCGCCAGTACTGTGCAGTGGGCGAAGCTGTCTTGAAGCGTGCGTTGCACCAGCCTGGCAGTGTCACCGTCCATGTGGGAAGTGGCCTCGTCCAGCAGCAGCACGCGGGGACGGCGGAGGAGAGCCCTGCCTAAGCACACCAACTGGCGCTGACCAGCACTGCACATTTTTCATTTGGGAGTTATCGGGATAAAGCTGATATCTGATGTGCATCGGCGCCTGATAATCTGCTTTTTTTTTCAAAAGGCAGCATTCTAACGTCCTGACGTTCGGACAGATAAGTTTCAGTTATAACAACATGCGAACAATCATGCCCGCAGCGTGACTAGACGTGTCAGTGCACAAGCATGAAAACATAATAACATGAATAGAGTACAATCGTAGCTTCTCGACCCCTCCTTTTGAGCTATCAAATCACAACTGTCCTGGCTTTTCGCGCTGCACATCTTTCGAAATCGCAAGAAAAATTTCAAAAGCCCAGTTTTTAACTTGGTTTTTATAGAGAAAATGCGACTGCCGGAGTACTGGGCTCTTGCCGAAGCATTTTTCGCTCGAATAAACATACTATAGGCGTCGTTTCGTGCCCGTGAAGGTGCTGCAAAACGTTTTACCAATCAACGCCTGTAAAAGCGTTATTTTAAGAAATGCCATGAGGGCATTGGCGCTAGAAATGACCCCCAAATATTTATTATCCTTGTAAACATTCATCAGTCGTACGTACGAGGTTACTGGTGCGCATGTTGCATTCACAAATTAAAAGTCTAAAGATGTTTTATTGCTACTTCCTCGTTTTATTTATTGAACAGCTGTCAGCACTACCCAATAATTGAGTTCTGAACAATTTTTCTCTATTCGTAAAGAGGCATATCATATAACCAGATAAAAGCCTGATTTCCTCGTAATGCAGCTTTCCTGACATTAACGTTAGCGAGCAATTATTTATTGCCTCGTAGCATACAGAGGTTCAGTGAATAGTATCGATATTGGTCACATAAATTTCTCTACCGCAAGGACCCAAAATCATGCCCTTATCGATGGAGCACGCAGAGAAATAAAGTATGGCACTACGCCATCGTGTATGTATGCTTGTATACTCCTTACACAAAAGGAAATAATTTTTTTTCTGGCTTTATTTTATGCGAATGCTTTAACGTTTAAGATTCAAACAGTACGAAACCTTTAGCAGCTGTTTCAAAGCACGACGCGACCGGTTATAACGAGTAAATCAATATGCGAGTGGCTCTCTTTATCGTTATGTTAAAACTTTAACGTTTTCCTGTGCAAGAACTGCGGTGGCAATGCAGGCACTGTACCTGAGGTTCCTACCGGCGTCTCCCACCTCCAATAGTATGTTGTCCGGATGACGTGAAACGAAATCTGCCAGGTGTACTTGCTGCAGCGTATTCCACACTTCTTGGTAGGAATGACTGCGTGTGGGGTCCAGGGCACCGCGCAGGGTTCCGCGCATCAGGCTTGGGTCCTGGCGCAATGTAAGAAAAATGTACAAATTTAACGTCATTATACGTTAACTCGGCATTCCGGTTAAACCAGTGGATCAGTAAAAAATAGGCACAGTAAAATAGGCGCCGACTTTATCGCAGTACTTAGCACATGATGCGTATTAGTATCACTGATTCGAGGGGATATTTGAGTAGCCCGGTTACACTTATCTGCCGACCCATGAAATAAAATTCAACATATTTAATACGCTCCCTACGAGACAAGAATACCTGTCAACTCAAGGGATAAAGTTTTGCTCAGTTGAATAGATGTAAAATTCAGGCAATAGTTACTAGAACCTAAAAAAGAGCCTCGTGAAAAGTCTACGATTAGATTTGTTAAGTGAGCACGAGTATGAAAAAAAGCGATATTTGAACCCTCACCATTTCTTAATACATCGATATAATTGTACAGAGACTTATGTCGTTCCATAGTCGTAGTGCTCATTCATAAAAGACAAAAATTATAAATGGCAGTTAACAGAAGTTTAAAATTTTGATCTCATCGATTGCAGAATTTACATATTCCACGCTTTGTGAAACTTTCCTTCTTACGATTTTCAACATTCTTTGTTGTCCATATGCTTCATACTGGAACCGTACATACCATTCAGAACTTGCACGAACAACACATGCGCGAAAGCCAAAATGCATGCTGGCTCCAAATATAGTGATGCACATCTTACGATAGTCATGTGCAAGCTGTACAGAAAGCACATGCAAGTCCTTCGAAAAACTTATGAAAACCATACTGATCTGGTCATATTGTCCATAACTTATGAACTTCAAATTACCATAATGCCATTTGCGTCACAAATATAAAACGTCTAAGTAGGTCTAGAAAGAGCAGTAGTTATGTTCGAGTGAAGGATCCAGTGCTCACAACGTTCTCAAAGTTTACTGCTAGCTTCAACCAGCTGAACGATTTCTTGAAGACAATAATTGAATACAGCAAAGGCACGTTAAGGCGCTGTAGAGTTTGGGAGCACAGCAAAAAAGAGTGAAGCCTTAGTGTGCTATTACAAATTGCTCACATTCACAGGCAGACACTAGGGCGCATTGCATAGTTTTCTTGTATTCTAAGAATTTTGTGATCCTCTAAACTTGCGTACCACAGTCAGTTTCATTGTACAGTAATCGTTTTGGAAGCACTACTCTTTTGTAAATGAGTGGCTAGAAAGAGTACAGTGAAATGGGCTAGGTGACTAACTTTAAACTACAGCGAAAGGAAGACATACACGCGAATGTTAAATATACAGCCTGGACGCTGCCGGTCTTCAGCCTCCTGTCCTATAGTACTTCCAAAGCCATTACTCCCGTTTAGCTACTTCTAGCAAGGGCAAGGTCTCATTATTTTTAATTTCTTTTGGATGCTCCACTATAATACTTATCCTTTAGCTGCCACAAACACAAAGGCAGCCATATCCGTGCTTTCCTGAATTTGCAGAACTTCTCTTTTGGATCAACGCTCCGTGTCATGCCTGCTAGACAACTGATAAGAACTTTGCAGGAGAGGTTAGACTCCCTCGGTTTGCAGCACTTAGCGAAAACTTCCTTGCCTGAGGGATTATGGTGACTACTGAGCGCAGCATGCGGAGGGGGACGGAAGCGATGTCGACACCGTCAATTCGGATGCTCCCGTGTGTCGGCTTCAAGACCCGGAGAAGTGCCATGAACAGCGATGATTTTCCGGCTCCGGTGCGGCCGACAATGCCGACCTGCAGAGGCAGTGGAAAGAAGGCTTTTAGCATCATACGCAGCAGCCACACAATATCCTATGTTTCAAATCCGTACAGGTGTGTAAAGAATATGATTGAAAGCTCTTGGTGCACACATGGACAGTCTCAAAAATTGACTGGACGGAAGATAGACTGATGGGCAGACTGTACATCGGGTTATTTTTTGCTTTATACGGCCCCGTAACCATACCAATTTCCCACTCCCATAATTATTGAAACGGTACCAAAGTAGAAACTAGGCTCAACTGCCGCTTCAATTAAAAGCTAGCAATAAAATGTCGTTGATTCTGTTCGTTCAATACACACCTTCTTTATTTAATTCCAGCTGCTGGCTCGACGCATGCGGTGTGATTAGAGAACTAGTACGTACATAACAAACTGTCCCGTGTAAAATTTAGACTGCATTAATAGGTGTACAACTTCATAGCGGGCCACACTTGGCTGAGGCGCACTTGCCTTTTCGCGAGTGTTCACAACGAAGCACACGTTGGCAAGGGCGTCAGGTAACTTTCCCGGCCTATAAGATGCCGTGTAGTGGTCGAACTCCAGCGTTCCACCAGATGGCCATGGTGCGTGGGTTGAGACAGGTTTGCAGGAACTTAACAGGTCACAGGACTGCGACGTTGCCTTCTTTAGTCCCTTACAGAAACCTTCCGGCTCGTCTGCCTGAATATAGCAGCAGGAAAAACTTTTACATATTGTCAACGCCTCATACAGTAAAAATGAACACACACAAGCGTAGTGCGTGGGAAGCAGCAAATGTCACTTAAAAAGCATAGGAAACACACATTAGCAAATCCGATTGCGCATAACATCCTTTCAGTCTTTCGGTGAGCATAGACGTGTGCAGGTCCTTCAATTCCGAATCACTTCATATGTGCAGGTGCAGCCAGAATATTACGGAGCTCGCTTCACTCTTTGAACTATTCTCACGCGTTATTTGAGAAGATGGGAGTTTTTTCCTCTTACACCGGAGCTCACCAGCTGAATTTTCTAGCTGATGTGTCAGGTGCCAGCTGATTGTTACTAGACACTACACGAGAGCAGTTTGATCGCCGAAGCGTACTTTGTATTATTATGGCCGTGACTGTACATGCCCTCTAACATGTACTGACTGGTGTAAGTGCAATGTGGGCTTGAGGAACCGCACACTTGTCAGGGTCTTATTAGCAGAGACCTAAGCTTGCTCACACAAACTTACCTCCGCAGGCAGCCGAGTGTATTCAAGGCAGCGTTCGAAGGATACAAATGTTAGCGTGAAGACGAAGACGCTTATTGTAGATCCTATGATGAGCAAAGAAATCTGAAAAAATATCAAAAGTTGCACTGAATTCACAGTCGCGCATCAATGAAGTTTCCTCTTTAACTGATGTTTCATAAAATTTACTGACTGACTGGCTCACTCACTCACTCACTCACTCACTCACTAACTCGTAGGAGTGGTGGCATAAAACTTTTCGTTCTTAGTCTCCTGCTCAGAGAGTACTAAACATGCAAGAAAAGGGATTCATATTTCACTTGAATTGCTATCATAAATATCACTATTTCATGGCGGGTTCCACGCACCCAGCCATTTTGGACAAAAGCAATTTTGTGCGGGAAACCGTTTTTGAACGCAATTTTTTCATATAATGTAAGATTTCACTATAGCGATCAATATATCCGCAGATCACCCGACGACAGCCTTGCATATTTTTTTATAAAAGTTTCACCTATCATCAAAAGAAATACCCATTGGTTTTCTACGGCGGTCAACTGTTCAATGCAATCGCTGGAAGCAGTTTAAAAGAAAGGTTTGCTACATATCAGAATAATGGACCATTGCCTTAAATATTTCGCAAAAGTATCACAATTTTCAGTCTTTAAAATATTTGGCCGTAAATGTCGTGCATTAATATATGGAAGCAGAATTCATCATTAAATATCTGGGTTCATGAGAACTTAGGCTAGCTTTCTCGTCCTGCGTTAGAAGAACTATACAGATATAGTAATGCAAATAGCCATCGTAAATGACTATTGCGGTGCGATGCGCCACTCGCTGTGGTTTCGGATGTCTTGGTTTGAAACACCTACAGCATTCGAGAAATTTCAGTCCTTTCACCGCAATCAAATCTTCAGCATTCAGTACTAGTCCAATCTGAAATTTTGTGTTTCATACCTACAGCTAGATATGCTTTCACAGTTTGTAAATATGTATTTCGTTATTCAGCTATGTTTACTGCGAAATAGGATTACTACAATTAGTACAGCAATTTAGACGAATTTCCTTCACCTATTTTCGAAGCCCGCCTAATAAAGGTAATAGGTCACTGAGAAGCTACTTTCTTCACATTGCTGAGATATCCGGCAGTGCTTTAAACAATACCGGCCGTGAACTCACCCCCATAGATGAGTTTAGGGCAAGTCCCACTGCGCTCCCGTCGGCATGCAAGTCTCCGCCGTGTCCGGACGCCAGCAGAGCGAAGACCACGGCAGACAGTATGACCAAGAAGCCGCACAGCCCTCCGAGGAAGCGGACATGCCGTAAGCAGTCGAAGAGTGCCAGCAGGGCCCGCATCTCAACGTCCGCGAGCCGGTAGAACTGCTGGCAGAAGAGCTTCTCCACACGGAACGAGCGTACAACGCTCAAGGAGTCACGAGTCTCGGCTGCCTTCTGAAGAAGGTGCGAACGCTCGACGCTTTCCAGGCGCCTGGCCGCGTTGGAAGCCTTGGCTACCATTGCCTGCAAATAATGCAAAGTTCTCTGGACGGGTCACAAGGAGCCGCGCACTTGATACATTACGTAAAAGAGCACACACTCGTTCTCAAGCCCAGGTACAATGGCCATAGCCGTATTCTGTAAACGTGCTTTCCTGGGTTCATTGTTTTTCCACCGTGCAATTCGTAGCACCCGCCTGCAATAACCTCACAAGACTCGAAAAAACATTTGTCTTGTCAGCGTTAACGTTAATACATATCCGAAGCCTCGGCGGTTCAGTGAATGTGTTTACAAAATCTGGCACCTGTAGGCCCAACAGTTCCTCCCTTGTGAGTTTTCTCCGTGCTTTCTGCTGTGGGCCTCTGCGCCTAGACAACCATGCAAGAAGAGTTTACGTCATATATTTAGTTGAATGCAAGACAGAATGCGCACTTAATTCAAAATTTCAAGAAATCTAATGAAAAATGTTGAGAGACTTGGTAGCTGTTTGGTCGATGGGAGCGGAAATGCGGTTTAGACCAATCAACCAACTTGGCAGGCTGCTGAGAGTGCCCCTATCGCTTTACACGTAGAAAATATGACTACATGCGAGCTCATTGAATGCTTTCTGGCTTCCCATGGCTCTCTTAGTCTGCGAACGTGATGTTTTATAAAGCATCCGTAAAGGACAAGTGCGCAGTATAATGTTCGCGGAGCCTGACGAGGATATAAAGGCTTTTACCTCGCATGTAGTGTCGCTCTTCGCCTACGATATGAAAGGCGCAGCCATCGAAAGGCACTGAGACAAAGCATTGTTTGTGGGAGGGACTTTTTACCATATAAGACCCCCAGAATCCTTTCACAAAGAAAACTTCAAGGGTTTTTTTTTTCGATCACTAAAGCTCGGATAGAGGCAGCAAGTTTAAACTGTTTTCCAGCCCCAGAGCTCGACATTCATCTTTTTCCTACAGACAGATGTGCCTCGCTCCAGAGCACTTAAAAACTAGAAAAAAGGGCACCCCTTTCATTTCCATGATTCATATTTTCTGGATGTCTCAACTTTTTTCATTGTATCCGCATTTTCCAGCGAAATTGCTTTAATCAACATTTTAGATGCTTAGCCGAATGACCACAATCTATAAAATTTCTTGGCGCATTTTAATCTTCCAGCCCAGCCCCATTACCCACTTCCACGTAATTAAATGCGCATATCGAGACATCTGTGCCACCTTTCCAGGTTACAAAGTTTTTATTCTGAGTAATTTTTGCTGTGGACATTCATTGTTTCATGGGCATTAAAGAGCAAATACTATGCATACTACACCACCGCCAGCAGCAATAGCGTAGAGGTAGAGCGTCCGCCTCGCGTGCAGGAGGACCAGGTTTCGAATCCCGGTGCCGCGCAATTCTCCACTGGATTTGAAAAAAAAAAACCCTCATCTCGACGGAATTGCATGAGAAGGCCTGGGCTGCGGCCTGACCTTGGTGAGCAGTACCGGCAACGCACTCCCTCACAAGAACAGGATATGGTCATCCTTGTGAACTACTTGGCCACAACCATCTATGAACAAACCAATTAACAATGGGCCGGAGTCCCCAGCGGCTGCGGAGCAACTGACCAAGGCGGCGGTCAGACCTGTGACGCATCGAAGGCTGCTAAGAATCTCTGGCTCCGGACAGGCCGCCATTGGAATCTCAACCTGTCAAAGTTTAAAGTTAGAACCTTATCTAGTGAGGCGAACCTAGCAGTGCTGTTGGAGGAACTAGCGGGCATTAAATGGGGTGTCATAATGCTTAATGAAGTTAGGAGGACAGGTGAGGCGTATACAGTACAAAAGAATTGGCACATACTGTGCTATCGCAGATTAGCTGATAAACGAGAGCTAGATGTGGGATTCTTCATCAATCAGGATATAGCTGGCAACGTAGAGGAGCTCTATAGTATTAACGAAGGGTGGCAGCTATCATAATTAGGCTTAATAAGAGGTACAAGCTGAAGGTGGTGCAAGCCTACGCGCCTACGTCCAGTCTAGATGATCAGGCTGGTGAAAACTTCTATTAAGACGTGGAATCTAAAAATGAACAAACTAAAATCACAGTTCGCTGTACTGATGGCGACTTCAATGTGAAGGGTGGCAACGAGCAGGCTGGCGAGAAATAGTGAAAACAGCGAAAGGAAAAAAAATCTCAAGAACCCAACTCTTAATAAGAATTTCGAACAGGGGTTGGCAAGTTGTAAGCGAGCATAACAAACAAAAAGGAAACAGACACTATCTCACAAACTCGCGTCGAAGCAATTTAAGTAGAAATCAAGTACGAGCGCATATTATAAAAACGTCACTGCAGTCAATATGCAGGATACGGTAGGGAAGCTGTATGCAGCTGCTAATTAAACGCTGAGTGAGTATAAGGCCAACACCTATCCCCTTAGTGATACTCTTGTTAACTTAATTTAACATTGATAACAATGTCCTAGAAAAGAAAAAAGTTTAAACGGTGAATATAGCAGGGGAACAGCCGGTTGACAGTCGAAGGCGCTGCCAGCTAGTTGAGCACGAGTAGGCGGTATGAGAATTTTTGCTACCTATTTTGGTTGTGATCGGCAGGTTTTTAGTTGACTCTCACTGTGGTGATGCATGCTGGGCGCAAGGCGGGACAGATTAAAAACTCTTATTATTTGTCTCTTAGCGACCAATTTACCTGTTGCCTCTCAAGAAGCAGCTAACAAAAGCCGAACAGCCGATAAACAAATCGAGCACTCTCAACAGTCAGCAAATAAGAAATTTTAGCCTCTTCAGAACCCGTCTACGTACAGCCAGAAAAGATTGGAAGCATGAAGGATGGTTTCACGTTGTAATGAAGGCAAAGTAATGTCATCTTCCTCACAGCACCTTTCTATCCTTATGAACTCAAGAGCCGCTGCGGTGGCTGAGTGGTTATGGCACTCGGCTGCTGGCCCGAAAGACGCGGGTTTGATCCCGGCCGCGGCGGTCGAATTTCGATGGAGGCGAAATTCTAGAGGCCCGTGTACTGTGCGATGTCAGTGCACGTTAAAGAACCCCAGGTGCTCGAAATTTCAGGAGTCCTTCACTACGGCGTCCCTTATAGCCTTAGTCGCTTTGGGGCGTTAAACCCCATAAACCATAAACCTTACGGACTTCAGGGCAGTTCATCAAATGTTCAAGTTGAAGGAACAAGCCACCTACGACTAAGAAAAGGAAAATGGCGGTAGTGGAAGCTGCCACGAAGCCCGCTGCTGGCGACAGGAGACCAGTCACTGCTATCCTCGCCGCACCAATCATGAGTGTTTCGATGACCTGCTTAGCCGCGAGAAAAAAACGGTTCTCTATGTTGTCGATGTCAGCCGAGAAACGATTCAGCACGCGTCCTCGGGGTGTGGCGTCGAAGAAGCCCACTGGGCTGCCCAGCACTCGCCGGATCATCGCCTCGTGCATACGGGTGGAGAGGTTTCGAAGGCCCACTGCTAAAGACAGTGCACCCAGCCAGCCCAAGAAGACTGCAAAAAAAAAAAACATTTGTATACGTCTAAGATTTTTGAGTCTCAGTGGTATAGTGTGACGAATAAGTCAAGAGTGTTCTGCATTAGATATCTACGCAATTCATTCACATTGATTTTCGTTACCACCAGTCTCTATGTTTCCCCTCACTGTAACACGGTCATATGGGCACGCGGCAATATTTGTCGCCCCTATATGCTATCTAGGTGCGCCTATAGATAGTTCGCTAAAAATTGCGCTCACGCCTGGGTGATTCTGCGATACGCAAACCACACTAAAGGTTTACACCCTTAATTTAGAGCATTCTTAAAAGTTTCAACCAAAGCATAAAGAAAGCATTCGCCGCTCTGTGACGACGTCGGTGTGGTAGTGTCCCGCTGAGCAACATTTACCTGCTGCGGGCAGAGCATCGGTGAAGTGCACAGTTTGCATAGAAATCGTTGCCCCTCTGTTTGCTGAAGGCCCCAGATCACACTTGTTGTAAACATCCCGTCACAATACTGCGTGAGCTGCCCAGTTGTAACGAGTGATGCACAGAGCGAATTGCCAGCTGCCTGCTTTTTTCAGCTACTCGAGTATCGGGACACTAGGTACAGGGTCGTGCTCAGTCGCCGTGCTCACGCACACCAACTCGCGAATGTAGCTGGCACACCCGGGACAACAGGTTTGTAAAGAGCTCATGACGCAGCTTATCAGGACAGCGTGTATCAATATGCATTTGACACCAATGATGTAAACTCGCCCAGAAATTTTTTAGTTAAATAGCAGTGTAATTTGACCCCTGAATATAGCGTCTTGTCTCTCGCGAAGTGTTAGAGATGAAGATATATTATAGGGAGAGAGGGGACTAGGTTAGAGCAACATGCGAAACGAACAATCACAATAGCCGGGAGAAGTTAATATCGCACTCCGGTCAGAGGCGTGCTTCCACGCATTGCTGATCAAATGCATCAAGATGGCGCGCGAAATAAACGGTGAGCAGCCACATGGACTGCAACCGAGTCCCCGGAATGGTAAATGCAACTTGCTTCGATTAGGGTGATGATGCACTATTCGGTTTGGTGATCAGGCGCTAATCATGGATGTCAACACAGAAAATAGGCGCTGTGATTAAGAGCTGCCGTCCTATTGAAATCGACTGTCCACGGTTCTAAACACGTACTTTAAGCTAGAAATTACTTCCACAGGAGCGCGTGGTGCATCTCGATGTACTTTACCCAACCAACTTCTCAGTAAAGATCGCAGTCAACCCTGTTACATCTAACCGCGTAGAATGCGCATAGAAGGAGAAGTTGCTTTTCCCTATTTACAAAAAAGCACCTATTTAAACTGAAAGGGGAAACTTGCAGCGAACGGAGTTTGCTCACCATCCGACAGGCAGAGTGCTCCGAGTCCAATCACCCACATTGGCCTGAAGTCTTGGCGAGCGTTAGCATCAGTCCAGTATTTGATCCACACGATATAGGTGCCGACTACAGCTGCCCGTCCAGCGAAGCATAGCGCGCTGAAAGCGGCGGAAGGGCCGCAGATCCGAGCCAGAGAGAAAAACAGGTCCATGCTGCCCTATGAAACAAGCGATACTAAATATTCTGTACGGCTGCACTAAAACGTGTACAGCGTGAGAGACTGAGCTGCTTTCTGAAGCAATAAACTCTGAAAGTTACGATGTGCTCACATTACCCAGACTTTTAGTTGTGTTCGGCTTCGAATGCTTCAGGCAACATGCGATAGGAAAGCAATCGGTACTGAATCACGGGGGCTTCTTTTCTGCAAGGATGGAATGTGGTAGAATATTTGTGGTCCAGAACTATACCACTAGCTTCGGCCTTGAGGTCTCACGGAAACCGTACCATGAGCTTAATCTTGCGTTACTCCGCGTCAAACGCACCAGACTGCGCTAGGTCCTCTCCAATTTCTTGCGGAAATTTTTGAGGCTTTTTGTCGCACTGTAGAAAATTTTTTATGGTATTCATCCCTTTGAATTTTACGGAACAGTGAAAAACTAGGCCTGACAAAAATTTCGCGAAATTTTCTTTATGCTCAAGAATTATCGTCAGCATTTCATCAGCACTGTATTTTCCCATCAATTAGGTAATTTTCAGCAAACAAATTTTGTACACATTTCTAGTTCGCTATTTTAGCCTAAAAAGTACCAATTTTGAAATTTTGTCTAAAAACGAGCTAGACGTTTGTGAGTAATATAAAAAACTTCGTTGGCTCTCTTGGATAGTACTACTTGATAAAAAAAGCTCAACCTGAACCGATTAAAATTAAGCTTGGAAAAAAATAACTCAAGTTGCGATAAATTGCGATTTTCAGCCTTTACAGCGCCAGGTAGAAAAACCAGCAGAACAGGACGCGTGCATAAAACTGCAAAATACGGCTCATTACATAGGCAATACGATAGTAATCAATCTCATGGATTTCCATCGGAGCATCTTTCATTTTAAGCTAGAAGCATTTCTTTAAGTTTAAGGGCATCACGTTCGGTGATTGCTCCAGCTGAATGTCACTGCACTATACAGGGTGTTTCACGTAAGACTTTGCGCAATTTTTATATATAGGCTTTTTTTCTGCATAGCATTTTCAGACGTGTCGCACATCAGAATACAACTAAGACGTCTCATTAGCAGGCTGGTTAACTAATATTGAATAGTTATTTTTTAAGTATTGCTGTTAGGCTCATTAATTACTGAGAGGCGGACGTGTCGCACATCAGAGTAAAACTAAGACGTCTAATTAGCAGGTTGGTTAAGTAATATTGAATAGTTAATTTTTAAACTATTGCTCTTAGGCTTCTTAATTACTGAGAGGCATGTAACACACCGTAACTAATATCCACATCAATTTTTAGAATTTGGAAAACGCGGTTACCCTCGGCGCTGAGGGTGCAACAAATAATGGCTACATCCCGTTAAAATACAGGCCCTTTCGAGAAGCTCGCAGGCAAAGCAACACCTCCAGTGCATGTAACTCGTCGAAATGGCCAAAATTTGCTGGATATCAGCACCGAGGGCAAAAGCGTTTTCGAAATTCTAAAAACTGATGTGGACATTACATACGGTGGGCTACACGCCTCTGAATAGTTAAGGAGCCAAACAGTAATAGTTAAAAAGTTAACCTTTCAATATTAGTTAACCAGCCTGCTAGTTAGCACTTCTTAGCTGTATTCCGGTGCAAAACCTTAGGTGAAACACCCTGTACATGGCTGGCTCGCTTTCGCCAGTTCCTAAAGGGCACACGCCAACAGTTTAGTGTTCTGCATTTGAAGTGGAACCTAAGATCCGCAGAATGTGTTTTCTAAGAGATGAGCTTTCTACCTGATTAAGTGCCCATTTGAACTTAGTGTCAGCATACGGACTGAATAATGCGGTTCGGTAACAAAATCGAATGTCGGCGCCCTGTTCCACCGGTTGTGTAGCAAATCTGGTCGTGTTGCAAACCTACAGCTAGCAGTTCATTTCGCGGGTGGTACTTCTCGCAGCACCTGCACTCCAGCAATTGCTTAACACATGAGAACAATACGCGGGCTCGGTTTCGGCAAGATCAGATGCGCTAACGCCGGAAGAGCAATAAAGATCTGTTGAAGAAGTCGTTGCAAAGTGAGTGTTGCTCAAATGGCACCAACTGCACAACAACGCCGCAGTAAAGCGCAAAATCTAAAGGTGCACCTAAGTCTCCTTACGTGTGGAATTTTGAAAACATTTCGAGTTCTGTTCCTCCTTTGTTACTTATTTATGTAATTAATTGATTCTGTTAATATTTTAATTAGTTAAATATTTAAGCAAATAAATTGAGCATACAATTAAGTAGTTCATTATTACTCTAGTCAGGCGCCCACAGAGGTTTTCGGAAGACGAAAATTACAACAAAGCCTAATTACTCGTCAGCCTAAGCAGGCAGCCATGAACTGAAGGGTATGCTTTGTAGTTCACAGGGCGACCTTCTGAATGCAACCCTCAGAACGTGGCTGTGCTTCTAGACAGCTAGGAAATCGACGTTTTTCGTGATTACGGCGTTCCGAAATCTTTTGTGGGCACCTGTACTTTATTTTATTTGATATCATCAAGTTTATTAATTTAATATTCATACAATAATAAATTGCTTTATCGATTTTTAACCAATTCATTTCATTCCTATTTGATTGTTTGCTCTAATCTGGGGAAATTACTAGTAATTCATCAGTTCTTTATTTACTCGGAGTAATCAGCGAAAGTAATTGCCTAATTATTTAATTAATCGCATTATTTAATCATTCAGTCATGTAAACTTTCCATTTAACCAATATTATCATTGCAATCATAATTACACTAGTGGATGGTCGACTTTGAAGCAACCTTTTGGTAGCTGCAGCAAGTTGGATGTGATACGCTGTGTATTTTTACCATTGAGGTAGATTGGTTCACATGCACCGAGAGTCCTGGCAATAACCACCCGTTTCGCTACTTGCGGGCCTATCGATAATTGTCAACTAGTACGCGGCTTCAGAAAGCGTACTTAAGATTTGATTAATCATCGGTTGAAAAAAAAAAAAAACCTCCTGGCAGATAGTCCATACGTCCGTGATGTTCATGTTTGCTAGGGCGGTGAATTTAGTTTGTTAAACACGGAGTATAGACCAAATCTTATTATTAGAATATTAACTACAACAACGCGCCTCAGCACCTGATTATGCTGGACGCACCACTATTACGGAAATTGGCCTACTCCGTAACTTTACAGCTGCCGTACGGCACTTGATGTATAAGACGTAAACTGCTACTATGTATTTCAGAAGCCTGGCGAAAAATGGAGGCTCCAAGCGGCAGGTGGAAGGAGCCAAGAGAAGGCAGAAGAAAGCGGTGACAAGACGCGATTTTTGCGCACTCAGCTGGATGCTGGACTCATTTGATACAGCGAGAGTCCCTGCAGGGGTTATCACAGAACGTGAGCAACACTGGTGGCGGTTACGATCAGGGATGTTGGGAGCATGAGCACCTGAATGTGCGAAATTCATTCCGATAAACGTCCGTCAGCGTAATTAAAATAACACTACCTCTGTAATGAGCCGAATACGCATTCCTGCCTAGAACACGTCAATATAAAATTGAAGGCGCAATACCCGCGAAAGCGCCCTTTTTTGTAACTCCGAATTCTTTTCAGTGAGCTATTGGGTTCGTTTAGGATTAGCACATTTTTACAAAGTAGTACATATCCTAGGCAGCCTATGAAGCATTTTGTACTGCTCACGAATGTCGAGTAAGCTTTCTGTTTTAAAAAAATTGATGAAAAACAGCCTTTCTGGCGAAAGTAATGAAATGAGGAATGCACAAAAATTCCGCTGAAGGGCACCACGTTTCTACATTGCTCAAGTAAGTTTTTGTATCAAGAAAGAGAACTAAGCTTTGTTTGTATGTTTTCAGGCTTAGTTTCGCACTTACGTGGGAAAAAAGGAAAGCAGTCACATAGGCGAAATTTTTTTCAGAAATACTGTGGCAAATCGCTTTCGACACAGAGACAAAAGGCCAGTAATTCTGGCCCATTTAAAATGCAATGACTGTTTTCCAGCATTATTGATTATGTAATGTTTTTTTTTATTTCCAGCAATAGTCGTCCACTAAAAAACGTTTCTGTAGATGTGAGGAAATGGCCGTCCACAAAAGCACCAATAGACATTGGTCTGCCATTCTTTTCCAGATAACCACTATGGCTTCTGGGACCTCCAAAGAATGTGTACGTTATTTTAAACGAGCTAATCACGTTAGCACTAAATTGTTAATTCGGAGCGAGGTCAGTGGTTCAACACCGGTTATTTCTTGGTGGGTTCGTCTTGACAAGAGAGATGGAAAATGAGGTACCAAACATACCATTTTTGATACTTCTACTTCGTCCTGTGTCACTCGGCCAGCAGTTGCGTTCTCGTCTTCTTGAGTTGTGTTTCTAAAGTTTAAAGGGTGAGAAGAGATACTTCAGGCTCGTATTTTGAGAAGCACAGGACAAGCCGCCAAAACAACACGATAGAAATTCGGGGAAATTAAATTCTATTTTTTTTTCTGTGGAAAAAAACACCTAAAACTACAACTACATGAAAACTAAATCTACACCAAAAAGACATCAACAACTCAACATTCACTTGGCAATCGTCGCGGCCACAGTGACTGTCGTTAATGGCCACGCTCTTTTAATCATAGTGATCAGCTTTGAAGATTAGCAGTCTGTATTGTGGAGAGCAGTCTTGAATCTTCTTCAAAACATTTGTCAGCTTGAGATCATTAACAGCAATGTAGTCACGTCGACCATAAAACAGGAAAGCCTTGCCTATATTCTAATCTGCCCCTAATTGTGGCTTTCATATACAGCTATAAGAATATGAGTGACAAACTTAACGGAACTTTGCAGCATAATTACCCGCGGCAATGTTCTTGATATTCGGCACCTGGTTGCCTCCGCGCTGTCGAGTAGAAGGTTACTCCTGCCTACTACAACTTTGTGCTGCTGAGTTCCAATAATATGTTTCGATATAACTACCAAAAATTTTATCTCTGCTCAGACCACTGATTACATGATATAATTTATCGTTAATGAATGCTTTTTTAAACAAAATTACCCGTATAAATCAGGTGTTTGGATAATATAACAAAATATTTATCTACTACTTATTTTTTAGGTGCCCTAGCTACCGAAAAGCCACACTGCTTGTGAGCAGAGTGGTTGTCGGCCTATTATGGGCTAAGATCAATTGTGTAGTTCCCCGCGGCGCATTAATATTTTGCTGGGGAACATTCTGCGTTCTGCCTCTGTTGAAAAGCTACCAGAAAACCATAGTAACATTATGCTTAGCAGCACATTTACAGCTCTGCTGAGCGTGAACGCACGTAATGCTGTGATATCAAGCTGTCAACGAGACAAACCAGTGCTGCTATCATTTTATTATTCTCTAATGGATCGAGGAAAGCGCGTGTCCTGAAACTGATGATAGCAATGATAAAGTCCTCAGGCTGAGTCCTGGAACTTACCTCATGGATGGCTGTTCCATTTCTCTGTCTTCTTTGCCGTAAAGTTGAATGGCCATGGAGCCCATGGAATCTTTTACCATTTCCGCAAAACTTGCGAAAGAAAGAACCCGCTTTTTGGCCACTAGGAGAACATTGTCCATTTGTTCCAGATAGCGATTCTGATTACACACGACGATTCGTGTCTGAAACACACAGTGTGGCAAAAATCATACTGAGCAAAGAAATATTTTTCTTCTTGTTTTATTGCAGGAAATTCAAACGTCTCTTATGTGTTATCGGAGTGTGGCATGTTAAAGAGTGGCTGAACTAGGCACTGTTAGCAGCTGAAATAGAATTTTAAAAAGTGTGTTCGTTAAAGTAGATGCACGTGCTATTGCTTGACGTCTTTATGCACAGAATATGGTAACTGAAGCAAGTAGTTACTGTTCTGTCGATTTTCAAGAAAACGAAAACACGAACGCTTGTACGCCTTGAGAAAGCAAAGATTAGTCAGTGATATGCTATTATTGAATCTACCACGAGGGGCCGGGACCTGGCCATGGTAAAGGGCTCTGCGTTGATTTCTATATGCCTTGGTGTTCCTTGCAAAACGCAGCCCACGGACGCAGCCCACGGGCGTCCTTGTCGATCGACCCAGGAACATGCGGCCGCCGTAGCCGAACTTGAATCCCGGGCAATCGCGCTAAGCAGCAGCCGCGATTGACGTACAGGTTTACTGTGTCGAGTAAAACAAAACTTAAGTATTGTTTTGGACTGGAAAGAAATAAATGCGAGGGCACAGATAGAATTATTTAATGCGATAGCATTTAGATTGTCGCCTGGCAAAAACCACCTGGTTTCTATACAAATTTTCTGATTGGTGCGGAGGTCAAGACGTCACCACTGCCGCCAAATTTGAAAATCTGAGGACTAAAATGCACGAGTACCTTCCATTGGCTAATCATGTGTGATTATACTAATCCGACTCACTAATCCTCTTTAACCCACAGAATAATGCCCTACAGTTCATCTTAAACACCCGAAAATCTCTACTAACCGATTATAATCCTTCAAATAAACTCCACTAATCTACCCTAATCTACTGACTAAGCCACTGGGTGGTGTGGACCTGCTTACAAAATTTTTGGATTTTTTTTTTTTGAGGGGTGAGCCGAATTCCAATGCCATCGCATTTTCTTCTTTAAGAATGTGATTAAGAAGACACCCCACCTTTTTTGAAGAACAGATGCACGCATTTTTTCGCACTCGGCGGACGCCTCAACGACGACATGGGGGAGGAATAAAGGAGATGAAAAGAGAGGGAGAAATATTTGCCGCGGTGAATGATTGCAGTTTATTTTAAACAACTTCCCGCTATTCAATGTGCACTGACATCGCCGATCATAAGGGCGTTTTGCTATTACAATGAGTCACCCGCGACGGTCCTCACGTCATCCGTCAAAGCAAGGAAGCAGCGCCGCCCGAAGGCTCCTCAATCGCCCGGGCCAGCTTCGTCTTTTTTGTGGCTCAGACAGGAGGCGCGTGGTGAAACGCTGTTAATGGCAGAGATCTTTGACATTCCCTGTTTCAAAGCCTCACTTAGGGTGGATGTATAAAAAAACTGATAGTAAGTAACGGTAGTCAGTAATGCGAAGTTTGAGCGCAGCTCTTCGCACGCCACCTGACAATGGTAAAAGGTGGCAGGTGGCGTGCTACCCTCCAGGACCTTCCCGTGGAATCTGCCTTCCAGATGGCGTTTTGCTTTGTTACAGCGTGCCAACACGCCAGCTATCACATGCCCAAAACATGGCACCTGTCAGAAAACGTGTTACGTCGACAACGCTCAAGTTTGCTGGTTGCGTATAATGCTGCTAGCAGCTAATTATTTGTTTAGCGTTATAAAGAGAGAGAGAGAAAAGGAAAGCGTTTAATTCATAGAGGAAATCTCTGTTAGTTGGGTGGGCCCTCATTCCAGGAGCTTATTGGCAGTTGCCGCCGCTCTTGCCCGGTTCACCAGCGAAAGCTGGTCTTCTAAATGTGAGCTGGACAGCGCAGCCTACCACTCCTCAATTGTTCGAACATTGATATTTGGAGTACCTGAATAATTATGGCATGCCCATAACTTGCGATACAAGTTACCCACTTCACCGCAGAAGGCGAAATGCGGGTCGTACGAATTGGGAAACGTACCTATAGCTTAATTTGACTTCGTTTATATAAGTATTTGATGGTAATTTTCTTAGGATGACCCCTTGCTCTCAGCTTAAATTATTGTGTGGTTCGACGTATGCGTACTTTCCTTGCTAATCTCTAATGAATTAATTCGCTGCAGCTTAAGAACAGTCTTAAAAGTTATGTTCCTGCGAATGTTGGGGGAACCGGGGTAATAGCCTTCAACATCCCCAGAGTGTTCTGGCGTCCATATGACTGTGGCTTTAACGTCTGTATCTTTTATAGTTTTAATTGTTCTGCTTGCGTGCTTACCAATACTTCCTCTGGTATAGATTTGACATGAAGTCTGGCAGGTCATAATTAAACACAATACCTTCGGGGAAACCATCCCCAAAGTAGTCGCCGCCTCTTCCACTCGGGCGATTTCCTGGCATCAAATGGACGCCCCATTAACTAATTTCTCTTGCGCATCTGCGCATGCTATGGTTGATATCCAGTTATCGGTCCTGCTACGCCCTCATTAATTGCTTCTCCCATCCCGCCCCACGTTCTCTTGATTGCGTTCTCTAGTCTTTTTTCCTTCCTTATGTAATTCCGGGTGCATAGTTCTCGGAAGGGGCAACATCCCGATCTTGCTCCTAAGCTGGTCTTCTAGGTCCTTTCTGTCTTCCGCAGAACAAAACGCATGAAAGCCCTAGTCTATCCAGTATGTCCCTTCCGGTCCTGATTCCTGATAGCCGTATCCTCTGCGAAATCGAATGGCCTTCCCTAATTTCGTCTGCAGTACTGCGTATGTCGAGTAGTCGTTGTGTTCCGGCGCTGAGCGGGATACCAAGTCCTCTTTTATATACCTAGGGTATGAGAACGTCCAACTTTTTCTTCTCACTTTTCTTTCATTTCACATGTGGCGCTGGGTAAGCTATCTTTCTCACAAAAAAGCCTGGATTTTCTCGAAGTCCATGATGGTGGTCTGATACCAAACTAATCCTCGCCATTTGCTCAGCTGTTGCCTGCAATGACCGAATCAATTCCACGTTGTTGTCCTTGCTGTCTATTAAAAGACAAATTTTCGCAAGTGCTACATTTTGCGTTTGCGTTCCATGCACAATTTTATTTATTTATTTTATTGAACAACTTTTATTTCCACCAGGAAAGACGTTTCTCCCCGCCCCCGGCACGCAGCCCTAGGAGACGGTGAGCTCCGCGTCCGCGGTTAGAGGCTGGCTGGCAGTCCTTGACTGGTAGCAGCCTCTTCCGTCAGATGGATGGTGGTGCGCTGGAGCTGAGGGTCCGGGCTTCTTAGCAGTGCCTCCCAGACTTCTCTACTATGAATATTTTTGCCCGCCCTGGGAGCATTAGGGCACTGCCAATTTATGTGGCCGAGGGTCCCTTTCGCCCCACAGTGTGTCATGCGCCCTCAGCTATGGTACACGTGGTAAGCCCATATCGGGTTCATAAATGTCTTGCTGGTATCCGTGCTGACGATGGTGTTGAAGCAAGGCCACGTGACTATGCCGAGCGCACCTTACGCACCCTTGGCGGCTTCGTCTTGCGGCTCAGAGCCGGGGCCGCACGAGGAGTGCCGCTCCTTTGCCGTGGCAGGTGTGGGCCCATCGGATAGATCGCGTCACCTGTCTAGATTCGACATGCTATTGAGCGTAAGAAACATCGGCCACCGAAATGTTTAGCCATGCGTGAGGTGGAACGCGAAGTCGTTGGGCGACGTAGTCAAACCGAACATCATCGCCACATGAAAATTACTTTCTAAGCAAAGGAAAGGTGCAGTGACTGTCACTCCTCGGTGCAAAATTAAAATTGGTTTCGAGGATTTTAAAAGCGCAGTAATTGTCTCAAGTCTCGGTGGACACGTCCATAGCACCGTTAAGAGAGAAAGAAGAAAATTGAAAGAAGAAAGAGATAGAGCCGCCGGTGTGGAGCGCTCCGGACAAATTTCAGCCGACTAGAGACCTTTAACCTACACTGACATAGCACTGCACATGAGCGTCTTGTGCGATATCAGTGCACGTTAAAGATCGCAGATATCCTGGCTTCTCGCTGATTATGGCATTTTTAGAAGTTTTTTCTGGGAGTGCTCGAGCATTGCTATTGTTAAGAACGTCGCTCTTTCTTCATCGTTTTCTTGTGTTCGCCTCTTAGATGTGCGCCACTCGTTCGTAAGAATTGTAGCACTTGTTCGAGGGTATCGAAAGGGTTAGAGAGTAACATGTATCTTGTCAGCCCAATGTGCCGCGACGGAACAGTCGACGGAGCCGCCTTCTGCTAAGCGTGTGCTACCGGATTTCCTGAGTGCTGGGAAAGTCAGACAACAGTGGGAATGCCGCCGCGGAGAACCAGCTTTTCGCCGAACTGTTTTTGAGAAGCCATGCATTATCCGAAGTGAAGTTTTGCCTCTGCTTTGAGTAATTCATTGTCTCAGTCTTTAAATCTTTATAACGGCAGTAAATTCATAGATTAATTCATAACATTTGTTTAAAGCAGCTGCAGGGAACTCTAAAAGTAAGTATCAGCGCTTCCTAAGTACCAGATTACAATATTTTCAGGGTCTGAAAGTGTGGGCGTCTTAGATGGACTGACATCAACTGCCAGTGAGGCAAATTAAGCAAGCCTCGGCAGCCTAATGCACCATTCAATCACCTTTTTCCGCAGGATTCCTTTCTTTCCGATCACTCGTTCGAACACCCTAGAAGCGACGTGGACGTCCAGCGCGCTGAGGGTGTCGTCCAGAAGGTAGACGCTGCTCTCACAGTAAGCTGCCCGAGCGAGGGCAATCCTCTGCTTTTGTCCACCACTCAGCGTCGCCCCCTGCGATTCAAGACAAAACGCGACATCGGGTATGTAGAGTCCCCGTCAAAAGTATACAGCCCATGCGGTTGGCTTCTAAGCTGTTTAGCGTGGCTCCCTAGAACATAAAGCATAGGAGAACTTTTTGGGATAGTTGATAATTGAGCTCTGTAATTTAAAGGCGCCAGAAACGACACACACGCGAGCAAACAAACAAACAAACACATACACACACATGCACACACGCGCGCGCGCGCGCGCACACACACATGCACACATACGTACGGAAGACAACAGGACTATGACCCCTAACAACTAGTTTATTTTGCAGAAACCACGTACATATATCAAGCAGTCCAAACCTTGGCAGCATTGAGCACGGAAAGCCATTCCTTTTTCGAGAGATTACGGTCACTGAGGATGCATAGCGACGCATGCTGCGGGCCCCAAAGGCAAACCTCTTGGTCTGTATACTTTTGACGGGGAGCGTACTTGCTCACGCTATGTTGTGGTGGCTGATCGGTTAGCAAAGGGAAATGTTAGCAGATACACTCATGAAAGGCTATGGAACTGCCGCAGAAATATTCGTACGAATTGCTCTTATGATTGATGATGTTTTACTCCAAGTTTTTCCTGCCCTTCTTTTTTTTTCAACTGAAGCTCTTGTAGAAGCCCCCAAAATGACACTGCGGCAATTTGTTGCTCGCTTAGTCCTCTTTGCTACGCTAGATGATGTAGAGAACCTATCATCTAACCTAATCAGCCTCGTATGCAGCACATGTTATATGTCCCGATATACAGGGTGTTCCACCTAAGAATGTACACAATTTTTAAATATAGGTTTTTTAGTTAGAAGTGTGCTTTTCTAGACATAGCGTTTTCAGCCGTGCGGTGCATCAGGATACAGCTAATACGTGCTAACAACCATCCTGGCTAACTAATATTGAATAGATAACTTCTTAACTATCACCGCTAGGCTCTTAAATATTTAGGGTCGTGTAGCCCACCGTAATTCATAACCACTTCACATTTTATAATTTAGAATGTGCGGTTCCTCTCGGCGCTGTGGCCCAACTTATTTAGGCAGCATCGCACAAAATACATGCCCTTTAGAGAAACTTGCAGGCAAAGCAAACTCTCCAGTGCATGTAACTCGTCTAAATAGGAAAAATTTGTTGAGCCACTCAAATCACCACACAACGAGGGATGAGAGAAGAAAACACAATTCTGCAGGTGAATTCCATAATAATGAGCCGGATACGCTATGCTCTCCCCTTTCACACCCCCCAAAGATGCGAAGAGGACCAGATTAATTCAATCATCCGGATTTAGTACCGGACGGCTGAATGCATGCCCACCAATACTTCCATTGAAAGACTGCCCACGGACTGAAGATAGTTTCATGAATTACACGACGCGGCCCTCAGTAGACTAACCACCAGGCTCTAGACCTCTGTGGCGGGCAGAGTCCTCAAACGGGTAGGCACCCGAGAATACCCGCGAGTTCTGGTGTCCAAAGAATCACTCTCACATTGGATCCGACGTCATATTTACGTGTCCTCAATAAAGAAGCACACGCACCACGAGCTACACCCAGGCCGCTGCTTGGCAAGGGCTCGGCGGCTACGCACAAAAGTCCACAGAGACACCGAATCAGCGTATGTGGACGTGACAGCCTATCCGAGCGGTGACACTTTCGCGGTACTTGCGTTGGACCAGAGTTTAAACCCGATCCTAAAGCCATCTGTACGAGCCGAGAGTCCAGCCAGAGCAGAGGCCATTGCAGTGCCACTGGCTATAAAACTTTTTTTATAAAATCGGTGCCCCTGTGCATATCACCACCGGCTTTTAACACACCTGTCGCTATTATACGACCGGCTAACCATCCATTGGAGCAGCGACCATCCAGGCTCCCGCCTCGCCTAAAATCATCGCGTTTCGCGGACCCCAGGCCACGACGGTCTTGAGGGTAACGAGAGGACTAACGCTTTAACTCGCGATCTTACCGAGTCTGGCAAGGGAACAGTCGTTTGCAATTGGTAGCGAGGGGCTGGAAGTGGCAGAGAATACGTGTACTTTGAACAGGTAGTGATCGGAGATCCGGGTCACGAGAGTGAAATAACCAAAACGATAACAAGGGGTAGAGTGCATTTGGCAGATTCTCTCAGATCATCAATGAGAGTTTAGTGATATTCCTAACAAGAAAAGCATATAAACGCTTTATCTTACCGGTTCGCACCTATGGGGCAGGAACGTGGAGGCTAACGAAACGGGTTCACCTTAAGATAAGGACAACGAAGCGATCTATGAAACGCAGAACGACAGGTGCAACGTTAAGATAGAAGAGGGCAGAGTCAGTGATCAAACACGGGTTAATGACATCCTAGGCGAAATTTAAGAGGAAGGAATGGGCTTGGGTAGGACATGTAATGCGCAGGCAAAGCAACCACTGGTCCTTAAGGTTAACGGACTGAATCCCCAGAGAAGATTAGCGTAGCACGGGGTGGCAGAAGGTTAGGTGGTAGGATGAGATTAGTAAGTTTACGGGCATAAGTTGGCCGCAGCTGGCACAGGACAGGGTTAATTGGAGCAATATGCCAGAGGTGCTTGTCCGACAGTGGGCGTAGTCAGGCTGACGACGATGATGACACTGGTGCGTCACCTCAGAGGAACTTATGCCTGGCGTCAAATTCAAACGAATTCTTTACAAAACTTTTCAAGATTGCACCGTGTCAGCTGTCATGGTGGTGCCAGCATGAAGCGCCACATTTGTAGACGCCGGATACATCACTCGAGCAGTGGGAGGCATAACTGACCAGCGTCACGTTGCAGAGCCAACGAGCACTCACCTAACTGGTACGCTCCTCTGTCAACGCCACAGGGGTCCTTCACTGAGGTCTCCAATTACCCTCTTAGTTAACCTGTTTTTTTGGTTATAAACTTTTTCTCCTCCTCCCAACTAGTAGGATCGATCAGATCTGGTACGGATGGCATTGACGTCACGTGCGTGTTACGAACACAATGCGAAAAGTCGAGAAGAAAGTTTTCTGACAGAAAACTTAAGAGAAACGTAAGCAAAGCGTGCTAATTCCCGCATATTTTTCATAAGACACAAGCCTCAGTGTTCTAATATTTCCGCATAAGGAACTAATTTTCCATTCATGGCCTAAGTGAGCGCTACCATACGGATAGCTACAAACGTCTCCACTCTGTTATATGTTAATGCGTAATTGCAGCATAACTGAAATGTACTCTACATAAAGGATTTCTTTTGTGTGTTTGTGAGCTGCGCTTTGTGTGTTTAATGATTTGTAATTAGTCTCCGAATAACGATAGCCTCATGGAACTGGTACGCAGGCGGGGTATAACCGTCACTAAGACCCTCTTTCGTGCTTCTTGTAGACTCTATATATAAAACTTGAACTGTTTAAAGAGCATACTTTGAAATAGTAGCCGTTATTTCTTCACTCCAGTTTTATAACTAAATTGGTTCGTCGTGTTCTTTTCGCTGCCGAAGTACGTGGAGTCTCCTGAGTGTGTTGAAGACGCACGCCTTAAAAACTTGCACAATCAACTTCGGAGATCAAAACAACCAGCACTTGAGTCCAATAATCTATTCAGAAATCGTGATGTATGTGTAGAAATCGGCACATATTGTACAAATTGGAGCTTTTTGAACATTCAAGGTGCGCGGCTCCCCATAGGCACCATTTATTGAAATTCAGTCCAAGGAATCGCCCAAAACTCTTGTGTTAAGCTGAATTGCGTAGCGTGACCAGGCCAAGGACAAGGACCGACAGAACACACACACTCACACAGACAGGCCACTTGTATCGTTTAGGTGAGCTTCGCAGCTCTGCTCAAAATTTTTGTTCCCACTCGCAGCACTGTTTTAAGGGCGCGGCCTTACGTTCACAGCTCGCTGCTTAAATGCGCAGCTCACAGAGGGCGCGTCCTCCAAGTTCACCATAATCAACTGGCCGCGGTTCCCGCTCATATTCTCATTCCGAAATTTCTAGCTAGGGACGGGGAGGTTAGACGCTTTCACTGTGGATGGTACCAAATCACATATTCTGCCTTCATAAATTTACGAATACAAGATTGCAAACGTGCGTAGCTTTTTGCAGTTGCTTCAAGAGAGCATGCTTACATTGTCTCCTATTTCAGTGTGGTCTCGAGCCGGAAAGCTGGCCAGATCCTGCAGAAGATCGCAGGCGTCTAGCACACGACTGTAACGCCCGATGTCGAACGGCTGGCCAAAGATGATGTTGTCCCGAACAGACATGTTGTAGATGCACGCACTCTGAGGCACGTATGCCATAGGACCCTGCAGAAATGAACCTTGATCAAGCAATGCCACTGACGAGGGCCTGTCCTGCAGGAACACTCGCCAATTAAGTTGCGTATTTTTAGGTTGGGAAGCGGCATTTTCCACTAGTGATATTCACGGAACATGACAGATTTTTAATATTTTGCCGTGATATCTTTACTGCACAGTCAACCAAGACAGTGCAGTAGAGAGACAGATTCGTGAAATGCTGCAGCGTACAAGCTTTGTTTTGTTGAACAGTAGAGAGACGCGTCTACGATGGTTAGGTTTTTAAAACTTTCAGATTTCCTCCAATTCGCACTTTCGCCATAACTCATACGTTTTGATATTAAAAGCTTGTGCAGTAGTTAAATCAATCTATTGCATCTTTTTCCGAAGTGCAGTGCATTGCGCTCAATGCTCTCAAGTGAATGTCTGCTCTGGAAGCCCGCTGTGACCAACACAGAGAGTGCTCTACACTTACTAGCCATATGTTTCCCGAATAAACAATATGCAATCGACAACTTTTAATCCGTGTCCGCACCGCGGCAACGCTAAAGGTCTGGTGGCTGACAGCCAAGGGCACAACAGGCTGTTCTGAAAGCGTAGCATTAAGTTAATTACCACCATGCAAAAAAAATTATAAAAGCAGTGGTTAGGGCGCTCGGCTACTAAGCCCGACTTCCCGGGATTGAACCCGGAGCTACCACTTTCGATGAAAGCGAAACGCAAACGCGCCCTTTGGCTGTACGATGTCAGTGCACGTCAAAGATCGCCAGACGATCGACATTATTCCGGAGCCCTCCAGTACGGCACCTCTTTTTCTCTTCCTTCTCTCACTAGCACCTTCCTCCCTTCTCTTATGTCATGGTTCAGGTGGCCACCGAGATGAGGCCATTTTCTTTCCTCCAAAATCAGTTTTTAATTTTCTCATGCCTGACGTTCCGCCTCCAGTGCCAATGGCGACTGTGCACCCATCTCTTAGAAATCGATATCCATCTGAACAAAACTGCGGTGGCGTTTGCTTCCACATGCGGACGGCACACCTAGCGTTCGAGCTGTTTCAACAAGTACGTCAAGCTTACTACTATTCTGCAGTGGCCACTGATTCGGTGAAGCTCCCCTTGAAGCGCCGCCAATAGCGCCGACTTCCCGCTGCCCACGGCGCCAACTACGCCAAGCAGAGAACCACGCTTCACCGTCAGGTCAACGTCTCGAAGAACCACTTCGGAGATTTCTTCTCCGGAGGGCTTTCTTGACGTCCAGGCGAATGTGCATTTCTCAAGGCAGATGAGTTCGTCTGGAGAAAGATTAAAAGGAGAATCTGAGATCAAACGAATCAGAATGCTTCATTTTTCTGCTGCCCCGAATATCTCTGTGCTAAGTGCTTTGTTTAAGTCGAACGTGTTTAGGAAAGATGCTTTTAGTAGCTAAGTCAGTCAAGGCTTGCCTGCTGGTAGTCTGTCATTTGGTATTTGTCTCCTTAAGTGGAGACGCGGCTTTCAGCGATTTTTATTTCCTTTTTTCATAAAACATTTCGAGCACATTCGAAATAATCTAATGACTGCTCTCACAAAGTTTCCATGTAATGTCGGTAAAAAACGATTTTCAATATGTATCTTTCTTTTCAATCTGCAAAAATGCTGTAAGGATACAAAAATGTCAGAGGAGGCTTCATAAACATTTATTGTGTTTGTTTCTTGCGTGTTACAGGTCGACATTTTTAAAATTAATTTTTGTTAAGCACTACTTCTGGTTTTGAATTTTTGCAATGCTGTGCGCGGTGACGCATCTAAATTTAGAATCAAGCTAGATTCAAGAAAATAATTCACAAATGGGAAAAACCAGGAGTGCTTGACGTGCACTACGGTACAAGGAGAACAACAAACGAAACAGGGTCAGAACAGATAGACTAATTGTGGAGAAATATGCTCGGCAAGGTATCTGGGCAGAAAACCATAACGGATAAGAATGCCCATCGTTCGAGCGTTCCCGTAGAATGCACAGCCGTTGCACTTCACAAAACAATTTTTAAGGCGAAAGGATTTAAGGGCCATACTCGCGGTGACGGTGTCCACTAGGCTCATCTTGGCGCAGTGCCAGCTGCTACCCTCCCCCTCACCGGCGCGCATCCTGCTCGCACCCCCAGCAGCAAGCGCATGCGCATATGCGCATAGCTACAGTGACGTCAGTCGCACCGCTTGCCTCAGTGGCAGCAGTGGCGCGCGGCGCACGCACAGCTGTGTCTAGCAACAGTATAGCAACAGGCAGTTGAGTTGACACAGTAATCAGGAAGGCTTTCGCCATGCACGCTTTAGACCCACACAGTGTCCCTGTAGCTTCTTTAAAGTACTTACCGCTCGATTTCAGGAATGAAACGACAGAACAGCATAAAAAATGCGAGGAAATTATGCACAAAAAATTCGCAAAAAGGCATTTTTATCAATTTTTAGGACTTCGAATGCAGCGCCCTCCCTTAAATAAGGACAAGCGTGAGGGCCTCACACTCAGGCAGGTATAAGAATGCATTATGGGCGCTAGAAATGACATTCATTCACTCTGCCTGTCTGATTTCAGCAACTACTTTACTGCCGTCTCATCGTAACCACATTGAATTTAGAGCGAAAGCTCCACTCCTCCCTTACAAGGCTGGACGTCTTACGGCCATGAAATTTGACCTCCAAACCATCAGGAGTGGAGGCTTGGCTCTGACGTCACGCCACCTCACTCGCCATGTCCCGCACACCTGCGCGTGTTGAGCCGACGGCGCTCGCTCGCCTCGCAACTATCTAATCACATCACTCGCTGCGTCTCCCCGCAGCTGCGCATACGTAGCCGACGGCACTCTCGCAACTGCCGGAAATGGCTTGACGGGCCGTTCACTATATAAAAGCGTGTGGCTAGTCTTACCTTCACACAAAGCCACGCATGAGCAACGCGCCGAAACCAGTGCTTTGACGATGTACCGTCGCCGTCCAAACCAAACCACTAATATGCGGTAAAGCTTAATCAATGCTAAATCATGTCTAACCATGGTTGACACAGTTTAGTGTGTCTTAAGACGTTTAGACGAGTTGAATCACAGCTAATTTTTCACTGTGCTGCAGCTATTATTTAGTTGAGCTTACTGTGTTTAGAACGCGCCACGAAGGAGTAGTAGTCCGAAAGCCGTGCAATGAACTCCTTAATATTAGACAAAGAATACACACACCCGGTGTACAATCGGCGCCACCTTAGCAGAAAAAAGCACAGGTGATCATACGAGGTGATGCGACAAATCTGCGTTAGCAGTACCTTTGGTTTCACATTTCCTGTCTACAACAGTCGCCTTCGTGTTGTGGCCTTGAACGGTATTTCACCGTCCCGTTTACATTCCGGTACTGAGTGCGCTTCTGGTGGGTGGAAGTGAGTGGACTGGTTGTGGGTAAGGCCTTCTCTAGAATGGAGGTGATTCCTTCCAGGTGGGCGACCTTCTGTATAATGTAGTTAGGTGATGGAAAAGGTGGATAGTAGTGGATGGAGGAGGGCGGAAGTTGGTGAGTGAAGTTTCTGCCGGGTAAAGGTGGGTTTTGTTGGGGTCGGTGGAGACTGGTCGAGGGAAAAGGTGGGCCGCTAGTGAACAGAGACCTTCTGGAAGATGGAGGAATTAACCAACACCAGACGGACAGATTTGGAGGAAGGGATTGTAGTGATGCTAAGATATTAAAACGTCACAAGTATGTAGTTGTGTTCTTTCAAAGTCATCATGATGAAGATGAATTTTCATGGAGCAAGGCCATCTCTGGCCAAAGAGCGTCGAAGCATTTTTCTTCTACTCAAGGTGGATCACCCATTCCTCAAGCATTTCATCCTAAAGAACCGGAGCACTAGAAAAAGCACTAGGAATTGAAGGAAAAGCTTGAATTCTTTCTGTCACCGGTGGATACCCAGCGGCACTGAGGATCAAACCCCGCATCTTCCGCATGCGAGGGGCATGCTCATACGACTAGGCCACCGCTGAGGTTTCTGTTGAAGTTTGTGGGAACTTCAAAAGTGGAACTCCTGCAATAGATGATAATTGGTTTTCCTCTAGCTATTCAGCGCAGATTATTTAGCTATATAAACGCAAAAACGCCATACCCTGCTGCTGCGTACTGGACACACCAAGCGTCATGCACGCGTGAAATGTTAGTAAAGAAAATGGGCATTTGTGGCCGCCTTCCCGCTCACAATCTTACAGCTCTATTCGACCCGAGTGTCTTGTCAATCACGCATTCAAACTGACCATTTTTTATAGCGCCCTTCCAGGTCCACGCTTTCAACTACACGCGCAGTGCTACGCGTACCTTGCGCTCAGGCTAGCGCCTACCCTCCGCCACCGCAGAGCCCTATAGTGCTCCCTGAAGCTGCATTAGCAGCCTGCAAAACCGGATGCGCACCAAAGAGAAACTCACGGGGAATTCGAGACTTAAAGTGAGGGGATACTCCACGGGCTGACAGCAGTCACAGAACAATTCAGAGCAGCCGATGGCAAAGCGGACATGCCTTTTGCAGCAGAGTTATAAGAAAATGCACCACCAGGACATGTAGACAACACCTTAATAGCTCTGACTGAAGGTTTGAAGCAGCATTAGTGTGTGTGAAACCGGAATTCAGAATTTTATCCGCCAGCTTTTTAACTACGAAGCCTGCCTTCGTTGTCCGGCGCGCTCTTTATTAAATTCGAAATCCGTGTTAGGTCGAAAAAGAATACCATTTTTAACGCGCACCCATGTATGACGCGAATCAGCTGTAACTACTCAGTGATATAGCTACAAGTTATATCTTGCGGTCAAGCAAGATTTCTGACCAGGCCGAGGCGCCGATAACAAAAATTGCTTCAAAACTATCTCGTACACTAAGCACCATGCGCTAACCACGCTTCATGGCAGTGAAACAAGAAAAAAATATAACTTGTGAAGACGCAAAAAGACGGCCGCTGTTTTCCGCTGCCCCTACCGTTCGGCTGGACCTTGTCCATTGGCGGGCCTATGGGGGCATCTCTCTCCTCTTCTGCGCACGCTGCCGAAATGCGCCTGAGTCCCAGCGAGGCCTGCAGCAGATGTGCAGAGAAGTCTCAAATATGCAGGTATAAAAGAGCCTAAAACAACCATTTTCTCATCCGTCTATTAACAAAATGTAGCAGTTCTCCACTACAGTGCTTAACGCCCTCAAGCTACACATTGGTCATGAGAGACGCCGGAATATTTTGTCAACCTGGAATAAATGAAAATAAATGAACAAAACTTAACTGAACGCGCATCTGAAGGATGGGGATAAAATGTATAGTCGAGAACTCTATTTACGCCACTGCTGTCCTGGCGCTTTCCGCCAGCTCTTGCAGGCTGTCTGTGTCCGAGCTGGATAGCATGTCCTCCCACTGGGCTTCCTCCGATAGCTCTGTTTGGGTTTTTCTGGCATGCGCATACAGCCTGGCGTTCTTAACGCGCGCTGACGTCGCACAAGACGCGTTTTTTTTTGTACAGTTAGCCTCCAAATTAAGATAGTTCCGCGCAGGCAGGATGAAACCCACAACTTGACATCAGCAGCCCAGTTCCACATGCTCTCTGCCGCCGCGGCTGGTTCTTAAGTGCAGCAATTACCCATATCCTTTAGCGGGAAGCAGAGGTGAGGAAGTGCTGTTTTATATGTATAATGAATTTTGCCTGCATCTTCTTGCGGCAGGGCGAAGAGGACCACGGTTCATGACTGAGACCGCCTTTAGATCTATTAAAATTTTCTTCATGACCCGACCCGGAAGCCATAGACAAGGGCCTTGTCAAACAAGAGAGGAGTCGCGAGACAATGGTCATTGTCTTGCATCGGTACTTACGAGGATTTATTAGGGACTATGGAGGTAGAGAACTCACAAGATAGGAATGCTACAAGCAGATAAGGGAAGGGAAATGAAATGAGGGGCTCGTTACGTAAACTGCAATATACTCTCGCGCTGTGCATTGCACATCGTCTTCTTCTTCACTACTATCGAACTAATACTGCGCTTCATGCGTTTGATTGGGCCATGTTGTGGGAGAAACATGAAACTAGAGAACCATGCATTGGCACTGACAAATTTGCTGCAGAAACGCGGCACTGGAGCATAGACCGACGGCGTACATTAGGTAAGTTGCCATTGATAATAAAAAAAGTAGAATAAGCGCATAACTGGCTCCTGGGTCAGTGGACACCTCAATCGCACTTTCAGGTATACGTGGCGGTGGTGTCCACCTACAAGAAACTGCTTTCGCACAAAATTTCCTGCTTAGGAATGCTAAACAATTTTTAATTTGTGTTGATCAATGCTACGATAAAAGTGTGAATATTTTATCGCTTAAATATAATTGATTATAAAGCAGGAGAGAAAATAACCGCATGCAGCCTATGTTATCCGAACCCACTGCTTCCGAATTTCGCGTCCGGTGCTCTACCAACTGAGCTACGGCAACGGCTGTCCAATCTGCTTTCGGCGGTAGTTATGCTTTGTGTAGCCTAGCCTTAAGAGTTTATCAGTGCCACCCTCGTTAGCTTGGGTTATGTTAAGTTATGTTAGGCGCAATATAAATGAGACTTTACAGCTGTCTCCATAGCTCAGTTGGTATCGGACGCGAAATTCGGAGGCCTTGGGTTCGGATAGCAGCGGTCGCATGTGGTTGTTTTCTCTTCTGCTATGTAATCAATATCCTTTAAGCAAGGAAGTAATTACCCCATAACTTTCCCATTCAATACCGCCCCAAATTCGAAAAAGTAAACATTCCCCTATGCTTCTTAGTCTTGGTGGTTGTTGGCTTCCTTCAAAGAATTGCTACAAGAATGCTACTATATGCAGTGGTGTAAAAATACAGCCACTTAAAACTTTCAATAAAATATACAATGCGGCGGAAAACTTAACTAATTTGTTTCCTTCATTAGACTGTAGGTGAAAATTGTTCTTTTACGCAACCTACGTGTAAAACTTCATTCGTTCTCTATCATTTGTATTTTCCAAAATTCCAAAAGTACATTTTTAGCTACCTAAACTGTATTAGCAGGTGCAATAACCCTTGCGTGAACTAAGTGAGCCGCACCCGTTTGATCTACATGATCTACATAATAAGCTACATTTTCCTTGTGCGTATATTCAAGCTACATTTTACTGAATATGGACTTAAGTCTCCAACTCCAGTGCTGTGCCAATCTCGTAGAAACTCAGACAACTGGGCGTTCAGGGTTTCTAACAAAACCCAGAAAAAGGAAAGGAAGCTTCAATTAGAGCCTGTTTTGTTGATAATTTTAATCCGCGCACAACTGTTGCGCTAATAAATTTCTCATATAAACCAGCGCCAAGAATAGCGTACAGGTGAGGACAAAAGTAAACGGAACACGGAACAGTCTCCGAATATTCTTCATATGTTGGCTAATTGAATTTCCATCAGTAGTATGTACATGCTGGTACTGGACGTTGTCGCTTTTTCAAGGACACCGTTTTTTTGTTGTGATAGCTACACTACGCCAGCCACTTCGCGAGATCAGCATGGCTGCGCGCTGAGGCATGGCACCACCGCTCCGCCAGCTGTGAGCATGCGCGGAGTGTTGTCATAGCCCGCAGCTGGTGTGCAGGCCGCGCGCCTCGCCACTGCGCCGACGGCGGAGCAGAAGCCACCCGCCTCGTCAGTTGTGCTCATGCGCGGAGTGACGTCAGAGAACGCAGCTTGTGTGACGCGCCACGCGCCTACATTACGCTAGTATTTCGAGCCTTCAGCGTGGCGGCACCGTTGCCACCGTGGTAGCTGCCGGCGGCGCGGCGCGCCAGCGAAACCGAGTGGGGGAGGAGTGGAGAGGGGGAGAGGTGGGGGGGGGAGGAGCGTGAATCCACGTCCAGGGACGAAGATGAAGAAGGAATGCCCAGCGAAACGCAGCGGCGAAAGACTGACATCGCAATTCGACTGAGCGAGTTCCACTCGGCCAGCTGTAGCTGTCGCGTCCCTCCAGGTTTAACCAGAGCTAAACCACAGCCATTTTCATTCCCAATAGGAAAGGCGTGATTGCTCATTGAACGGAATAGCATGCGCCGTTTACTTATGTCCGCACCTGTATTGACAGTGTAGGTCAAATGTTTCCAGGACACAAGGTCTGCTTTTCTTTGGTATATTCTGGCCAGATGCCGACAAAGCTATCAAGGTTGTAAGAGGTTAGAGCGCTGCTTCTTTTACGCTCTACTGATATTTAGAGCCTCCCGGGTGTTGCAACTGCCAGACTATACAGCTCAGAAGCAGACCCTGTGGCCTGGGAACTTTTGACGGACTCTGTGCATCTTCTGATGAAGTGTGCACACAACTGCGATCACAGTCGCACGTTTTAGACCCCACATACATCTCAAAGTGGTCTTCACTTCTAAAATTGCGATCTACACTACGCTGCACCTTAATATCATGCGCTTGTGAATGCACGGACATTCACACATACGGGGTAGATCTTACATAGATGGCACAAATTGAATTCGTACATTAGGAAGCAATAAATAAATAAAAAGTTGTTAATCACAATAATAGAATTGAAGTGCTCTATTGCGCGGCTAAAAATGTGGAGGTCACCAGTACGCGGCAGAACTTTTGTATTCTTTCGTTATTCAGAAATGAAGGCGTAGGTAGTAAGTTGTATCTAAATAGAGACCATTAACGAAGCAACCATCTAGTGGTCGCGCTATACTAGCAAAATACGAGCACAACTCAAGGCGTAAATAAAATGGAGGCAAGAAAAAACAACATATCATTAAGGGGAGCAAGTCACTTTGGAAAGTTGATCTTGCGGTAGGTTTCGTCCAGAAGGAGCGAGCATATGTGACTGAAATGTGCTTTTGGGGAAGCGATGGCACATTCCTTGTCGCCAGCCGCCATGAAGCATGCTAAATATTATTTATTTATTTATTTATTTATTTATTTATTTATTTATTTATTTATTTATTGTAATACCCGAGCACGACAAGTGGCACCACGGGGGGTGGGAAGGGGGGGGGGAATAACACATTATGCAAACGGAAAAAGGTAATTGCTACATAAACAATGCAACCACGAACCCAACATCATTACAGCCCAACAACAGCATTCACAGAGATGAAGAGATAAATCACATGACATAAGTAAGACTCCCTCTTCAGGGAGTCTCTACCAATTTCTTATGGACCATGAGAAAAAAGCATACTTGCACATTTCTGATTTACAGTTAGTTCTCTTCACCTTTAATGGATGGTCACGGCCTAGCGAAACAGTTTAAACCATCAACACTATTGTGCGGCCAGCAAGAACTGTAAAATTATCTGTTGGAATCTACTCTTTGCAAATTAAATTTTGGAATATTCCAAAAAAAGAAAGGTGCGCATCATAATCTCTGTGACAGAGGTGCTTTAGAAGCTTACACGCTAAGCATAACTCCCCTTCCTTCCCTTTTATAGGCTGTTTTTTGAATGCCTTCTTAATAGCCTCTCTGTGGGGCAGCTCAGTGCCGTCGGACTCACCATGAGCACCATCCTGAGGCTGGCCACGATGTTGCTGTTAATGGGATCGAGGAGTGACAGCGCGTACACGCAGGAGAAAGAGAGGCCGGCGGTGAGGCGTTGGTCGGGGTAAAAGTAAGCCAGCGTTGTGAACAGCACGGTGGACATCTGTGTACACCGAGGGAAGCATCGCTTAATTTTCCAGCATATGCGTGTGGGGGAACATTGTGACGCGTTTACAGTGTATGTGTGTCTGTGCCAAAAGCAAAAAGACACACCTATGCACCTATGAACAGCGAAGCTCTAGAAAGAATGCTACAAAAGATAACGAAGAAATCCTGCAATGGCATGGGTATAATATATTGGTTCCAGCTTAGGCAGGAAGTCTTTTTTTTTTTTAGTACGGCTAATTCATGGCAAGGGAACTGGCAGATACTGCTGAATGCCGCCGAAAATGCGGTTGAAGATGAAGGGCACTGCGAGCATCCTGAAGCACCTGCGCGGTGCCACCTTGGAATTAGACTACAGGAAACAGTAGCATTGCTCCACTGCAGTAGTGACATAAATAGGCGCCAGCCATGCAGAAAATTTACGCCTTTACCTCTTGGCAAAAAACACTCTGATATCTATGTGCACCTAGGCCATCAATGAAACCTGAGGGAAACGTCTTACCGTTCTGTCTAAGTGAAATTATAAGCCGTGAGTTTCCTGCCTCTTATGGCGCATGTTGCTCCTCTCCGCCACACACACACACACGCACGCGCACACACACACGCACGCACACACACATATACCTTACGCGATTGTTTGTGCGTTAGCTATTGTGAGAGTCCAATTAACTTTTATAGTGTCATAGTATTGAGCGCCCTGCCCCTTCCCCACAGTCTCGCGGGCTTTCTTATAAATACACCGTCCCAGCCAGCCGAACCTACGTCTTGGCACGCTTCAAAGTTTGCCGAATACGCCATCGCCGCCGGCGCTATCGCCAAAACACTAACACGCCGCGCGGTTACTGCCGCGTAACATCTTGCCGCTCTGCCAAGGTCTGCACTGAGGAACGCTTGAAGGAGTGCAAGCAATCTAAATACACTGAATTCGAAGAGTAGATTTATTGATCGAGAGGAGACGACAAGCACCCGAAGCTTTTAAGGCAGAGCGGGCCGGAACCACCAGATGCTACAAACTGCTCAAGCAGGAGACTGATGCGCGGGCTATCAGCGATCGCGTTCTTGTTGCCACTGAAGCGATGGCACATACCCACAATGGGGATTGGCCAGGGTTAGGAGCAGATCCAAACAGGAGAAAAAGTCACCCAGACTTATCTCAAGCGGCTTATAAATAAAAATTAAGGAATCTGGAAAAACGAAGAATGAATTTTGAGAGATTCTGAAGAGATTGTAATGAATTTAGTGGGAAGAAGAAGGTGAGGGTTAAAATAAATTTATTAAAACCTACTACTAAATAAATACGCTTTGAGGGAAGCGGAAAGGGAAAGAAGAGTTAACAATAAAATCCCCCGGTCCTGGTAATATAACTGGGAAGAATCTCACACATAAGATTAAGAGCACATGCTTTGATGGTTGCACCGAAGGAGAGGAGGACAGCAGCCCTAATCGAGCTATAGGAGTTTGCAAAAATACTTAATTCTCTGCCTTGCAAACCGCTGGAAGGAGAGGATGAAATAGTCTTAGGATTCAGCGTGCCCACATGACGCACATAGATTCGAAGGCGTGAACCCAGAACGGCACAATTAAAGATTGAGACGAGGAATCCAGCAGCGCAATAGTGTCATTGAAAACCTTACATCGCCTTGAAGCACATGTCGAAGCACACGTTGGACCACATGTCGAAGAAGCGCGCCTGGAGATTGGCCTTTATTTATTGTCTTCCCTACAGTGTGTGCTGCGGGCGGCGCCAATGCCGACGACACGAAACTGAGGGACCAGCTAACAAAAGCGATGAGCGATGACAGTAAAGCGCGGCAGGCGCGTCATCTTCATATTGTTGTTTACAACTTGTGCTGCGGACAGTGCGAAATTGGGGAACGAGCTAAGGGCAGCTATAGCTCTAAGTCTGTCTTTCGCCTAATTCAATCCAAATTGATGCCACTGATGAGTACGCCTCGCTTCGTAAGCACGTTAGAGCGTCCTCGCCTTCCCTGTGCGGTAAGAAGGAAGCTGGCGTAGGTGCACAAAACCCACTTTATTACTGAATTTTGATGTTTGCTTTCTTTTCTGCTCTATACGCGATAACAAATGTTTGTTGTCACCGTAGTGTACTTCTGGAGGCGGCATTTAGTGTGTACGTCTAACTTTTTTCATATTTTGTAGCTTAGAGCAGCTCCACTTGAAGTGAAAATAAAATTTCTACAATTCTAAAGTGACAATAAATCCACTGAGGCAAAAAAAAAAAAGAGTGGCGCAGAACTGATACGAAGCTGCGAATTCATGTCCAAAGTAAACCATTTGCAAACACACAAAGCACGTAACATTCTTTCAAAAGAAGGAAAACGTGTTCAAAAGAAAAGTTTCTTTGCACGTGAGCGTGTAATATGGTTGGTTAATGCACCAAGCGGTTTCTTTACACATACGATATTCACTTATATCTTAATTCTTACGCGATAGTGCCACATTTTCGAGCAATCATGAGGGGGGGGGGGGGGGGGGGGGGGCACGAGCCATTCATTTACGATATGCAGAAGGACTAGCGCATAGTTTTTTTTTTCTAGAGGGTGCTTCAATGTTCGCCAAGATTAACACTTAAACACCTTCATATGGGTCCCAAGTATGTTTACACCGCAAGGTAAAGAAATTTGCATGCGACTGACGTATTCAATTTAACGAAGCTTTTTGAATTGCGCGGCCTTTTCGCCTTTACTTTCGCGTCAGTTGCGCAAGTTTGCCCGTGTTGACAGATTATACAGCGAACCGATCATAAACAGTCCACTATAACTGAAAACACACCTTTTGTTAAAGGGAAAAGAACAGAAAACAAAAATACCAATATCGCCTCCAGAGTGTTTTCACAAGCTAAGTGCGATGAGGTCAAGACAGTCGTTTTATGCGGATCCCTGTTCAAACAAATTATTGTCACTTCTGCAGTCTCGCATGTTTTCTGTATTACTTGTATCTGAATAACACTGAACATATAAAATCTGTTAGGATTATGCGGACGGCGTGCAGAACACGCCTAAACCATACAGAAAAGTTAAGGAAAATTCAAGTATTATGATTTTTTTACGTCGTATAGACCCCACATTACAACAATTGGGTATGCCTGCACACAAAAAGATAGCTGTACAGATGTATGATATCCTGCCATTTTTCGTTTTCTAGTACAAGGTGAAATCGACTGGAAGTTCCAGTTGCATATGGAATGGAAACTTGCAATTTTCACTACGGAGAACTGCATCTGTATCGTCCCTCGGAAAAGCATCGTTCCAGTCACAGCACGTGACATCGATTCGTTTGATATCGTGGGCTGTGGATGACTCTGGGGTTGCTCACGGCAGCGAGAGGAAGCTGTGTGCCGGCACTCGGGTGCGCGTTTCCGTTTCGGGGGCGTCTCGCGTTTAACGAGAGTGCAGGGTTGAGGTGTAAAGTGCGAACGGATGGGTACTCGCAGCGTCTGCTTGTACCGCGCCTATAATAGGGCGTATGTGTTGAGAGCGGAGTGGAGTCTTACGAGGAAGCGAGTTAACCAAGCTTTGGTAAATAGCGCTGTACTCTCACAATTCACAGAACTCAGGGTAGCGGTGTGCGCGGCATATGCAGCGTGTGATGCAAGCACTGTGCAGTAAAAATCCTTGACAAACCCTCGAAACATAAAACATCGCGAATAAGCATAAAACGAAGCATACCGCTTAGCGTTGTTGCTTAGGTTAGTGCGTTAAGCAGCATAGAGTAACCATTGCGTTATTAAAACAAAAAACTTTTTCTCGACAATAAAAGTGTCTTCTGCTGCCGAGCAGAGATCAAGAAAGCAGCAAAAATCTAATTTTCTATCTTTAGCTAAGCACAACTATTGCGTGGAGTTTTCCTTTCATTGCTAACCACAAAGCAGGAGAGTAAAGAGCAACGCTTACCACCGAACTGGACGACACGAAGAGGCAGTCGAGGAAACCGTCGACGATGTTGCAAGCAAACTGCTCGTTCACTTCACGGCGCCTTAGCTCTGTGACCGAATCCACGAAGGCTTCCTCCCAGGCGTAGAACTTCACAAGGCGCACAGAAGACAATACATCTGCGATCTTCTTAAGACGAGCGTCGTGCCATTTTAGCATACGCATCTGTGGGAACGAGCAGCCAACGTTATTTTGCTTACTTTTTCTAACGTGCCCCTATGTTAGAAGAGAACCTGACCGTCGGGACGATCGGCGCCAAACGTGCTGTGGCTGACAGCATCGAGTCAGTATTCATATACATTCTACCTTTGTTTTTAGTTTCCAATTAGAGGCAACACACATACAAGATAACTAAACATGAAACAACGAAACGCATCTCCGCTTAAAGTTCAGGTTGAAGCACAGAAGCGTTGACCAAAAAAGAGTCGCTTCACTTGACTACTGGGAAAAGTGCGCTGGCAAGGTGGTAAAACGTTAGAACTTCAGTACCATATGGTGAGCCAACGTTTATACACGTCATATACCTTTGTTTTTATTTCCTAATTAGAGGCAGCCCTTATCCCACATAACTGAAAAGGGAACAACGAAGAACATCTCCAATGTATGAATATTTACGTTTAACGTCTGGCTCAAGCAAAAAATTAAAGGTGAACTACTTTGTTATTAAAATATTGGGCATTATTATTAGTTATTATTAATTAATTTGAACTCATTCGCTAGTAATTAAATATGCTATTTACAAGTAAAATAAGCTCATTGTTATTTTTATTGCCTTCAATTCGGGGGGAATTACGAGTAATTTACAAATTTATTGAATTCCTCAGAGTAATTAGCGAAATTTTAATGCTTTATTATTCATTTAATTGTCATATTTAGTAAATCGGTCATTTAGACTTTCCATTAAATCATTATTATTCATTACAAATTATTATTAAACTCTTACTGGATAACCGATAGTTAATGAGAATACGCTCGTTCTACAGCCCGTGGTGACAAACGCCACTCATGATGAACGAAATGCTATTGCATTAAAACCGTTGGGAAAAAAAGAATTGCTTCGCTTGACTACTAGGAAAAGCGACCTGGCAAAGTATAAAACCATTAGAATTTCAGTGGTAGTAGCAAAGACCTGTGTTAACGGTCAAATAATTACTTGCTGTGTTCAGAGATCATACCGACACTGCACGTCGTGCTAGTCTGAAAACTTAGCTAGTGCTTTGGATTGGTGGTTTGCTTATACGCTATGAACAGCAGCGGCAAAGCAGAGCAAACTACGTTTAATTACACACTTCAGTTTATGAGTTCCTTGTGCTGGGCCTCCTTTTGGTTTCAGGTTCTAGTGACGTTAACAAATTTTAAATTCCTTTCCAGTTCTTAGTAACGACATTCGAGTGAATTATGTCACGGCAAGAGGGACACGTCCTATTATATCACGAAAACTGTAGTTCAGCCATTTCACCTCTGCGCACAAAAAAAGGAACATGGATGGAGATAAAGGAACCACAAAGCGCTGTGGTGTCAAATTAAAAAGCTTACACATTGCTCCGAAACCTTGTTGCACTGTTCTGGCATTACGGCTCTCATACCGAAACCTTTGGCTCTGCGTTACACAGAGAATAGTTGAAGATCTGGACGTAAAGAAAGAGTAAGAGCTTGTCTGTGTGTCTGTTCTGTCCAGTGTTTGGAACGCTTTGGACACAAAATGAATGCGTACCAACCAGCCCAAATTTAAGCTTTAATCAGGAGACCGTAAAGATAGAAAATGTACTTTTTTACCGAGCTTAGCACGTACTCCTACTGATGATCCGCCTACTCACCCTCCCCTAAATTTACAGTGAAAAGCATTGTCAAATGGAAGAAAAAGAAGAGAAAGTAGAGATGGAGTGCTCTTCTTACCCAGAACGTCCTCTGCACGTTGACTGAGGGAATCAGTAGAAGGAAGGTGAATAGCTGCCAGCACACACAGCATAGTACGGGTAGTGTCCCCACCCGTCGCCAGAGGGCGTAGAGCACCATCAGCGTACACAGAAGACCTACGGCCACTTTGGGCACCCCGGCCACGGCAATGGAGAGGCGCGAGCACTCAACGGCCAGAAGAGAGGCCACGTGACTCGCCGGATACCTTGAGACCACGCACGGACTCATGCGCGTCACCTGCAGGGTGTCCACATGTTGGTGTGCCTCTTAGCTCAAGTTGGTCACGCCACGCACTTTCGTACAGTTACGCGGAGTAATTAAATCTGGCGCTGTGATTGTTTGCGGACAACGTAGATTCAGCTAAGGCGTAAGTTTGTGTCCTGATGGGCTAACAATTATCTAAATATTTCTTTGAAACAGGTCAGCGCTAAACAAGACGTACACAAGGCGAGAGAACGACGACACGACACAGATGAGCGCTACTAACAACTGCTTTTATTTTTCGCTCCAGGGTGCGTATTTAAAGGCTTGTCATATCACATCATGCGCACAACCAGGGGGCGTCAAAATTTTTCATATAAAAAAGTTATGATGTATATCTTGAGTTTTTGGAACGGCAAGGGACAAGGTGGCGCAAGCAACTCCTAAACAACCGACTACGCTTTCGTATTGCCGCGCCCTGCTACGAAGGTCGAGGTTGAGATAACCAGATCTGACAATTAAATTGCCTCTTGTTCTGCAACTTCCTTCGCGTCATCCTGGACCCCGCCAAAACATGGTCAATTTTCCGCAGCCCAGTGGACCCCTCCACCTTCAAATCCCCTACTAGCCTCACAATTCAAGAAACCACCCATCCTTCCCGTTGGACGGCCAGACTTTCCATTCAACGCGCCGTGTTTCCGCCAATAGACGGGCAGCTCTAACCCGTAATTGGATGTCCCTGTCACCACGGAAGAAGTCTGTGTCTACCCGTGCCTTCCGTCAGAACACAGATCCGGGAGCCGACTGCATCACTAAGGCATATTCTAAATCTAAGCCTCAGTCACACCGAGGCCGTTACCGCCTATCTGAACGACGAATTGTGGGTCAATGCCAGGCAGTACTCCCGTGGCGACACCTCAAAATAAAACCATTCCTAAACCGGGCAAACCTCTTTCGTTGTACTCCCTCAGACCGATTTTTCTCTTGTTGTGCTTTAAATATTGACAAGGGTTTTAAAGCTGGCACATCGCCGCAAAATAAAATCGCTCGACCAATGGGAGACTTCACCACTCAGCTCTTGTTCAAAGATCCAGTCGGAAGCCGACCGACTGGCCGAAGCCACCGCCATGAGTCAGGACCTCTTGGCCGTCCCCTAGGCGGGGTACCTAAAACACTCCCCTTTCTGTTGGAGAATAAAAGTTTTCCAATACAAAAAGCATGTTGTGTTTGAACAAGCTCTAAGAAGGCGTTATCCACACTCGATTCCAACACTAATCGACTACACCAGCCTATTCACACGCACCACTATGGGCTGCCGCCCCGGAACGCCGGCCCAGCACGCCTTCATACTTGTGGAGAAATATGTCCTCACCAAGATTCCTCGCTGTGAACTCCTCAATATAACCCCCATCCTAAAAGGGTTTTTGATAATATCTCGCATGAAGTCAATATTTCTGGACTGAGTACTCTTAATTACGGCAAACTGACAATTCTGTACGGCGAGGTTTTCCTATCTGAAGGAACCGCTCCTCCAACCACCTCCTGCTTCAACGTCCTCAGCACCCACAACAAGGGTACCCACAGGGAGCAATTATTTTCCCCTGCTGTTCATAATGGCCGTGCCTTCTCTCCTAAGCTAACTTCGACTCTCTCCTGCATCAGCCCACATATAAATCGAGCCGAAGTGAACTGGTTTAAGGGGGTTTAACGTCACAAAGCGACTCAGGCTATGAGGGACGCCTTATTGAAGGGCTACGGAAATTTCTACCACCTGGGCTTCTTTAACCTGCACTGACATCGCACAGTGCACGGGCTTCTAGAATATCACCTCCATCGAAATTCGGCCGCCAAAGCCGAGATCGAACCCGCGTCATTCGGGTCAGCAGCCGAGCGCCATAACCACTGAGCCACCACTGCGGCAGACACTTTTCGATATGTGCATACGGCTTTTGCGTACCTTGGTGAAGATTGCGCCTTGACAAAGCGACTTTGTCCGGACCGCAAGGAGGTGCGAGCGCTCCGCCTCGATGCAACCCAGCAAGAACTCTGCGGCACAGCTCGCCACAAATAGAGCAGTCAGAGGGAGAAGCTCCGAAGATGTCTCCGAGTTGAGCAGCTGCCTGGAACAAATGAATCAAAACCGTAAGAAGCGAGGCGTACGCAGGCCATTACAATGATATGGAAAAATTTGTTTCACAGTTCACTACAGGGCTTTTAAAATAAGTACACTAGCAGAAAGTACCACATTGCCACACATTAAAGATAAGATGAATGCTTTTTCCATCAGCGATTGGCTGATAAGAGGCTCAAAGCTGCAACCGCAGGTTGACTGGCCCTCGCCTCACAACACGAAAACGACAGGTGGCACTGACAGCAAAACTTATGGAAGAGAAACACCATAAACGCAAAATTTGACATGGTATGTATACAATGTCCATAGTGAAGATACTTGGAAACAAAACCTTGTGCTCTGTAGTTGAATTTAAAGAATGGAAATTTACACAATCGTAAGAAATGCTGAAGCACTATGCAGTTCTCGCGCATTAGACACGCTGTCCGAAACAGGAATACATAATAATGTTAGATGACAGTTGCATATCAGTTCATAAATTATAAAGCTCTAATTCTGGGTATGTATCGCTTGCATTTTATTTTATTGTTAGTGCCCCACACGAGTATGCAATAATTTAAATAAGAGATTCAAGCTATAATTCCACGAGCACCTAAACCATTACAAAGAAAAGCTTCATGCTTCAAAATTGTTTGGCGCAAGAGGATGTTTATGAAAGTTGACTAACTCTGTTCCCAAACTAACCGTTATGCTCACCATTTGAATGCTGACCATAAGTGTGAGCATAATTCGTCTGCTCTCAAAAGGCTGACAGGAACAATCACGGCAGTGAATTCTGATTCGGTGGGTGGCGTTCTTGACATTGTTTTTGTGCTACTTCAGCCGATCATTTACACAATGACCAGTTTGGCCAACATCGGATCCACCATCATTCGTTTAAGCAGATTGATATACTACCACTTAACTCAATAATTCAATACTCCTCTAACAGTGTATTCATACCTTAAAAGCAGTTACCCTCTACGCTCATCTGTATTCACGCTGCTATCAAGTGACTAAAAAATTATAAGAAAAAAGGACCTTTGTTTATGTTAGGGATAAACTAAGGAATATCATCGATATGCAATAAAGCAAAGCAATACCTTTCCTGCCACTTTAAAAAAATGATAAAACCAGAATAATGTCTGCGTTTTTTTTTTCTGCGTAGGGACTGTTGTATTCCGAATGAATTATTTTTATGGTGCTCTTGTTTGGTGCTTTTATGGGCATATCTTTATTGTTAAAAATGATATTTTAATTGCCACTTTAATGCAAAAGTGCAATGTATCGATATGTATGTAAATAATTTCAGTGATGCTTGTAATTTACATTCATGAGGACATAACTCCATGGATCCTAAGCTTAATTTAGCTATGAATTCAAATCCTAGTCCAGTCATGCCTCTGTAATGAATATTTGAAAATAAAAATGATATAATTAGTCAACCAATTATTACACTGCAGTAGTTAATACGCGAAAATTAACAGTACCGCATTGTACAACAGAAATCAGATTTAAAAAGTTGGCCAGTGCTTACTGTAGGATCGGTATCCTGACGAGAAGACTTGCGTAGTAGACTTGATTGGCCATTGTAGTCCACAGAATCTCGCGCCAGACAACCCGTAGAATCCAAAATAGGACTGTAGTTGGCCTTACATACCCGGAATATCTGAAGAGGAAAAAATAATGCAAATGTTTCCTAAGCCGTTATAAAGCATTTTCTTCTTTGTAATATGCTCGTACAAAAGCGTGGTGCGAGGGGCACATGGGTGGCTCTGTGGTTATGACACTCGGCTGCTGAACCCAAAAGACGCGGGTGCGATCCCGGGCGCGGCGGTCGGATTTCGATTATTGCGAAATGCTAGAGGCCCGTGTACTGTGCGACGTAAGACCACGTTAAAGAACCCTAGGTGGTCAAAATTTCTCGAGCCCTTCACTTCGGCGTCCCTCGTAGCCTGAGTCGCTTTGGGACGTTAAACCCCATAAATCAAACCAAAAGACAGCAAGGCTTTTTGTGATTATTTCATTCTTACAATACACTGTAGCCCTACGGGTTACGTTGGGTGTGGCTGTTACAGCAATAAGAAATCGGACCTCAACGTGATGGCAAGGAGAAGAAAATTTGTCTCGTCAGTGACTTAACTGTTCTCTAAAGAGCGCAAAGTATTATCGACGGGAACTTGTGGGCAGTATATCCTTCACTGTAGCCTTGACGCAGGTGCTCATGAAATAACTATACAAAAACCACTTTTTTAGCGGCATACTATTAAAAATAAGCTTCTCAAAGCTTAGGCCTTTCATGAAGCGTCACAAACCGCGTTCTTCTTTCTTATCGACAGACGACCATTAATTTTTTTCACGGCAAAAAGTTACAAAAAATTGTGGCCAAAGCTACAAGCACACCGTCCGTTTTGTGTCTATAGCCTCCTGCGCACATGCAACGTTCAGAACACGAAACTCCACCTGGGCTGCATCCGAGCTCTCTGGTGAAAGCGTCTAAAGTACCACGTCGTCACTGGCGGTTCTGTGATCACCTCGGCGGCCATTACCGCACAGGTGCTCAAGCACAGCTGGTAATCGCAGTAAGTGCCACCGGATCACGCCTCCAGATGGTAACAAGGGCCACGTATTCATCAAACACGTGTGTGCGCGCGCAACCGCTCATCCAGCGCACGGCCACATGACTTACGCTCCCTCGTCGACCTACCTTCCTCTTCTCCCCTCTACTTTTCCTCCCATTTCTCTTTCTTCTCCCCCCCCCCCCCCCCCGTCCCATGGAATGAAACAGGAGAAGAGGGCATAGCGACGACAACGCAAAATCAAGGGAGCAGGGCTATGACCGCTAGCACTAAAAAAGAACACGTGCCTTTTATAAACAATATTGTCGAGAACTACTGAACGCTGGAAGTTGCACGGCGGGCTGCGAAAGAACCTTAAACCATTCCTTCTCAAGAACTCCACGTGAGCGTTCTCCTCAGCATAAAAAGCGAATAAAGCGCTAAACTAGCACTTCTGCTGAAATCGTTCTTGTTTTCTTTTGGTCTCCTTACTAGAAAGCGTTCTTGTGGGACAAGATACAAATTTTGGAAAGAGTAGCTTTGACCGACGCAGGTTGACATTCGGACATACGGTTTGTTGTGATATCATACAGCATGTAATTCGTCAGACAAAATTTGTCTTCTCCCTAAAGCGATAACAAATACATACTTTCGTTGCAACTTGTCCAGGGCGTTCATCTGGGTGCGAGCAAGCATTGCTTTGCAAAGGACGGGCATCTCATCCCGAATTACCTTGGCACGAAATGCGGCGTTCCAGATGTGCCTGAAAACAAAAGTGTTTCAGTAGTGGTTTCATTCGTTTCTCAATACGTGTGGTTCGTCCTGTCATAGAATAGTTCCTTTATTTTGCGGCTCATAGTATGGCACTGTTCGCATCTCCAGTAGGAACGCAAGGAACAAGTCGGCAAGAATGGCGTTTCTACGGATGGCGAGATATTTCTCGGATTCAGCAATGCAAGATCTAACGGTATCTGGGAAGAAATCGGCATGTATGCTAAATGACCGATATAGAGCAGCGTACGGTGTGGCTGGACCGTCGAAGGCCTACTCCTCATTCCATACACCTCTTTCTCTTCCTTACCAAACCAACTCCATCAACAAACAGGATCGGACCTTCTTCTCTCAATAAACAATTCATTAATTGATTTAACGGCTCCTCCAATGATCAGCAGTGAGGCAGAAGAATTCCTCTGCGTATTTCTTGCCACAAAACTCGAGATGAAAGATATGATGTCAAAGCAGAAATGAAGCAGACTGCATATTCGCCCTGATTACACCATGAGCGCATTAACTAAAAACAACATTCGGTGAAAGTTATATTGCCTGGAAGTTTGACTTATGGTAAAGGATGTTCGTCGGTAGACAAGGTAAATTTCAAAAGTAATATTTTTCAATTTAGATGATGGTTTCTTCAAGACCATTGCTATCGCATTGGCGGACTTCATTAAACTCTGCTAATTAACTTTTCGCTAGATGCCGTGGTGGCCCAGTGGTTATGGTGCTCGGCTGCTGACCCGAAAGACGCGGGTTCAATCCCGGCCGCGATGGCTACATTTCGATGAAGGCGAAATTCTAAAGGTCCGTGTACTTGGCGATGTCAGCGCACTTTAAAGAACCCAAGGTGGTCGAAATTTCTAGAGCCTTTAACTACGGCATCCCTCATAGCCTGAGTCACTTTGGAGAGTTAAACGCCCAGAAACCAAACCAAACCGAAGCAAACTTCCTGCTAATTAACTTTGATTCTGGTCTTCATGCACCTTGGTTGAAAACCACGTCTAATAGATTTTCAGTCTGGTCTATCAGACTGAAGGCATCATCGCCGACAGCTTGAAGGTTTTCATAGTCTACATATATTATCATTAATCTAATTACGTACCGGCCTTGAATCTCATTCATCGTGTCTGAGAGGTATCCTGCTTCTTTAGCTTTTTGAAGGCCTAACGACAGGCTCAGGTCACAGAGAAGAACATTATTTCCATTTGTAGGGCACCTAACCACGCGTGCGTGGCGTCAAAACGTCTTTTTTTCATCTTCTCTGCAAAAACCTTCCTGTAGAACACCGCATCCGAACAATCCTGGAAGACGTGGTATACTCTCCGATTTTGAACACTGCAAACAGTCCGGCCCCGAAAGGCACTTCGCTACAGTGCGACGAGTACGATGCGCGTTAGTTTGTGCCTCAAAAACGTGGCACGATATGACGACAGGGATGCAGGTATACGTAATCCCTGATTAGTGCAGTACCTCACTAAAGATAGCGAACAATTCTTCCTTTTCAGTCGCTCAACATATGTCTAGTTTTCTTCAAACAAATATTAGTCCCATCGTTAGCAAGAATTAGGGAAGCCAGCAAGAAACAAATGGTTTGAAAAGGACGCCAGGTCTGTCACTGTTTATCACACAAAAAAAACGCTTCTGGGAACAATTTTCACTCAACCTTAGCACCACCAACACTGCTCATAGTTAATCCTTTCCTGCATTTTGTATTGCGTACGAAAGCATTACTCTGCCTCTGTATTTTTCAGGGTGCGATTTAAAAGTTTTGCAGTAGCTAGAAAAAAAAACTGTTTTGCACTTTTGCAGGCAAATGGTATCTAGAAATTTCAGTCAATAAGGTTGTGCGATACCTTACCTCAAAACAGCTGTGCATACGAGCCTCCGAAAAACCGAATGTGTGTCCTCGTTTCTGCTTCCAGCAACCTGCAAGAAAAGGCATGTGCTGCACTACACTTGCCACGCTACCCAGCAACACACGCGCCCAGCGCATTTGGTGAAAGTTGACATATGTTTGTCCCCCGCAAACTCCAATCCCCATCACTTTAAAATACTGGGCCAATGTTCTCTTTAATTCTGTTATTATTCGCATGGTATTAGCAAAGCCGCTGAACAGAAAGCGCGCAGAAAAGAGATAGCGCAAGTGCTGGCTCATTGAATGTTTACTACTTAATGGGAAGCAGATTAGCATAAAAACTCACTCACTGCTGAAACCTGAATAGAAAAAAGACGTGATGAAAGGGCGCATGCCATTCCAGATATCGGAAATGTTTTTCAAGACGGGGCTAAGGATGGCTGTCAGTATTCCGTTTATAACCTTGTACGCTTTCATAATCTCGGGCTAGCTGTGCTTTCTGCTCCTACACTAAATTACGAATCCTAAAATCATGACTAGAACACATTTTGTTCATTTCATTGTGAAATCAAAATAAGGCACCGTTTTTATTTATTTATTTATTTATTTATTTATTTATTTATTTATTTAATATTTACTTACTTCTCTATTTATTTGCGTACTCTCATAGCCTTAGACATTATCGAGAGGAGTGGCCTACACAAGGTAAAACAAGTCACTGAATAAACACAGTAAATGTTATTTGGAACATAAATTTCACCTTATCCTGAACATACATTTATCTAGTGCATCGCGAAAACGTGGGTTATTTTCAATGGCTGCAATTTCAAGAGGAAGATAGTTCCACTCGAGAGAACTCCGGGGGAGGTTAGACTGAAGACAGGCGTTGGTATTGCATTTTGCAATCCCGAACTTGTGACGATAATAAATGCGACGGAAAATCTATTCGGGTTATATGCATCTCGTATTTTTCAGCACCTATTTATGTCACAGCCGATTTTACCGATGTTAACATTGCTATTTCTTAGTAGCAATGTGTTTTTTGGTTCATATAAACACATGGGAATTTGTAAGCACGCCAGAAACGCTAACATCTTAATGGCAGCCAAGACTCTTTTGGCCATGCGATAACTTGATGAGTGCGAGTGAAAAGCGCTCCTCGTCTTTCTAACCTTCTTTCCTGATTCTCTATTCAAGTAACCCTTACTAAACTTCAACAACAGAGGCTGGCACCCAGAGAGACGAAGTTCTGCAGTAAAACCAGGGTTTCGTTTTTCGGTAGTTGGTTGTGCGCGGTGGGCGTTTCATCTTGTGTTTCGATTTTCTTTCTCATAACCAACATCAAGCTGCAAGCCACAGCTTCACGTGTGAGCTCTCTCTCCTATGTTCTCTGCTTAGTTTCCGTAGTTCGCTCTAACTATTCTCCCAGGTTACCAACTGGGCAATGCTGCAACCATAACTTTGGTAACGCCATAGGTGCGCGCAGATTTATTTCGTAGAAAAAGATTTGGTCCTTGACAGCGTTCATCCTCCGTGTAGTTCCTTGCTTTAACACATTACACATATACACGTTCCGCAGCCTCTGTTGCAGCCTTGCTAAAGGAGCTTGAGTAGCCAGCCCTCGTGCCTATTTGTGACTGACCGTACTGTTTTTTTTTCAAGATGTTTGTAGCCTAATGGGGGAAATCGTTCAATGAAACAGAGATCAAAATAGAATCAAAATATTTGGAACATGCTGGTTTACTATCAAGTGTTATTTGCTTGATATCCTTCATTGTTGCTACTCCTTAAATGTAGATGGAAGCCACGGCCATCAACGCAAGCGCTGATCTTGTGCTGCCATGCATCTTGTGCGGTCCTGTGAGCATTAATTAATGCCTCTCTTTCACGGTGCGCCATGCCACAATGGTAATTGATATAAATAAGTGATTTAATGGAATTTTAGGAATAGAGGATGCATTAACGCATAAGGACACAACATCATACGCTGTCTGCTCATAGCCAGCGCTAATCTATATAGCCATCGAAATGAAATGCTTTTCCCAGATAAAATGCTTCGAGAAATGAATTGTTGGGTCTATAAAATACTCACTCAACTTTTTTGTTTCACTGCGGCGTTTCCATCCAGACAAAGGCATGAAGAAGCTTTAACACCTTTCGGTGCACAAAATGATCGTCATCAGTGTTCTTTCTTTACTGGAACACTATCTTACTGGAATAATCTTGTTAATGATGGTGTTTTGCAGATAAATATGGGAGTATTCGCACCTCATTTATTCACTTCTTTAGATCAAATACGACATTACCGTTTCCTTCCTTTTACTTGTATGTCTTTCTTCCATTTGGTATCTTTTTATTCCTTAGTGGGCCCTTTGTAGCTTTTATTTCATCTATTATTGACGCTTAGGTTTTTTATTGCTTGAAAGTGTTTATTTCATTTATACTTTATGAATAATGTTCTTGTACACATGCACATTCTGTCAGCGTGCTAAAATCATCTACACGGGAGTAAACTGGGAAAGAATGGGGTATTCGACACAATATATTAGTTTTAGGAAGTGTTTATTTATGCAGTAGTGATGAGGGAAGGACATTTTCAATCCAAGCGGTGAGAAACGCTGCACTGAGAAAGTCAAGGAGATTCATAATTTGTCCTTCGTAATATTGAAATATAACGCGTTCAGTTCTCGAGAACAGTCATCCCTGAAAACGTCGCACTTCAAGTAAAAAAGACGAGCAAATTCACTACATTAGCTTGAAAGATTTCTGTTGTTACAAATGTGACCGACACCGCTTTGTAAGCAAAAACTAAGACGCCCATTATTTTTATGACGAATAGAAGATTTAAAGTCTGGATTTCACATAAATGGAAGTAGTTGCTAAAATGTCATAGTCTAAGCCTTCGACAAATTTGTTTTTATAATATCAGGTAGAGTGACGAATTTTTGGCTTAGTTATTCAATGTGGGTGCAAAAAAAAAGCTATAGCAGGGTTTTAACACATAGCTGAACCGAGTTCAACATGCAAAGGCATTTATTTAGGTTGGTTGGCCCATGATTTGGCTTCTCTGGGTCCTCGGCACGTCTGGCGGCGATATTAGTTCGTTAGCAGTGAAGGGTGGAGGATTGGGATGTGGGAAGCGCCGGCGACGAAGATTCTTGCAAAGTAATTACTGGAGCCGCGAGGCAAGAGGCACGGTCACAAGGAGCAGTTTCCAGAACTAGAGTCAGACGGCCGCGTAAAGAGCTTAGTCATAGGCGTCGACGCATAGACATCTTTATGACAGTAGCATTAAATGATAAAAAACAGGATGTCCAACGCACAATGACAGAGTGTGAATATTAGTTTCGTAGTTCTATTGGTTGAGCAAGATGAAGTTGTGTAATGCACAGCACGAGAGTGTATTGCAGTTTAACAGATGGAGTACGTAATAGGCTGCGGTGATAGCATAGTGCTCTAGGGCAGTCACCAGGGAAGCTGATCTGTTCGCGCTTCTGTGGGTTTGAACCCCAGTCGCAGCAGTACATTTATTTATTATTTATCATTTGGACGAGGTCATCCTCTAGGTGAAATTTCATATAACCTTCGTGAGCCAGTTTGACCTCGTAAAGTAGTGCTTTCGACCTGAAACTGACTCCACTTCCACTGATGTTTCATTAGAAAAAGTTTTGCTAAATTTTCATTTCAAAATTTTTTTGCCACACGCTTATGGGCACGTTCTGATTTTTTTCCAACCACAACAAAAAACATTTTATTGGATTTGAAACCAATGAAGCTATTCGTAAAGCCCGAGTAGATTGGATTTTATTTTGTCGGCTGTGCTGGTCCTTCGCAGAGCTACGAGCGCATGAGCTGTCAGTTATTTTTTAAGTTTTCCTATCCACTGATAGGGGATTGTTTTCACTTCGTTGCATCCTTGAGAGGGGCAGTACGTATAGAGAACCATAAAATAACAAACTTTCCAAGGGTATCATTATTAACAAAAGCTTGACACTGACATCACCACGATAGTTATGGAAAAGAAGACTGCCAGATCTGAATAACTTACTCGTTTCCCATGACGCTCTATTACGGGCGTTGCCTGAAGCCCCGAGTAAAGAAAGCTTCCGGTAACCATGATCACTAGCAAAGCGTTCCACGTCGTCAAAGACCGCTTGCTCTGAATGAGGTCCACGTCATCCTGAAACAAAACAGGAGGAAGTTACAATTATTCTATAACCGCAAACTATTAACGAAAGAAGGCAGGTGCTAGTCATGTTCACCACACCGTTATTGTATGCCAAAGTCATCTTTTAAAATAGCAAAAGGCTAAAGAAGCTTTTACCAGAAAGTGTGAACAGGAACATGGAAACAGAGAAAAGAGATTTCACCTAGCTTTGGTTTACGTGGATTTAACGTCCCAAAGCAACTCAGGCTATGAGGGACGCAGTAGTGAAGGGCTCCGGAAATTTCGACCACCTGGGGTTCTTTAACGTGCACTGACATCGCACAGTACACGGATGTCTAGAATTTTGAATCCATCGAAATAAGACCACCGCGGTCTGATTTTGCGTCTTTCGGGTCAACAGCCGAAGCGCCATAACTACTGAACCACCGCGGTTGCTTCAAAGAGAAGAGGTAAAGACAGGAACACGGTTTTTTATCTTAAGATTCCAAGCTTAGCTGTTTTATATTCTGCTTGTATATTCTTGTAAATTATTCCAAAGTTCTACCATTCACAATTAATAATAGTGGCCTTCATTTTTTCATGAAATCTGATTTTCCCCCTTTGCACACCCCGACCGGTGTTCTTAAAGTCGGTTTAAACCGAACTTTTCTTCGAAAATAACCTCTGTAGAAAATGCATATTTTTTTCAGTGCAAAAAGCTGAAAACATTACAGAAGAAATCCCGAATATCTTGTGTATCTTGACTTACGTGCGTAAAAAGAATATCTACTATCTATCACAAGGTACCTTTGAGACAGAAAGGAGAGTTATAAAATGTATCTGAACTGCATGTAAACAACAGATCGCGCCTCTACTACGAACTGTGAAGGCAAGAGTTTCAGAATGCCTGCTAAGCTCTTGTTTTTAAGCTGCTAGAAACCTAATGTAGCAGATCTGCGAATAAATCTCATCGAGCCTGCAGTGATAACTCTTTCGCGCGTCTTGCTTTATAATATTAAAAAAGCGCATTAGACGAGTCATGATGGTGAAGGAGACACCGCATGAGGGCTCTTTCAGTCAGAGTTTACAGAAACAGCACCGCCTTTTTAACATTAACAACACGAAGCGCCACAGACACACATAATAGCCATATGCATCACCAAGATCACCTGGTCGAACCGAGGAATTCCAGCTGCGCTTATAAACATATAAAATTGCCGCTCGCACACTGTTCCTGTTCCGGGCCATATCTGAGGCAGCGAAAATTTTCTGCGTCCTTTGGAGTTTTGCATAGCCGACCACCTTAGAATCCCTGAAAAGTGGCTGCCCAGTCGACGTCATGCGATTTCCGGTGTTCAGGTAAATGGTTCTAAGCATCCAGATTCTAACTTCGTATGACCCCGTAGGAGAAAATTAAGGGAGCGTCCTGTCTGACCTGGATAAACTGTTCCACATCTAGTCGGAAGTTCGTAATCTCCCATAAATATCTTAGACGCTTGGTCAAAAAATTGCTTCTACCGCACGAAAGACTACTGTCACTCGAAGCTAGCAAAGAGCCCGATTGCGTTTTCATCTTTGAGGACATCTCGTGAAGTTTCATTAAGTCATTGTACTGCTTAACTACACTGCTAAAACTGATCGTCTCTGACAGGCTGGTTTCCCGCCCACCCTTCTTACGGGCTTATTGCCGCTGTTCAAGACTTTCCGCGCTAATAAAGTGGATTTTCGATATAATAATCGTGAACGCCGGAAGTTCGACGTCTTACGATGCATTCGCAACGTCTCGACAAATCTTATTAAGATGACAGGAAAATTCGGCATTGATATTTATTTTCTTGCAAGCCATCCCGTTTATTTCATTTCAGTGTATTAACCGACAAAGGTAAACAAAAAAGTAAAAGAATAAACCAGCCAAATAAATAATTATGTACTGTCCAAATAGGCGTAGTTTATGTGCATCCGCTTTGATGCGCGAAAGTCAGTGCAGAACTATATAAGCGTCTGCGTGAGCGGAAGTCGATGGAATGGAATGTTAGGAAGTATTGACCAAAACATTGGAAATCCTGCAATAGCGGATACACGTCGCTCTTCAGGTAGACAAAGTCGGGTATGCAAAAGATCAAAGGGCACCAGAAATTTGACTCACAGATAGTAGGGTGTACGTATCTAAGAAGTGCCGTAGTGGTGCTTCAACATGTTTATGCAATAAGGAGTTGAAGTTTCTCTGCTCCCTTCGGTGATTTTAGTAGTAAGCTTAACCATCTTGAATGTTTGTTGTGCACACGTGTAGTTTGTGATGATTATCAATGCCGTGGGTTCGTAAGCGAACCTCATTTGAACGTTCGCGCTCGGATTTCTTATCCCTCTCAGTGTGTCGTCTCCTGCGCAGTTTTTAATGTTCTAAAATTGTAAAAATAGCTTTCATTCTTTCTTCTTCGCTGCACCCTTTCTCAGGTCTCCCCGTCGGGCGCGCACTCATCCCGATGGTACCAAACCTGCATTTCACTTCAGACAAGCACTTTGCGCTCTTCTGCAGCGAACGCCCTCTTCTTCAACGAAGGCGATGTTTGAATACTCACAGTTTGGCCTGTTACAAGGAGAAGATCCGTGGTCACGCCCACAAGGTGAAAGAAGTGCGATCCGCAGAGTAAAAAAGGTGCTCCCAGCTGACGCCATCTCGTGTATATTGAAGTATTAACCACGGCGATCTGCAACGCGGCAGGGAGATTGGTGCAGAACTAGTTGGTAGCCACAGACACAGTGGAGCTTTTATAAGCACCGGCGCTAAACGTCGCTTTCTAAAATTTGAAGGGCCTACAGCGCACTGGCCACAGGGCTGGATCATTTGAAGGCATACGAAAAAGGTCTTCGTCATGCAGTGCACAGAGTAAGGCTGATGATAAGCATGATGATGATTTCTTCTAGCCCTTGCAGATTTGACGGAAAATAAATCAAATCAAATTAAATAATATATCAAGCGCGGACAGATCTGCCTCCCGTGATTTGTGGGAAATCGCGTTTGACATGATACGCCACAGAGGAGTGAACACGTGAGGAAAGATGAAACGAAGCAAGCAATTTCGCAGACTTCCTTTTTGTAATACTTTTGCTGCTGTGTACACCTATGTCCATTTTTTTCATCAACAGTGCGTAACTTATTCTTTGACAGCTGGCAGGGCACGAGAGCACAAAGAAAAATACCACAAGCCGAAAGTATCAGGAAGAGGGCCAGCATGTATTGCCAAAGTTTGCGCGCAGCCTTGACGTGGTCCTCAGTGCACTCCAAACGTTTCTTCATGCGTCCCTGTAGTTTTGGTTATTCTTTTGAGTCGTTCTAGAAAGCCCTGTACTCCACTAGCAGAGCAAATGTGTATACCGGGGATGAAAGCGATACGAATTAGAAACCCAAAGAACGCGGTTACCGTGAATGCGTCTGGTACAATACACAGACACCACAGAAATATTGGTAAAAACTTACAAGCACCAAAGAAAGCGCTGTCAGCTGCGAAAAATTGAGCAAGCTCAGTAGTAGCTCAGAAGAGTCCATGTATATCCGTTTCGCTAGGACGCATCCTTGCCACGCTAAGAGTGAAGAGGTTCCGAGGTTGCATATCTGAAATACACGCAAGAGGTTTTCATTGGGGATTTCTTATGTATTCGATTCCTGTAGCTAACACGCTATATTTACGCGGTCAATGGTGTTTTTTTGTGTGGGTATGAACCAGGTGGGATGTCACTTTTTAAACTAAATGCTTTTGCTTGCCTCTCATATGAGAGAAGTGGTACTGAAAATTCCAAAATGGCATCAAGGAGCCCTACTGTCATTCCCGCGTATATTAGAGTCGCCATACACTCAATAATAGGTGGGCGGTGGATTCCTTCAGGTGTCTCAAGTGAGTAATCAAATAACTGAAACTAATTTTTCAAGTCCATTTCCCGCGAAACTTCTTATGCATATTGTAGAGCGTCCCAAAAGCCTCTACTTCATTCGTTTTTATTTCTGTACTCGTTTGGGTGAGTTTTTAACACGACAAAAGAAAAGCCAGAAAAATTCATCTATTTTTGTTTCCATATGAGCTTTAGGTGAGTTTTTAATGCGAAAGAGAAAACCCAGAAAATGTTTTTGAAAATCCACGTGACAATTCACTTGCTCCTCACCAAGCACGCCGCCTGAACTCTCATACTACCTCTGAAGCCGAAGCTCTTTCAAAGTATAAGGTTGACGGCTCAGTGTCATCGGCCGTTTTTTTTCCTGCCACGACCACCCTTGGCTTTACCAGCAAGTTACGGATAATCGGCTTATGACTCGTACACATAGATGATCCGATGACAGCCTCAGTGAGTTCGGTCTGGTGTCGAATGGTATATTATCTGCGAGTGAAAACTCCCTCCGGCGACACATGGCGTATGTCGATGTTAATGTGAATATAGATCATGTGACCACGACCATTGCTTGTCTTGAAAGGCTGACAAAAACAGCCGTCTGCACATATTCATCCTGTTCTGTCTGGGTTTTGACAAAGGGGAGGCTGCGGGCCAATCTGAGCACAATATGCATCCTCTGCCCGCTTTTTTGTCCTCTAGAAACCACAAGCTGCGACTTTCTAGTGGAGGAAATCCAAGGCTTTATTCCCCAGTTATCCGTCACAGTACGTGTGCCACGGATCCAACAAAACGCAGACGCAGCACAAGCCTCGCTGAATGGAGAGAGTCGCAAGCCTTATCTCCTTGCCCCATTCAATTCACCCAAATCCCTCCCGAGATAACACTTCTAGTAGAAAAATAAAACCTTAGGCTCGCCGCTAGAGCGCTTCTCTCACCGCGCGGTACAAACCTCCCTGGCGGTCTTGCTTTGAAGACTGCCATTCGTGTAGCCCTCAACAGCTGTGGTAACCTGATCGTGCCCGGCACAGTCTCATGCCCTCTTCGGCGACTGCCTCCTCTTCTGTACCGCTCCGGTCTGCGAAGTGGACACTAAACCCCTGCTCTACCCCTGCCCCTTCGTGCATGTCCTCCGGCAAGAGCACCTGCTCTGATGCAGTACGTGATGCACCTGAGGCGAACAGCGCCCAGATCAGCTACTGAATGTAGAAGATTTGGCCTTCAGGCCCTACCACCAGACTTTGCTGGACTTCTTACGGGAATCCGGTGTGTATCTTTATATCTTCGTTGAACCCGCGTACATTATATTGCACATTTGCCTTTTAGGATATTCTTAAAAAATGTATTACTCCTGCAGCCGAAGTGGCATTGGAAGCCAACCAGCACTCAATGTGATTGCACCTAGTCAGCTTATCATCAACTCCGAACAACAAATGGGAGACGAGGCCTTGTCAGGCTCTATGCCTTTTGCCTCGTCTTCCACTTTCAACTGAAAGGAAATAAATTATCTCAATCTGAATCTGAAAGTGTGAAAAAGTAGGAACGCTCTGAGCAGCCTCCCAAGTTTGTCGGTTTGTCTAATGCAGATTTCTGTTCCCAGCGCCCAAAGAGCTCCCAAGTCTCTCGTGCAGATGAGATTTCTTGTAACTTTAATTGAAATACGCATTCTGCCATCCATGTATTCACCTAAATATATGCCATAAAACTATGTTGAATATTTACGTAGGCCGATACACCCGTAGCACAGAGCACGGAGAAAACTCATAAGGTAAGACCAATTGGAATTACGGCTGCCAAATTTTGTGTGTGGATTTACTGGACGGCCGATCGGCTTGATATACCCTTTTGTATTAGCGCGGACAGGCAGAACTTTTGCTCCGTTCTGACGAAGACATAGCTATTTTATGCCAAAAAACATTCTGTAGCAAAAAAAAAATATTAAACGTGAAATACATGAACATAGCTGAGTTCGATGGCGCTACCAATAGTGCAGCGCAAAAGCAACGACGTGCCTGCCGGCCGCAAAAATCAAAGAAACACATTTGACCGGGCCGCTTTCACAACGGAAAGCCACAGGCGTGGTTGTTCGCAGCACCGATATGCAGAGAGAAACACTAAGCAGCCTCCCTAGCCGTCAGTCGGGTATTTCGTTTCCCGAGGTGTCGAGAAATCAACCTCGGGAGCTAAGCACGGCGTCAGTATGCAAAGACGCCGGATGCGTAGCGCCAGAGTCCCAATGCGCCAGTCGACAACTGAAAGGTTGTTTAGTGCTTCGACCTGCACAGCGCAAACGTGAAACTTAGCGCCCACTGTTTTCTGGGCTCAAAGCGACCAGTTAGAAGCCTCTTACAATTTTGCAGAGCGCTCACGTTTGAGCGCGCAGCACGTTTGAGAACACTGCTGTCGCGGCGTGCAAGGGGATTGTCACGCAGTTTTTCTTTTAGTTGCGGGAATTATTTTTAACGCGCAAAATCTAGTCTACCGTACACATGGAAAAACAAACTGAATGTTTTTTCGACACACTAAAATTTGGCATTGCATTATTCACTAGAAGCGGAATTCATCAGATGTTAATAATTTGAATGCAACTATAATAAATTAAAGAAACCGTAAAAAACACTCTGACTTACTAAATACAGCGGTAAACAATATGGCTGCCCCATACATTTCAACGTAGGCTACATTTAGTGGGGACACGGGGTGTGTACAGAAGAAACTAGAGCACTACAGTTTTTGTCTCTCTAATGTTCATCTTGACAGAAAATTACTGCAATGCTTTTTCCAACCTTGTGTAGAAACAAAGGCACATTTTCGCCTTGAGCGTGTACGAACAGCACTCTATTTTGCTCATTTCACAGCTTTAATATGTAACTGAAGAGAATATCAGCGAGCTGGTGTCCTTTTTTTATTTTCTACCTTCCATCGGCCACCACACGAGCCGTACTTAAAAAAAAACTTCGTATTCGAGACAGAATGAGTCAAAGCGCTGAAACGCTAACATTTATGTCATTTAAATCCACGAAACTTCACAAGTTGTATTTGATTCAAATATATTTAATCTGCCCGCAATAGAAAAAGAACAAGGAAAATGGCCGCCCAGTGTTAGACCTTTTCAAACTGGAAATGCCGAAAGTTAGGCCTTAATACAACGTTTGTTATTTAGACCATTTTTGCCCCGCTAGAGCGACACACTCAGAATATGAGAGGTGGGGCTGTGCTCTTCAGGGAGCTCACAGACTTCAACCGAACAATGCGCTAGTCATAGCGTCAAAGTGCTCAGCAGAAATGAGAGGGCGCATACCCCGTAGGCAACATCTAGAAGCGTGAAGGACCGTGTACTTGGGCCCCTCGGTGCAGTCCCATTGTTGACGCTTATAAAACTGGCCATAGCGTAGCCAACAGCGATCCACTTCAATGCCGCCGAGGCTACTTCGGGAAGCACTTGTGGCTGAAAAGTATAAAAGAGAAAAAACGCTTCGTGACCTATACAGGATTTTTTATTTTCTGTCTCTGAATTACGAAGAAACCTAAAGTAATATGAAGAGTTTCAAAAGAAAATACCAGTATGCGACGGGAAATGAAGTGCAGGCAGTGGGATGTAAGTATGTTTATCAAGGCTAATCAAAAACCACTGATCCAAGCTACTAGATAGAAGAAACTATTTGAATCTGAATGTGGTAAAAGAGATTTGAGCCACATTCTGAAGATATGAATTGCACTTTAAGAGGACATCTCATGTATGTTGGAGAATATCATATGTATGTGTGTGTCTTCCCATAAGTCAACACAGCAGCCTAAACATGTGCTCTAACGAGCAATACGTATTTTATACTTCTGGAAGGATATCGGAACATACTGTTCATTCCATGTATTTTGCACTCACAAACTAAAGTTCCATATTTGTGAATAAAAGCATTCTCTACTTCGTACAAACCGGCTCCTGAAGTTTCTCATTGGTACCGGATTTGTTTACGCGCACACTATCTCCTTGAATCTCGAACGACATGGTTGAAAAATTCTTCCGGAGTTTTTGCTTAAAACAAAACTATAATCTTTGATCTTTTTAGATGACGTCAAAATGCCACACTCACGACTTCTGTTTACAATTTCATCAACTTCGGTAAGCTTCAAACTCCACGGGCTGGCCAATAAAATCCTTGCGCTCCTTCAGCAGGCCCCAAGGTTTTCTATGTTCTTTTGGTATGTATATGGCTGTACGCCATATACCCAGGTGTTTCAGGGAAGGTGATCAGTAAATTTTTAAAATATGTTATTTGAGGTAAAAAGAAGCTTTTTGCGGCATAGTAATATCAGTGTTGGTGGACGTCAGAAGACAGGCGTATCATCTTAACTAGCAAGGTTTTTAATTAAATTCTAGTCATTAACTTTTTAATTATTGCCGATAGGCGGCCGTTAGTAATCATCATATCAGCTTTTAGAATTTCGATAACGCTATTACCCTCACCGCTGTGGTTCAACTACCTTGAGCCATTTCTGGCACCGTTCGAAAACCGCGCGCTGGCGGCAGGGATAAAAGCGACGTCAATCAATTCGCGTCACTTTATCACGTGGTCTTTACTGTCCCGCCCAGGTTGGAACACCGTGACAATGCGCGCGTCTGCTGGCGCTGCACCGATAAAAAAATCTGCCGTGGCTTAGCTTGGTTAAGCCTGGTGATTGCGAAGCAATAGTATTGATGTAGTAGTAATCGAGCATGGGTTCAAACGCGGTAGCCCTTCTGGCATCGGCGGGTATCTATAGCCATTAGAAACACTGTACAAAGGAATCTTTTCCTCTTTAAGGCTATTCTTGCATGCATTGCACATCAACGCACGTTCCTTCTCGAGTCGCTGCTGCCGCTGTTCCGGGGTTTCTTGGACACGCCTCTGCCGTTTAGTCGCGTTCCAGCGTTTTGAACTAGTAGAAGGAGACTCACTGTCGGGCAAACTCATAATTTCTTCCTTTGCTTCTGCTGTTTCCACACAGGAGGTTGCACGTTGTCGCCGAGTTGCATACTGGGCACGCCGCTTAGAAAGCCGTTCTTCTAGTTCTTCTTCAGTCTCCGTAGCTCGCTGATGCTTCCTCTTTGCATTCTGCTGTATTCTGGCTGTATGACTGCTTCGGCGAGAGGAGCGGAGCTGTTTTACACAGCTGGTGTGACGTCACTCTGACCGTAGCGCCCCCGGTGAGAGGAGCGGGAGTTAGGCCGCCGTTGGTGGCTACCGCCTCGCCTCGCGACGGCGTGAGATGGGGCCCCGTTTTTACACAGCTAGTGTGACGTCACACCGACCGTAGCGCCCCTGGTGAGAGGAGCGGGAGTTAGGCCGCCGTTGGTGGCTACCGCCTCGCCTCGCGACGGCGTGAGATGGGGCCCCGTTTTTACACAGTTGGTGTGACGTCACTCTAGGTCACGTGGTGTGACGTCACGCAGAAATGGTCACGCCATAAGGTCAATGGTGCCTACCACCGCCTCGCCACGGAACGGGCTGAAGTGTGACCTAAAGTAGTATTGCTCCGCAATAAAATGATAAGGTGCTCCGACGGCACCGGCGGCGAGCATGTGCTTTACTGATGCAAGCCGAGAGATAACCAAGGAACGCCGGCAGCACATGCAACGCAGCATAAAGCGGCGCAAAGTATTCAGAAATAAAACAAGAATGAAAGCAGCGGAGAAGGGGGGGGTAAACAAATTTCTTGTAGTGATCACCTTGTAAGCAGACTGTCTTGGCGTCAGTTGAGCGCTGACATGGCCGCAACTGTTGGAGGCCACTTTTCGACCACTGAGATGGTTGACATTGCTACCGCGTACGTGCGCGCACAGAAGAATGCCACTTTAGCGGCATGGTTGTACGAAGATCCTGCCTGTGAAAGCTGTGGTTGTGAGGAGACCCTCGCTCATATTCACTGTGAGTGCCCTGCATTTGCGAGTGCAAGACATGCACTGAGTTGTGCCCTGGACCGCCTCGATCCTCGTCCATTAACAGAGCAAAAGATCCTCGGTCCGTGGCCACAGCTGTCGACTGCCCTCAAGGCATACAAGGCACTCTTTGCCTACTTAAGAGCGACTGGATTGAGTGACAAATTGTGACAGCGTTGTGCGTGTGTGTGTGTTATGTCTTTTTCCCCTTCTCTCTTCCTCCCTTTAGTACCCTAATTCCTCTTCCCCAGTGCAGGGTAGCAAACCGGAACCCCTTTCTGGTTAACATCCCTGCCTTTCTCTCCTCCTCTTTATCTATCTATCTATCTTGTAGGAAGATGCGCATCCTGGCTGTCGTGCGCCCTCTCGCTGCACCTTCACAAGAGTCTTCAGTCGTTTTGCGAGAACCGGGTCGATGCACCGTGAACGTCAAAGAAGTGGCTCAGTTTTGAGCGAAGATTTTTAAACTGTCGTCTTGGCCTATGTGAACACACAGGCCAGTGTGAGAGAAATCACCAAAGCATTGGGATGCAGTTTCTCTTATGTTTAGAGAGTTCTCAAAAAGCACAACATTTATCCGTACAAGGATACATGCACTAAGCACTGGGAGGGTCTCATTTTCTGCGCCTGCTCGATCTCTGTAACTGGTGGCTAATCAAATGCGAGGAGCGCCCTGAACTTTCAGACAATGTGGTGTGGACAGATGAAGCGCACTTCAGAGATTCCACGGTAAATCTGCACAACGCCCATTATTGGTCAACCGCCAACCCACATTGGGTGCGAGGACAAGCATCAGGTTCGGTGGTCTGCAAATGTGTTGTGCGGGATACTTCAAGGGTGCATTGTAGGCCACTACTTTATTGACGGGAACCTCACCGGCAGGAACCACACCGAGCGCATCCTAGATAATGTGGTCATGAACTTCGCCTCACAACTTCAGCTTAACGTGCTGAATTTGATGTGGTTTCAGCATGACAGGGCTCCACCACACTCATTCTCTCGTGCTATGGACGTTTTGGACCGGAACTTTCACAAGCAGTGGATTGAGCGCGGTGGACCTTCTGCTTGGCTTCCGATGTCACCAGACTTGTCTCCCCTGGACTTTTTTCTCTTGGGATACCTGAAGAATAAGGTTTATACGACGCAGCCATCCAGCCTTGATGACGTGAAGCATAGAATTACTATGGCCTCGACAAGCATTCCGCACGACCTGATTGAGCTTTCTGTTCGTTTTTTGCGGTGCATTTCCATGTAGGGGCAGCTTTTCGAGCACGTGATGTAATGGTTTTGTTTTGTACAGGGGCGATGGAAAGAAATGCGAACAAAGCAAAGCCTAGGCACTTCGTTATTCGTATTTCTTTTCATCGCGCTTTTACTTCGGTGGTAGCAGAAGTACGCTAGATTCTTCCGTGATGCATTCTAGGACACATCTAAGGTCATTTTTTACCACCCAGGTAAAAGCGCCATTAAAAGAAATTCGAACCGCGGAGAGTGTAGGCGTCGCGTTGTTCGCGTTTCTTTCCATCGCTATAGTAAACACAGCATAATTGCTGAGACACACACATTTTTTTTCTTCCACACGCGCAAATTTTCTGTCATGTAATAAATATATTTATATAGATAGATTTTAGTCCTCATGGTTGCACTGTCAAATATGTCGGAAATTGATTTTAAAGGATCAAGGTTAATTTAGTCCGCGTCTTTACCGTCCACCTAAATGTCACTAACATAAGTTATTTGCACTTCAGCCTTGTAAAGGTGACATGCGTAGCTTGGAAACAGAATCCATGAGCTCATGTCGGCATACTGTTAGGTCCTGTGTTTTCTTTTCTTTTTATTTTACAAATGATCGCTTGGAAAAAGACATCAGCACACAAGACTTTGTAGGTGTCGTTTGCTGACTCACGTTTTGTTGAATATGAACCAGTCACTGCCTATTTAATTATAATGTGAAACCAATTAACCCTGCTCATGTCCTTACATACTCATGCTATTGTTGTGAACATTATAGTTGTAGCAATCTTGGCGGAGGATTTAACAAATTTCAAAGCCTGTGAAAAACTAATAAAAATACTAAGAATAAACGGGAAATAAGAGCGAAGACAAAGAACGGCAGGTGGCCCAAGAAAAACCTTTCGAGCAAAAGGTATTATCGAACCATCAATTTTCGACCCAGGAAAAACTAAACGCCGCGTGAAATGAAAAAAAAAATGGCTGTGGTTTAGCTCTGGCTAACCCTAATTGAATTGCGAAAGCTTCGATTCCTCTGCACGTCGTCTACGCAGCGTCTCATTACGACGCTGTCGAGAACTCAAACCGGTCTCTTCCGCAGTTGAAGAGTCACTCCGGGACCTGGCACGACTTCTAGCCGCATCTTCGTTACGACGCTTCTTGAGCCGTGCGGCGCGCTCTTCTGGCGTCTCTTGAGCGCGTTGTCTCTCCTTCGCTTCATTCTGTCGTTGTTCTGTCTCTTTTGTGCTCTCCATAGCGACTACAATACACTGAGCCGAAGCGAATATATATATACCCCCCCCCCCCACGCCCGCGAGGCACCTCCTCTCCCTCTACCCCAGCGGAGCACATCTGGTGGAGCGCGCGGCGACGGTAGCGGCTTCGATGGCGGCGCCATCTGTTGGAGCGTGGCTGCGGCGTGGCTAGGCAACGGCGGCTCAAGGTCGTTCGTGGGCCACGGCTATGGCACACGACAGCTGCATACGGCATACGGCGCGACGAGCCGAAATGGCTCACTGGCTTTCGCTTTAAAAATATGCAAATAATTTACTGCGTTTAAAGTGACAGCGCAAGGAAAACAACCGTTGAGCGCGCATTTCTTGTCTCAAAATAACCTGCGCCGCAAAAATAAAAAAAAAAGAACGCTACGCAAGTAGGTTCATTTTACATCTGCCGGAACGACAAGAGCTTGACCTGCCGGTGCTTTCCTAGCAAAATGGTCGGTGATGACAGCTCATGCTCTTGGTATTTTGGATTGGGCAGGATAAAACTGATAAACACATAAACAAAAATCGCAAGATGCAAACAGTTAAGCACTTTAACTAGTACCAGCTGCAAGCCGTGCATTAATGCCAAGAAACTCGTTCGCCAAGTGAGGCAGCCAGTGGCTCAGCTTCGCTTAGAAAGCAAGGTAGCAGGAGACGGGCGGGGCGCAGTAAGCCACGTGACTGCCCCCTTGAGCGACGCGACCTTGTGGGTGTAGCTGTATGCCGGCATCGGTCACGCGGTTTCGATTTCACGTGCCGCGAAGACCCAGAATATATTGCCGCGTAGCGACAAGCAGATTCGTTGTTTCGAAATTCTAAAAGCGTATATGGTTATTACTAACGGTCGGCTACAAATAACTAATTGCAAGCGGCCTCCTATCGACAATAGTTAAAAAGTTAACTACCAGAATTTAATTAAATCTTTACTAGTTAACATGATTCGTCTGTTTTTTGACGTCCACCAGCACTGCAATCAAAATGCCGCAAATAGCTTCCCTTTACTTCAAAAACCATATTTTTAGAAATCAATGTTCACCTGAAACACCTGTATGTTTGTTGAAGGACGGGCTCGCAGCTTTAAATTTTTTCAAGCAAAATTATAAGGTGTTTTTCAAAGGTGATGTTTTCGGCTAGAAAGGCGTCTAGTGCCGGTGCAGTTTTCATTACGCTATACACAAAACTTGAAATTTTAGGTTTCTGTTAAACACTTATAGAAAGCGTCTTTTAATGCAGAAAAAAGAAGTTCCGGTACAGAAGGATTTATTAAACCTTTTCCTGTCCAAGTGTTTCTTGGCCGTTCTCAACTCGTAATGTATGCAAGAGTACTCTGCGACGTTTTTATGTGCAGGTGCAGCAATTTCATTGCCATTGAGGGCACAGAATGTATACAACGGATACCAGAACAGCCAGAACAACCACGAACGCTGTAATGCGACAGAACGGGCCAGTGTATAAGGTGCACGCCTCAGAATCACGTTGGCTCAAACTCTTCCCTCACTCTGGATGCAAGACCTTGGAAGAATTATGTTGAAAGGTGAGAGCCATAATCATTTTGCTGCTTAAGAAGAGCAAGCAATGGTTCATAAGTTTTGAACAGGGGTTCCCGCTTTTTCGTGTGAGTTCATCGCTTCCTTCTGGTATTATAGAATTTCGATGGTACGCTCCAATTAGGAAAGAATGCTTTATATAACGTTATTTATATATTTTATACAACTAACGATATTCTCCTCTTCTTACCTTTTAACTGGTACGTTCTTTTCTTTGAAGAGTTCTCCTCTCACGATCCTTGTTCGTTAAAGGCCTAAAATATTATATTTTGCGAGTCTAGACTGTGGTATCCCACAGCAGGACGAAATTTAAAAGCCAGTTGCAATGCCGCTAATGCAAAATTGTACGCTTGCGTCGGAAGGAAGCAATCGTAATAGAACTGCGCAGGGAAAGAGATTTTTCCTGCATGCAGTTATGCAGCACGGTTGGTTAATGTACCAAACGACCAACCTGAAGCCATCAGTCCTGTTTGGACGGCGCTACTACAAACCCTGGTGCAATTGACAACAGTTGTGCAGAGCAGTATACACCGTGGGTAGAAAAAGCAGCAAAAGTAGGCAAGAATTTTTGCAAAGCAATTTAGAGCCTTCTTCAACAAATTAAAGAAATAAAACATCATTGCACGGCAGCATGCATGCCTGGATGTTTCTGGTAGAACAATAGCATCAATTCTGCACCATAACAGGGTATATTGGGCACAATCGCCTCTCCAACACTCAAACACTGATAAAAGCGAAGGCAGAATTCCGAGAGAAAGCTGCTGTCAGAACTAACATTCTCTAAACTTAAATTTACACGAGCAGGTAGTGCAGCACACAGCATAATGTAGCTGTTTTGCTTACAGGCCCAAAAAAACAACCACTTACACTTGTGCTGGTCTGTCGGTCTATGCAAGACCTAAAAACACTGTAATCTTGTTAGAAGAATGGCCCAGGCGCATAATAACAGAACTTGGTATTCCCAGAACTTGACTCTCCGAAGATGAAGTAATGGAACTAAAAGAGCCGATAAAAGTCACACAGTCCACACAAAAAGGCAATGCTGAATAGTCCGAGAGTTTCGACGCTGCCTGCCATACGAACATGTTCACCAAGTCGCAGGTAGTGGTAGTCTTCTGGTGCACAGGAAATGGGGAGCAAAATTTTGGCGCATGTGGTAGGGATCCCATTCTCGATCACATAAGTTTCAATGAGCTGCTGACAAAGAAAAGTCAAAGGAATGTTCGCTTAATTCATCGAGATGCCTTCAGCAGGACACGGATCTCCAATTTTGGCGGCAAATTGCGCTGCTGGTCATTTTACGGGCGGTACTGAAATATCATACTCCCCACTTGGCATTAAATGAACAATAAAACGACTCCTGCCCTGTACCTTCTGCAACTACGGCCAGGGAGAAACAAATTATGATAGCACTTTGCCAATCTAAAGTGCGGCAAGGCAAAAGCCTTTGGCCTTCCCCTCTGCGATTCTAACATCGCAGGTTCCCATACCAGTGGCACTCCCAAAGACTTCTACCTTGACATGCTTTCGATCTAGACGACGTTGTTTTTGTTGACTCAAAAACGATGAAATGGCGCTTGTGGTCTGCTTCTCTGGCCTTCTTCTTCTTCTCTACTCTGGCTTCTGGCTTCTCTGGTGGCGGCGCGCGGTTTCCAATACGTCACACCCGACGTCACCCTCTCCCGTCGCTATATCGAATTCCGCGCTTTATATCGACGCATTTGGTTGTTTTCTTTGTTCTTTCGCTATAATTGGCTACAAATAATTATCTATTCACTCTACAGTCATAAAACTTGGCGTGGGGGTTACATTTTGTCCCTTCTATCTGATGCTACCGTTTGTTTTCTGCTATCTTGATTACTTGCCGCGTTGTTAAGGGAAGTCAACGTTACACCGGACGCGCGAGTATGAGCCATTAAAGGCTTTCGCCTTGAAAATGCGGAGATACAGCCTGGTGAGCATCCGGAAGAGGTGCAAAGCAAGATAGCAGTCAGCTGACTGACCGTCCAAGCACGCCGTCATGAAAAGAGAGGCTTGAATTATGTGGCTTGAATGAATTAAAAAAATGAAGACATATCATAGTCGCGCATGAGACAAATTTAGTAATATTCCTTGAAAACCACAGTCATGGCGCACAAAGAAAACCACCCGTTAGACTGGGTAGGGTATTATAAGACAAAATGTAGCAGCTTTAGCGCGTTTTTTGCCATTCCGTAGGCACATCCCGCATTTCTGGCAGCTGGCTATCAGGTATCAAGACATTACCTGAAAAAACGCATATTATAAATTCAACTACAACAGCGACACGGCCGCGGCGGTCGAATTTTGATGGAAGCGAAATTTTATACGTTTAAAGAATCCAAATGGTCTAAATTGTCCGGAGCCCTCCACTACTGCGTCCCTCATGAGCGTGAGTCGCTTTGGGACGTTATACATCCATAAACCTAAACCTGAACCTCTAGTTTTACTGCTTGTATTCCTAATCCAGACTCTCGAGAAAATTGAGATCCACGGGTATATTAGTAATTTAAAAATTTTGCCGGCGTTCGCTGGTCCAAATTATCCACAATCGCAGAACCATGGATGCATGCTAAGCAGCTTTGACGGAAACCCTGGCGTATAGAGCGACCTCGGGTTTTGAAACAATTTTTGTGTGCAGGACTACGAAGAGCGTACGCAGACATAGCTGCTTGTGCGCACAACAAACGCATCCACTTCCTACTGTGTTCGGTTTCGTACAACCATGCGTGCCTAACTGCAGGTGCGTTCCCCTTTTCGCAATATGGAACACAGCGGGTAGCGGCAGCAGCGACAGGTGGGAATTAGGATATCCTGTCATTAGAGGATTCGTTTACGCCCGATGACGCTTGCGTCCAGCTAACGCATGTGCTACGCGAAGCCTAAAAGTATTTTGACATTTAGCTACAGCTCCCGTAAACTAGAACTTCCTGTAATAAAATTACTTGATTACAATGGGTTCCTAAGTCAGTCAGGAGATGAAATGCAAAGAATGACCCATTAGTTGGAAAGGCAGAGCGCAACGGTGGGTATAAAAAATTACATGCACAAATCCACACCTTTATTCAAGCGTCTCAGAAGGGAAGAACAGTTTACAATTGTTTGCGAGGCGCTGTAAATGGTCAGGGAATACGTCTACTTAGTGCATTTAGTGACCGCAAATCTGGATTACGAGAGTGATATAACTAGAAGAATAAGAATGGGCGGGTGGGGGGGGGGGGGTGGAGCGCATTTGGGAAGTTCTCTCGGATAATGAATGGCAGTTTACCAATGTTCCTCAAGAGAAGAGCATATAACATTGTATCTTGACGGTGCTTACATGTGAGGCGGAAACATGGAGACAAATGAACAGTGTTCCGCTTAACTTAAAAGACCACGCAGCGAGCCATGGAAAGGAAAATGAGAGCTGTAACGTTAAAAGGCAAAAGAAGGGCAGAGTTGGTCATGGAACACACGTGGTTAACGGCATCGTAGTTGGAATCAAGAGCTAGATATGGGTATGGGTAAGGGTGTAATGTGAAGGCGAGATAACCGCTGGCCCTTAAGGGTAACGTAGAGGATTCCAAGAGAGAGAAAGCGTAGAGGGGGCATCAGAAGGTTAGGTGGACGGATGAGATCAAGAAGTATCTGGTGATAAGGTGGCTACAGCTGGCACAGGACAGGGTTGGGGAAGCCTTTGCCCTGCAGTGGGAGTAGCCAGGCTGACGATGATGCTGATTTGCCCTGCACGCCCATTAAGTGTCCACATTTTCTACGAACATAGGCTGAATCGATGCCGTTCTGTTTGATACCCTTTAAACGTGAGCGATATTGATATCTGCGACGTCATTCGCACGACAGTTTCAGTTAATATCGAATAAGATCAGCAGACTCTCTTAATACGATACACCTCGTCGCATAGGCTATCACTAAAGGCAACGTGCAAAAGTTGATGTTGAGTAAAATATAACACCATGAACTCACAAAGTAATGAGTAGAAGAATGTTAACTGTCGCTGAAACCAAGCAGCATCAGAGAATATATTATATTCTTCTTTTCTTTTTGGTTTTGATGTTGGTCACAGGGAAATTAATACACTATTATTTCCCCTTGATCAATACCACCAATAAAAAAAGGTGAATAGAAAACACTACGCTATGCTCCTTGGATTCGGTGCCTGTTGGTTTCCGTCCTATGTACTTTATAACGAGCGCCTCAGAACCCCTCGCTTGTCTGCTCATTGAAGTAAGTAGGTTCGTCTAAAGCTTAGTATCTTTGTCTTTTGGATTAAATGCACAATAAATATCTAAAATTTCACCAAAGAGTCTATGCCTCAAATTCGAATTCGGGCAGCCCGTTTTTGTAATCGCTGGATAGGATCTAGGTAAGTGTTTTATGTTAAACCCCATAATTCTACACTGTATGTTAAATGAATGTTAATAAGAGCGAAGTAAAGGGTACGCAGTGTATGTGTGTTAAAACAATCGCGAGCCTGTAACAAAGCATAAGCCGCCGCGGTGGCTGAGTGGTTACTGCGATCGGCTGCTGGCCCGAAAGATGCGGGTTCGATCCCGGTCGCGGTGGTCGAATTTCGATGGAGGCGAACTTCTAGAGGCCCGTGTACTGTGCAATGAAAAAGCCCTTCACTACGGCGTCCCTCATAACCTGAGTCGCTTTGTGACGTTGTACCCCCATAAACCAAACATGTAGGTGTCGTCTGAAAGAACTTAAGAATAGTACTTTTGCTTATCATTAAAAATTCAATATAATGGCCGGCATTTTAACATATTTCGCTGCCCGTTGACTTCCTTACTGCCTTCATTACTTGAGTAGAATCACTTGCCAGAGATACATCCACAAGCGTATCTAATAAACAAAGTTCGCCACTCCCGTATTGTCAGCTGCCTAAAATATTTCCTGAGAAACTAGATGGGGCAACTGAGTGATCAAACGGCTGAGTACTCTTATCGTGATGAGGTCAACGTTGCTCAAGCTTCGCATCGGTTATGGCGTATTCAAACCGCTGATCCGAAGCACCTCTCGGAAGCCGCGAAGGAGCAAGATATACTTCGCGTTCCAATAAGAAATCAGGATATGAGTTCGAACCGCCAGTTAAAACACGTTATTTGGTTTCACGGAACAAGAGCAACTGCTCCGAGTCACCGACTGAAATACGTCAGCATATAAACGTGAGAGTGACTCCTTTCGATCCCTTTTTAAAGTAATGCACCAAATGTTTGTCTTTCATTCTTAGCATGGCAAAATGGGCAACCCTACAGAGCTGGATTAGCTCCTTATGAAACTTTACCAAGAACGGCCTTGTTTCACATATTATTGCGCAGCCTTAAGGATACGCACAAATTACTGATATTATGCAGCACACAGGCTTTCCTCCTAAATGGCTTCGTGTGTCAGCATTCACGTGGCAGCAGTGGACGGCGGCGCAGACACGTCGTAATGATTTCCACGTTTGTTCGCAGAAAGTCGCTGAGACCCCACAGAAGCCGAAGGGTTATCATTTGTGCAGCACGCTGACACTAGAAGCCGCATCGGATCTTCATGTCCGATCTTCGCATCGATACCGGCAGACAAGACACGTGACCGCAAGTTGGCTACAAAAGGACGGACGCTACGGGTGTGCCAAAATTCACGCGGCAGCAGTGGACGGCGGCGCAGACACGTCGTAATGATTTCCACATTTGTTCGCAGAAAGCCGCTGAGACCCCACAGAAGCCGAAGGGTTATCATTTGTGCAGCACGCTGACACTAGAAGCCGCATCGGATCTTCATGTCCGATCTTCGCATCGATACCGGCAGACAAGACACGTGACCGCAAGTTGGCTACAAAAGGACGGACGCTACGGGTGTGCCAAAATTCACGCGGCAGCAGTGGACGGCGGCGCAGACACGTCGTAATGATTTCCACATTTGTTCGCAGAAAGTCGCTGAGACCCCACAGAAGCCGAAGGGTTATCATTTGTGCAGCACGCTGACACTAGAAGCCGCATCGGATCTTCATGTCCGATCTTCGCATCGATACCGGCAGACAGGACACGTGACCGCAAGTTGGCTACAAAAGGACGGACGCTACGGGTGTGCCAAAATTCACGCGGCAGCAGTGGACGGCGGCGCAGACACGTCGTAATGATTTCCACATTTGTTCGCAGAAAGTCGCTGAGACCCCACAGAAGCCGAAGGGTTATCATTTGTGCAGCACGCTGACACTAGAAGCCGCATCGGATCTTCATGTCCGATCTTCGCATCGATACCGGCAGACAAGACACGTGACCGCAAGTTGGCTACAAAAGGACGGACGCTACGGGTGTGCCAAAATTCACGCGGCAGCAGTGGACGGCGGCGCTGACACGTCGTAATGATTTCCACATTTGTTCGCAGAAAGTCGCTGAGACCCCACAGAAGCCGAAGGGTTATCATTTGTGCAGCACGCTGACACTAGAAGCCGCATCGGATCTTCGCATCGATACCGGCAGACAAGACACGTGACCGCAAGTTGGCTACAAAAGGACGGACGCTACGGGTGTGCCAACATTCACGCGGCAGCAGTGGACGGCGGCGCAGACACGTCGTCATGATTTCCACTTTTGTTCGTAGGCTGGTGGCACTTTTTAACCTTTTATCTTCAAACTAGAAATTTATTTTGTCCACTGCTGTCACCGTGAACTGTTTATTAGATATTTGCGATGCCGAATGAGGATGAAATGAAGTGTTTGACATGTCATGATTTGTTGCCTGATGATGGAATGTACATAACATGCACTGCTTGCGATTGCTCGTACCATCTAGGCAAATGCTCTGGGATGAAGGCATCCACTTTCCTTACTAAGGGTGACTCATGGAAGTTCAGTTGGAGCTGTCCAACATGAGAACTTGGGCAAAAAAGGTCTAGCAACGCCCTCGCACCAATGGAAGAGTCAAACATTCAGAAGCAGTTGAAGGAGTTAGATGAAAAATGTACTCTTATTTTACCCGTCGTGACCTAAGTTGACAATTTTGAGGCAGCTACTGAAAACAGTCAACGACATTGAAGCCTCGATACAGATGCTTTCTGACAAATATGATACAATTTTTAATAAATTAGACAAGCAAGACTCTCACATTGCAGCCTTAAAGAGTAGGGTCAATTATATTGAATCAGGTGCATCACCGAGCACGAACGCAATCAAGCTACAGGTAATTAACTCGAACAATATAGTCGCAGACAAAACATGGGTGTTCACGGACTCACAGTAGAGGGAAACGAGGACCTCCTAAAAAAATGAATGACCTGGCCTTCAAACTTCAACTACCACATCTCGAAAACTTTAGCCTTGATGCACTTCATCGGTTACCACCACGAAAGGGAAAGAAGTCTATCGTTCTTGCTCAGTTTGCATCTCTCCGACTAGAGGATGAAGCACCAGATGTGAAATTCATGGACAACCTGACCCCTTTCAATAAGCGCCCACTTTGGCTAACAAATGGAAAAGGCAAAGAAAAGAACTATCGGTATGTCTGGCAAAAAAAATGGTCACATATTTGTGCGAAAAACCGAGGGTGTGAACGCGATCCGCATGCGCGATGAAAGTGACCTTGATAAGAGGACGCGACGTACTGTTGCGGTTGTGAAATTCCACTGCAAATGACAGTTACGATAGATAGCAGTCTTCATCATGATACCAAGTCTCTGAGATGTATCAAGCTTGCAAAATCAAAATCTGGGTGCTTTTTCTTTTATCATTTGAATGTATGTAGCTTAAGAAACAAAGAAGAAGAAGTGGATACTTTTTTCTCGTCACTAGAGCATTAATTTGATGTATTGGCATTCACTGAAACATGGTATACTGATTTGAGCGACATTGTCCGCTTTCCCGGTTATAGGTGTGAAGCACTGTTAAGAAAAATTAAAAGTGAGGTGGTGTAGCTTTGTACATAAAAAGCAACATTTCTTATGAGCTACTCCCGCAGTGCAAAACGTTACACCCTTTCTATGAATCACTTTTCATCGAGGCGAATACATTTATGATTGTTACAATTTATCGGCCGCCTTCCGCGCCTCTTCAAGAGTTTTTTTAATTTTCTCGATTCTATGCTAGAGGGTTTTTCGTTACAACGTAAATCTGTGGTAATAATGGGTGATTTCAGTATTAACATACTTGAACAGTCACATTCTGTCAATGCATTTGTTGACATGATATCTACCAATGGTTTCTCTAACATAGCTACAACACCCACTCGCATCACAGGATCCAGTGAAACAGTTATTGATCTTTGCCTAACAAATAGCGATATTCCCGGTACAACTGCAGGTGTACTTCTGAGCGACATTAGTGATCGCCTGTCAACTTTCAGCTTTATAGAAAGGTCAAGTAAATAAATCATCGAAGAAACTGATGCGCCAAAGAATTTCCGGGTTATAAGGCAAACAAAAATTGAACATTTTCGTCAGCTCGTTTTTACAGTCAACTGGATTTAACTCCTATGCGAGGAAGACCCTGATATTTTGTAGGACGCATACTTGGACAAAATAATAGAGTTGTATGAACGTGCTTTTCAATTTGTAACAATGGCAAATTCCAGAAAAGGAAGGAAGCCTTGGATCACACGAGATCTGCTTAGACGAATCAAGACACGACATAGACTCTTCAGCCAGTTTGTAAACTCCTAAGATTTGACAGTTTTGAAGGAGTATAGAAAGATTGGAAATAAATTAGGTGCAGATATAGAAAAATCTAGAATTCACTACTACGCTGAAAAATTATCTGATATTTCCTTTTATCCTAAGAGAACTTTGCATAGTGTAAAAGATCTTCTGCAGAAATCCAGAGAGGAAAATATACCAATGGAAATGACGACTGAAAGAACCATTCTTACTGGTAAAGCTCTTCCAAATGAGTTCAACAGACATTTTTTGGCATTTGAAGCTTTTTCTGCTGCGACGCCCAGAAATTTTGAAAAATACCTGGAATCTAATTTGCAGTATAGCCTTTTCTTATATCCCGCTACTCCTGCAGAGATAAATGATATATTATTAAGCCTCAAAGAGAATTGTTTGTCTGGTTTTGATGGCATTAATGTAGCACCAATTAAAGCAATTGCTTTCCTTATTCTTGACCTCCTTTGTCATCTAACAAATCAAGTCTTGACAACATGCATTTTCACCGAAAAAAATGAAGGTGGCACGTGTGGCGGTATTGTTTAAAGGCGGTGCTGCAAAGTTAATTAGTAACTATAGACCTATATCAGTTCTTCCTTTGTTTTCCAAAATAGTAGAGAAAGCGATTAATAAAATGGCAACAGATTATCTTATGACAACAGTTGATTTCTTCTAGCCAGAACGAATTTCAAAAAAGGAAATCAGCTGAATCTGCTTTGCTTAGTATTAAAGATGAACTCACTAAAAACATAGAAAATCATTTCTACACATTAGGCGTCCTCCTAGACTTCAGGAAAGCGTTTAATTTAATTAAGCATGATGTACTTCTTAGAAAGTTGCCGTATTATGGAATACGATGAATCCTACTTAAATTATTATAAAACTACCTGTAAGGTAGTTCTCAGTATGTTTTAGTTAATAATGCCACATCCGATCCAGAGTTTATCAAGTTTGGTGTTCCTCAGGGCTCAATCCTAGGATCTACCCTGTTTCTCATGTATATCAACGACAATTTATGTATCCCACAAACTCCTTCCGTTATGCTTCTTGCTGACGATACTAGTGTATTTTTTTTCTGCAGATAATTTTGGTTCCTTAATTTCTCGTGCAAATTTATGGCTTACAAATCTATCTTACTGGCTTGTAGCAAATAAACTTTCGTTAAATGTTGGCAAAACAAAGTACATTGTTTTTAGTTCTGTTACCGACCGGTTTATTATAAGGAAGTGACAATTCAATCGCGACCGCTAGAACGAGTTTCAGATGTCAAATTTTTAGCCGTCCGGTTTCACAAAATCCTTCACTGGTCTGGTCATGTTCGCTTTACAAAACGCAATGTTGCACAATACATTGGTGTGCTTAACCGGTTCCGTATGCTGTTACCTCGTTATTTACGACGTGAGCTCTACTTCAGTACCGTTAACTCGTGGCTTCATTACTGTTTGCTTGTATGGGGCACTACCGGTAGGTAAAACATGGAAAGCCTATAATTATTACATAAGAAAGGTATCCGTTTCATTGAAAACTTACCGCTACGCGAGTCAACATCGTCATATTTTATACAAAGTAGAATCTTGGATATTGCATCATTGTATATGTTGCGTTTGTCCGAGAGCGCTATTGAGATTTTAAAAGCGATCCACAACTATTCATATAGAAGTATACGAAGCATGAGCCGCATTACGAATTTAGGAAAACTTTTTATAAAATCTAAATGTAGGACCAATTATAGAAAGCAATTATTTAGTTGGCTTATACCTAGCCGGCTGAACCTTCATCCTGATTCGTTGGGCGTCATGGAAAACTGTTCTTCTCTGCATGCTTTCCGAATGCACGCGAAGGATTTTTTCTTGACTTGCCTATAATCCCGACCATGTTTGTAGAAACTGCAGTGCCAGTATATTTACTGCTGTGTTCATTGCAATCCGCTGCATTCTGGTTATCTTTCTTTGTTTTGTGAAGGGTACACATTTGTGTTTTTTGTTTTCAATTACTTTGACTTGTTACAAGGGTGTGTTTTTTAAATCTTTTTTTAATTTCTCTATGTGGAATCGTATGGTATTCCTGCAGATTTCTGTTGTAATGTTTTTGTGTGTTTTATGGTGTATCTGATATCTTACGATATTCATGGAGAATTCTGTTGAAATGCCTTTCATGTCCACACTGTGCTGTATGAATGTAGGGTGTTTAGGGCCTATTCAGGCGACCTCATGTGTCATCTTCAGCCCTCTTCATCTAGGCAAACTGTATTTTGTCTGCATTTCAATAAATTTCAAATTTCAAATCCGAAGGATGCCTTTAATCGTCTACTTCTGTGAAAAGACAAAGACAGAGCCCCAGCGTTCTTTTGCAACATAGCAGTGCCGTTCCCAGAGCGCACCAGGACCACTTGTCAAAAAATTCGATTGCTGATAATCGCGGATTTCTCGCTTTTTAAATTCTCACGTAGTGGGTTTTGGAGTGAAAATTATTGATGTCCTTAATATACAGCGTAGTGAAAATATAAAAATTTGTTCATAAAAACAAACATCTAACGTAAAAGATGTCACCTGTTTCAAAACAGTGCACTTAACTAACAATATAAACGGAAAGTTACATACTAACTTTTAAATTAGCGCGCTCTGGTGAATGGCGCAAACGTCGCGTTCTTAGTACGGAAACTAATGTCGCCGGCTACAGCTGCACAGCGGGATGAAATCCGGTGATTTTTTTTTTCGGCGGATAGTACAAAGCGCGTGGGGTGCGCCGTAAGTGTAGTGCACACGCGATATCCACTGGGGACGTGGTAGATTGCACTGAGCGCCAAATTTGGACTTGTGGTGTTGTACGCAGGCATGCGCTTTATTTTGGTCTGTCACTTAGTGCAAGAAAAATGCTAACCCCAGGAAACTAAGCGGCTGTCATGTTTAGAGCGGCGAAGTAATAGAAGATATATGCTGTGTTAGAAACACGAAATCAGTTCTAATTGAGTGCCGTCATCACCACGATCTCCTTTCACACTGAGCTTCATACGTTTCTCACGCGCGCAGTTAGAGTTTTGTGCGAAGAAAAGCACCAGATTTTCGCACGCTCCAGTGCCTTAGAAGGCGACTTTTGTTTGTCTGAAGAAGTGTTATTGGATAGCTTTGTCCTGAGCTACGCGCTGTCTACTGGCGTTAACCACTAGACTATGACAATTCAAAATTTAGTAGCAAATTGTGGTTAATTATAAAGGTAGTTAGCATTAGTTTAAAATAACCTGATGTTTCCGCTCTAGACAGTGTCTTCCTGAGAAGATTTTTATTTTATCTCGACAGCTGTATTTCTAGATATAATTAAAAGCGTTCGCTTAAACGAGTGGTATACGTGAATATCCAAAGGACGAGAATGCACGTTGTTCGTCTGCTAATAAGAGCCCATCGTAAGACACACAGAGAACGGGTGTTCAGCGTTTATGAGAAGCATGTCCCCCTTTCCGTGCTTGGTTTTATTCATATATCCTAAATATTATTTTCACACTGGAGATTGGCCAAGCGGCTCCTTCGGTTTAAGTGATGGACAGCTTCTTCGATTTACATTCAGTTCACTTATTTCTCTTGCAAGTGCAGGGCAGTTGTAGTGCAGAGCTCAAGCGAGTCATTTCGAAAAGAATTTCAGCACCAGTAAATAACGTGAGAAATTTCCTGAAATCGCCCTATTCCTTTTTTCTGTTTGCAATTACTAATTACCATAGCTGGTGCAAGCTAACTAGGAAAACATTCGTTCTTTCAACAGACTCACGGAGACAAGCTATTTGCTGTAAAGACAGTTAAAACCACAAAATTGATCGGTCTACTGAGATAGGAAGTTTATCGACCGTGAAACAATTTTTTCCAAACAAAGCCCTTCCTAGAAAACGTACTTTTCTGGTAATAACTCACTTGGAGCGGCATCCACCGCAAGGTAACCTAAAAGATGTTATTTTAACAGAAAGTTGTTTCTCAAGCGTGGTTCAAAAACCTTCGCACTTACCTCTACTAGCGGACCCATAATATGTCTGATGAAGTCACAAGCGCGGTCGTAGCTTCACAGAGCCCGCACAGGTCGATAAAACCGGTTTCGTGTCCGTGACAACAGGCGCCAATGACTTGGGTAGTTTCTTTACTGCTACAGTCATTGAACCGATACCTGTGGGGGAGGGAAGGACGCACATACGAAAAAAGTAGGCGCTCTGCAGCCATCGGCTCAGACGAAGCACTGACTTCTCGGATGGGTAACGACCTCAAAGTAGAGTAAACCATTTTGACGATCTAAAACAGGAAATATGTAACAGCTTCCGAGCGAAGACCAGAAGTTTGGAGAAATGCAAATGGAAAAAAGTGCACAGATTGACCGCATTTATTAAGCGTAGCGGCGGAACACGGAAAGCGAATCATGTAGGTCACCACTGTTACACGCTAGAGAAAAAAAAATGAAAAAGAACCCAGCTGCCGTTTGCGGTATTTTGAATTACCCGATTGATGCTTTGATGCGCAAAATTTCATCGCGCCGTTCAAGTGACAGAAAAACTTATCCATTAAATTACAGTGCATAAAGAAACATAATTAAGGTACCCGAAAAAATTTTCAATAGCCGAATGATGAACGACTATGAAGCGCTTCTATTTCTTCTCCCTAACATCACGTTTAAAAACCAATGCTAGTCTATTTATATGCAAAATAAAGCTTCTTTGTTCTGTTCTGAAGTTATTTAAATAAGATGTTTCTTATCGTACGCTGTCTACTACAGCCAAGCTATCACTCGTCGCTCACATTTTTCGTCAACACCTGGCGACTGGTCGATGAGCCGCCTTCAAACCGCCTGTTTAAGAAAAATGACTGCCGACAGCCGTCGGTATTTGTATGCTATGAAATGCAAAGGACCTCGTCTTATGCTGTGGGCAACATCTGCTGGCGTAGTATGCCAGAGAAAAATGTATTTCAGCTGTGCTCCAGAGCAACGGTATGAACTAAAGGAATAAGGAGCATTTTGTTGTTTTGGAAAATTTCTCCATAAAAAACAAGCAGTGTTGCACAATTTAAGCCGATAACTATGTATTTGGACAGGTAATGCAGCTTTAAATTGAAGCGGCACAGTAGTTATTTAATAGGATGTTTTTCGGATGTTCTAAAACAACATTTTAAAACTTTGGTAGCACCGAATATCTCCAAAGACTGCGTACGTGCTTGTGCCTCTAAAATTGAAGTAAACGAATTTAAAATGAACTTAGGTTTTTGTTCGTACGTGCTACTGCCTATATATATATATATATATATATATATATCCCCTAAAGTGGAGAGAATCTTTTCTCTCACGCTTTACCTTATTTAGTTATATACTTTCACAGTTTTCTACAGTATTTACACTATTTTTCCTTCCTTTCGATAACAGTGCAACTTTGTTCACATCTTGACTTCCCTGCGCCCGGCGTTTCCAGCAAAACGAAGTCTCTGACGCCAGCTTTTAAGGAGTTGGTGAAATGTTTAGGGGAATCCCCGAAAGTAGGAAATATTTGTAATAAGGGAGTAATTACTCATTAGCATCCACCGAAGTACAACCATACGACTACAAAATTAAGCTATACAGCTTACACCGAAACTCCGTAGGTAAAGAAAAATTTTTTCTGGTCACGGGTTCGAATCCTGGAACCACCGCTTCTCCGGAGCAATCGCTCTACTAAATTAGGTAACAGGTACAGCTAGCATATCGAGCGAAAGTAATGCTGGCGCTATGGTGTACTTGTATATGGTGCCTTTGTATAAATGGACAGGGAACACCCGCACAGTGTTTCCTCCTGGAAAGCATCTAATCTTACGTATTAAAGCTCCTCCAGCACTTCATACGCACACATCTATACCGCACATATCGTGGAGTAAGCAGACTGTGCGTTATTTTGAATCCATTTATCTGGCAACATAGGTCAACACAGATAGGTGGCTTTCCCCTCCTTTCAGAATCATCCGCGCTTGGTCGGCACGAAGACAAATCACGTTCGGTTTCTAAGCTCTCCATTTTCTGTACAGGAGGCAGGGCCGCCCAAAAAAAGAGAACTTGGAGGAAGCTTAAGTTCACCCTAAGAGTATCACGGGATAGCGTTAAAAATGTCCCTACAGACTCTTGGAGGTCATCAAAAAAAATTTAGTCTCACCTCCGTACTTGTGAACAAAGAAAAGTATCCAGCGCTTCCAACCTAAAACCACTTGATGCGGTGCTTTGTCACCTAATAAAGTGTGCTGAATATGGAACGCTGTTAATGCCTATGCAAGCTTGCGTTCATGGACGGCATAAAGAAATAGCTTCGCTGCAACTTTTTTCTTAATGCTAAAACTGCGCTACTAAATTACATATGCCTTTGCTTTCTTACGGCTTCGTTGCCTTTTGTGTTCAATGTGGGACGTGTGTTCAGCAAATATTTGTCAGTTTTGGAAACACGCTCTCATTAAGCCACGTTCTTCCTTTTAGAAGCGTCTGCTAGATAATAGAAGCTGTGTCGGAGAGACGCCACAGGAAAAAGAAATCCAAAGAAAGGTCTTTCTTCTATTCTGAACGAAATGAAGTGGCAAACCCAATCCGATTACTGCGGCATAGCCCTTCGGTGCTGCAATAGCTGAAATGTAAACAAAACAAGGAGCGGGTAATAAAAGGGTTGCATAATCTGCGTGTTATTCCACGGCGCATAGCAGGACGCATACGTCGCATAGGTAGGTGGTCGCTGACCACGAGTACACGTGACGCCAGTGCCACAGGGGAGCAGTGTTTGAGGCGCCACCGGTACGTTCAGCGATTCATGTAAAGAAGAGTGAAAAGAGCGTTCTGCATATTTTCTTTCGAAGAATGCTGTGTGAATCGGTTTTAGAGCTCAATATTTGCATGTAAGAAATAACACGTCGCGCAAAAAAAGTACATCTTTAAAACGCAAAAAAGAGAAGCGCGAACAAGTGCTAGTCGCACATATGAAACACGACGCAGGGCCCGTTGGGAGCGCTGCTTTTCCTGCACCCTCGCTTTCTCCCTCTCACGCACCTGCGGCTAGTGTGAACGATTTTATTACGGCATCTTAATGACTGAGTTTTGGAGTTGGCCGAAAAAAAACTAGGGCGACACAAATTCAGCTAAAGAGCATCACGCAGTGGCGTTAAAAGTTCTCTACATCGCGTGTGGCCCCGGGTCTTCTGGCACACTCCTTCGCTGATATGGAAACACTTTATGCCATCTAATACGGCTTTATTATACATCATCGGCCATACTCAAAGGTAACGCTAATTGGTGACCCTAAACAATTAGGTGTTCGTGTAATGCACGAGCAATTCGCACCGGCAGTTGTGAGTAGAGATGCAAAATTTCAAGAAATTTTGAATGGCATGAAAAAAACCGTTTTTTTTTCAGAGTTTTTTTCATGAAAAATTGGAAATTTTGCAAAACGTGACAAAAACAAATTTATTTGCAAAAACACAACGATCAATAATAATGCTCCGAAGTTGAGTCGAATATGCAGTTGTAGATGTCATATTGTGAAACGAACTTCTTGTTCTATTGCACCGCGAAGATAAATAATGATTTGCACTTGAGGCGAATATGAAGGTATAAATATCGTATTTGTGGAACGAACTTCTTGTTCTATTGCACCGAGAATGGGAACATGAAACCTGATCTATAAGTCACCCCATATCGGACTCAGAATCACTGTCGCTGGATGCGGCACTACGCGCAGCAGCAGGGATTGAAGTTGTGTCCACAGCTAGGTTCGACTGCACATACACAAGCTTTCGAACGCGTTCCCCTGAAAGCCTGTTGCGAATCCTTGTATGGACGTTTCCGAAACGTGACCAGTTTCGTTCGCAGCTGGCGGATGATGGTGGTATCTGCAGCAGTCGGCAAGCCAGAGGAGTTAGCGGCTGGTTGGTGCAAAGGCCTTGCCACCAGGTAGATGGGGCCACGTGCTTCGCTGAGTCCCAGACCCCTGTCCTGGACCATATTCCTGCGGATGTCCTGTACTCTGCTACGTTGGAAATCAGTTTACCGATGTCCAGTAAAAGGTGCCCTGCTTGCTGAGATATCCACTCAAAACTGTCTGCAATCTGCGCATCGTCCAGGTGTCTTCCTCTATATCTTGCATCCAGCAAATTAGCAGCAATGTGGACTGGTCGCAAACAAAGCTTTTCGCGCCTGGTGATCATTTCTTTCGCTCGAATCTGTTCCTCGCTTGTCAACGCGGAGGTCGCCAGGTTTGCTGCAAGTTCAATTCTAATCGAATGGAAGGCTTCTGGAACGTCGGACAGCAGAGCATTGTCCGACTCTAGTGAGGTTATGGCTGACGCAATTGGTGTAATGAGGAGCAGGCAGCTTTGCACGGACTTCCAGAAAGTGTCTTCGTCCAAAACAGTTTCTCGCACGGACTTATTAACGTTGAGGTCACTTAATATCACGGTCTGCTGAAGGGCTTCCTTGTTTCTCAAGAGGCTTTGAAGTGACAGAACCATGCCTCCCCACCTTGTTTTGCTCGGAAGCTTTAGAGTTTCGGATCTCCCTTTACCATCTATTGATTCTTGTTTCTCCTGCAACGTCGCAGCAACGATGTGGGTACGCTTCACGTACTTTATAACTTGCCTTGCCGTACGATGGACATCCTCCAATGTCTTTAGTTTCATCAAATCATTCAAAAGCAGGTTCAGGCCGTGAGCTGCACATCCAATGCATGTGATATGCTCGTATTTGCTTGCAACAATACTGCAGGCTGCTTGCATGTTGCTGGCATTGTCTGTGACTAGCGCCACTACTTTATCGCTTCCCAGCGATTCAATCACTTTGCAGATCTCGGCAGCAACATACACCGCAGTGTGACGATTTTGGCCTGTTTCAACAGCTGAGTAGAAGAATGGCTTTGGCGTTGCCACGACGAAATTCATGACTGCCTCGCCACGAATGATCGTCCATCCATCTGTCAACAGTGTCAGACACGAAGCGTTTCTCACGGTTTGCTCGACGTGTTGCTTCACTCGAGTGTACTCCGAGTCCAGCAGAGGTCCACTCAGAAGGTGTCGAGAAGGCAGAGAATACGACGGTCGAAGCATCTTAAAAGCTGCTCTCCAATGTTCATTCTCAGTCACAGAGAGAGGCACATTGCTTGAGTAGATCGCTCGAGCCAAGGCAGTGTCGATTTGGCTTTGCTGCTCTGAAGTCATGCGGTCTACAAAAGGCGCAATACTCTTGATTTTTTTTTGGCAATGGCTGCTCTTCATCGTGTTTGCAGAATTCTGACTCACTTGCTTCAATTGATGACTGAGTTGACACACCAGCAGGATGTTTGGCGTTCGTTTCCTTGCTGCAAATTTCCTTGATGTCCAGCGGGCATTTCTTACACGCCAACAGGTGCCTTGTCAAACGTGTGGCGTTCGGAAATCCATGCTGAACACTGCAGTACTTGCATACTGCTCGCATTGTCCCGCCATTGGACGTTTCGCACACAGAAAAGTGTTCCCAAACATTCGACCGCGGGCGAACCATTGTCACAGCCAGAACCGTGTACCACGCTAACAATGCGGCATGCACTCCGAGTAATCGTGCTTGCGTTTGTTTTGTCAGAATACAGATGGCAGCACTCTGCAGCCCTGTCCACTGTAGACGATATTGGCTGTAGTAGTTAATGGTTCAGCTTTGTTGCGCCTACATTTCGTTAGATGGCAGTGCGAGTCCATCACGCTTGATCTCGCTTAGTGTTACCAGAGTTTCAGGTGTTACTGTGTAGCCGTCCTACCCAGAAAGCAAGGTTTCTATTTGGCTAAAACCGATTACGTGCACAGCAGCCTATGTTATTTATGCCGTGTGTGTCGCGCTGTAGAATTTGCAGCCATTCTGGTCTACTTCAGCCGTGAGTTCAAGTATCAGTGTGTTTTTAAGTCAAGCCTCGATCTTATATGTGACCTGGCCTTCAACCCGCGTACTCGCAGCACGAACGTTTTAAAACCACTGCCTGGCACCGGCGATGGCGGCTGCTCTCCAATCGTTCAAAGATGCACGCTGTAATGATTTTCACAGCAAAAACCTAAACTGAAAGCAAGCAATCATAAAACCTTGAAATTGCATTGTGAAATTTTCGATGTTTTTTTCCATTTTTTCTCGTCTGAAAAAAACGAAAAAAAACGTTTTTTTTCCAAAATTGCAGTGTTTTTTTCAGGCCTTCACATCTCTAGTTGTGAGCAGCTTGCACAATCACTCCATTTAATCCACTGAACGAACGTTCCTCTGTGGTGCACAGGTTGCGGGCACAGCTCCCGACCCAGACAACAGCGGCTAGAATCCGCTCAGCCATTTCCCTTTTTTCAGCGAAACTGCTTCTATAAGTATCGACCCTTTCTCCCAATCAGAAGTTTGCAGTCACGCTCAAGCTGGGTTTCCCGTCGAGTCGGAACTTGAACGCTCTCGCGTTAATATTGCTGTCTACTGGATTCTTCTTCTCCTCTAACTTTTGAAATATTGCGGCGATGAAGACGAAGCTCGCAGTGGCGTGGACGGAGCGTTCGCGCTGGGTCAGCGGCCATTAAATCTTCTCATTGCCATCGTTCATCTCGCCTCAATTTTCGGCTGGCAGCCACGTAACATTTGGTGGAGGTGCGCGATAACTGCCTCTCTGTATATATCGCGCAGAATGGAATAAATTCAGAAGTTCACCATGTGATTCCGCCAGTTAAATGATTTTCAGTCTTTTATTACAACGTGCATCCAGTGAGCGGCATAGATTTCCTGCCGCTATGGCCGCCGCCATAGCGGTGGCCATAGCCAACACTGCCATAGCCATAACCAGCACTGCCATAGCCAAAAGTGCAAGTATAAGCAAGGCTCCACATATTGTTCGCCTGCTGACCCGAAAGACGCGGGTTCGATCCCGGCCGTGGCGGTGGAATTTCGATCGAGGTGAAATTCTAGAGGCTCGTGTACTGTGCGATGTCAGTTCGCGTTGAAGAACCGCAGGTGGGCGAAATTTCCGGCGCCCTTCACTACAGCGTCCCTGGTAGCCTGAGTTGCTTTGGTACGTTAAACCTTTATAAACCTTGGGAGCCCGATAGACGGCTATAAATCGTGGCTCCGTCAACGTAGTTTCGTTTCGCGCCGCGCCGATGGATGGTGCTAGTGGTGTTCGGGCAGTATCGGCAGTTAACATGAACTTCCTATGCCGGCGCCCTTCGGTATGTACGTACCATAGCGTAAACATTGCGTAATGATTCATACCAATACTATTTTAGTGGCCCCATTTACCACATAGTGCGCTGCAGTATTCAGTCCTCTTATTGGTGATATTGTGGCGCCTTTAACGTTTCTAGCGGTTAAAAGTCACAAACTGCATAGTAATGAATCGACTAACCAATAAATCTTGGCCATTTGAATATAATGGTGAGCTGGGGTGCGTCCATCGCTCGCGGGTACTGAATTTGGAAACAGTGTGGATGCGCTGCCTGCAAGAACGAACCCGCCGGCGAAAATCTAAGTCGCATAAGGAGGAAACTGGAAAGGTACCTTGCACTGTATGTGGCAGAAGCCGCTAATATAGCATATGCTTTATAATGGGAAAAGGTTCAGCTTAAGTTAAGGACAGCGCAGCGAGCTATGGAAAGAAAAATGGTAGATGTAACGTTAAGGAACCGGAGGCGGGCAGAGTGCGGGAGGGAACAAACGTCCGCTAATGATATCCTAGTCGAAATCTAGAGGAAGAAATCGGCTTGGGCAGGGCATGTAGTGCGAAAGCAAGATAACTGCTGGTCATTAAGGGTAACGGAGTGGATTCCAGGAGAAGGCAAGCGTAGCAGTGGGCGGCAGAAGGTTTGATGGGGGGAGGAAATTTTGAAGTTTGCAGGGATAGGATAAATTGGAGAGACATGGAAGAGGCCTTTGCCCTGAAGTGGGTGTAGTCAGGCTGATGACGATGAGAAAGATTAAAAGCGTAACAAAGTTCGATTTGGCTCCAAGCATTCTTCTCGCTTGAAATAGCTAAAGATTTGAGTGCCTCACTTTCGGCATTGTACACGAATTTCTCTTTTACTAATGAAATATTTGCTGTCTGCGGACCATTCTTTGCTCCAAAAGCTTCAAAGCTTTTTCTGCCTTCGAGAATCTTTGAAACAGCGCTCATAATTACTAGAATCTAGAAGCGGCAACATGGTTTCATTATAAATTTCACTAAAATATAATTGTATTTTCTTTGTTGTTTTATGAACTGCGTGCGCAGAAAATTTCCACGTACCATGAAGGTTTCCTCAACTAAGTACCTAATGGAATCGGTAATACACAAATGAGACACAAACACGACGTTCAGAGCCAGCCTTATTTTGCTAGATCCTATCATTCTCTGCGGGACATAGTCATGTAAAACAGAGTATTATTTGGAAAACACGCCGGTACCTAAGGGTGGCCCACAGCATCGCACTGTGTCGCCATATGTAACAAAACAACTGGCTGAGCTGTTTGTCGAGTACGAATGGCGACCTCTGCTGCCAGCTGGGTCGGCGCAGTTTCTTACTGCGTCATTCGAAAGATGTCTTCAACATGTAACGGCAGAGATAGTCTCATGCGCACATCAACATCTCTGACTTCGCTTTACTGAAATCAATAACGACACTGTTCAGCTCCTTTCTCAAACGACTGTCCTTATATCACAAAATATGCATTACTTTTTTGTTGCAGTACTTCTATACAGTCTTTTCAAAGTGAACTGTGCGCTCCTCAATGATTTCGTGTGAAGCCAACATGCGAAAAAAGTGACGCTCACTATACGTACTGAACTGGTGCAAGTAAGGTTGGAGCAATAGGGCCAAAGATATTCGTCTTGCAGTCATATCTCACAAATGTCTTCAGAGTCATACGCCTAATACGTCATAAGTGACAGGACCCATACCTACTGCAAGTTGACCTTTACGCCTTAGGGTCATATCATCCCTGAGGGTTTACTCAAAGCAACAGAAGCGCATTCGTAAGCATGCCGCCCACGAAGAGGCAAGGCCGACCACACTGAACAGAGAGCGCCGTCTCGTGCAAAACTCGGCAAGCGAACCCAGTTGGCTTCAGTTGCCAGTTGTATCTGAGGGGTTCCGTGTAATATTGCGTAATAGTTATTTCATAAGAGGGCGGCAAACATATTCTACAAAAAAGCGGAGCATGGTTCCTTGCATCAGGACGTCACAAAGGGCTGCAGAAGACGGCGGAAGAGTACCAGTGCCCTCGTACTCTAAAACATTCTATTGAAAAAAGCACCTAAAATATTCAGCTAATTCATCCTAAACGATACTAAACAAAAATCAACGCTGAAAGACAACTGAGCTATGCGTTAATTAATGACTGATTTGAGAGAAACGTGCATTTCTTCGCAAGGTTCATGGGAGAGTTTACGGCGCACTTAAATGCAGCAGCGAATGGTGGAAAGTTCTTGAGCGGGACGTTGCACTCGTCGCCACCGGTCTGCCGTCGTTTGGCGCACATTGTGTAGCAGTACGTTAGAAAGAATATCTGTTCGTCCGTGAAGCCCTCCAGGTGAGCCACCTTTAAGTCTTCGAGGGCGCGGTAGTCACGAGCTACGGCGGACAAGTAGCCCTGGAACGCTAGCTCTAAGCCCGGTATGAACGGGAACAGTCGCAGTGGACGTGAACCCGGGCTGCCCGAGTGAGCGTGCACGTCGCAATGGATCTTCCCTGAGTAAACGGTTGACGGATCGTTCCTGACCCAGAGGATGCTATTTCCCATTTCGTCCACCGTTACGCCCAACTCGTCGAACGCTTTGACCATCTGACGAGCCGCGAAAGAGCCCAGGCCACCGTATCTGATCGCCAGAGTAGCGTTGTTGTAAAACACGGGTGCGTCAAGGTTTCCGAAGGCCAGGTTCAAGAGGTTCGGTAAGTACAGGTAAGACTCGCGGCCAAGTCGAGAGAACATACGAAAACTGTAGACGTCCATAAAGTGGTCGTGACTGCGGAGCTCCCGATACACTTTGGACGCGTTCAGCAGGTTTTCCATGAACGTCTTTCCGGCCATGTCCGGGAACACACTGTACAGCTCCTCCGTCTGCTCTCTGTGGAAGAATCTGCTGCCGGGAAGTATTACACGGGTCATTCTGTCCAGCTTAAGGAAGGCGGTCCGTTTGCTCTTTTCGTCCATCCACGTAAGGTCGTTGATTAGGCGCTTGGCGTTCTCGTTGACACGGTGCAAGAAGCTGGAGATGTGCAGCCGATTCGCGGCCAAGCCGAAGCGTTCGTTCAACGTCTTCCTGAGGCTGAGAAGTCCGAGGCGCGACTCGACGTATGCCACACATCCGTGGCGCTTCAACTTCGCGAGGTCATCGGACATGCCTTGGAACCTCACTGATGGCTCGCCGTACACCGCCCAGAGGTGAGTCTGAATGAATATCCACGACAGCCCAATGATGAGCTTGTCGTGACTGAGGCTCTTCAGCAACTTTTCTAGGTTCTCCAGTATTTTAACGTCTTCGATTATGACAGTGCTTTCAGCCATCCAGTTGAACTGTCGGTCGTGTTTGACGAGTGAACTGAGCCATAGATTTGCCGGTAGTCCTGGTGTCTTCGTTCCAATGGCGCCAAGGCTGAACCACTCTTGAACGGGCGGATCGTAAAGAAATCCGAGTTTTGCATCCAGGATGGCTGTTTCTAAACTCAAAAGCTCACCCGCCGATGTGTCCATGTCCGGCTCGGTAACGCCAAGAATTTCAAGGTGTTTCTTTAGGTAAATCTGGTACTGCTCGGCCGACCTCCCTTTTCTCATGCTCAGATCCCAACCGTTGTCAAGTGGGCCGCGAGAGATGAGCAGCGCGGTCGAGTTGCGCATGACAACGGTGCTAAGGTCAAAGAAAAAGTTCATATCCCAGTTAACTGCGAGATTGATCATGACGTCAAGCGGGTGTATGTTCCGAGGCCTCTGCTCTGGCCAGAAAAGACCGACGGAACGGCGCAGCTCCGCGAACGCCTTGAGGTTTTCTTTCTTGTGCAGGTTCGCCCGGATGCAGCTGTGGTAAAACTGCGTCGCCTTGCTGAGTTGCGCCTTGTCGGCTTCGATCTCCTTCAGCGCCAGCTCGACAGCGGCGTTCATCATACGTGCTTCTGTAGTCTCCTGGCGCTTGGGATCGTCCCAGGCGCCGCACACGAAGCTGTGGAAGTCTTCGCATGGGTCAGCGTCGTGGTTGATGGCTGCGCTGATCTCCTTGCCGAAGTTACGGCAGTCAACGGTTAGGCACGCGGCCACTTGCTTGTTTGGAGGTGCCGGGTAAAAGATGTACCACGCAAGCGCCATGGAGAGGAGGAGCAGCAGGATAGAGATGGCAATCAGCAACGTCAGCACTTGGCCGCGATATCTTGTCTGGGCCATGACTGCTCTCATCACTTTCATGTACTGAAAAATAGAAGGCAATGAGTGCGACTGTGAATTCATTCTTTAGACTGGTCGGGCTTTGCGCCCATAGCTGAGCTCAGTCATCAGGAAATCGAAGACAAGCTAAATATACTTTACGAGCCGTTTATTTGCGAGTATAAAAATTCGCTTGTGCTGTTAAATCCGAACCGTAGTTTCACTGGCACCCACAAACTAGAATTCCCTATTTATTGCATTTCTGTACAGAAATAGGAAAATGTCGTACCCTGGTTTTCGTGGTCAAGCCCCTAAGAGTCCACGGTTTTTTAGAAACCGCGGGCATAGTGGCAGATTTTTCTCCTGGAAACAAGACCTGCGAAGAAAAAAAAAGAATTTCCTTGAGATCTATTTAAGTCTCTGTTATACCTTTGAGTAGCAGCTATACTTCGGATATAAAGGAGAAGGAAATCAGCTGTTTTCTTTGCGACCTGACAGCATAAAAACAGCGAGGCAGACAAATGTTTACCTGGTATCTGAACATGCAATAATGCACCGTAGGGAGGAAGCGTGGATTCATAGAAGACAAATACGGACAGCATCGCGTACGCAGTGATTCCTTTGTTGATTTGACCATATCAGACAAGCTCCATCTGCGGCTACTACTTCCTACGAGCCCAGCCACTGAAAGGTTGATCGCTGATTCAAGGCAGAAGGATAAGGGCTGTTCTTTAGGTTGCCGAATCCTCTTCATTTGTAGTGAAACCACAGTTCACTATCGTCCCGTGAGCCTGTACTTAAAGCACCGTAACAAAAATCGTCTGAAAGAACGCGTTACTTTGTGTACCGTACCTTGTGTTCGTCTTGTGCTCTCGTGGTTGTATACGATTCAAATTAGCAAAACCATTAAAAAATTACAGCCAACACGAATGAAATTCGAAAGAAACATATAATTTCTGGTACCTAATATCCGAAAAGTAATCCTTTAAAGAGACAGTGAAGGGTACCATGTTCTCATCGAAAAGCGATCCCTTAATATTTAGAATGTATAGGAGCAAATACAGGCACCGCCATCACTGGAGATTTCGAAGGTTAACTGGTTGCGTCTACACCAGTATATCATCACCTGTACCAAAGGCTGCGCTCCACCACTGTTCACCTGAAAATGGGGGCATCCATTCCTTTTTCAGTGTAGGCGTCAAGAGTTTCAATTCAGTGTGGGGAATTTTTTTTTCTTCAATTTAAGTGTCTTAGCCATAGATGCGCCTTTAAAAAGAGGCAACGAAGAACTTTTTAGTGAGCAAAATGTTTGGATGGAGTTACCTTTAGAGTCCCATTAACAATGTCGTGTGACTGGCCAAAGTCAGCAAAAAAAAAAGGCACAAGAGAAAAACACTACCTCTGCGTTTAGGTATTTCATATCGACTCTGTATAGTTTCTCTGATCGACTTTCCTTTTGAGCGGAAGCTTTACTCCTCCCATGCAAAACCTTAAGGTCCTGTCGCTCCGAAGAATGTCCTTCAAGCGGCAGAGCGGAGGTGTGGCTGTGACGTCATATCATGTGACTCGCCGCACGCCGGCGGCGTTCGCACGCCTTCACAACTGCGTTGTACCACGTGATTCAACGCTCACCTCGCAGTTGCACTGAATCACGTGACTCACCATTCATGTGATATGATAAAACTTGCGAAATGTTGCTTGACGTTGGCAGATAGCCATTGAGGAGTCGCGCGCAGCAAGCAGTGCTTCCGCTGTGTATCGCAGACGGCTGATTGAATCTGATTATACTCATGATCAAGAACGTCGACAGGACGCGAAGGATAGAACAAGGAAACGTGCTATTATTGAAACAGAAACCGAAGAAGAAAGAGAAGCTTGTCTGCAGAAGCAGCGGCATGAATAACGACAGAGGAAGCTGGTAGCGGACGCTGCCATTGCCTCCGCTTCGAGCTTCCGCTCTGCAGACTAGGTTCAGACGGGTTGAACCCCAGCCAATTTGTTTGACATGCTCTTATATTAGGCTGTTCACTTGATGCTATTTGTTTTTAATTACCCTCTGAATCCGTACTCATTGCCACTTCCTCTCAATGTTCTTTCTTCTGGAATTCTCTGTAATAAAACACGCTTTCGTAGATATTTTGTTTCTGCCATGCTGTTTTGCATGTTTATTGCACTATTGCCACGTAGCCACGACATCCTATCTACCATACGTGTTACTCAGCCTCAGTTCCTTCAATACAGCTTTGTGAAGTCCTTCCTCCGACTTCTACATTGTCAACTTCACTCCTTTCGCCCCCTCACCAGTACTTTCTCATCAGAGTAAAAGCCCTATAGAACCGGCTCCAATGAAGGGTGCATTTGCCCGCACGAAGAGAAGCATCGTTGCCGAAACATAGTCTGGCGGCGTGACGTTTATCCTCGACCCGTGCTCAGTTTGTTTTGCTTCACCAACGAATCTCGAACAGCAAGAAATTTTTTTTATACTGTCCCTGAAGCAAGCTATTCTGGCTATACTTCCTTCCCCCTGTATTACACTGCGCATTTTGTCTGTCGTTTCTGTCGTGCACCATTTTCAGAATTCATTCGCACTCATGCCGCGGCAGAAACTGTCTTTATGTGCCGAGGATCATTTCACTGTTGTTGAAGAAGTTATCTACCCTGGTGCACATGAGTTGTAGTGTTATTCCAAATAGCATGGGACTAGCATCAGCGTTATGCCATAAGCAGAAATGCGCATCATCTGCCGCAAGACACGCAAGCATCAGCCGAACTCCCGATGACTGCTTTAAAAAGTAGCTTACGACACGGTGAAGCTGCGCGAAAAGCACGCACAAGACCGCGCACAGAGCGAGCGCTCGTCATGTAACCTGTGTTGTGGCTGTTATTTTGCGCAACTTTATCATGCCTGTAGTTGTACATCAACAATCGTGACAACATGCCGTACTCAAATGAAAACTCCTGCGTTTTTATCACCTCCATGAATTTTATCAAAAACTTTCACGGTATACATTCGCAGGAGCCTTCTGATGTTTTCAGGGAAATTTACCACCTGGGCACAGTTTTCATTCCGCGAAAATAAATTTCAATTTTCCTCTTACATCAACCCTGTTCCGGTGGATTTCTACAAGCAACACAGCGCGCATCATGTCATGAGCTGCATGGCCATCATTATTAACTCTAACTTTGCTGAATGGTAAAATTTTAAGTTTGTTTAGCCAGTTGAGACAAATAATGACCGAAATGGTCATTTCCCGATACCAGTTCATCCAATCAAGGCGCACAAGAAAGATTTTGTGGCAATATCCGTTTTGAGGTATCGTTTGAGCAAAGAAGTGGTTTGAACACCGATCTTGCATTCGGGAGGTGCAGGGCTCGATCCCCGGAGCGGCCAGTGCTCACAGGTGATATGTACAATCAATACAAGGTTTCCCCTGGCCGGGGCCTCGAGTTATCGGGGTCGAAATGGTTGGAAAATGGATATTGGACACCACCTTCTGGAGACGTAGAACATCTTTTCCATAAAGCTTTTTAAAAAAGCCAACGCTTCCCTTTTGTCATAAAAATTCACCATCATTATATTTTCATGTTGGAAGCGAGTCTTTCAGTTGGAATCATTTCATGCGAAGCGGTTCAAGGGCTTTCAAAGCTTACTACTTCATTCGCTTTGGGAAGCTGTAATTTCGTCGAACGGCGCACAGGAGGCGCGATTGCCACGGTGGACGCCAAGTTTGCGAATGTCGGCCAATACTTTGCAGCAGGCCTCCGCAGGCCTGTGGCCGTGTGCAGGCTTTCTTTCTTAATTTAGCCAGTTATTCCAAACCTCGCTCTATTTGAAAAAACACCGGCTAAAACTACCTACTTAATTACTCTTACTTAAGCGAAAATAGCGCAAACGACGAGGACAAGGAAAGAACACCACAGGACCAGCGCTAACTCACAATTGAAGGTTTATTCATAGGAAGCAAGGAATATAAAGAGCGCAAACAAACAAGATAACAAAGCAAACAAACGTGTAGCTGTGTGGAATCGAGGAAACGAACTTCAATTTTCGCACAATCTAGTTTTTTTCTTTATGTAGAAAGCCTCCATAATCTCACTAGTTAACTGCGTTGGGGGACTGTACAATATATCACTGTGATGAAAACTAGGGATGCAAGATTTGCAGTCTCTAACATGATCGACTACACTAGTAGGTTTATTAGCCTCCAATGTACTAGCATGCTCAATTAGGCGCGTGTTAATATAACGACCCGTCTGGCCAATGGATACTTGTCCGCAGGAAAAAGAAATTTTATAAACAGCTCCTTCAGAGCATGGAACATACTTAGTTTTATGTTTAATACCACAGGTACTTTGGGATTCATTTTGTTTTAAAGCTTGTCTTTCCCCCATAGCACACAACCTTTTAAGTCTTTTAGGAGCTGAAAAGACAGCCCCTATTTTATACCCGTTCGCCACTTTTTCAGGTTATGCGAAAGGCGGTGTACATACGAAAGAACTGCAACCTTATTTCTTTCTTTCACTCTGTCGGACCCAGGTACAGCAGACGAAGTCTCAAGTTTTTTGGCTATCTAGCCAAACCAACAAGATGGCACCATTCGGGTAACCTGCTTCTCTTAATCTTTTAGCCTGTTCGTTGAAGCTCTTCTTAATGAAATGTTCACAAAATTTGGACAAAGCAGAAAACAACGATGAGACAACAATTACGGTTTTTTCTGTTTTAGAGTGATGTGACTTGTAGTTCAAGAACGGCTTGCCGGCCCTTGGCAAGTATTGCCAACAAATATGTCCCGTCTAAACTTCCAGGCTCAAATCTAAAAACTGCAGCTAGTTATCGGCCGTGACATCTGTGGTGAATTGCAGACCTTGAGCATTTTATTTAAACCCTTTCACAACATCAGTCATATGTCTAGAAAATTTAGTTTTATCAACGTATTCAAGAACTTGGCCGGGATAGCGTCGCGGATTTCCGTTACGTTGACGCCTTCTTAAGCTTTGTTGATAAAACTAAATTTTCTAGACATATGACTGATGTTCTTAAAGTGTTTAAATAAAATGCTCAAGGTCTGCAATTCACCACGGAGGTCACGGCCGATAACAAGCTGCAGTTTTTAGATTTGAGCCAGGAAGTTCATACGGAACATATTTGTTGGGAATACTTGCCAAGGGCCGGCATGCCGTTGTTTAACTACAAGTCACGTCATTCTAAAACAGAAAAAAAAAAACGGAATTGTTGTCTCATCTTTTTTTTCTGCTTTCTCTAAATCTTGTGAACATTTCATTAATAACAGCTTCAACGAACAGGCTAAAAAATTAAGAAAAGCAGGTTACTCGAATAATGCCATCTTGTTGGGCTGCAGCAAGATAGCCAAAAAACTTAAGACTTCGGCTGATGTGCCTGGGTCAGAGAGAGTGAAGGAAACGAATAAGGTTGCAGTTCTCTCGTATGTACACCGCCTTTCGCATAACCTGAAAAAAGTGGCGAACGGACATGAAATAGGGGTTGTCTTTTCAGTTCCTAAAAGACCTAAAAGGTTGTGTGCTATGCTAGAAAGACAGGCTGAAAAACAAAATGAATCCCAAAGTACCTGTGGAATTTAACATAAAACTAAGTATGTTCCATGCTCTGAAGGAGTTGTTTTTAAAATTCCTTTTTCCTGCGGACAAGTATACATTGGCCAGAGGGGTCGTTGTATTAACACGCGCCTAATTGAGCATGCTAATACATTGGAGGCTAATAAACCTACATATCTAGTCGATCATGTTAAAGACTGCAAATCTTGCATCCCTACTTTTCATCACAGAGATGTATTCTACAGTCACCGAACGCCGCTAACTAGGGAGATAATGGAGGCTTTCTACATAAAGAAAAAAACTAGATTGTGTGTCAGCAGCCCGTCGGTTTGCCTGCATGACAGTGAAGTTCGTGTCCTCGATTCCACGTAGCTACACGTTTGTTTGCTTTGTTATCTTGTTTGTTTGCGCTCTTTATATGCTTTGCTTCCTGTGAATATACCTTCAGTTGTGAGTTGGCGCTGGTCCTGAAATTTTCTTTCCTTGTCCTCGTCTTTCGCGCTATTTTCGCTTAAGTATGCACCACCAACTCGCCCGTCTTGCCATCGTGTTAATTACTCTATTAGTTGTTCGAAAACACTTCTAAACTGTTCAGATCTTCGAATAACTATATAATCGGGCGACTAGCTCTGATTGGACGAAAAGAGCTATAGCTTCTACTCTGCTGTAACCTACTAACTTTTTTTCGTCTCATCTACCCCCTTTCCTGCCCTTCCCGGTGTGTTTGCAACAAAACTGGCTTAATCATGGTCTTCACCGACTTTGATTGCAGTGTGCTTGGCGCGCTCGTTTGCAGCCTCGCTCCACTGTAATATTCGTTTTTCGAGCCTTTAATGCTTCGGGACCTATGCTTTGCTTAGGTGACGTTTTTTCGAGGCAAGCCTTTGAGGAGAATGGTAACTAAGTAGAGTATCACACCAAGATTTTGCGTTTTCTATACTTTTTTTGCTCTTCGTTCTTGCCCCCTGTGCAGTCACGTCCTCTGCTGTCTTTCCCGTTTAAGCCCCTTGTGCTGTGAAATAATTGCTCAGTTGAAAATCAGCGCCCGTCTACAAGCGTGTCAGGAAATGGTCGAGAGATTTTTAGAAAACATGAGGGCGACGGTGAACAAGAGCCAGCAATTTAATGATAACGGCGAGGAACGAAAGGCAGAAATGAGTGTATTTGCTCAGCTACGGAGAGTATAATAGGGTATTTACATTTTTGAAGAAGAAGCGCTGCATTTTCAGCGGAGGTTCTCTGGTAATGACTGACGCAGTAGCACTGCTGCTGTGCTTGCGACATGCTAGACGGAAAATAGAAAATTCTCCAACTGACCTGTTTGGTGACTTCATGAACACTAGGGGACCTCGAGAGCTTGCTTTTCTTTTTCTCGACATCCTCTTTGGAGGGAGCTGATTCGAACGACATCGCTGTTGACCTTGACTTCACGGACAGTGTAGACACGCTGGACTTCCTGCGTCCTGGCTTGTCCAACATAGCAGCCGAGTCCGACTTCGCAGACGAAGCAGCGGCTATCGATGGCTTGGGTCCTCGCTTGTCCACATTAGTGCTTGATGGAGTAGTCGTGGACGAGGGAGACGAGCTGGACTTCTTGGACTTAGGCGTGTCGATCTTGTGGGTCGAGGTGGACTTCTTGGATGAAATCGACGCTCCAGACTTCCTGCGCCTCGATGCTTCTGCGCTTATGGAAGAGTGCGACTTGTCCTTCGCTGAGGAAAGGCTGTCTTTCCTCGGCTCTGTCATGCTTGGATTATCAGCGTCGTTGAACGCGTGGTTCTAAAGCGAAGGCCAAAGGGTGGACCCAGAGGAGACAGCGTCACGACAGGGCAAAGTAGGATCTTCTTCTTCGGCTGCAAGGATAGCACGGGCGATGCCCTGGAGCTACAAAAAGCATAGGTGGCTTTGACGATGGTACTCAAAAGTAGCACAAGTTCCTACGCGTACTTTGTAAAAATGTTGAAGCATGTTGAAGAAAGAAAGGCTCTAATTACAACTCTAATTACAGAAAACAAAAGTATATCTGAAATTTGCAGTGTTTGTCATGGTACTCTTATGAGACCTCGTTTTCTTCAAGTGCACGTTTCCGTCTTTTTCAAAGCGGTCCCTTTTTCAAGCAACAACAACCCGTCATCTATGCGTGAACATCTCTTTATAATTTACATTCACTGTTTTTGATACCCTCCTCTAGCTAAGACCTGAAATTTAGGTGACGAGAATATGTGTTAAGAATTACGGCTTGTTCCAAGTAGAACGTTTCAATGCGAGCTGCGCCATGCATACCAGACCGAAAAATGTGGCATTTCCTAGATGCATAGGAAGAATACACTCCTTGTCTTAAAACGATCTTCAATATTTACACTAAAACGTGCTCTGTCGCCAGCACAAATCCAGTGAATTCGCCGTTTTCTCCGCAACCGTAAAATTTGCTAGTATTCAATTCAGTTTATGTATCGTACACAAGAGAGAGGGAACGTGGCGAATTCATCGTAATCAGCATCATCATCAACCTGACTACGCCCACTGCAGGGCAAAGGCCTCTTCTATGTCTCTCCAATTAACCTTATCCTTTGCAAGCTGCATCCACCGTATCCCCGCAAAACTCTTAATCTCATCCGTCCACCTAACTCTCTGCCGCCCACTGCTACGCTTGCCTTCTCTTGGAATGTGCTCTGTTACCCTTAAGGACCAGCGGTCATCTTGCCATCGCATTACATGCCCTGCCCAAGTCCATTTCTTCCTCTTGATTTCGACTAAGATGCCATTACCCGCGATTGTTCTCTCACCCACTCTGCCCTCTTCCGGTCTCTTAGGGTTACACCTATCATTTTTTTTTCCATAGCTCGCTGCGTTCTCCTTAACATGAGCTGAATCCTTCTCGTTTGGCTCCACGTTTCTGCCCGTAGGTGAGTATTGGCAAGATACGACTGTTGTATACTTTTCTCTTGAGGGTATCCACTCGGCGAACAAAACCAGCTCAGGGTTTCGCAAAGATAACTGTAGTCCTCGAAGCCTTTCGTTAGTCTCTAAATTGGCACACGACACTCTTCTTGCCACAAATGCGCGCCGTACGCAAACTCAACGGACTAATTGCTGAAAAAGAGGCTAGCGGGGGGGGGGGGGGGGGGGTGAATCGCAGCATAGCAGCACACGAAAATCACGCGTGATGACCTTTCCTGCAATAATACTCAATTTTTGAAGCTCATGATGTCGTCTATGGCCAGTCAGAGCACCGCCGCTGCTCCTGACGAAGTATACAGGCTCTTTTGTGTACGAAAAACACTTCGTGAAACCGAAACGGCCGGCAGTGGTGCAACTGCATAAACAAGTGCTACGAGCTTGAACACGTGTCGAATGCGAGTTGCCATTTGTTTACTAGCTTATGTGATGCTTTGAAAGCATCGGCGACCCATAGCGAAAGGGTGAGTGACAAGCAGTCACCGCTGTCAGCCAGTAACAAAAAACGAAGTGAATCGTGGCTTTCGATATTTGTTTTCAACAGGCTGTGAAGAGCAGCTGCCAATCGCCAGAAGTAAGAGCACCTTATCGGCAAAAAAAAAACGAAAGGAAAACAACTGTTGTGGATATGAAGTACCGGTCGTAATATATACAGTTCAGCACTTCATTTTTGGACCAAAACGTGAATTAGACCGCCGTGCGTGCGTATTAAAGCTAACCGCAGCTTGTTGCGAAGTTATATTACCCCGAATCTTGGCAGTGTTTGTTCCGTCTTCAAATCTGCCGCCACTCCACTTTATCGCTTTGTCTGCGACGCAAGATGCGACTAGATTTATCTCGAATGATCGCAGCCAGGCATAGCTGATTCTACGTTGTTCTGGGATGTTCTAGTAGCTATGCACGCTTTATCTCGAAAGTTCGCTATCAGCTTTAAAATGAGCACGGCCGAGAGCGGCGGGCATTCTGTTCGACGACCGCCGAGCACGCTTGTCGCTTCGCCACCGCAAAGTGATTCAGTCCATTGTGGGCGCAAGTCATCCCAATAAACAGTTTTCTTTTAGAAGGCCTTTTGTCCCTCTTCATCCCTTCTTTTACTGCCGTCACCACTACGTGACATCTGGTGAAGGTGCAAGATAGCCTTCCATGTTCCAGGCGCCTCCTTCAGGTCGGGACGCCAACCCCCTGCGCTTAGCACCGGAGGACGAGCCAGCAGTTAATCGAGTCAGCCGACGTCTCCAGGGAGAGCAGCCTGCGTTCGGGACCCTGCCGGAGAGCACCAGACAGCGAAAGGACGCCGCTACGAGCACCACTATTTCGCCAAAGATGTCGACCCCCATCATACTGCAGCAGCCACGGGCACCGCCAAATTTCAATGGATTCCTAGGCGAAGACCCAGAAGAATAGAAGAACCAATATGAACGCGTGGCATCATTCAACAATTGGGATGACGCGGCGAAACTCGGGCATGTCCTTTTCGCACTGGAGGGTGGAGGGCTTTTCTCACGCAAGTAGTATGAAAACCACGAGTCTTCCATAACGACTTGGGAGCTATCCAAGAAGAAACTCTTGAAGGTATTCACTAGTGTCACGAGGTAATAAAGAGCCGGACAACTCCTGGACTAAAGGATCCAGCTTCCGAATGAGCCCGTCCGCGGTTACGTGGAAGAGATTAAGCGCCTCTTTCGCCGCGCCGACCCCCATATGACCGAGGGAAAGTTGAATTTTTAATGCGCGGTGTAAAGGAACAACTCTTAGGCAGCCTCGTCCGCCAGCCGTCAAAAACAGTTGAAGAATTAATGCAAGAAGCCTGCACGATCAAAAAGACCCTCGCCGTCCGGGAGCGGAAGTACAATCACCCTTCCTCTGTCTGTACAACCCGTGCGGACACGACGACCACCACCAGCGACAGCTTCCCGGAAGTGATCCGCGAAATCGTCCGCGAGAACCTACGCCGATTACTGCCATCCTACCCACAGAAGCAAACGATGACTCTCATGGTCGTGGTACGGGAAGAAGTGCAAAGGCACTCGGCACCTCGACGGCCACAGAACCACAGGCAATGACCTACGCCGCATTAGGACGCACTCCTCAATCCCAACGACAACCCCTGCGTCCTCTCTGACATGAGCCACTTGTTCCCGAACGCCGCCTTCCTGCCCCCGACCGCCCAGCCTATGAGCGACGCCCAAGCCCCAGGAAATGCGACGCCTGGAGGACTTCCGACAACCGGCCGTTGGCTTCCATTGCGGTGAGGCCGGCCATATTCTTCGTCACTGCCCGTACCGATGTATCGGCCTTCCAGGATTTGCCGTTGACGCCCCACGACCACGCTTCGGCTAATGTGCGCAGGAAATCGACGAGCACCTGCGTCGAGAGGAGTGCACGCCGAACCGCCTTTCCCGCTCACCATCGCCGTCAACCTCGCGCTTTGCGTCACCACGCCGCAGCTACGCAGCGGCGGTACGAGGAAGGCCTCCCAGACCCCCTTGGGGAAACTAAAGGCAGCAACCTCTGGAGGTGAGGTTACTCAAGAGCGAAACGCCGAAGATCCTCCACCGCCCACGCCCCATGAAGACGTTGCACTCGCTGCACACACCGCACAAAATGAGATCCCCAACCACGACGCGAAGTGCATTCAAAACGACTCTGTCACACAGAAAACCTTCGACGACACGCCCCACCCACGATTCGTAAACGCGACGAAGCCGTAACCCGACGCCGATGCCGAAATGCAATGCAAGAGCCAGGACATCCGACCCACAAGTGCCTATCGACGGCCGGAAAGTTAGCGCTCTTGTCGACACAGGAACCGATTACTCGTGGATGAATGGAACATTCGCTGCGCAGCTGAAGAACGTCACAACGGCTTGGGTCGGCCCAAAAATTCGCACCGCAGGGAGCCACCTCATTACTCCATCATTACGATGCACAGCGCGAGTGACTCTCAATGGACATACCTATCCTGCGTCTTTTGTTGTGCTACCGCAGTGCTGCCGTGAAGTGACCTTGGGCATAGATTTCCTTAATGAGCATCAGGCGATCATCGACCTGCGATCCAAGCAGATCACGTTTTCCACGGACGAGGCCATCTGTTCGATGAAAACTGGAAAATCAGGTTGCCCTGACGTCCTGGAGAAAGAATTGAGCGTCCCACCCCGTTAAAGCGTTATTGTGACCGTAAGCGCCACGAAAGCCATTAACGCTGAAGCAATCACCGAGGGGAACACGCAGTTGCTTCTAGACCGAGGAATCAGCATCGCAAGAGGCATCGCACATTTCGGCAATGGCCAGGCCGAAGTACTGCTGACTAACTTCAGCGAAGAATACCGGTACATTAACAGACGAACGACTATTGCTTTCTTAGATAAAATATCTGACGTACGAGACTCCTTCGCCCTCTCCGACCCCTCCACAGAAGATACGCCTGACCAAGAGAACTCGCCCACTTTCGACATCAACCCAGCACTGCCCCCCTGCCCCGGAAAACAGAAGACCAGATCCGTAATCTGTATGGAAGCTACAGCGAGTGTTTTTCATCATCGCCGAATGTCCGAGAAACGCCGATTGCCAAACATCGCATTATAACCGACCAGCACGCCCGACCTCTCCGTTAAAGCCCCTACCGTGTGTCACAGCGAGAACAAGCCATCCGGGACCAAGTAGAAGAAAGGCTTCGCGACGACGTCATCCAGCCTTCAAATAGCCCATGGGCGGCACCGGTTGTTCTAAGACACACTGCACCGGCTCTGCAACGCCAAGTATTTCGCATCGATGGACCTCTATAGCGGCTACTGGCAAATTGATGTCGATGAAAGAGATCGCGAGAAGACGGCGTTCATCAATCCGGATGGGCTCTTCGAGTTCAAGGTAATACCATTTGGTCTCTGTTCTGCACCAGCGAAGTTTCAGCGAGTAATGGATACAGTACTGACAGGCCTGAAGTGGAAAATTTGTCAAGTATATTTAGATGAAGTCGCTGTCTTCGCCTCGAACTTTGAACAGTAATAGACGCCATCATGTCGTCTGGCCTAACCTTGACACCAGAGAGGTGCCACTTTGCCTATGAAAATCTGCTGCTTCTAAGCCACATCGTTAGAAAGGAGGGAGTACGCCCAGACCCGCATAAAACAGCTGCTATTGAACAGTTTCCACCGCCGGCAGTAAAGAAAGCAGTGCGAAGATTCCTCAGACTATGCGCATATTATATACCGACGATTTGTGAAAAATGCTTCGCGCATAACCAAGCTCCTCACCTAGCTGACCAAGGCAGACGTGCGATATAAATTGGAAGCGCCGCAAGCAGAAGCCTTCAAAGAACTTCAGCGTCGTTTACAGTCCCCACCGATCCTCATGCATTTTGATGAAACCGCCGATACTGAAGTTCATACCGACGCAAGCAGCGTGGGCCTAAAAAAGCGACGGGCTGGAGAAGGTCATCGCATATGCTAGCCGTTCCCTTTCCAAGGCCGAGGCTAACTATTCGACGACTGAGGAGGAGTGCCTTGCCATCACCTGGGCTACGTCAAAATTCCACCCCTATCTGTACGGACGACCGTTCAAGGTAGTTCGCGATAACCACGCGCTGTGTTGGCTTGCCAATTTGAAGGACCCCTCTGGCCGACTCGCTCGATGGAGTCTGCGTCTCCAGGAATTTGACATCACCGTCGTTTACAAGTCCGGACGCAAGCACTCTGACGCCGATTGCCTCTCACGAGCCCCTGTAGATGCACCGCCGCCGGACGACGATGAGGACGCTTTCCTGGGACCCATCAACCCCAGCTCTTTTGCTTAGCAGCAACGCTCGGACCCCTACCTAAAACGCCTCATCGAGTACTTGGAAAGCCTAGTTTCTTCACCCCTCGCCTCATTCAAGCAGACTTTCTTCCTTCTGTGCACAAAAAGATGTCCTCGTGAAGAACTTCGCAGTGAACAAAGCAGCCTACTTCCTTGTTGTACCTGCTTGTCTCCGCGAAGAAGTTTTACAGCATCCACACGACGAGCCGATACTGAACATCTCAGGTTTACTCGCTCCCTGCGCCGCATTCAAGACAAGTATTACTGGCCCCGACTGTCTGCAGATGTCGCACATTATGTGAAAACCTGCCGAGATTTTCAGTGACGAAAGCCCCTCCCACCCGACCAGCAGGACTTCTGAACCCCACTGAACTCCCCTCAAGACCCTTTCAGCAGATCGGCATTGACTTGCTTGGTCCTTTCCCAAAGTCAATGTCTGGAAATAAGTGGATCATCATAGCGACCGACTACCTGACCAGCTACGCCGAGGCAAAAAAAGCCCTACCGGATGGAACAACAACAGAAGCCGCCAAATATTTCGTGGAGTGCATTCTTCTGCGACACGGCGCCCCCGATGTGCTCATCACGGACAGAGGAACAGCATTCACGGCGTAACTAACGCAAGCCATCCTGCGTTACAGCCAAACCAGCCACCGGAGGACAACTGCATACCATCCGCAGACCAACGGACTGACCCAGCGCCTGAACAAAACCATCGCCGTATGCCCGTCATGTATGTGTATGCCGAACACAAGACCTGGGACGCCATCCTGCCTTACATCGTCTAGGCCTGCAACACCGCAGTGCAGGAGACCACCCAGATGACGCCTTTTAGGCTCGTCCATGGCAGGGAGGCAACGACCACGCTAGACGCCATGCTGCCCAAAGTTACCGAGCAAGAGAACGTCGACGTCGCCGCCTACCTTCAACGCCCTGAAGAAGCTCGAAGGCTTGCCCGATTACGGATCAAAGATCAGCAGCGGACCGACGTCAGACGCTACAACCTACGAAGACGCAACGCGGAATACAAGCCAGAAGACCAAGTCTGGATTTCGACGCCCATTCGCCGCCGTGGATGGAGTGAAAAGCTTTTGCGACGCTACTTCTGCCCGTACAAGGTTCTTCGTCGTCTAGGTGAACAGTATTATGAAGTAATCCCTGACGCAATGACTGCATCCCAGCGACGCCGCGTTCGACCAGAAGTTGTCCATGTTGTCCGTCTGAAGCCCTATTATGCGCGCTAAAGGACGCTGCATTTCCACACTCTGTTTATTTTCGCACGATCCGTTTTATTTGTTGCTAATCGCATTATTTGTTTTAATGCATCAGGTCTATGCTTCTTTGAGAACGGAGTAATGCCGTGAATCTTTGCAGTGTTTGTTCATTCTTCAAATCCGTCGCCACGCCACTTTATCGCTATATTTGGGAAGCCAGCCGCGACTAGATTTATCTCGATTGATCACAGCCAGGCAGAGCTGATTCTACGTTGTTCCCCAATGTTCTAGTTACTTTGCACGCTTTATCTCGAAAGTTCGCTATAAGTTTTAAATTGAGCACAGCAGAAAGCGGCTGGCATTTAGTTCAACGACTGCCGAGCACACTTGTCGCTTCGCCGCCGCTGAGTGGTTCAGTCCATTGTGGGCGCAAGTTAGCCCAGAGCAGTTTTTTTAGAAGACCTTTTGTCCGTCTTCAACGCTCCTTCGACTGTCCTCACGACTACGTGACAATATGACATAAATATCGCAATACTTGGCTCTAAACATTACTGCGTTTGATAAAGATGCCAGCGGTAAACAAGGGCACTGTATTTACTCCACATATCAGTCTTATTTTTTCCCCCGAACCGTCTGCTGAGGTGGCCTATTCCTATCCCCACTCTGTTTCAAATCCAGAGGTTGTCGGTTCGAATCCTCGTGCTTTCATGTATGTTTATTTCCTTTTCCTTTATCGTTAATACCTGTGTCAAGTACCGTCAGAAAATATCACGCCCTAAACTAGGCTTGAAATCACACTCCGTTTGCATTTTTTCATTAAACGTCTCTTCCGGGGATTACCTGTTGCACACCTTTCTAAGGGGATGGACAGTTAAACCGTTTACAATTAGGCCCGAGAAGGGCAAATGCCAGGGGCAGGTCAGTTAGCCCCCAAGAAGACTTACCTCTCGCTCCCCGTTAGCCTCTTTTTTTCTTGCAGTGGTGGTAAACTGCCATTCCTGATCTGAGAGAAACTGCCATATGGTGGGGGCGCTCCACCCCATTTTTATCCTGCTAGTTATTTCCCTCTTACGATCCGGAGAAGCGGCCACTACTTGCCCTGAGAAGACATACTTCTTTACCACTTCGAGCACCTCGCTACGAATTGTGGACTGCTGTTCCCTTGATAGACTGTTGAACATTACTTTGGTTTTCTGCATTCTAGTCTACCTGTCTAACTCATTGATCATTTTTTGCAATTCATCTCCAGAGTGACTCAGCAAGGCAATGTTGTCAGTGAATCGCAGATTATTTAGGTATTCTCCGTTACCTTTTATCCATAACTGTTCCCAAATGAAGCCTTGGAATACCTGCTGTAACTAGGCGGTGAATATCATTGGTGTGATCCTGTCTCCCTGCCTGACGCCCTTCCTTATTGGAATTTTATTGCTGACTTTACGGAGGTCTATGGTAGCTGTGCAGTTGCTATAGACATTTTCCGGTACTTTCACATACGGCTTTTCAACTCACTGATTTCGCAATACCTGCATAACAGCCGTGGTTCCCAAGGAGTCAAACGCTTTCTCGTAATCAATTAAGGCTGTATATGGGGGTTGTTTATATTCGGCGCATTTCTCTATCACCTGACTTATAGTGTGAATGTAATCTATTGTAGAATATCCTTTACGAAAGCTTGTCTGACCATTTGGTTGACTGAAGTCTAAAGTGGCTCTCGCTCTATTAGCGATTACCTTAGTAAGTATACCTTGTAGGCAACGAACAGTAAGCTGATCGGCCTGTAGTTTTTGAAGTCATTGGCGTCTCCTTTCTTATGAATTGAGGTTATACTTGCATTCTTCCAAGATTCTGGTACGGACAAGGTCATAAGGTTTTTTATTTATTTATTTATTTATTTATTTATTTATTTATTTTATTATTTATTTATTTATTTATTTATTTATTTATTTATTTATTTTCCTCAAAGGTCCCTTTCGGGACATTACATGAGGGGTGGGATAACACGGCAAAAAAATATTATACATTAATGAAAAATGGACAACAATTATGTTGATGAATAGGCTTCCTCGATAGTGGTCTTGAACAGTCGATGATTCATGATGGTGGCCACTTCGGCGGAGAGGTTATTCCAGTCACGGGCAGTTTTTAAGAAAAATGATTGCTGGAATGTGGTGGTATGTGCACGTTCAGGGTAAACAGCGTTCGGGTGGTTATGGCGGGAAATGCGATGCACACGTGGAATTAATCGGTTGGCTTCTGGAAAGTTGTGAAAGAACTTATGAAATAAGCAGAGACGTCCTGCGTTCCGACGGGTGACTAGCGTAGGCAACTGCAATCGTGATTTCAGACCTGAGATGCTGGTATGATAGGAGTAGACAGATGAGATGAACCTGGCGGCACGATTCTGAACTGACTCAATGGTATTAATTAGGTTAATCTGATGGGGATCCCAGACAGAATGAGCATATTCAAGTTTAGGTCTGACGAGAGTCTTGTAAGCGAGCGATTTGAGAGAACTTGGTGCTAGAGCAAGGTTGCGACGAAGATATCCAAGGACACTGTTTGCAGAGTTAGTTATGTTGGTGACATGGAGAGTCCAAGTTAGATCATGAGAGATATGGACGCCTAAGTATTTGTAATGATTGACCGAAGAAATTGGGCAGTTATTAATAGTGTACACTGGCGCGATGAAGTTGGGGCGACGGTGAAAAGAAATCAGTGAGGTCTTTGAAACATTAAGAGACATGAGCAACGTGTCACACCAATGTTGCACTTGTGAAAGGTCTTGAAGAGCGACGATATCTGAAGAATTTGTTATGGGGCGATATACGACACAATCATCAGCAAACAGTCGGACGTTTGAAGAAATACTAAGTGGAAGATCATTAATATATATTAGGAAAAGAAGGGGACCAGTACACTTCCCTGTGGGACGCCAGACTTCACGGATGAAAGAGATGATGAGTGACAATTAGCATAGACGAACTGATGACGGTCAGTTAAGAGGCACGAATCCAATTAACGATGAAGGGGTGCAGATTCAGACGGGAGAGTTTGTGTATTAAGCGGCCATGAGAAACTTTATTGAACACCTTTTCGAAATCAAGGAACACAGCGTCACATTGAATATTACGGTCCAAGTTCGAGTGTAAATTGTGTAGGAAAAGGGCAAGCTGTGTCTCACATGAGCGGCCTTTAAGGAATCCATGTTGATTAGGATGGAAGAATTTTACAGAAGTTAGAAAGGCAGCAACATGTGAGTACAAAATATGTTCCATGATTTTGCAGCAAACGCAGGTGAGTGGAATCGGGCGATAATTAAACGGGGATGAACGGTGACCTTTCTTGAACACTGGAATGATTTTGCCGATCCGCCAGTCACATGGTAAAGATCCTGATGATAGAGATTGCTGAAAAATGAGTGACAAGATCATACTGCTAATATCTTTAGTATTCTTGAGAACTTTAGAATTTGTGCCGTCAATACCAGATGCGAAGTATTGGTTAGCGAGTCAATAATTTTGGCAATACCTTGAGGTTCAAATGATATGTCTTCCATGAGTGGATGGTCCAAAAATGGGATATCTGGAAGGTTATCGGCAGGTTCACTAGTGAGAACAGAAGAAAACGCACAGTTAAGGACACTCGCCACATCAGATTCATAAATGGGAAATCCGGAATTATCACAGAGGGTAATGACAAAAGGTTCATGAGGCATAATGGTTTTCCAAAATCGCTTGGGGTTATTTTGTAGCATTGATGGTAAAGTGTTTGAGAAGAAGGTACGTTTTGCTTGTGCTGTTTGCGTGTTGTAGTGTTTTTCGGCGCTGTTATATTTCGTCCATGCTAGGGGAGAGTTAGTGAGCTTAGCCTTTTGAAATAAGCGTTTTTTCTTGTTATTTAGTCGTTTTAACGATACGTTAAACCATGGGGAACGAGCCCGCTCGGTTATGTCTATGGTTGGTATATGTAGTTTTAAGAGACGCTGAAATTCCGATTTGAAAAGCATCCAGTTTGATTCGACGGAGCGAGAAGGAAACCCAGGTATAAACTTATCTAAGAAGGTTGTTAAGTCGCGATTTATGCCTACGCAATTGCCTTTATTATTAAGTGTAATCGTCTTTTTAATTTTTTTGTGATTAGTCATGCTGCAAGAGAAAGTAGTGTGAACTGCCAAATGGTCGCTCAGGCCATGCATACAAGTTATAGAGGAAAAATTCTCTGGATGAGTCGTTAGAACAACGTCCAAAATGTTGGCGGAGTGATCTGTTACACGCGTAGTAGTGGTAACTAACTGTGTTAAACCGAACGTAAGGCACGTGTTTAGGAATTCGCTTGCTAGTGTACATTTGGTAGCATGGACGCTGTATCAGACCAGTTTATTGACGGAAAGTTGAAGTCACCAAAAAGCATGATGGGCGTGTTTTGGTGTGTGGTGATTATGGTGCTCAGTGCGTCATGAAAGAGAGGTACGAAGGAACTATCATAACTGGGCGGACGGTAGCAGACGCCAATGATGACGTTTGGAAAACTTTCGGTGCAAATGAGCCAAATAATTTCAAGCGGTGATGAGATATCTAAGCGGGAACAACGCAGTTCAGATTTCGTGGCTATAAGGACACCACCACCGCGCATGCTGTCATCTCTGTCTTTGCGAAAAATGACAAAACCTGATAGTGAAGGCAGAATCTCAGAGTCACGAATGTTTAAACTAAGCCACGTTTCTGTTAGTAAAACGATATTGGAAGAGGACGAAGAAATTAGGCTGCATAAGCGATCTCGTTTAGGGATGACGCTTCGAATATTGACTAACAAAAATGACAGAGGATATAGGCCATGATGGCTGGTTTTGTGCTTTGTTTTGACTGGTTGCTATTTTGTTAGTTCAATAACATTGTCGCAATCAAGGTTAAACACGTGTCTTGTTTCCCGCGAGAAGCCTGTCGTATCGCAGTTTAAATTTTGTCTGGAGATTTAGACTGAGGCCAAATTCGACCAGGCGTTTACGAGCAAGTCGTGTTCGGGGCGAGAAATCCTCAGCAATACTGAAGCCACTGTTCTTCAGTTTGCCACTTGCTGAAATTATTCGCTGCTTATCCTTGAAATGAGCGAACTTGACAATTATTGGCCTAGTCTTGCCGTTTTGAAAGGCGCCTAACCGATGAGCGCGTTCAATATCTCGGGGTTGAACAGATTCTTCCAACTTCTCAGCACAAGGGTCGATGACATGTTTCTCGGACACATCCCATGATTCCTTGCCTTTGTCTTCCAGACCGTAAAATATCAAATTACAACGACGTGACCTGTTTTACGCTTCGTCAATCCGAGCAGACAGTGTCAAGACGAAATCCTTACACTCCTTAGTCGTGGCCCTGATGCATTCTACTTCATTTTTAACATCAGAGAAGCACGCGCAGTCGGTTTCAATTTTCGTCAGTCGCGTTTTCAGTTCGTTAAAAGTTAATTTGTGTTCGGTTAAAGTGGAGCGAATGGTTTTCAATTCTTCAAGCATAGCTATCTGCCCGGACTTGATTTCACGTATCCCTTCTAGCAGTTGGGCAAAATCTTCATGAGGAGGTCCAGGGTTAGTCTCTACATCACCGGCTAATAATAGTAACTTCAATAGCATTCAAGCACAGTCGTACATAATGAGACATGAGCTGCGTGGGCCCGGCAGCACGAATAAACAACGGTTGCTAGTACGCTTAGCATAGAGGCAATAACAATTCGTTACCTGCACAGCAAAGAAGCGAGGCAGGTTAGTGATGCCCATCGTAGATGTGCTGCCGAGCCCACTGAAGGGTGCACCGATGTGCAAAGGGATTATATTGGCCGTCCTTGATGGCGATAGCATGATTGATGTTCCGGTGACCAGATGTGAAGATAGGCACAGCCTTTGATCCAGAGAAGGGAGGTGGGGTTGCGCACACTGGTATGCGCAACCGTCAAATGATGCAGGGCCTTCCGAGAGACGCAGTTTCTCCGAGTACACTGATCGCTTGGGCGTGATGTTGAAGTCCTCAGGCTCGGAACGAGCGACGCAACGGGGCATCGACCACGGGCCAGGCGGGACGCCCGGTAGCGGGCCGGTCACAAGGGCAGGACCGGAGACCTGCCCGCCGTAGGAGCCCAGGGACTGAAGCCACCAGATGCGAAGGCACTGCACAGCGAAGAAGCGAGGCAGGTTAGTGATGCCCATCGTAGAAGTGCTGCCGAGCCTAGAGGTGGCTAGTTTTTCTAGCACAAACTCCCCTCCGCCCTTCACCAGATCTGCTGTTACCTGATCCTCTCCAGCTGCTTTCCCCCTTCGCAGTGCTCCTAAAGCTTTCTTTACTTTCTCTTTCATTAATGGCGAAATGATGCATTGCTGTGCTCTACTGTCTCTATCATTAACGTTCTGATTACATTGGCTACTGTATAGATTTGTGTAGAACTCTTCGGCTACTTGACCTTATCGATATTCCTAGTGACATTGCCCCTCCTTGTTTCTTAACGCATACATCTGGCTTTTACCTATGCCTAGTTTCCTCTTCGCCGCTTTTAGGCTACCTCCATTCATGAGAGCATGCTCGATTCTCTCCTTACTAAATTTACTTATGTCGGCTACCTTCCAATTATTTATTACCTTCGACAGCTCTGCTAGTTCTATTTTGTCTCTGAGGCTAGACGCCCTCATGTTTTGGCGTCTCTTAATCAGATCTTTCATCTCCTGAGATAGCTTGCCGGTATCGTGTCAAAGCATCCTACCACCTACTTCTACGGCGCACTCCGCAATGATACCAGTGATATTATCATTCATTGTTTGAAGGTTGAGATAGTCTTCCTCAGTTAAAGCCCAATATCTGTTCTGCAGCGACATCCTCAATTCCTCTACTTTCCTCCTTACCGCTAACTCGTTAATGGGCTTCCGCTTCAGTACTTCATATATCAACACACCTTATAAAGGAAGCGGTGAAACAGTCATCTTCACAAAGAAACGTGATTTAATGGCTGACGCGGTGGCAGGCAATTCCTTTGCCGATTATATTCAATAGTTTAACACTGCGATTCGGGAGTGTATAGATTCCGTCCTTATACGAGTGTTTTGGCTAATACGGCATCCTTTTTAAACTCCCGCCAGAGTTTTATTTCCATTAGCAAGAACCTATATTCATTCATTTTATTGGAGCTTTTCTTGGTGTCTTCGGTAGCGTAACAGCCCACATGTCTTCTAATACTGGATATTTGTGGACGTGAGGACACTGCTCAGCGGTTGTCAGCAGTCATAGGTTCTGCATGCAATATGTAGCTTCACACCTCCCAACATGAAAAAACTGGTAATTCATGCTGCTGCTACAAATATCTAGGGGACTCCGCCAATTGCACAAGCACCTAACATGCGTACTTTGGTGGACACAACAGACGCTCCCCTTAAAGCATATAGCGTTAAGCTCTGCCGCAGTGGCTTCCTATATCGCGCTGGTATTGCACAGAAAAACAAAAGTAAGGAATAAGCTTGGAAAATAGACACGGCACTCCGCATAGCTACTAGCGTCAGGAGTTTTGGTCGTAGTCCTAATGGGTCCCATTTGCCACCCCACTGCAAGGAATGCAAATGTGACCCAGAGCTAAATGGCAATAAGATTCTAAGCAGATGTTTCGATCAAGTAGCCTGTGAAATACTGGAGGCTTTTTTGATTAAAAACAAAGGCTGCACATGTGTTAGCCACACTTCTGGAACTCTTCCAAGCAATTAGATTACATTTCTCGAAACGTTTTGTAGCGAGAGCTACAATACGCCAGTCGCTTCGCCTCATCGCGTGATCGCACTTTCCGCCGTGGTCGCACTTGATCTTCAGCCGTTGCCTAGCAACAGCCAGACGCCGCCGCTCGGCACCACAGACGGGTCGGCTTAGCTTCCGATAGCGAATCCACGACGGTCGAGGACAATGCGCCGAGTTTGGCATCTCTGAAGGAATCTCTCGCTACCTACCAGGCTTAACCAGAGCTAAACCACGGCCAATTTTTTCCATTGACATGGTCTCGTGTAGAAACCTTCGGTTGCTGTTATTAGTCTTGTGGAACTAAAAGAAAATGAAAAAAATGAATTTTTTGTTGCTATGTTTGTTATCGCTAACGGCTTTTTGTTATTAAAATATTTGGTTCTTTTTCAATTTTTTTACCGCTCTTTAGCATTCTGACTGCTTTTGCTTCACTTCTCGACACTGCTTTTGCGAAGATTTATCTGCTTTTTTTAAGACAGCGATACGGGTGCTTTAGATGTAAGTGATTAGAAAGGCTATTCGTGGGTTTGCAAGCTTTCGTGTTGCCCGTTGAGCTCGAAGCGATCATGCGGTGGTTCCCGTGCCTGAGTTTGGTGTTTTAAATTTGCCTCCTTTCTGTTATTTGGTAGTGTGCGCTTGTGTCATTCATTCATCCATTTCATTTTATTCCTACTCTTGCCGTACAAATTATCAAAACACTGACTGAACCCATAGCCAGAGGGTGAGGGGTTCATAAAAAAATCATAATGGCAGTGACACAGCACCTGTGTAAAATGAAAAGCACAAAATCACGTCGAAAGACCAAAGTACATCATACAATGAGGAAAAAATGAAATGTGCATTTCCCAGCGGAATGAAGAAAGATCTGGTCACGAACAACACAGTACAAGAAACACAAACCAATAACGACTGTCGCATAGGTCAGATAAGGCTCATAAAGTATGTTCTTAATATTTTATTTGTTTATTGGGATTGTTTTATTTTTGCGGGTAAAGTATTCCAAACTTTGGCTCCTGAAAACGGCACCAATCTTCCGCTGTAGATGTTATTATTCGGTGGCGGATGGAATTTACCATGTGTGAGGTTTCTAGTGAGTCGAGAAGGAGAGCGAAACAGGGACCCATTGAAAGGCTGATTATATTTTACTATGTTGTTTACACACACCACTATCTTTAAGGTCCGCAAGAGGTCAAATGGAAGGATATTTAATAACTGAAAAAGGTGTTTACTTGCCACGGTATACTTGTTTTGTGGTATAATTCGGATAGCCCGTTTTTGTAATCAGCGTATAGGATCAAGGAAAGCGTTTTATGTCAAACCCCATGATTCTACACAATATGTTAAATGACTGTTAATAAGAGCAAAATAAAGAGCACGCAGTGTATGTGTGTTAAAACAATCGCGTTCTGTAATAAGGCATAACAGCCAGAAGCCAACTTTGAACATACGGCGCTAATCTGATTTTTCCAGTTAAGATGCTTATCTAGAATGACACCAAGACATTTAAATAAGTGTGTTCGATCAAGTGAGTGGTCGTGAATGAAAATGTTAATTTGGTTGCTGTCAATGACTTTTGCTCGTGAGCTAAATAATATATTGTGAGCACAGTGCGTGACCCTCGTCTTCATCTGTGAATATTCATCATCATCTCGATCTTCGTCTTTTGAGGAGTGGCCGCCATATTTGCCAGCGGGAATAAAGAGCTCGCTTGGTCCACAGTCTCACAAGTGGTGGGGGCTGCTCTAGATCCCGCGTCCTCTCCGTCGCTACACTGCAGCTCCGTTCCGGTCGTCACCTGGTCGGACCATCTCCGAAGATGGAAACCGTCGGCCAACAACGCCGTGACGCTTCCGCAGGCCTTGCCGGTGCCTCAGCAGGTGTGCTACCCCTACCTGCTGATTCCTCCGCCCGCCACCCTGACTCCAACGCCCCCGCTGCTCCTATGTCACCTGGACACCCGACATGGACCGTCACTACGCTTCAGCGCGAGCCTCCTACATTTGCGGGTCTCCGTGGTAATGACGTCGAGGACTGGCTCGATCAGTACAATCGGGTCAGTGCCTACAATCGCTGGGACTCTGCAATGAAGCTTCTCCACGTGCCATTCTATTTAACCGCAGTGGCTAAGACTTGGTTCGTCAACCATAAAGATGCCATCCCGGACTGGACCCACTTTACATCGCAGCTTCGGCAAATTTTTGGCACTGTTGGTGCCAGCCCGGCCATCTACAAACAAAAGTTAGATGCGCGTGCCCAGCTGCCCGGCGAATCTTACACGTCTTACATTGAAGATGTCTTGAGCCTGTGTCGACGTGTCAACAGTGCCATGTCCGAGTACGATCGGGTCCGTCACATTCTTAAAGGCATCGGCTCCTTTGCTTTTACCACGCTGGCTGGCCAAAACCCTACCTCAGTCAACAATATCGGCACCACATGTCACCGTCTTGACGACCTCCAATCCCTCCGCTTGCAAGACGCCTGGGACCCCCGCCTTTCAACTGATGTGGACTTGCGCTCTCTCATCCGCTCCATCATCCGCGAGGAGCTGCACGGCTCCACCTTACCGCCGCTGGATTCCCATCAGCACCGGCCTCCGACCTCGCCATTGCGTGATCTAATCAAGGATGAGCTCGCTTCCGTCACTCGTCCCGTGGCATCCGAACCATCTGTGCCTCTTTGTGCGCCCACGTATGCCCAGGTCGCTGCGTCTCCTGCTCCTCCCGTCTATTCCTCACATTCGCCACCCGTACAGCCGACTGTCGCCTCCTTATCCCAACGGCCCGCAATGTACCCTGCGGTTTGGCGGCCGCCTTCGCCTCGCCCTATCTACTACTACTGCGGAATTCGTGGACATGTTGTCCGCGTTTGTCGTCGGCGTGAGCGCGACGAGTGTAACCAGTTTGGTACCGTTCGCAACGACGAAACCTACTCATCGCGTGGTTACCGCCCTACTTTTGCCTCCAATATTCCTCATCACGACGACACATACTCATCGTTTCCTTACCGGCAAACGTTTCATCCCAACCATTCTCCCCGCTTCTTCTCTCCATTGACCTCTCCCGACTGCTCGCCGACTGTCCGCTCGTCGCGCCACCGCTCCCCGTCACCGTTCCGGCGCTCTTCATCGCCTCTGCGTCCAGCCTCTCAGGCACCTGGTCGCAATACGGAAAATTAAATTGTGCAGTTTCCGGAGGTAAAGCTGCACCACTCGCCCACCCTTCAATTCCTCCTACGCTGCCGTCGAACTTGTTAGCTGTTAATGTTGAAGGCAGCATTGTAGACGCATTGATTGACACCGGCGCCGCTGTTTCCGTCATCAGTTCTGCTTTGTGTTCCCATCTTCGTAAAGTGCGCACTCCTTACTGCGGTCCTTCTCTCCGTGCTGCTAATGAAGAATCCATGCATCCTTCCGGTCTGTGTACAGCACGCGTCCTTATCAACGGCATCCTGCACCACATCGAGTTCGCTGTACTTCCATCCTGTGCTCACCCTCTCATCCTCGGCTGGGATTTCCTCCACTCCGCGCAAGCTGTCATTACATGTTGCCCTCCTACTCTGGAAGTTGCTTACTCCGACCCTTCTAACGCTCCTCCATTTCCATCTCATCACTTGATCAACAGCGCGGACAATGTGCTTTATCCCGGCTCCGAAGATGTCATCTCAGTTGCTTCTGCTTACGTACATGCTGGGGACGTTTTCGCCACAGCCGTGCCCCGTCTTCTCTCCAGGGGCATTCTCCTCGTCGCATCCCTTCTTCGCTTCGTCAATTGGACTGCCCTTCTGACTGCGCTCAATACTACGTCGGAGCCCATTCTTCTGCGCGCTGGTACTAAAGTGGCTTCTGTGTCTGCCATTCAACCTGTCACCATTCTTTCCTCGCCACCATCCAGCTTCGCCATTTCATCCCATCCTTCTTCTCCGGCAGCTATTTCCGCTACTATCAGCGACGATCTCACGACTGCTCAAAAAGCAGAATTGCTTGCCCTCTTGAACAAACATGCCGCTTCTTTCGATACACAGTCGAAAAGTTTGGGCCAAACATCGGCGGCTACGCATCGCATCCACACTGACGGTTCGCGCATCATTCGCCGCCGCCCGTATCGTGTGTCTTCTAGTGAACGAAAAATTATTCAAGATAATGTCACCGACATGCTCAAGCGCCGCATCATACGACCTTCTTCAAGTCCTTGGTCCTCACCAGTCGTGCTGGTACAAAAGAAGGATGGTTCCGTACGCTTTTGTGTCGACTATCGCGCCCTCAATAAGATCACTCGAAAGGATGCTTATCCACTTCCTCGGATTGACGACGCCCTAGACTGTCTCCAAGGTGCTCAATTTTTCTCTAGTCTTGACCTCCGATCCGGCTACTGGCAAATCCCCATGCATGAAGAGGACAAAGAGAAGACAGCTTTCGCCACGCCAGATGGCTTATATGAATTTAACGTTATGCCGTTCGGCTTGCGCAATGCTCCGGCCACGTTCGAACGCATGATTGACACCGTACTCCGCGGGCTGAAATGGAAAACTTGCCTCTGCTACCTGGACGACATCGTAATTTTCTTCTCGACTTTTTCTGAGCACTTCGCCCGCCTCGATGAAGTTCTAAGTGCTCTTTCCGCGGCCGGACTTCAGTTAAACAAGAAGTGTTGCTTTGCTTTCACTTCTATCAAAGTTCTCGGACACGTCGTTAGTCGCAGAGGCATAAAACCAGATCCTGATAAAGTTGCTGCAGTACTGCATTTTCCCCGCCCCACACGGATTAAAGACCTGCGCAGTTTTCTAGGACTCGCCTCATACTTTCGTCGTTTCATCAGAGGTTTCGCATCCATCGCCGCACCTTTGCATCAGCTTCTTGGAGTCAGCACGCCCTTCGTTTGGTCTGAGGCCTGCGAGGCCGCCTTTACTTCTCTAAAGCAGGCTCTCACATCTGATCCGATACTGGCTCATTTTGATGACAGCACTACAACGATTTTGCACACTGACGCCAGTGGATACGGCATTGGTGCCGTTCTTCTCCAGCGCCAGCAATCTTCGACTGAGCGCGTGATTGCTTACGCAAGTCGTACCCTGACTGCAGCGGAGCAGAACTACAAGATCACTGACCAAGAGTGTCTTGCAGTTGTCTGGGCCGTTCAGAAATGTCGCCCCTGTTTGTACGGTCGCCAGTTCACCATTGTCACTGACCATCATGCGCTGTGCTGGTTGTCGTCACGGAAGAACTTGTCTGGGCGCCTCTGCAGCCGGATTCTCCGCCTCCAGGAGTATGATTTCACAGTCACCTACCAATCGGGAAAAAAACACAAAGACGCCGATGCGCTCTCTCGTTGCCCCCTCGCCTCCGCAGAACCTCTGTGCTCTCCTCCTGTTGCTTCATCGCTCCCAACTACTAATTCCATCGCTATTCATGCCTCGACGGCCGCAGCCATTGGTCTGGTGCCCGCTCCCGCTCTCGGCGATCTCGCTTCAGCACAGCGGGCCGAACCTTACTGCCGGACTCTCATTGAACGCCTGAGTGGTGCTATGCGGCCTCCAAATGCCCGCCTACGACGCCAACTCAACTGTTTCAAGCTGGTTGACGGCACCCTTCTTTGGCACAAGCACAGCCCCCTGGGTCATGCCTGGGTGCCTGTCATTCCCCATTCTCTTCGCCGTGAGGTCTTGCAGGCGCTTCAAGACGACCCCGTGGCCGGCCACTTAGGATTCCAGAAAACATATGACCGTATAAAGCGCCGTTTCTTTTGGCCTGGTCTCTCCACCTCTGTCGCCAAATATATTGCATCTTGCATCCCTTGACAACGCCGCAAACGCTCCACGTCTCCTCCTGCTGGCCTTCTACAACCTCTTCCCTGTCCTTTCTCACCCTTCGAAGTCGTTGGTATCGACCTGTACGGTCCCTTGCCACTAACCTCATCGGGCAACCGCTGGATCGTCACAGCCGTCGACCACTTAACACGGTACGCTGAAACAGCCCCCGTTCCGTCTGGCTCTGCCTCCGAAATCGCCCATTTCTTCCTCAACGCCATTCTTCTGCGCCATGGAGCCCCACGTGTCCTTATCAGTGACCGCGGCAAGTCATTCCTCTCCAGAATCCTTGCCGAAGTTCTTCATGCTTCCCGGACCGCCCATAAAACAACTTCAGCCTATCACCCCCAGACCAATGGGCTCACCGAACGGTTTCACCGCACCCTGTCAGATATGCTGTCTATGTACATTCACCCCGCCCACACCAACTGGGACGCCATGCTCCCCTTTGTAACCTTTGCCTACAATACTGCCGTGCAACGAACAACCAGTTTCTCCCCGTTTTTCCTTGTGTTCGGTCGCCCCCCTACCTTCACTCTCGAAGCATCTTTCTTCTCTGCCCCCACAACCTCTTCCGGCCTTTCCTATGACGAATTTACTTCCTGTCTTGCCTACTGTCGCAACATTGCCCGCCTGAACACTGACGCCTGCCAAGCCTCCCGGAAAACAACCTATGACTTCAAACACCGTGGAGTGCGTTTCTTCCCTGGTGATGAAGTGTTGCTGTGGACTCCTGTGCGTACCCCCGGATTGTGCGAAAAATTTCTCAGCCGCTTTATTGGTCCGTACACTGTACTCGAACAAACGTCTCCCGTGAACTATCGCGTTGCTCCTGTCCATCCTGCCCATGACCGGCGTTGTCGCGGTGAAGAGATTGTTCATGTGTCGCGCTTAAAGCCCTTCACCCGTCGCCCTACTTCCCTCTAACGTGCGCCCGGGACGGTCGCTTTCGCCCATAGGGGGAGAAAGTGTGAGCACAGTGCGTGACCCTCGTCTTCATCTGTGAATATTCATCATCATCTCGCATCTTCGTCTTTTGCGGAGTGGCCGCCATATTTGCCAGCGGGAATAAAGAGCTCGCTTGGTCCACAGTCTCACAATATATTTTGTTTTGCTTGAATTAATCGTTAGGTTGTTGGTAAAAAACCGGCTTGAATTTTTTTCAATTCAGCGTTTGTTTTTGCTTCTAAATCCTCATGGTTGTCAGCTGTAACTATGATCGCAGTGTCATCTGCATACATTAAAATATCAGAGCAACTTAGCAGCTTCGGCAAATCATTCAAGTATAAGAAAAATAACATGGGCCCTAAAACAGATATTTGAGGAACCCCGGTGTGTAAACATTGAAGTGATGATATAACGTTATTTATAACTACAGCTTGTTGACGGTTTTCGATGTAACTGGAATGTAAGCTGTAGACTTCGCCGCGGAATCCATAATGGTTTAATTTCTTGAGCATAATAGCGTGATACACGGTATCAACGCTTTCTTTAAATCAACAAATACAACGGCGGCCAGTTTGTTTTCATGTAATGCTGTATTAATTGAGTCAAACTTAGGACTGCAGATACTGTTGAATGATGTTTTCGAAATCCATATTGCGGTTGACAGAGTAAGTTATAATTTTCTAAGAATTTGCAAATATTGGTGGATAGAGGCTTTTCGTAAATATTATTAATAACACTTTCAGAAATGCGTCTGTAGCTCGAAGGGTTGGATCGGTCTCCATCTTTGTATACCGGGACAACTTTGGCAATGATTAGTGCGGATGGGTATTTTGCACATTTTGATGAATCATTAAACAGTTTGCATAAAATGGGTACCAAGATATCAGTGTTTTCCTTAAATATGAGTGGGTAAATTCCGTCCAGTTCGGCAGATTTATTGCCTGGTAAACTGAGAATAATGGATGTAATTTAAGCAGGCTCTTAAATTGGTTTACATAGTAAACAATATCTTTGCGTTGCTTCCACTTCCGGTACCATGAATCTTTTTTCATTTAGAACGGCGAGCATTGGCTCATTCACTCAAAGGCATAGTGGCGCTTCGTAAGAGCGAACACAAATATTTCTGCTCCAGTTAGTACCCATTTGCGAAAGCGTGTCTATTAGGTTATTAACCTTGTATCGACGTCGTCATGGTATATTACACTGGGGTCGACGACAAATCTATTTTCATACAGTAGGGCATAATCTATTTTAGATACATACTTCTTGCTCTCACGCTCTGGTTTTATATCAGTGTCAACAGCAAAAAAAAGTGGGAGTTGATCAGAGATGGGTTGGCTGTAAACCCCAGCGCGTATCCCAGTCGGTATATTTGTTAATGGGTGATCAATAACAGATGAAGAGGAGGCAGTTACGCGTGTAGGTGTATTAATCATGTTTCGAAAATTGTACAATGTTAACAGGTTCAGGTAATCTGTGTGGCATTCCGTACTCGCAGCAATGTTGAAATCACCAGCAATAATTATGCGTTCATAGTGAGTAGTAAGTGTTCGCCCTCCAGAATGACTTAATCAGCATACAGGACTGGTGTATCCAAGGGCTTATGGAACTAAACCCCGATAAAAGTAAACTCGTGTCATTTAACCGAAAATGTAATCCTCTCCTCTTCTCGCATAAAATCTCGCACGTCACGGTAGAATTAACTCACACTTATAAATACCTCGGCGTAACGTTGTCCAATGATCTAACCTGGAACGCGCAGGTGACAAAAGTCATATCATCCGCTAGCAGAAGCCTTGGATTCTTAAAACGGCATCTACGCCATGCGCCACAAAACGTAAAATTACTTGCCTACAAATCGCTTGTCCGTTCTCAATTAGAATACGCCTCTGCTATTTGGAGTTCTAACCAAAATTATCTAACAAATTCCCTAGAATCAGTACAAAGTCGAGCCACAAGATTCATATATTCGTGCTATTCATATAATGTTAGTATATCGTCATTAAAAGCAGAGGCAGGCTTAACATCTCTATCTTGTAGACGTCGTATCACTAGTATGTGCTTGTTTCATAAATTTTATTACAGCTCACTTGGTCATCCGCCCTACATCAATCCGCCGGCACGCATTTCCCCCGCATTGGTCATCCCCTTCAAGTTGCCCGGCCTCGTACGCGCACTACTACATTTGCATCGTCATTCTTTCCACGTTCATCCACGGACTAGAACGGCTTTCCACACGACATCGCCGCAATAAGCTGTCCAACAACATTTGTGAATTTTTTAGAGACTATATTTAACAGCGAATAATTTATGTACCTTACGTGTTTTCTTTGTTTATAAATCTGTTTCATACATGTAACCCACCCCTTATGTAACACTACCAATCCCGGAGGCCTTTAAGGTAATACAGTGCAGTGAAGTGAAGTGAAGTTTCATAAATTCCTTCAAGCTTTTCAAGGAAGGACGAAAGGGGTGAATTTGGTGGACGGTAAATAACTCCAACCGAGAATGAATGGGGCCGTTTTATGAAGAATGTTTCTATGTCTGTATGACTGTGTGTGACTGGTGCCAAAAACGAGAGAGGTAGACAATGTTTGAAAAAAAAAGGCAACACCACCACCGCGGTTTTGTGATTATCTCGGATGAGATAGCTTAGCATAGTCGGGAACCATAACGGACGACAAGTGACATGGCATTTTTCTACTTATGTAGTGCCATCTAGCGGGCTGCAACAGCAATTAACATAAATAGCTCAGGTTAGCCCGAAAAGACGGCGCTACACATAAGCACCAACTTTTTTTGAGGGGGTGGGGGGAATTATTTATTGATAAGAAAACAAATCAGTCTGGAAACTTTACGGACAAAGGTTGTAATAATAGTTCGAGTACTGAAGCACTTATTTCATAATCTATGACGCGTGTTTTTGCTTCAAAAGAACGATTCCTTCAATCTTCTTGTTGCATCTGCCGTGTCGTTTCTGCCTGGGCGTCGCCCCCACACCGCTGTGTAGGTCAGTCCTGATTGAATATAAGGATGTAATAATTAGCATCCCCCAAGTGCCCAACACAGTTACAAAGGGAAGCTGTGCAGCTTACACAGAAACTTCATAGTCGATAAGAAATTCGTCCTGGTACGAGTATCAGAACAGGTATATTACTAGGGGAGAGTAGAGACTGCCTTTATAGGGAAGTCTTTTTGGAAATTAATCCAATCAGGGCGGCCAAATGAAGGCATAGTGGCGCAGAATTTATCGACAGTTCAATGCGGTAATGATGTGAGTTCGGTGTGTTTAGGGGTAAGAATAATATGTAAACTTGCCTTCATAACACATTAAAAATTTAACACGTCGGCTCCATTCATTACTAAATAGGCCCACCGGAAATACCCAGTATCCAAGATGCAGCACACAAAAGTCCCATATTTTTAATATAGGACAGCAGCGAACACTTCAAAACTTGTTTTGAGGAATACAGTAAGGTGGGCGCTGGTTGGTTCTCTAGTACTGGTTCCCTCTTCCATACTTAATGATGCTTTTGTAACACATTTCGACAATATGTCCTTGGACGAAGCCCTTTGTTGATATTTGCCCCTGCAAAAGTATGACTTGAACCTGCACGTTGAGCTAGTTATTGGCTCAACAAACATTGCAGGAGCTCGATAGTGACTTCCGGAAAAAGGCAGTGAAAAACAAAAATATAGCTTAGAAGAGTAACTGAGCTAGTTTACAGCAGTTCATAATGTAAATCAGGCACAAAAGTAATACATTGCGCAGAATATTGACTATGCACGATGACTAGTCTTGATTATGTGCTTAAATTTATTGTGCATTCGAAAGTATGTACCCGGACATTACTGCGCATATGGGGACGAAAATCATTAGGCGAAAAATAAAAGACACACAATGGAAAAAACAACGACACGTGGTGTATCCTTCATGAAGCTGAACTTTGATGTGCTAATTATCATTATCAAGAATTAGGGACAAGAACTTCTAGTTCTGGCTGTCATAATGTGCCGCATAGCTTTCAACATTAAAAGAAATGGTAGGGATTTAGCGTAGGTAAACCGACTAAGACGTGAGAATGCAATTGAGGAAACACAATCTCAAAGCTAACCGCATACAAGATCTTATCGCCAACAGCTATCGGCAGCTGCACGCAGGAAGGTAAGGGCCGGAGGAGGGGGAGAGAGCTGTGCTGTTCCCGCGCTTTGACAAAGCAGCTGCGCAAGGCCTTCGTAGCTGATGCTCCATCAAAGGTCAGAAGTTCAGGCTTCGCACATAGGAACCTCGGGTTTTTCAGCTTTGCTAGAGGAGTAGCGCTTTCGCGCTAACTACCACGCTGACATCACCTGTGATACAAGAACGAGAATTGCCCAGTGCAGAATAGAACGGCACATTTTCAACAATTGGGGACGAAATTTTTGAAAATTAAAAAATTCTAACTTAATTTTACTGAAAGATAAAAGTAATGGTCCATTCTTCTGATATGAACCAAAATCTTTGTTTTCAAATGTGTTACCATCGATCGCTCTTTACGATAGCAAAAACGTTAATAGGAAAAAAAAACTTCCAGGCTGCCGTCGGGTGATCTGTTAGTATATTGATTGTTTGAGTGAAATCTGATATTATATGAAAAAACTGCGTTCATAAACGTTTTCCACTCAAAAATGCTGCTGTCGAGTGCCGACCTGTTGAGGTCGGCACTCGACAGCACTGGTCGGCACTGGCAGAAACAGCCCCGGATTCCCGGTAACCAATGATTTCGAAGAGAACGCCACATGCTTAGGAACCTTCCCAAGACACGCATACTGCCGCAAACCTTTGTATTGTTTGTTTACCTTGAAAACCGCTGCACGCGGTTTTGCTTGTGGCGAGAGAGGCGACAACATTTATCTACAATGTTTTTAGCCGAGCGCAGCTGGTTATACGTTGTTCGAGATTATTGCAAGGGCTTTAGGCGCCTAATTTCGAGAGTGCTTGGTCGTGTTTAAACTGAACGCGGCCGGTAACGGCGGTCATTCCGTACTTCGACGACTGCTGAGCACTCTTGTTCATGTGGTTACCGCAGAGTTAGATTTTTTGCTATATCAGGCCAACGCAATAAAGACTCTCAGCACCACATCAATCTGCTTGCCGGTTCACTGCGTTCTTACCACCAAGCGACCTCTGGTGGACGTCCTAGATCGCAGACCTCCTGAACTTCTGAAGAAGGAGCCTTGTCTACGGCCAACGGTTTTTGTGTTTCGCTAATCTTGTGACCCCCTCAACATTCCAAGGCCTATAGCACGAAGACGTCGAAGATTGGTTGAACCTGTTAGAGCGAGTGCCCTCAATGACGTCATTTGACAACGACACAAAAACTAAAAACTTCTAACTGCAAGACTCAGTATGTACGTGGCACCAGAATCGGTTGGCCTCTCTGCCGATACGGGAGACGTTCAAGGAAGAACAGCTGGCAAGGATCGTTACTACCCTTGATGCGGAAAGAGCTGAGCTTTCTTTTCAGTCTCGCATGCACCACTCTGACGACTCAATGAGCGCCTACGTCGATAAGATGATGCGCCTTTTTTCGTAATGCGAGATCAGAGATGACCAAAGAGACGACTCTCAACTTCCTGGAGCGAGGAATCAAAGAACAGCTCTTCCCCGGACTAATGCGCAATCCCCCCAAAACAGTTTCGGAAGGAAAAACGCTAAGGCGCCCGTGTGCTGTGCGATGTCAGTGCACGTTAAAGATCCCCAGGTGATCGAAATTATTCCGGAGCCCTCCACTACGGCACTTCTCTCTTCCTTTCTTCTTTCACTCCCTCATTTACCCTTCCCTTACGGCGCGGTTCAGGTGTCCAACGATATATGAGACAGATACTGCGCCATTTCCTTTAACCCCAAAACCAATTATTATTATTATTATTATTATTATTGCCATCGAAGCAGCAGCCATCAAAACTAAGTTAAAGGCACGAGTGCGCCAATATAACCGGGAGTTGAAAGCTGCTATACAAGTGATCCATCAGCCATGGCGACCACCAGCAGAGCTTTCGCCGACGGGGCCTTAGGTCTCCCACGTGGAGACGTCGAGGTGCTGCCTCGCCCTCGCATCGCGGAGCCTCCTGTACGGCCCAGAGTTGGTCACCGAGACTGGGACTGCGCAAGGCAGCGGCCCACCGCGGCGGGAGGGTTCCGGAGTTAGCACCGTCAGGGTTTTTGCTACAGTCCCTGAGCATGTGAGTTCAAGTGGCTTTATCAGTGCGGCAGACCTTGCATATATCTGTCGGGTATGTGCTGGGGTAGAGCCTGTGGTATTGTTCCAGGTTGGGGTACGTGAGCGTCTGCAGTTGTCTGAGGGCCACCGCTTGCGCCCTGTCCAGCTTTTCGTTGGGCGGAGGGAAGGTTCGACGGGCCAGGCAAAGGACCTTGGTAATTTCGTTGTAGCTGGGCAAGCAGTCTTTGGTGCTGTCCAATGAACGACGGTCGCCGGCGCGGTTCGCGAGCTCGCGCGCCTTGGCGTGTGCCGTCGCGTTTCGGTTGCGATATGTCTTCGATACTTCTCCCATGTGTGCAGGGAACCATTGGATTCTGGTTCGAAAATCTACCTCCCGCTAGACTTGTCGATTGCTCAGGACTCGTGCCGCGCTCTGTGAGATCCACCCTTTGCGAAGTTTCGGACCGTTTCTCGCGAGTCACAAAGAACTATGGTGCACATCGGATCCATGAGGGCGAGTGCCACCGCCGCTTCCTCCGCTTCTTCTGCGCGCTCGCACGCTACACTTGCCATTATGCGCGTTTTGCCACTCGAATCGACGACCGCAACCGCGAATCGCGAGCGTTCTGCGTATTCAGCGGCGTCAACGAACCTTATCCCCGTTTCTTCTCCGTGGCTGTGTAGGAGAGCTCTGTCCCTCGCCACTCTTCTTCCCCGGTTGTGTTCCGGGTGGACGTTCCGTGGAATCGGGTCGACTCTTAGCGTTTGTCTGATCGCGTCCGGAACGGATGCCGAGACTTTCAGTGATCTGGCGTCCTGCTCTCGTGCCCGCTGATCTTTCTAGTTGTGAAGTGCGGTGGATTTCGCTAAGCGTGTTGTGAAGCCCGAGCTGGAGCAAGCGTTGCGTGCTGGTGGACTCGGGTAGACCCAGTGCTATCTTGTACACCCTGCGGATGAGGACGTTGATCTTGGCTTCTCCCTTGCACCAGTTGTGGAATGCCGCGACGTACGCAATATGGCTCATGACAAAAGAGTGTATGATTCGAGTGAGACTCGCCTCCCTCAATCCGTTTCTTCTGCTAGTGACCCTCTTGAGGATTCACATGGCGATAGCCATCTTGTGCTTTAATTTAGTGATCATTACGCCGTTGATGTCATTGGCCTCGATTTTCATGCCGAGGACCCTAACTCTGTGGACTATCGGGATGGTTACTACGTTTCCCGTTCGTAGTCTGATTCCTTCGTATTCTCGTCTAGTCGTTGCCGCATTCCGGCCACACCTGGGTGGTCTGCCCCTCTGCGTAGGGCGGTAGAGTAGGAGTTCCGACTTTTTCGGCGAACATCGTAATCCCGTACCCACAAGGTATTCCTCTATTGTCCCGATTGCTAGTTGCAGTGCCGTTTCGGTGCGACCGTCGCTGCCTTCGTGCACCCAGAGGGCTATGTCGTCGGAGTATATGGTGAGCCGGACGTCTTTGAGTTCTCCTAGCTTTTCTGCTAGTCCGATCATCATAGGGTTGAAGAGCGTGGGCGAGATGATGGAGCCCTGCGGGGTGCCGGTGCTTCCCAGTATTTTCTCTTCTAGCTGGAGGTCTCCTGCCACTAAAACAGCTCGCCTGTCTGTCAAGAAGTCTTGTACGTAGTTGTACGTGCGTACAGGAAGGTTTTCCCGCGATATCTGGTCTAAGATCGCCGAGTGCGCGATTCGATCTATCGAACGCGCTTCCAAGGTCGAGGCTGAGGATGGCTCTGGTGCCTCTCGTCTTACCGTCAAGCGCCTGTTGCCTCAGTTATATTATTGCGTCTTGCTTGGACAATTGTGGGCAGAATCCTATTATGGATGGTGGGTGTGCTCATTTCTTCTCTAAGTGGGCTTGCCAGCGATTAAGCCGTGCGTGCTCCATGGCCTTGCCGACGCACGACGTTAGCGATATGGGGCGAAGGTTGTCGAGGCTCGGCGGTTTTCTGGGTTTTGAGATTAGTATCATTCTCGTAGTTTTCCACTGTTGCGGGAGGCTGCAGCGCTACCAGCAGTCATTCATAAAAACCGTTAACTGTTCCACGGATCGGTCGTCGAGATTCTTCAGGGCGCGATTCGACACCCCGTCAGGACCCGGCGCCGATCTGCTCTGGAGGTTGTGCAGTGCCGTCCTGATCGCTTGTGCGCTGAAGTCCTTATCCAGTTCTGCATTCGGATTCTCCTCATATGGGCCGTGTTGTGCAGGCGAACTGTGCGGCAAGTACTTCACTCGTAACCGAACGGTCACTGCATCTTCACCGTGTTTCTCGAGCTTCTTGTGGAATACACGTGAGAGGCAGTTCCTCTGGTGGGACTTGGTCTTTGTTTCGTCCAACAGATGCCGAGCAGGTTCCACGATTTCCTGTTGTGGAGTTGGCCGTCGTCTCCATTGCATAACTCGTCCCATTGCTGGCGGTTGAGCGTTCGGCAGTGCTCCTCGATGTTGAGGTTGAACAGCACTATTTTCTTTCTGAGTCTCCGATTGAGTCTCTTTCCCTTCCATCTAGCCATGACCGAATTATTCGCTTCGATGAGATGCGCCAGGCGGCTGTCCATCTTGTCAGTTTCAACCCCGGTTTCGACGGCCTTTGTTGACGCTTTGGCGTCTGCAACCAGCGAGCGGTCCAGGCTTCGATGTCCGTGATCGCATCTCCTGAACACTTGTTGGTCTCGTTCATTTCTGAAATCTTCCCAATCGGTCCATTTGAATCTTCGCTTACTGCACTGCGCCTTGTCCGGCGTCTGGATGTGTATTTCGATGATCATGTGGTCGCCCCAGGTCGGTCAACGTGTTTTTCCACGTGGCGGCCGTCGCCCCGGCGTTTCGGACGAATGTCAAGTGAAGTCCTTTATTAATATTAGAAAACCAAAACAGTGGCTTAGTAATTAGACGATCTGCGTTGCATGCGGCCGATTTTTTTTTTATTGTACACAGATTTTTCCTCGCCTGGCGCATGTAGTCTATTATTTCAATTGCTTGAAAAAGTGGCCCTTTGATTTCGTCTTGCGCAGATAAGAAAAAAAAACACCCCAGCCACGCAACTCTTTGTCCGAGCTGTCCTCGCGTAATTAAAATAAAGACATAGTCAATCCCTGGGAAAATTAAGTGGTTCACAGTGATTTTCACGCTGTTATCTTCATTGGCGAATACAGTATGGTGAACTATTTCTAGTTTTCAGGTATTGGTTTTTCCTCCCTGGTCTGTTGATACTGTAATAACCCATCTCTCCTCTTTGGAATGACCTTGACCTCCGCTTGCAGGATCCTGAAACATATTCTTTCCATCCACCCGCGCAATAGTACGACTTGAACTTGCACCTGCGGTTGGTTAAAGATTGTGTAAAAAACTCCGGTGCCCTCTGGTGGCTGCAACCTGAGATGCCTAAAAGGAAGAAAAAAACAGGAAACAGAGCATGAAGGTGATGTAAATGACTAAGCGCACAACATGGCTCCTTTGAAGTAAGCAATGTCATTGTCCCTGTGTAGAAGGACCGAACTGCGGCCCACTATGGCACGCAAGAAATGAAGAAATGACGGGAACTGGTCCTCGTGCAGCGAGGGGTGCATTACATTCATTGGGGCCCCCGCCCTTCGCCTGTGCGTCAAAGGGAGCGGGTCAGCCAGGGCCGTTCACCTCAACAGTCTGCCGCTATGGCGGCTCGAAACTGTGTTTCTTTTAACGCTAACCTGCCAGCATGTAAGAAATGACGTCATTTCTGCAAAAACAAATGGGGTACAACTCATAGGAAGGCCTACATGTACACCACATGCAGTCTCTGTCCTTTTCCCTCAGTGTGGCATTTTTACGTTGAGGTACTCACAATTTTTGCACTATCCCCAAAACCCATGGCTCCCGAATTTCAAGTGGGACCCCATGTGCACTGTTACAAATAGTTGAAGTTCCTGACTCAGCGTATTAAACTGGTCTTCTATCATTTCTATATCTTATGTAGATAGCGTCGTCTTGGCAGAAATTGCCCAATATTACTGCACGCCCTCAGACAGGGAGTGAGGTATTGTCTCTTGAAAGCTCTTGCAACGATTTCAATCAGAGGAGTTTGCTCTTCATCTTTTTATATCTCCAACAGGCTTTGCTTTTTTTTCAGTTTCCATCAAGCTACGTCTGCAACTATGGTTGTCCTTTTAACCACTTTTTATCGTGTCAATTTGCAAAGCCTTCTATTTATTGGTTCCTTTCCAGTAATTTTTTTTAAGTTGATACAGATTTGTTCTCTACAAATATATGTACATCTTCTTGCCTTTGTATATTCCCACGTGTTTCATGTCCTTTCTTGAAAGATCTATTTAGAATTGAGCTTGCTTCTCGACGAACAGCCTGTTCGTGTCCTTGTATGCTACTCCATTTGTGTTTTTGCCACACATGCCTGGTGTCGATCCTCTAACAGCTCTTTAGTTTATTATTAGGACCTTATAACTTCGACCCTAAAACTGTGTTACGAAGGCGAAATGCGGGAATCATTAACAGATTCCACGCGCTTCGTGTTATTTGATTCTTATACCACGAAAATGTCCCGCGTTTCTTCTCCGCTTCGCTTGAATAACATGTTCCTGTTTCTTGACGGTCTCTTCAGCAGCCTATAGTATGCATTTCTCCATGCATACACTTCGCTCGCTGGTACATACTCCCAAGTTTTTCCACTATTTTGTCGAAGACATCTGGTGCCCGCTCACCTGGCACAGTTACCGGAACGCGTCTATGCGGTAAACATAGCACCACTTTGCAATGTGCGCATTACAACTAAGCGAGACCCCAAAGTGGTATTGTAGGATGTGGTGCGGCATGTTCGGTTTACCGTACCGAAGCTTGACATGGGCTTGTGTCACTAAGAAGAATGTGACCCGCGACACAAGCAATATGTACCTTGGGACTGGTTTGTTTATCATATAAAGAGTCACGAATCAAAAAATATCAGCAAGCAGATAGCCGAAGGTAAACGAAATGCGAGCTTGCTTTTCATACCTTCTTCATTCGAAGAAGTTCTGAGCTATAGAGCATGGGGCTTCTGACTATTGTTTTTCCAGTTAATCGCATATCCGGTTCAATAAAGAAACCCAAAACTAGCCCACGATAATGGCGGACGCTTCATGCCGTTAACAGCTTTAAGAGATGCTTAAGCGCTCACTTAGTCCGCAACCGGGCTGGTCGTGTCCTCCGTTTGGGTAAAAGTCGACGTGTCCCACAGATGCGTTGAGCTCGTACCTTGCCGGAGCTGGTACGAGCTTTCCGGCGTTGGTGTGAATGATGTCCACGAATTTGGCATCCGTTTTCGATAAGCACGCGTCACTATCGTCAAAAAGCGGCCCGGCAGGATCTAAACCTGCAAAAAATGGCTCATGATGAACATTTAGTGCCCCTCAGATCGTTCAGGCACATCATGAGAGATGAAGTCAAGAGCACTGCTTCACATCGTGGAGATCCATTCACTGAATATGGGGCTCTCTTTGTGTAATCTACGTTATATGTAGCGCTCATAAAGGACTTCGAAGAAAAATAAACGGCTCCCATCAAAATACAAATGAAATAACGTGCCGGCTCGCAAACGGTTGCCTTGTCACTACAACGCCGAAACGTAGTACCGTCGCTTTGAGTACGGTGGGTTACGGAACGCAAACATGATACGCATACTGGAGGCATATTTCCGTCACTGCGATTCAGCGTATACCCGGTCGTCTGTATATCGAGCCATTCTATATGCCGGGGACTCAGAAAACTTTGAAAAAAAGATGGCGGAATTATCAGAACGACGCGAATAATATGCGCTGACTTCGGAACCGATAGCTGCTAACCACTATATCGGTAGAGAAAAGCAAGGTGTTCTTGAAAAGGAAAAAAAAAACACAACATCCCGCCTCTGTCTCGAGTCGTTGATTATGCTAACAACGCATGCGCTCGATCACCTCGACGGAAATTTGTTACCAGTATTCGCAAGATGTGTGGGTTCTATCACGCAGGATAAAGGTGCCACTGCATTTCGCCTTCAATCTGCCGAGCGGGAGCTAAAACCTAATTTCATTTTTTTTTGTTCGGTGCCATTTATTTCTTCGTCATATTATATTTCGCCCAGTCAAGATCGCGTCCAACTCTTGATTTTAATCTAAAATTATTTGTAACAAGAAGTCATGAGTCGAGAGAAAAGCTATACTGCACGACGGTCTTGGATTTCGTTCAAAGTTGTTGTTAAGGATACAGAGCCGCCTTAGTGCTGTATCGCAATAGCCCCGCACTTTTTAGGGTAAAATAATCAGTCGTTTCTCCGGTACCCTTGTGAGCTGATCTTAAAGCCCACCAAAAAACACTGTAAGGGGCTTCTTTGTGATGAGCGTTGTTAAAACCAATCTCCGGCATTCCAGATCCGCGGTGTCATACCGCAGCGGTGGCCTAGTATATAGTTTAACCATCCACCTCAAATGTAGGAGGTGCTGGGTTCGATCCCCAGTGCCACCCGGTACCCACCGCTGATACAAAGGGTACAAGCTTTCTCCTCGCCTGGTGCTCGGCTTCTTAAAGGTGAGATGCTTGCGAAATGGGTGTTTGACCCCACCTTGAGAAGACGAATACACCTTCTGTCATGGCGCTGTTTGGCCCCAGATACCCTTGCGCCATAAAAATTCACAGTCATGAGATCTGCAGTTTGGATACTTAGGTCTCACAACTTCACTCTGAGGCGTGAGAAACAAGGTGCTTCCAGGATGCAAGGAAGTGCTGTTCAGGAAGACTGCATGTTCCTTAAAGTTATTATTTAATTCATAAGTTGAGAGAACATATAAACCAACTGGAATGTTTTTTTTTTCCTGCGCTCCACTCATTCTCTCCAAGTATTAAAACGGCGGCCGCCAAACGCAGCAGCTTGCAGAAATTTATGATGCATACCAGTGATTCGCCCGACCTTTTTCCCTGTGGCCTTGCGAAAATGTCGGCCGCAGAAGCCCGCGACCTGAGCGCCCAGGCTGAATCCTATGACGTGCACTTTTCGGGCCGTCAGCTGCGATTCGGATGACCTGGTGATTTTCTGAAGCAAACGAGAAAGCTGAACGCCAGGCATAGGTGTATTCCTCGCTGCACTGTGGTAGATGGGTCCGGCGGCCCCTTTTTTCCAGTCGACCATAACTACGTTGCAGTGGACCTGAAAATGATAGACAATTTTGTTTTATAAGCTGCGTGTCTTCAATACGGAGTTTATTTTTGTGAAATCATAAGAGCTGCAAAAAATTGTTCATTTTGTTTATTCTCCATTCTCGCAACATATCAGTATTTAGTGATAGCGCATATGTGAGTGAACTCTTGCTTTGCCGCGCTAGTTGTACCCTACTGCCGCAAACTTTCTGATTTAGTTGCCCCAAAACAATCTCTGCAGTCATCAGCATGCCTTCTCTTGGAATCCACTCTGTTACTCTGTTACACTAAGCGATCCTTGGTTCTGTGAAATCAGCATTAGATGTCCTTTCAATGTCTATTTCCTCTTCATTTCATGCAGGTTATCACTAGCCTACGTTTATTAGTTAACCCACTCTTCTCCCTTCTTGTCTCTCAACCGTACTCCTTTTATTTCCCTTTGCATAACTCGCTGTATGATTCGCAATTTCCATTAGGCTTCGTTTTTTCTCCGCACGTGTACTGGCCAAAAACCATAGCATGCTTTCATCTCGAAGTGTTTACAGTGTGACGGGACCGTTTAGTAAGAGCTAAAAAATATGCGCCAAAAATAAGCCTGCCAGAGATATGTTAAACGCCCTGCTTTGTGCATATCTTATTCCTGTTTAATACACGCTGTTTAGAGCGCGCAAGAGAATTTTGAGCCTTAAGAGAAAGAAAGCGAAAATAGGATCCTACGTGTTTGAGCACCGCCTCCTTCATGGCAACTGCCCAGAAATCTTGAGAGCTTGAAGTGTACCCGTGTATGATTGCTACCAGAAGCTTGGAAAAGTTCACGAATTTCTTCTTAGCAATTTGGTTCCAAGTTTTCCGGTTCACTTCTCTTCCCCGAGGAACTTCTTTTGCGAAAAAAAAGAACCTTGTTCCGACCTCTACAGGTGACTGAGGTCCGCCGATGCGTAGTCGCATATTGTCTGCTAGCCTGAAGCATCCCACTCCTTTGTAGCAAGGAGACGCTCTTTCTCCGACTCGTATTCCCAGCACCTGTGGAAAATAAAATCAAGAACAAATAACATTAGCCGAGTGCTTGGGTACGCGTTTTTTTGTGTGTGTGTGGCTATCGGCGTTTTTAACTATATGGCAGTTGTGTTAATATCAAACCCTAATTCTATGGGTGCATGTAATCCATAAGCAGAAGCACTAAGAAAATACGGCGTTTACTTATCTTCATAATGCTCATCGGGGTTTTTTTTTCTTAGTACTTTTCCTGCGGACTTATCGAATGCAAATGAAAGTGCGATGACCATGTTTACTTTTTGCCTATTTTTAAATAGTGTAAATAAATGTTCCCTCTCCTTGCTCGCTATCCTCTCCCTGTACCTTTTATTTCTGCCCCCGCAGCTTGAGCACCTAAGGCATTAAACAGTAACTGCATTGGCCGGAAACCTCTTTTTCTTGCGTTCTGTGTAATTTTTTTTGCTATTCTTAAAACCACTACCATCACCATTCCTTGCCTAAAAACCTTTCCGTTTCAAAATAAACAAAATAAACAGAAAAGACTCAAGAACATTTCGCAGTTTGTATTGCTATCATTAAGCAGCGAATGCAGGTTACGTATTGCTAAGACAGTTGGTACCAACAAAGAATTGATCGAAAATGCGTTAGTAGCATGATTGTATCTCTAGAAGAGCGTTCAAAGAGCACCGCTGTAATGTGTGAAGATGTGGTCATAAAAGATATCTACAATAAAAGGAAGCTCGAAAGTGGGGACACAGGGTGAGGTGAGGATGGGAATTAGGGTTCAAGAAAATGAGAATTGGGGAAAGGGCAGGAGAAAGGAAGACAGAGACAGGAGCTGACTACCAACTCAGATGGTCTTTCACTGAGCAAAACAAATATTTATTTTAAAAGGTATAGGGAAAACCCACGAACTCTTCGGGGTCGCGAGATTTTGAGCTTATATTGCATAACATCTCCTTTTGTCTTCTAAGATTTTCTTTTTGGCGGAGAAAGTTTCAGGCAGTTCTTCGGTCTTCATAATGGACCGTACGGCAAGCGGAACCCGGATTTCGACAGCATGCACCTTGCAGACGGACCAAAGGATTTCTGATATTGCAGGTGAGGGTTATCACATTTTGCGCAATAGCGTATGCTGCAACGTCCAAAAAAAAATGTCTCCCTTGCCAAAGCGCCGGAAACGAAGACTGACACAAGAAATAGGCAGTCGAGCATGCGATGTGACCTGATAAATCTGTGTTAGAAGTATTAGTCGCATCTTTTCCATTTACGCTGATCACCTTTCGATGGCGTATTTGAACCTGATTTCGCCGTCGATTTTTCGTTCCGATGCTGTGCAGCTTTCTGGACTGAAGGCTTCTGGAGGGTGCAGGCTGTTGGAGGCGTGCAGCTGGGCAATAATTTTTACCTATGGGTGCCCGGATGGGCACCCACCCGAGGGTGTTTAAACCGGAGGGCGCTTCGGAAAAGTGGAGGCTTCACACACAGAGACCACACACACGCACGCACGCACGCATGCACGCAAATGCAGTAAAATTTGAGTTTCCAGAATAAGTTCACGGGTGATCAGTGAGCATTTGACAAGCAAAGGAAAATAACTGTTGGGAGCTGCTAAGAAAAAATCGCAAACTCCAAACAAACCCTTATGAAGCCGAACGTGAGAGCGTTAGAAGTCAGTTAGCTCACCTTCGCCGCTACACAGGAGCCGTTATGGAACGCACGCGTCGGTCTTGGAGCTCCCTTCCTTTTAACGCGACAGCGTTAAAGGGGCCTTTGCCCAGAAAATCCTGCGCCGGCTTGTCGGCGTCGACGTTGTCGGCGTTGTGAGCGAAAAATCACGAGCATGACTCTGGCAGGTGGTCCCCAGAGAGCAACCTAGGGGGAAGGTGGGCCACCTATGTCATGTGACCTTGTGGCGTCATCATAACCTGCCCTTCGGATAGTGCGCAAACTGCCCACCGCGGTCTAGGTGGCAGTTAAATTAATAATTGGTCGCTCGGCAAGAGTAACCTGGGTCGCACAAGGCCCAGCGCTGGGAGCACCTGCCATCGCAGGGCAGTGGCGCATCGCTTAATCGCTGCACTACTGCGCTAGGAGGGCTAAGCGGGCTCCCAGCTTTCTATGAACGAAAAATAGAGGATGGCTTCCTGCGTATATGGAAACTAACCTATTACGCTATCGCGTCATGCGCTTAAGGCGGATAATAAATGAACCCTTCTTTTTAAAATTTTTTAGAGGTGCCCCCTTGCCGCTCCTGCTGCACAACTGGCGCCCCACCAACCCCTCGACCCTCGTTGTCTGACGTCATATTTCGCCCTTATTGGTAGACTGTTGTGTGACGTCACGACATTTGCCAACCAATCCTGAATGAATGTGCCAACGAGCACGGCTTTTCCTCCGAATGACAGCTCTAACGCTCTCGCGGTAAAAGGAAAATGCTTGTCGGAAGTATGTTTGGACAGCCGGAGGAAAAGTTCTAGCCAAGCGGAATAAGACGTAGACAGTCTTTATATTTCTAGTCCTGCTGATCCAAACAAATTAAACGGCAAGATAGATCAGTCCAGCACAACTAGTGTGGATATATAAAGAAACTGGACACAACAAACATCTTTCAGTGTAGCTATTAAGACTACACAGGCTTTAATGAGATATACTCAGACGTTTTCAGAAACATTTCTATATTGAACGTAAGCGCCCGAAGCATTATGATTAAGCCAACACTAAATACGAAATAAACGAACAGAGCGATGAAACAGAAAAACTTGTGGTTATTAAAAGCACATGAACTTCAATTCATTAAAAGATTTTCGCGCCCTTATCAGCGATATCAAAAGCGAATTGGTACTAAGCAAGCATAACTCAAAGGAAGAGTACAATTTGTTTTTTCGTTGCTTTATTGATTGATATGACATACATTTCTTAGATAAGATTAAATGAGGAACCTTAAAAAACAAATAAGAAAGCTTTTGATAAATGCCACGTTCTACAAGAAAACACAATCCAGGTATAAAATATTTCAATCACTTCTCGAAAATCGCAATTTAAATGAGCTTTCAAGATGCAAAAGATCGGACTAAATTTTATGGAAATAAGAAATAACGGGCGATTTAGCCGGCTTCGACCAAATGCGAATCAGGGCGCCCGCATTTCAGTTTTCACTTCGGTTCAAGGCTCGGTTTTCAAGGTCAATCAGGCTTCTGACAAAAATCGGTGAAATTGGTGAGTGGGGCCTGAGAGCTAGAGCCCAAAAACTGGGCGGCACTTAAGCTGTTCCTTAAGGGTATGACGCAGTAGTGTTAATGGGTTAGTGCACATATATGCGTAATTAGCCAATATTTATATTCATAGATCTCGGAGAGCCCTCCTTTAACTCCTAGCGCAGCGGGGCAGAGGTTAAAGGGGTCGAGACAACACATATTTTATTGGCGCGTGTTATTTGTTTCAAACATTTGGTATTGGCTCAGGACCCGTGATAGACGCTTCGTAATTTACTATTGCATGATTTATACTGAGCGATTTCGGTTTCGGTTTTAAAGCGCCGGGATGCGCTATGACGTCAAACCCAGGGAACAGCTGGAACCCTGGTCCTAAGGTCTCCAAAAGTAGTGACACGCGGACCGCTGCGTCGTCTTCTCTCGTACACATGCTGTGCTTAGCAGCGCCTTTTGAAGCGCCCGCAAACCGGGTCGGCACTGCGATATGCTGAGAAAACCCAAGCGAGCGAGGGACGAATCCGAGTTTTATAAAACCAAGCGGCTCGCTTGTGCGCCGATCTCAGTCTGCATACCGCGCATGCCAGCGCCGTTGATGAGTTCTGTTTAGCTTTGCACAATACGCCGCCGCCGATGTTCGGCGGACGTCTGTGTCGGTGGCCCGTATGCGAGAGCGTGTCACTCGGCTGATCCCCTGTTCACATTACACCAACATGACGCCTCATTTTTGTTACGGACCAATACTCATTGCTGCCTTTACTTAACATTGGACGTCAGAATTCGGAGTGCGCGAGAACTGGTGCCTAATAGTGAACACTTAAAGGGCGCGCATTTAGCAAACGCTTTTAACAATTATTTTGAATTTCTAGAGAAACGTTCGCACGATAAGCGCTCTGTTGATTACCTCTATGCCAGAAATATTTACAGTGCATTTATATGCACAACTAGCGCCAAAGAAATTTATCTCCCGTTCTCCGCTCTGCGATACAGTAAAAGCAGCAATACAGTAAAAGCAGTAAAGCGGGTTTTTTATCTCATATGCCGAGTTCTTCACAACGCGTAGAATTTATTTTTTAAACGGCACATTTCCTTAGCGCATGCAGCTCCCAAAGGTTACAGATCTTTTGAAATCTGATGATAAAAAAAGCTTGTCCGACTACAGACCAATATCCATTTTGCCTGTTTTTTTTTTCAAAATGCCTTGACAAGTCAATGAAACTGAGAATGACATCTTTCTGTGAAAAACAATAATATTACAGACTGCCAGTTCTGTTTTCGAAGGGTCGCTATACAGAGTTAGCTCAACTAACACAGAAGGCACTACTAGAAGCATTTCATCATAATCTAATGGCACTGATTTTTCAAAGGTATTTGATACAATTAATCATACCACTTTGATAACAAAACTAGATATATACGGCTCAAAGGGACCATTCCTTAGATTAATCAAAAGCTCTCTTCAGTTCAGACATCAGGGGATTTCAATAAATAACTGAGTTTTAAATAATTTACCCATAAATTTGTAGTACCGCAAGAAAGTAGGGTTGGACATTTGTTATATAATTTAGAGAAATGAACTAATAATTATTGTAAGAACTGCACAATTCATCATATACGCTTATTCTTGTAAAACTGGTACTGCGCTAACAAACAAGGGCAACAGAAGGAGACAGGGCCGGTTGTTTGTTAGCGCAGCACCCATTTTACAACATGAACATCCACCAACTACCCCGACTTGCCACTCTATTAACATATACGCTGATGAGTCCACTTAGTTTTTCACATCCGCTGGTGCAAAAAAACCTGTTGGCTCTTTCGAATGCTACTTGAGATCAGTTTAATTGATGGAGCTCACTAAATTCCCTGGTCTTAAAAAATCACAAGACAGGTGCTGTGCTTTTTCAACCTAAAAAAAAATATACAATATTTACGGTCATCTGCAAATGGGCTCTTCATTTATAGACCTTGTTTGTAAATTACATACCTCTGCGTTGTATTTCAGGGGAATTAACGCCGGGATATTTGTATACATACGGTTGCTAACAAAATCGCCCGTACTGTAGGAGTAATAACAAAACTGCAATTTTTTTGTAGCGAGAGCGACACTACGCTACCCAACGAGCATTTCGCCGTGAGCCTGGGAGGCCGATAGTGCGCATGCGCGAAACCAGAGAGGAGCAGCAGGTGCGTGGTGCATGACGTCAGAGTTCGCCGCCGCCGCCGAGCGAGGAGCCGCACCGGCCCGAAGCCCGCCGGCGCCGCTCGTGAATGCGCATGCGCGCCAACCGAAGAAGGGCAGCAGGTACACGGCGCATGACGTCAGAGCTCGGCCGCCGCCGCGGCCGCGTATGGGGTGTTTGGTTAAACTGCGTATGTGCGGCTGTGTGTATAAAAGCTGAGGTGATACGACTTGTGTCACAAACGCTTCGTATGGGTGACGAAAAGGAGACTCCATCCGCTGCTGTGCGCCAGTATCGTGAGGTGAAGATCAAATTTTCGGACCGAGCAGTCGTCGCCTGGCACTTGGCCTCTCTGCAGAGAAAGAATGAACATCAGAAGGCTAAACGAGTGGCGGAGACGCCTTAGCAAACAGATGAACGTCTTGCCAAGCGGAGATGCCAAGAGGCGGAACGTAACAAGCGGCGCAAAGCAGCTCGCATGGTTCCTTCGCAAGAAAATCAAGGTGAAGCAGTGGCACCAACATCATCATCAACAACTGAAGAGGAGGATGTAAAGGGTCGTCGTATAACTGACCACGCGATTAGAACAGTGGGAGGGGGGAAACTGCAGCTCTCGCTACGTATATCCTGGCATAGATGAGCTAAGCCACTGCCATTTTTTCCCGCTGAGCGTGAAGAAACTATTGTGTAACTCAATCGTCCTTTCTTATCTGAACTGCTGCCATTTATTATGGGGCAACACAACAATATCTAACATCACACAACACTTTTCTATTCCAGAAGAAAGCAATGCGCGCTATTATTAATTTTTCATAGGACGCGTATATGCCCCATCTTTTCAGCGTCAACCTGCAACCGGTCCTCGCCTTATATCATAATATTTTACTGAAGCGTTTCGTTGCCGCGAAAAAACACACACATTCTTTTTTAGCAATTGTCTCTATTGGCAACTAACACTACATTTGAAACACACGTCACAGAAAAACATGGTATGTTTTCAACGAACGTACTAACTACGGTCTTGCGCAACACACTGTGATCTTTATTAAACTCATTAGAAAATCGATGGAAAAATTAGAGGAGACAGTTAAGCTCCAGCTTAAGGGTGTGACTCAATAGAGTAATGGGTTAATTAACATACCGTCACATAGTGTTGACGGCAGTCCAGCGAGCAGGAAGACAGCGAAAAGGGCTTTCAAACAGAAGTCCTTATTTGGGCTGACTTGCACCCGCAAAGAACTGAATGACTCGGCGGCGGCGTAGCAACAAGCGTACTCAGCGGTCGTCAAATAGAATGCGTGCCTCTCTCACCAGCGGTCATTTTAAAGCTGATAGTGATATTTCGAGATACGCGCGCAAAGTTACCACAACATTCTGGAACAACGTAGAGTCGACTTTAATGTATCTTGCTACGAGGGCCAGTCTGTTCATTCTATCATGGTCAGTAATGCTGTGCAAGTTTGCTGAGTAGATTTTAGAGCAGACGCTCTACTCCCCCCATGCAAAACATCAAGGTCATGTCGCTCTGAAGAATTACCTTCAAGCGGCGGGGCGGGGGAGGGGGTGACTGTGACGTGATACCATGTGACTCGTCGTGCCTCGGCGCAGCTGTGGCGCGAGGGAGCCGGCGGCGTTCACTCGTCTTCGCAACTGCGTTGAACGTGATTCAACGCTCACCTTGCAGTTGCGCGGAACCAGGTGACTCTTCTTTTATCTGACGAGATAATAAAAAGCGTGAAGCGTTGCATGACATTCGCAGGGGTCCATGGAGGAGTCGCTCGCTGGAACCAGTGCTTCGCCTGTGTATCGTAGACGGCTTATTGAATCTGGTGATTCTCATAATAAGCAGCGTCCACAGGGAGTGATGGTGAATGATAGAGCGAGAAAACGCACTAAGATTGAAGCAGAAACCGAAGGAAATCGAGAGGCTCGTCTTCGGCTCTGTAAACTAGGTTCATCCGGGTTGAAACGCAGCCATTTTTTTCTTCAAGGAAAGGTACGGCAGTAGTGGCATTCGTTAAGAACGGTAAATGACATGCAGCCACTAACAACATTCTCCAAAAAGCAATGACTACTAATGTAGGTCAGTAAAATTACCTTGACAGTTTCCTTCACGGTGCTATCCTTCAAGGATTCACCACCACCTGCTCCAGAGCCGCCGGACTTGGCCGGTGTTCTACGTTGGCCATGCGCGGCATCCACACAAAGCAGAGCAATCGCCACTGCAGTGCAACCAACAAATGACTTTGATGAGGTGCATTTGAACCACCTTCAAAACTTTCGCTACACAGCCTCTTTCAAGAGGCCCTTCATTTTTAAAGACGTTTTGACAGTCGTTCTTCTATCAGGCACTGACAGCGAACTCTACGCTCATGTCAGCTTCCAATAATTTAATATTCCTGGTAACTGTGACGACCGAAGAAAACATGTCAGTAAAAGAGGAAGTAAGAGTAAAAGGTCCACAGGATAATTACAAAGTTGTGGCTCGAATGATACACCTTTAGCTGAATTGCGATTGCGAAGTTATGTAGACATGCTAGACTTGTCATATAAGAGTGGATGGTCGGACCACTAGGCCACCACAGTGGTGGCCTAACGGTCAGCGCATCCACCTCATATTGAGCAGGTGCGGGAGGTACTGGGTGACCCGCCGCTGTAGTTTAGTGGTTTTGGCGTTTGGCTGTTTATTCCAAAGTCGCGGGTTTAGTCCAGGCCGGCCGCGGCGGCGGTATTACGTTGGCGGCGAAACAGAAAAGCGCCGATGTGCTGTTCGATGTCCGCGGACGATGATAACCCTATCTGGTGTTAATTAAAGAAAGGCTGTAAGGGGGCAAGTTGGTGTGATATTATGTTGCTATAAACGCCTGTGAACTACTTAGCAAGTGTCAAAACAAACACTTTCTTGTGTGTACTTCGTCTTCTTCTTTTGTAGTCCAGGTCAATTTCAAGGAAGCGAACAAAATTATTTCGGCACATGAGCTTTAAGTCAATCCGAAGCACACCAGCACGGTACCCTTATAGTGCATGTGTGTCTCCGGCACATTAAAGTCCATAATTTACACATTTTAAAGCTGGCTGGCAGGCACTCGGCTCACATAGCGAAAGTGCATTTGTACAAGTGCGTTTCCGAAAGTACAGTTCTAGTTCGGCTGCCCGGAGGTTGGCTTGCGGATTCCGCTGCCGACAGCGCAAAATTGAGGAACGAGCAAAAACCTGTCAGCGTTCTAACTTAGTTAAACCGCTTAGAGCGCGAAATCACGGGCCCGTCTTCAACTTTATCATCGTCAATGTCAATACTTATGCTCCCGTGCCACGTTTGTGAAGGAATTCTGTGAACGCCAATGCGTATTGTTCTAGGCCCTTGTTTCTGCCACAACTTTCTCCACTCCAACACAGGCAGCGCACATCTGTCTGTCAGTACCACCACATAGCTCAAAGTGCGAATATTAATTTCATAGCAGTATAAGTGGTGTTATAAACGGGATGCACACCAGCCGAAGTGGACTTCCTCGATCGGGATGACCATGGGAGCGGTGACAGCAGCGGCAATTCTGACAGCGTCAGGCTGCCGACGACCGCACAAATAAAAGGATGACTCGCTGGAAAAGAGCCTGTAGAATTTTTCTCACGCTTGGCTCAGTGTGAATGACCTTCCCTTTGACTGGTTCCCGGAGAAGGACACCTGGGGCAGCGACCGATGACAGACAAACGGCAGGAGAATAAAACGACGGCACTTCAAGTAATTAACCGAGTCCGACAAGAGCCGGCCCCACCAGAGAGAGCTTGCCGCAGTCGAAGCCCGCGGAGCCGCCGGACCACAGGCGTTTTCGATGGGCACGTGCCGCTTGCAATACTGTTGCACCTTTATCGGAAATAGAAGCCAACTTGTGACTTCTCCTTGCCCATTCCCACGGATGACTCCGTTTGCTACGTTCTGTGCAACTTTTTCCATCTTGGAGAAATGTACCTCGTGTTGGATTGGCCACCGCCGTATGAAGGGGCGGAACGATAAGGGGTTTAAGGAGCGTGCTGAGTGAGAACGAGCGCTCTGGGCCCTGGCGGCAGGGCTCACCCAGTCGCTCGACGCATGAACTCTTGAATTTTTGTCTGTTTGCTCTTCCTTACATATGTAAATAAGTTTCACCACAATGCCAGCAAACTCGCTTGTTTTCGTTTTTCCAAACTTCATGCTTCCATCCTTTCTTGTCCCTTCTCCAGCCCAACCACGCTACCCTGCCTCACGACAACTTGTTGCCATCGGTGGGATGCTGCTACCCGAGTCGTAACAACGGGTGCCATCGGTGGGATCAGAAGCTACAAGCGACAACTGGATGGAAGCTACGGGACTGACGTCGTCATCCATACTTCGACAAGGTGAGTGCCCAATGTTTGCCACTCATTTCACTAGACCGTACTAGCACAGGCAGATGTTAAGTGTGGGATTTTGATTGCCTGGGAAATGAAAATATGCAGTTTTGTTTTTGTTCGCTTCAATCTACCCTGCAGTATCTTGGGCTTCTCCTTCATGAGGTTCGGAATAATGGGTCTTATTGGGAGCCACAAATTCTCCCTGTGAGGCGGTAAACGCAGGCGTGGATGGGTCGGGAGCTCTCGATTTTTTTGCTCGAGCACAAGTTTGCTGCATCTTCTTGGTTCCAAATCTTGGCTATGCATTGCAAGTGGTGCACTGTGCGAGGAACAAGGTACAAGCGCTGCACAGGCTGTTCGCGATCTTTGTTTGGAGCTCTCAATGGGAGCCTATGCGTGGAGCCTATTTGTCACTTTCTCTCGAGTGTGGAGGAGTTGGCCTTGTTCACTTGCTTCAGCAGCTTGTTTCGCGGTTTTTTTTTCAAAGCTGCAATCCACCCCTTTCTGCTAGCGGTGCTTAGAAGGCGGCTTAGGTCTCATCTGCCTTTTCTGTTTGCTTCGACTGGTCATGCCGTGAAGGTGCTTTGTAGTGTTTCCTGAAGGAGGTTGCTGATACCTTTGATTTCCTGACTGACGCGGATATTAAGTTATGATTTATATTTCGCTGTTGCTTGCCAACTGCTCAAAATCCAAAGTGAGGCAACGCCACAAGATCCAAAGATGACATACTTGGTCGGTGTTGGTCAGCATATGAGTGCTTTCGCACTAAAAAAAGTGCTAAAACTATAACCGCTACGTCACCACTGCGGGGAACTAGGAGTTACGGCAGGTGAGAGGAGAGGGAGGTTCAGGGCTCGCAGGTAGGAAATTCATATTTACTTCTGGATGTTCGGGGCTGCGTTTTTCGCGGTGCACATCCGGCGGTAAGCTGTGCAGAAGAAGTTACTGACGCCTAGACGCTTAAGACTGCTTACGTGTGATCATGCGAAAGTACTTAAGTGCTGAGTCATGCTACGTTGCAGAATGACAATGAGTCATGAGACGTGACTTTCATACGTTAAGTTTCGTCATTCATATCCGTACATGTTCGCTTACATGTGTTGTGAGCTCGTACACCAGTGGTCTGACATCATTCAAATTTCGCGCCATGGACGGCGTACGCTGGCTTTTGTGCAAATGGAACACAATGTTTTCGCATTAAGAGGGAAATGAATAGTTTGGAAGCGTGAGGGCTGGTTTTCTGGTCCGAACCAAGGCGGTACCGAGGGGACGCCATCAGGCCCTGATCAATAGGAATCCGGAACCGGCGAGTCTCAGAATGAGAAAGCCTTGAGCTATGCCATTGGCGACATCTGATCAGCTGTGCGACTCAGCCAACGCGTGGCGTTCGTGTGGTGTCGACACCGTGCCCCATTGGGAGCATCGGAAGGTAAGGTATCTCTCGAGCCGCCGCTGAGCCGCCGAGCTGCGAAGATCCTGCACACCAAATGTGAAACTGCGCCGCTAGTAACACTAATCAAGTAACACTAATAATACCAGTAACTGCGGTACTAGGGCCATTTTTAACCTACACTGAGCTGCACTTCATGCAAGCTCGTGTAGGTGAGTGGAAGGCGTAGCTAAAGCTGTGACTTGAAAGCGCTGCACTCGTCTGTAAGAGCGTCAGCCTAAAGCGTGGTACCGAGCCTCGTCGTCGTCCTCGGGTGAAGACGGCAACCTCTCAGCTCTTGTTTTATCGTGGGATAATATATTCTAGCATTCTTTTAGTATTCAAGGCCAGCTTCCGCTCTCAAATTCCGTGCCCTATACATTTAGTTTGGTTTACGGAATTCACGTCCCAAAGCTACTCAGGCCATGAGGGAAGCCGTAGTAGAGGGCTCCGGATAATTTTGACCACCTGACATTTTTCGACGTGGATTGACATCACAAAGTACGCGGGTCTCTAGCACTTGGCCACTATCGAAATGCGACCGCCGCGGCCTGGGTTCAAACTGCGTGTTTCGGGTCAGCAGCCCAGCTCCATAACCACTGATCCCCCAGGGCTTCTAAAGGCGATGATACAGGATTAAATTTAAAAATATTAACAGTAAAATGGTTTCCCGTGCCGTTTATTAATGTTGAGAAATGCAAAGAAACTCTATGTTCCCTCAAGCGGAGCATACCACGCCAACTTTTATCGCCGGCTCAGATCTACGCAATTGTGACTAAGCTTCTTGCTCAATAAGTTCATCACCGGATGAAGACTTTGATGAGTTCCACATGCGAAGCACGAAGCATCCTTGCTTCTGTTGCGACTGGGAGACCTTCGTGCTACACTGCCTTCAAACCCGCGTTCCGCAGCATATGGGGTGTAACTTTTAACTCGTGTTTCAGCTCTCAGCCAGGGAGTTCACCGACCACTTTGAGGCGCCGCCGTAACAACAGACGTAAAAGACGCTACTGTAGCGCAGAAACCTTTCTCTCGAACACACTTAGCCATGTTGATGACCATGTATGCCGGAAAGTTAGACAATTAAGCTTACTTGGCCTAATGCGATGTGCGCTAGCCTGTAGCGTCTGATTTCACTTTCTCTTCGAAGCTAGGGTTCGGTTTCCGTTCGAAACTCAAGCTTCAGGTAAAGATCAGTGAAATCGGTGATTGGGGACCTTAGTGATGGCACACAATAAAACTTTGGGACCACTTAACGCACCTTAAGAGGCCACTGCTTTATAGGTGTGTTCTGGATCTATTGCGCACGAATGGATGTTGATAAAGACGACGACATGCAATGCACAGCGCGAGAGAGTGGCATTTAGGCACGAGGTTGTAGTTAAAAGCATTTAGTAATATTTACAGAGAGGTTGACAGGGAAGCAGCCTCTAGTGGGCCGCTCCCCTTACAATACTAGGTGGAGTCCTTTATTCAGGAACCCCATTGGTCTGGTCCGCCACTCGAGCTCGCTGAACCAGGGCTTGTTAGGCCGTTAGGTCCAGGCAGCCGAGCAGGGCCGCCTTCCAGTCCTCTCGGGTAGGAGAATAGGTTAGGGGTTTGTTGGCATGCCCAGACCATGTGGAAAGTGTCAACTACCTCCCCACAGAAAGAGCAGAGGCCAGAGAAGGAAGGATCGAAAAGTTTGAATACTGCCAGGCCCCAGTAGAGTGTTAGTAAATAGTCTAAGAAGTACTATTTCAAGCCCGCTTTTCCTAGCCCCGGGTGCTAACGAGCCGGGTGCTAACGATGTGATTCCCGGTAATGAGCGGATATATCTTTGAATATTAAAAAAAGATAGGTGTCCTCATCCGGACACGTAGCGTCTACGTCGGGGCCTGGTTAGTGAGTGCGCGGGCGGCCGAGTTGCCGGCCTCGTTCTCTGGTAAATCGTGCTGACCTAAAGTCCAAATGAGAAATCGGATCGTGGGGTCCTGATCCAGAGCTGCTTTTCGAATTGATCCTCGCGCTGTAGGTGTTATCCAGCCCAGCTCATAATTCCGACAGTCCCCTCGCTTGTTGGATAAGATGAATTTAGATTGAGGGTGGGAGTCAACCTGGGCGATTGCTACCTCCTTCTCGTGGGTTGCGCTGGGGGCCTAAAAAGTAAGGCCGTCCACCTGTCTTTCCTCGAAAATGACTGCAGCCGTATACCATCCTCCCTTGGAATGGTGTGGGCCCGCAACGTCTACGTTGAAAACGCTGTGTTTGGAGCCATAATGGCGGCGCAGGGCATTCGCCCGCGTCTGACGCTGTCCATTGTGGTCTGCTCTGTCCATTTTGGTAGGAAAGGGTCGAACATGGAGGGCGCCCCTCCATACTTCGGGCACTCGTACCTCTTCCTCAATGCGATGGTCGTGTTGTATATTGACACAGTGCATTCCGCATTTTCGCTTAGCGCTGACCTGAAGCACGCGCCGTCTCGAAGAAGAGGACGCGGAGGTGTCAGCGATCTTGAGCTGTGGTGCAGACGTTCGTCGGATCCTGCGTTCCTGTGTTCAGTGATCACCGCATTCATGCGTGACAATATATAGCCGGTTCAGAAGACGACCACCGGACACAGTCTGGGCAAGACGGGTGTACTGATTAGTGAGGTGAGCGTCGCACAGCTCTCGATAGGTGTTCAGCACCCCCAATGCAAGGAGCCTCGCATTGGAGGTAGAGATCGGTAGGTCGAGCACCCTCTTGATCATCTTGCGAAAATTAGCCTCCAAGATGTCTTCATCACGCCTGAGCAAGTGCAGATGGGCAGTCGAATAAAAGATTCGACTCGTCACAAAAGCATGGGCGAGTGGCATTGCAAACTTAGTTCTGAGACCCCACGCTTGCTGGAGACGCGGCGAACCATGCGGACCACTTGGCCGCCAACCTTGCGAACCTTGGCTAGGGCTCTGTCAGCGTGACGATTTTGGTGAATAAAGAGTCCGGGCGCTCTGATTTTAGTGTCTTCGTGTATGGGTTCGCTAGCCATAGAGAGAAGTATTGGTGTTTTTTTTTTATCTTGGCGAGGGAAAGAGATGCACGAATTCTGATTTTTGAGATCACTAAGACCGCAGTAGGCAGCATAGCGATCCGCTATGCCAGCCGTTGTTTGCAGGCGGTCCTCCAGTTGACCAATGTTGCCCTTTGTCGCCCAAATGGTTATGTCGTCGGCATACAGTGCATGCTGTACACTTCCAGCTCCAGCCATTTGGATAGGGAAATGGAGCATTGCAGTTTAAACAGTAGTGGGGACAACACTACGCATTGTGGCGTGCCCCGTGTACCCAGATTGTAAAGACAGTGCTCCTTGTCTTGAATGGGGATAAAGTCTTCGCGGTCCGTTAAGAAATGCTTTACGTAATTAAAATTGTTATCCGTAGTGTGTCTGCTGAGGTGAGCGATGATTACGCTGTGTTTCACGTTGTCGAAGGTACCCTACAAATACAAGGGGAGAACCACCTTGTCATTATGAGGGTGCTCGACAGGCGTGAATACCTCGTGGCTTAGTTGAAGCAGACGTCCTGTGCCGACTTGTGAGGCCGGAAACCCAACATCGTGTCTGCGAACGTATTACGGGCCTCCAGATATTCGAAGAGGCGATCTCGAACCATGGTCTCCGTAAGCTTGGTCGCAAAAGACGTCAAAGAGATGGGTCAGAGGTGATCGGTGTTGATGGGCTTACCGGCCTTGGGGATGAAGGTGACAAGCGCCAGTTTTCAATCTAGGGGGAGGTGTACATCTCCTTTCCAGATTGCATTGATATATTCTAGCAGGGCCTCATACGCCGGGTCAGCAAGATTGGCCAAAAGCTTGACGGTATCCTTGCCCTTTCAAGGCGCGGTAACCCATCTCATTTTAGCAAGAGCAGCCTGCAGATCGTGGAGCTGGAACGGATGACGCAGATCCGGATTACCTCTGCCTGAATAAAGATATTCCTGTCCACGGGGATTTTGGACTTCAGCAGATACTGATCCCGTAGAGTCCGCGCAAGCTGGTCCGTAATACCCTTGAAGTTATGAATTGCTCGTTGCAGATGGTTCTGTGCTTCTTTGCGAGTCTCAGTTGGATCTATGAGGCTGCGGAATAGCCTCCAGGTATTGCGACTAGACATTTGTCTAGTATCCGAGTTACAGCGGTCCACCCAGTTAGAGACAGCGAGTTGGACCACTTACTCAGCCTCCTTTTGGGTGAGGTCGTGAATCCGCAAGTGGAGCTTCTTGTTATGTTTCTGACGGCGCCACCTCTTACAGAGGCTTCGCCGTGCTTCCCAAAGATGAAAGAAATAGTTTTCAACATTCGTCACCTTATCTGTGAATTGTATTTGCGTCTCATGTTTGCGTAGTGTTTGGAGAATGGTGTGTGCCAAGAAAGAATAGTTGTTTTGAAGCAGGCTGTAAGAGGGCAAGGATTGATGGAAAGCCGTCCAGTTTGGAAGGCGGGCCTGCGCTACGAGCCGGTGTAGGGGGCGAGTGTAAATGATAGTGTTGATAATGCAGTGGTTACTACCAAGGGTATCCTGGGTGTTGATTCAGCCTGCGTGTCTTATCTTGCGGATGAGGACAAGATTTGGACAGGTGTCCCGAGTTACGCAGTTCCCAACACGTGTTGAATGGATGGGGTCAGTATGGAGAGTAATTCCGAGCGTGAATATTAGTTTCGCAAGCTTTCTGCGACGCGTCTCTTCCTTGCGATAGCCCCAAAACCGACTGGGGTCGTTGAAATCACCCACAAACAGATGGTGGTCGCGAGCTGCTAACGATGCCCGAAGACGCAATGTTAAGTTTAGGGGGCAGTATATGTTTAAGATGTGTACGAGTGGGTTAGTGCGAAGAAGGGGGAGGACTGTCACCATCACGTACAAATAGTATAGATTAAGTTCGAGATTGACCTCCTTCGGGGTAAAGCTTTGTGGAAAAGAAGACAGGTGAACGGGTCCCTTTTGAAAGTGTTGTAACCCGACAGCCTCACCGCAGCCCCAGGTTCCTGGAGTGCGACTGATGCTGACGGGTGGTCAAAAGTGTCGCGATATAATCTCAAGTTAGCTCTTTTTTTCGAGGTCTTTGAAACCGCGGCAGTTTCATTGTATGAGAGAGAAAGCCTGGTGTTTTGGGGGACGGCTGGGTGGCCTAGTTTCCACTGCCCTATTCAATTTTGGGTCGAGTTGTGCTAGACTCCGCAGCTACGGCTCCCAGGCCCTGAACTTGGAGGGGCTCCACGGAATCTTGGGCTGTTACGCTTAGATCGGCATTCCGTGTAAATTTTGATGAACAATTAACGTCATTTTGCAGACTAGGCCTGCGGCCGAGATGTGGGCCAGACTCGTTCACCCATGTGTTATTGTTACTGGTGACCACAATGGTCACGTTCTGAGTGATGTCTTCCTGGACCTTGCTAAAATTGGAAAACTAGCCTATCAACTGGGCTAGGGTGTTTTCTATACAATCGTCCTGCGGCTGTCCATCGTGTTTTCCTGAGCGCCCTCGCACTTAGGCTCGGGTCCCTCAGGGCGCACCACTGGGTCCACCGGCGACGACTGCGGGGAGACTTGGTGTGCGTTCGCAGAGAACAAAATTTTGTTTTCAGCAGCTAGCTGAGCTACCTGCGCACGAAGCGCCGCCATTTCGCGGCGCATCTCTACAATTTCGATGGAGAGGGAGGAAGGGCCCGAGAGGCGGGGGGGGGGGGGGGGGAAGCGTCCTTAGCCCAGTTGCCTACCTTGCTCGATGACTTCTTGAAACTGCAGCCGCTGATCTGCCGCTGCTCCCTATCTCCGGGAAGTCGCCGGCCTGGAAAGCCGAAACACCCAGGTCCTGTTACGTTTTCGGTGGCTTGGGGGTGGAGGTGGCGTCTTGGGAATGAAGGTGACGCCGCGCGGCGGCGTGCCATTGGTCGCCACGCCACCAGCCTTGCTGCCGGAAGCGCCTCCTGGAACGATGTCCGGCGACTGTGAAGGATGTGTTGCTAGGGGCCGCTTGGAGCTGCGGCCGGAAGGAATTCCTGGAGCTTGCTGGAGCCGACGAAATTTGCCTTTGCAGGCCTGTGAGCCCGTGAGGTGGGCTTCACGCATACCATGAAGGCTGGCTTGCACTGGTGGGGTGCATGCCGCCGTCGGCAGCCGTCCCTACGTTTTGGCTTCAATGACCGCAGCGTTCCTCTACCAGGCAGCTACAGCTGGCCACCCGGTGTCCGGAGCTTCCACACCGATAACAAGCAGGGATGGTGCGCTTGTACTCCCGCACCGGCGTGACCGTTCAGTTGTACAAGACAAAGCGCGGCAACCTCCCGGCCCACGAAGGTGACCAGCGCATTAGACGATTTACCGAGCTTGCCACGAGGGGTCACCGGTTGCAGTGATAGCTTAGTACTCTCGTGCAGTGGCCAGCGAAACTGACCGCCGCACCGGCCCGACGACTGCGCGCGCGAGATCACGGGGTGAGGGGTCACATTTTGCTGACCTGAGATTTCCAGCCGCTATTGAGAAATCTCCGACGGACAAGAGACGTTCGAATGTGAATAGTAAAAGCTAACGGTCTAAAAAAAAGTGTTCCTACTTCGTCCGTCTGTTTTTGGCTCCTTCTGGCTGTTTAAATGTTTCTTGTGGGCCTGGAGGCGTAGCCTTTCCGACTCATCACCATAGTACGTCCTGTCACACACCGACACAGTCCTTAAGTTCCTTGCATCATTTAAGGTACTTCCTCTCTCAGTGAAAGCGGAGCTAATAAAATGTCTATGTAAAATGTCAACCATATTTCAGATGGCTAATAGGCAGGGCCATAAAATAATTTTTATACCGTTTGTTCATGGAATAGTAATTCCGCGCTACTTATTTCAGACAACCACAGAGACAGACATAACAGTACGGGCGCTGTCTGTGTGCTCGTCCAAAAAAAATTACCGCTGAATTACTTTTCTAAGAACAATGCATAAAAAACTAGCCCCGGAACGTGTCTTACAGCCTTTCTTCAATTTTTTGAGCATTTTGGGCCCTTGGTCCAAAGACTTATGTACCAGTTTCCTTGGGCAATACAATTCTATGTGATTTGGTATTTTGTGCCGACAATAGTGGCCTTTCAACATTTTTTTTTTTGCAATGAGGCTCGGGAACTTTTTCAGGGCATAAAATGCCAGTTATATGAAATTAATCTACGCTGCGTGATCAAGAAACAGTTCTACCCAGCTTCCATTATTCGTTGTCATGAATGCTATAGAATTTGTTGCTTCTTAACGGGATTTTTGATAAAAATGAAAGGATGAAATGAATAGGTTTTTTAACTCTCTCAATAAACGGCAGATATTTCTTGACTTATGACGAACTTACGTGAAGTACGCCCAGCTAGCAGAGTGACGCACATGCCCCTATTCGACTTCATGTCTCAAGTGCACTGAAATGCGTCCTGGAAACAAGAGAGTTAAATATGATTAATACTTTCTCCTTTTTATGGCAACCCTCTCGGAGTTAGCGCTCTCAAACCTCTTTTTTCGTCGGCATAATAAATAATTGCTTAGTCGAAACCGGTAATTAGTAAAGGCGCATCACGAAGTACCCAGGTCCTTAAGCGAAAATGGACTGATGAAAGTTTACAGAGGTTTCGCGATAGTCTTAGGGCATGCGAGTATTTAACAGAATGCTTTACATTCAGTAAGAATTTCTGGCACATATAGCCATTTTCCGGCACATATAGTAATTTTTTTTATACCTGGTTCTTTTTTCATTGCTGTTTGTAAATCACTAAGAGCGACGCCACTTTCACTCAAGAAGGAGCCCAGCCTTCAGGACCTTCTTTTATTCCTTACTTAAAATTAAACAGGTGACCGACACCACGAAACCCGAGCGATGCCGGAGATATGGCGCAATTTTATCGTCTCGCTAACAGCGACCATAAAAGAAAAGAATTGAGCAAAAAAAAGAAAGGTTTAAGTTTACCGGTTCTGCTGTACAGGATTAGTAGTATACTGTCGCGCGCTCATGATGACAGGCGCCTAAAACACTTTGGATGTGTTTAGTACACACAAAACGTGGAAGACACAAATTACTCGATAGCTGCTCGTCCTTACCGGAAGTGGGTGCAGGGAAAAAGAAAAAAACAATGCCGTTTACATGAATGCGACACAACTCGACTCCAGTCCACTCTTTGAGCGAAAGAGCAAAAACGTCGAGCAAGAGAGCAGAGGACGAGTCAACCCTTTCCTTCTCAAAACCTGAACTTTCGCTTGAAAAATTGACTCCAAACGTATCCTGTTGGGTTTTTGGAAGCGCGGCTGCAGATGTACCGTATGTCTTCACCACGAGTGGGTCCCTTTGCAGATCCATCAGATTACGCGATCATTTATGCCACTCTTTGCCGCGGCTATCCTCTGGTCCTTGGGGTGACCTGGGACAGTGTGTTGTAACGATTGCTTCCCCGATTCATTCCTTTCCCAGTCATATCATTGGTAGGAACAACCCCCAGCGTCATGACTGATGGTTAAACTAAACGCTGTCATTAGACGTTTTAAGCATACCGGAGGACGTGTTAGCGCAGACGTATACGACGCCTGCGCAAGAGGAGCGGAGCAGGCGTCCGGGAAAGCAATATACGTCTACGCTAATACGTGTCCGGTATGCAAAAAACGCCGATCCGCAGGCTCTGGGGCCGGTAAAATATAATCATCCCCAAACTTGTGCCGTTTAATATTTCTATTCTCCGCTGTTCGTCATAGACTTGAGCAACGTCATGCTCCAGCTATCGCTGCGCTTGAGTCAATATAGTTTCGTCATAACCTATAGGTAAACGATATACCGTCAACGCATACCGCTAGCAGCCATCTCTTATAAGGTAGTTTTAGGGCAGCGTATACCGTCTACAGTCATAGCTTACCGCTGCCGCAAGCCGGCAGTGCACAGGCGCAAATGGCGCCTTCTACGCATGCACTGCGGCTTGTGGTAGCGTTAAGCTATGATGGTAGATGTTATACTCTATGCTAAAACCATCTTACAGCAAAGAGCTAACCCCGGCTGTGACCTAACTTCATGGAATGACCACGGCTAGGGAACGTAAAAATTTAATACCAAATAATAATAGTTGTACTTTGCAAGTAATAGTTGTGCTTTGCCAACCCTGATATCAAAGGCGGTGCTGGCCAACAGCAAAGAAACAAAGAAATTAATCGTGAAAAGGATCGTTACTAATTAAGCCCATAGATTACTTTTCGGTGACGTAACAGGAGAACGCGGACTTCCCGGTGACCGCATTCCCGGTGACGGACATGGGCGGGAAAAAGTCTACGAGGACAGGGAGCTCATTCTGCGCAAAGTGCGCTTGGTTATTTATGAACGGAAAACAAAATTCACTTACCGCCGTCGCCTTGATTTCTTCCCAACTGCCTCTACACAGTACCAGGTCCCTCTCGATTCGAAGGCTGCCGACGTATAAATATCGTTTGAAATTCTTTTGTCAGTCAGACGAAACCATCATCATGACGTCTGCAACCGTAAACTCTTCCGCAACTGTAGACTATTATCGGAAAGCCCACCTGCTGCGGCAAAAGAACGAATTTTTGGAACAATAGAATAAGCAGCTTGTGGAAAGTTTGGAAAGTTTACAATAGACAGAGCTGTGCGTTGGATCCGCGAAGCGTTCCAGAAATACATACACGCGCTTGTCAACATTTATTATAAAGGAGACTCGACAACAACCCAAGCAGCACAGGTCATTCGCCCAATATTGCAACAGGATGGTCCCATGCCGGTCCTTTGTAGGGCTGGCCTTTGTCAATGCAATTCCAATGTTGGGCCAATTACTTGTGCTGCTTGGGAAGGCGAAATTACTCTGCTCGAGTTTCTCTGGGGCTCGTGTGTTGCAATAAGGCTGCCTCTCAACCCCCCCCCCCCCTTCCTGTACGCAGCCTGCTTGTATTTTTTCTTTGTCCTTGCAGCGCTACTTGTCACAATGTTCTCAATAAAGCGCACTGCATGTCCCGACTTTGAGGTTAATGACCCTATGCGAAGCTTCAATCATCGTTTCTATTAATGATTCCCTACACTAGGGTCCACAATAATGCAAATAAACACAGGTCAGGGTTTATTCCCGTCCTCTGCCGTCCTCTTTCACTAGAAAGTCTTGTTTGTCAGCTATGGCCGCTGTCGTCCGATCGTCAAAGTACCAGTCGAAATGGTTTGCCACTGTACTACCTTGTCAACACTCCAACCGGGCGGAGTTAAATCATTGCGCGCCCATCATCATCATCATCATCATCAACCTAACTACGTTTACCGCATGAGAAAGGCATCTTTCATGTCCCTGTAACCAACCCTGTCATCTGCCAACTGCGGCCACCGTATCCCCTGCCTTTCTAATCACATCCGTCGATATGAATTTCTGCTGCTCCCTGCTATGTTTGTCGTTGCATTTACTAACCACGTGCGCGATGACAACTGAAATAATAAATTAGGGGCTATCAAAACCATTCATGCGGAGTGTTAAAAGCGGAATTGCAACTAGCGCCGACCAATCTTATTAAAATAAAAGACGTTTCGGTCCCGCTATGCCGGCCTTGTTCACACATCTTTATTTTAACAGGATGAATTGGTCGGTGCTTGATAGCTTTCCGCCAGTTCTGATTATATTCTGATTCTGAGTTCATTGTCAATCACTTTCAAATCTATTCCAATTCTGATTCTATTCCAATTGGCACTACGAAACTACGCCAAACGTATCAAACTGATAGGTCGCGGAGCGTCCTCATACCATTACCGTGGCAGTGGCGCAGCGGTTAAGCGATGCACCACTCCACCGGCATGGCATCGGCTGTTTAAAACTGTCACTGATGGCGCCCGTGAGATACAAGTTGGTGTTCCCGAGCAAATTGAGGAGGAATAGCTATTTTTGCACAGATTGTTATTCGCACGGCTGTCTATTTTGCACGCGGGCCTGCTGTCGTCCGAGACATTTCTTCTTAGACACTTTCATTTTAACGCGATATAGTTAAGGCTCCTGTTCTAAAGAAAATGCGAAGTCTAAGGCGCCGGCGACGGAGGCGACTTTGTCGGCGGAAAAGCACATGGCCCATCTGCCACCTAGGTCGCGTAATGTTATGATGTCACCACAACCTGCCAAGCAGGCTGTGAGAAAACTGCCCACCGCGGCAGGTGGCAGTTATGTAATGATTGGTTGCTCGGGAAGAATAACATAAGGCTCCCACCACTGCAGCAAAAGATGATGTGCTACTGCGGCATTATGCAGTCAGTGTGTAGACGGGCCTTATGCAAAAATATTGGAAGATATCTTCAAAGGCTGCACAGCCATAAAGCATGGCATAATAGCATGGGTGCGTTAATATTGCAACGGATAATCTTCGTAAAGACGACGTGCAGGAAGTGTCCGGTGTGTGCACGCGATCCGCTCAGCGTTCGCTGTGATCTGTGCCCTGTGCTCCGGTCGTCGTTGTGCCTGCCTAGACTTCGGGCCACGTAACAATATGTCTGGAAAAACTCGAAGTTTTCAGGCACCTCTAAAGCTTTTTCTTCATATCTGTCCTGCCGTGATTGGGTAAATGTTATGGTATACAAAATCCTGTTTAAACGGCCTCCTCAAGCAGTGGTTTATTGCATAATTTTTTTTGCTCTTTGAAAGAAACAACATAAAAATTTTTTTTCGATATGGTTTATCGAACAATAAGTTTCTTGCCGTGGGTAAAATTTTTCGATGTCAAGGAAAGCACTGTACAGGGAAGGTATGTTTTGTCTTGAATTCCTTCAGATATGTTAAAAAGTGGTCTGACCTAATTCAAATGCTTCCGTCAGGTTTAGGGCTTTGGCCTCACCCTACAGCTGAGGACTGGCGTCCGAAAAAATTAAACAGGGTATTTTCACATGCAAGGGGTACAGAAGGCCTTGGCACAGTTCGCCATGTTCAGGTCTTAAGGCTGACTTAAAGACTGGAGGTCTGTACCTCTGTGGTTTCCTTTATCTTGCGTTGTCGCTCCTCTTTAAATACTCCAGCGTTGCAGCAGCATTCAACAAAATTTCAAGCTGGAAAAGAAGCTCCATCTTCTTCTTCTTCTGTGGTTGTAGGAAGGTTGAAAAGTGGGAAGACACGGGCTTGTCTACTGGAGGGCTAGTCTCTATGCCCACTGCCGGCGTGTCATAGGAGGAGGAGGGGAGGGGAAGAAGATTGAAAGGAGAGGGTAGGCGCGCAGCCGCAATGATCATGCCAGGTGAGATGTGCTGCCCCCTCGGAGGCCTAGAGGCGGCCAGGGAGGCCGGTGGCCTCCAGGAAGGAGAGGCGGTGCCGGAAGGCCTTGGCAGGTTGCTGGCCGCCAGGGAAGAGAAGGTGGTCCGCTGAAGGGCTGAGGAGACCCAAGGTGGGGAAGCCCGCCTCCATGATTGTCCTTGCGGGCACAAAGGCAGGGCACTCACACAGAATGTGCTGGGCTGTCTCCGCTGGGTCATTGCAGAGGGTGCACCAAGGGGAGGCGGAGAGGCCAAGGTGAAAGAGACGGGAGGGTTAAGTTTGGTGCTGCTGAAGAACAAGGTACGTATGACCATTTCGCGCAAACGCCAGTTAGCAATATGCCTTCATGTATAAGTTAAGTATTTCATCATTGAAAGCCACTTAATATAACTTAGGTATTACAGTTCTTTAGATAATTGTCGGTACATCCAGACACTGAAAGCTAGTAGCGAAAATAAAGAAGTTGAGAGGACGATCTTGAATCCCGATGCTAGAAAGTGGAGGTAGCAGCTGTTTTTACCCTCGATGATTCATCACCATCATCCTGACTACGCCCACTATAGGACAAAGGACTCTCCCATATCTCTGCAATTAACCCTGTCCTGTGCCGGCTGCTGGCACCTTATCTCCTCAAATTTCGTAATCTCAACCGCGCACCTATCTGCCGCGCCTGCTATGCTTGCATTCTCTTGGTATCCAGTCCGTTACCCTAGAATGATCGTCGGTTATCTTGCATTGGCATTAAATTCGCATCCCAAGCACATTTCTTCTCGATTTCGTCTAGGATAACAATAACCCGCGCTTTTTCCCTGACCCACTCTGCCCTCCTCCTGTCCCTTAACGTTACACCTAAAATTTTTTTTTCAATAGCACGCTGCATTGTCGTCAATTTAAGCGGAACCCTTTTCGCTACCCTAGGCATTTCGCCCCATAAGTGAGTGCCGGTAAAATACAGCTATTATATAAGTTTCTCTTGAAGGACACTGGTAAACTAACATTTATGACCTCAGATAACCGGTTATATGCACTCTGTCCCACTCTTATTTTTGTTATTTCTCCCTCACGATCTGAAACAAGTGGTGTATAAGGCCTTAAAGTTCATTCGCGGTGTGTAATGAGATGTGGTGAAATTTCTCAAAATCTACGGTATAGGCTTTTTAAGGTTAAGATTCCTCAGTCCTTCACTGGGCTAGGACTGCAAGACTCCTGAAATTCTGATTAAAAAACAAAACTCAGCCAGCTCCTCCAAAGGCTATGGTGCATGTCGGTGAGAAGTTTCATGTAGAAAATGCACTTTGGTAAAAGTTGAGAAGCTCTTAAACGTTTGATTTATGTACTGCTCTGGAAAGTGGAGTCTCCTTTCTGGTTCTAGCCTCTGACAGGCGAATAAAAATGAATTATTGAAAGCCGGTCACCTCAGCTTCAGCAACGCGCTGTAGGTGCGGTGCTTAGAATATCTGACTGATTTGTATAAGTGTGTCCAATTGTCAGCCGGCACAAAAGGTACTTCTTTATATTTGTCATGTTTTTATGCAGTATACATTTCTATTCTCTGCTTTATTTCTTGTAGTTTGTTTTCTGTTTCTGTGTCCCATTCCTCTTATTATTGTCGCCAAATTGTGTCCCTAATGTGTGGCTTGAGTCCTAGTAAGGTACTATCTCAATGTCTGTGGAATTCTAAAGAGTGGCTTGAACTGCGAGCAGACCAGCTCCCTCATTTTTTAGTATGCTGAGATGGCGTGGTGCCCAGCACAGTATAATTTTAAGCTTTGATATGTGAGCAGATATGACGTTATTGAAGAGGAAATTCATCGGTTAGTTTCTCATGCTATTTCCCGGAGGCAAGGGCAGGTATGCATATTTTCTTTTCTATGGTGCGTCTTATGCCTAACTGCATACCACAACATAAGGCAGCAAATATGCTTGTGAGTTAGTTCTTTGTTTTTGATTTGGAGAACTGTGTCCATATGCTGCTCAGGAAATTGAAGAAGACTTCGTGGTGTCAGTGTAAACCTCATCGGCTCCGTACTTTGGCTACAAGGATATGAAGAGTTTCTGTATAGCTTTTCGATCTCAAGTTTTTCTACCTCGAGTAACAGGAGGTATTCAGAGGCCTGGATTGGGGAGAGTTAGAGATAAGAGTTAATGGAGAGTACCTAAGTAATCTGCGATTCGCTGATGACATTGCCTTACTATGTGACTCTGGACATAAACTATAAGGCATGATCAATTCTAAAAAATCTTATATGGCTATTACTAACCACCGGCTTCAAATCTCAAATTGCAACTAGGTGCCTGATTATACTTGTTAAAAAGGCAGTTAATAAAAATTTTTAAATCAGCTTACTACTTTGGACGTTTCACCGGTTTTCTGATGTTCGCTGACACCGGTAATACTATCCCGTAAAAATCATATTTTACCCCAAAAAGTCTATTTTTGAAAACTGCTGAAAGTGTTCACTGAAACACCCGGCATCATGCTTTCATTTCAGTTAGTAACGAAGGACTTAAGGACATATTTTGCGCGATTGTGTTGTAGAAGAGGGTGTGACTACGTGTTGTGAAAATTTAAAAGGTGAATTTTTTTAAAGCTGTTGTTTCCTCGCAATCGCATAATTGTGCAAACAAAGATTTGCTTCATCACACAAAAAAAGAATCATACTCTTGCTTGCTCTTTGCAACATTACACCACTTTTTATTTCTCATGTCTGAAGAAAATTGATAGCCGTGAAGTTCCAAGCATTGTGATGACCGAAAAAAAAAGTGCGATTACATCAGAATACTCTATTTTAACGAACGCACAGACCTTGTGAGAGTTCTTTGTTTCTTCAACATTTTTTTTCTCCTTGCCTTATCATCCTGAATATCCGTTGAAACTGGCAGGCAATCTGAATGCGAGCTTTTGAAGTATGAAGGCTCTATGCTAGCATCGGTTCTTAGCAACAAACCTCTCCCGCAGGTGTATATTGTTTGTGCCAGGGCTTCAAAAGCATCTTCGGACATTCAGGTGCTGCTCATCCGAGGTTCCTAAAAGGTACACTGATCGGCTTTTCTGTCATCTTCCGCCTTTCCCTTGGTGCTGTAGCTTTCGACAGCATAACCCTAGATCTCACAAATTCACTGCCATGGCTTAAGGGAGACTGTTATCAGGCAGGATTCTTGAAATACCATCGTGCGGAGGCTGCTCAGATGACCCCTTAAGGCTGCTTCTCGCAACGCTCGCATCGCCAGCGGCGCTGATGAAGAAGAAGAGGAGCTCGCTCACGCTGATCAGAACGCTCTCGGCATCAAAGGAGAGCACACCTATAAATTCCCATTACAAAGTAGGGTCTCACTTTGTGAGTTCCCCTCCTTCTCTCTTTCGGCGCAAGCGCCAGGGGTTTTGCATTGCGTCAAGTTTGCAAATACCTCCACAATTATATAACAGCTACCGGCAGATTCGCTTGCTAATTGTTTCCAAAATTTCCGCATTTAAAAGAGCTTTGGATATTTTCATATATTTAATTCTCAGATATTCTCTCCCGATATATTGTTTTTCCTTTTCTTTTTAATTACACTGAAATTTCACCCAAGGCACAATCATTAGCTTGACATCAGTTTACCCTATTCTATGGGGTCTCCCCACTGAACACTGGCCAATCCCCCGTCGTGGGTATGTGCCATGTCACCAAGGCAACAACAACAACAACCACCGTCCTGGCCAGCAACGTCAGCAGCCCACTCCGCTGGTTCACCAGCCGTGGCTGCCGGGAATCCAATAAATGTGGTTCACCTACCCCATTCTGGCGACTCCGGACGACAGCCCCGACGCACGTAACGCCACTCCCACCGGCTCTGCGCTCCTGCCCGTCCTGTCCCTCCACTCGCCTTGGCGCTGCACACCCGCTGTTCGCACCCGGCCTTCGGCAGCTTTTCATCGCCATGTATGCACCTACCATCACATCCGGTGAGCTCCTTCCACCGTATCAGCGCTCCTTCCTCGGCTGCCTGCGTTTTATGCCAGGGACCCCGTTTTGTGGCTGGCGCTGCTAGACTCCCACTTTCACGTTCACCACGTGTCCAGCCAGCTGCTGCGCAATCAGCGCGCCAGCCGCTAACTCCCACCCGGTCTCCTGGCACAGCTGCGTTTACCGCCTTCTGGCTCCGACATATACGCCAATTTCAAGAAGGGCCTGATGGCATATTTTGGCTTGGAGCTCCCGCCCACACTCTGCCCTGCTGTTGCGGGCTCAGAAGCTGCGCCTGCCCCAGCGGTGCTGATGAAGAAGGGGAGTTCGCTCGCGCTGATCAGAACGCTTTCGGCAACCAGCCTGGACACTTACGTATATGCGGGCTTACGTCTATGCGGACGACATTGCGTTTTTTGAGGGCTGCGTCGGATATATATTCCCTGCATGGTCTGTTGCAGTCATATCTGAGTACACTTGAGCACTGGCTGAGCAGCTTACAGCTGAAGTTAAATGTTAGCAAGTGCATCATCCTTGTTTTCCCTCTACAGATTCCTGTAGTGGTCTCTCTCATTTGCCACTTACAACCAATACCGCAGGTTCAATCTCTAAAATACCTAGGGGTCATATATGACGAGAACCTCACCTGGCGACCCCACATTGACCATGTCGCGGTGAAGGGGGCTCGTGCCGTGGACATGTTGCGTATACTGTGTAGTCCCCGGTACGGCATGCGAAGAGATACGGTATTAATGATTTACAAAATGTATGTCAAGCCAAATTTGGAATTTTGATCTGTGTTGTTTTCAGGCTCGGCTACATGCAAACTTCGTCCTCTCGTTCTTTTAAAGAAGGAAGCACATTGGATGTGCCTCGGCCTCCCAAAATTTGTGGCTACCAATGTGCTGTACCTTGAAGCCCGCATTCCCCCTCTAATATTTCGACTTCAATTTTTAACTGCTCAGACTTACCTAAGAATCTACGAATCTCATTTCCGCCGTTCACAAAGCATTTTCTGTTGCCAGTCGACCTCCTTATTTAGTGCCCTCTGGTCTCGTTTTCATACTCCACACGTAGTGTTTGTGCAAAGATTACTTGAGCCTTTAGATGTGAAAATTTATGGCATCCTTCCTGCGCTATGCAGATGGCCCGCTGTCCACATTGTTTTTGACGATATTTACCCCCAAAATGCAAAACTCTTGCCACCCTGTATTCTAAATGGTCTAATAGACGATCATCTAAGGACCTTACCTACAAATATTGTAAGAGCAACCGACGCATCGCAGTGCAATAAAAAGGCAGGTGTGGGAATATTCTGTTCACATTTAGACTGGTCCTTTTCACTCCGGCTTCCAGATTTAACCCCTATTTTTCAAGCAGAGTTTCTGGCAGTAGTACTTGCCCTGCGCAAGCTATACTCCTCTATTTCCGCAGTGGCAGTAATTACCGATTCTTTATCTCTGTGTTCGTCCCTCACCGCGCATGTTGACGGTACCATTTGCAATTCATTCTTGTCCCTGCTTCCGCCGCATTTGAGTCTTGTTCAGTTAGTATGGGTTTCAGGTCACAGCAGTGGGACAGTTAATGAGATTTCCGATACGCTCGCAAAGGCTTCCCTAAGTGGCCCCGTGTTGTCTATCATCCCGGCTACAGCCTATATTACAGCATCTAGGTTTCGGCGACGTGCGCTTTTAAGCACGCAAAACACAACACTTGTAACATCGGTGGATTATCAGCACCTCAGATATTCTTGGAACAGGCAAGTTTGTCGATCTCGGCAGCTTGAAGTATCTCTGACGAGGCTGCAGTGCCGTAAACCTCCTCTAAACTCCTATTTACACAGGTCGGGTTTGGCGCTGTCTCCCCTTTGTGCATTTTGCCGTGAGCCTGAATCTATTTGAGCATTTCTTGCTCTATTGTCACCGATACACCTTTTTGAGAAGAAGGTTGCTGGAGGAGCCCTTGCCGCCCCTTGGCCTTAGTTTAAGCAGCCCGCTCTTTCTGTCGTTTGGTGCCACCACATTCGGGTTCAGCCACAGATCTGTTTGTATCGCTGTTCTAAATTTCCTGCTAGAATCTCACCGACCGCCATGCTAAGGGTTACAAAATTTTCTTTCCTCTCAATTATTACATTTTGGCTTAATAATTCTGTTCCATGCAGTTCATCTCTTATTATTATTATTATTATTATTATTATTATTATTATTATTATTATTATTATTAATATTATTATTATTATTATTATTATTATTATTATTATTATTATTATTATTATTATTATTATTATTATTATTATTATTATTATTATTATTATTATTATTATTATTATTATTATTATTATTATTATTATTTTATATTATTATTATTATTTTATATTATTATTATTATTATTATTATTATTATTATTATTATTATTATTATTATTATTATTAATTTTGAAGTCAAAACTCTCATCCCTTTTCTGTTCATGAGGAAGAATCCTCCGGTGTTGCTTTCCCGCATGCTTTTCATTTTAATTACCTGAATACAGGTGAATAGTCACCCAATTCTTGGCCGATCCCCCAGTGTGGGTATGAGCCATCTTTTCATAGGCTAACAACAACAACCGGCCAGGCCAGCAACGTCAGCAGCCCTCTCCGCCGGCTCAACAGCCGCGGCTACTGGGACCTCCAACAAATGTGGATCGCCTACCACACGCCTTCTTTGTCTCGCCATGGCTCTGAGTGCAGATGAAAGTGGCCACCATGCTGCCACACGTCAGCTAGTGGCTGTCTTAGTGTCAAAGTCAAAGCAACAGGAAAGAAAGCCCATATGTGAACAGCGGTGGTTGATAAAGTTCTTCAATGCCAAGCTCCGGACGTATCTAGATATCAATTATATGCTTATGCTTCTTTCGAGTATCATCTTAATGTTTCCAATATGTCCGGACAAAGCTTTTATCGTTTTTTGTCGCATTCAAAATTTCCGGAAATTTAATATTTCTATCCCAAGTCAAATAAGTGGGGTGTGCTGTATGCCTCCTCTCCACCCCCTTAACAATAGTTTGAGTTGAACTTAGATAAAGAGAGGTGCTTTGTGTCGATGTCAAAGTACAAAAAAAATCGGCGTTCTTTACTGGAAACAAGAGTTAGGAAAGACGCAGGTTATGTCTATTAGGCCCAAACACAACAGCCTAAGCTCTTATCTCCAAGCGTCTGACCCAATAATCGCGAGCTTGGCATCACACCAAATAGATTTTTGCGCTTAAGTTTATTCAATGCGGCTCACTCATTGCGTGCACTTAATGCAATTTTACGTTTTTTCAAAAAAAAGACTAAACGTTATGGCTGCACAAGGCACCTGTTAAGCGATATGGCAAAATTACGCTTTAAATTTCCTACCGCGAGTTGGAGTTTCATTTTTGTGCAACGTCGAAGAGAATAGATTGACTCCACCATCAACTAGTTTGTGACGTTTATGGCCGAAACATTGGCAGGTGACATGCCTTCGATTGCGATTCACTGGTTTGTCACCTGCCACTTATTTCTTTGGTCGAGCGCACAAAAATGCGGGGCATTGCTTTCCTTTATAAGGTGCTCCACGGTAACGATCACGTTCCTCATTGCCGCCGCACAAAGGGCGGCGGCTTTCGCTTGGAAAAAGAAATTCCTAAATTTCTTCCAGAAATGAAAATGTTATACGCGTCCGCAGTACTGTACGGCCCCTTGAGTCGCCTTAGACGCAAGAATGCTTCCTTATCGTCAATACGGGCCGTAGCTGCGGATCATTGGTTATGGTGCTTGGCCGCTGACACGGAAGACGCCGGTTTGATTCCAGCCGCGGCGGTCGCATTTCGATGGAAGCGAAATACCGCTTTATTTACCGTTTTATAACTTATTTTCGTCGCATGCACAACAGTAACCAAGAAAACAACTTAAATGAAAATTTTGTACCGTTGTCCATTCACGGACGTTCGCTAGGAACATAGGGGAAAGAGCTCTACGAAGCACGCAATCGCGCCAGAATTAAAATCGACTCTGCAGAGGGAAGCAGTGGAGGCGAAAGCGGCACCGCGCTGCGGCGCTATTAAACTGGAAGCTCTGTTCAAGTTTATGTAGAATTACCGCACGTTGGCCCGCGTTCCCTATGATAGTATATCGGCCGAGGAAAGGAGGGCGCTGTGGGTTCTGTGCGCAAAGGACAGGTTTAATTGGATACACATTTTAGAGGTCTTTGCCCTGCATTCGGTGTAGTCAGGCTGAAGTGGATGATGACTGGTCGCCTGACGGAAGTTAACACCACAATACAGAAGATAAAACAAAAGTTGTCACGCAGAGCCCAGTGATTAATTTGCTATAAGGCAACCATTATGCACCTGCAGAACCAACAGGCAGCTCCTTTTAAAGCAGGAATATTTCTAGTTAGAGAGAAATTTTAATGTTTGGAAAGGCGAAGAGGTCACCTGGAAAAAAATTCTTCACATATGGTACTCAACCTTAGGGAACGGGACGAATACAGAGGGGGAGAGTGAAGGTGGAGGGCGATGCCACATTACAAACAGCTTCATTCAGTGTGCAGGACACTTGCTTTATTCGCTTCATGCTAGTTGTTATCTTAATGTACACATACACACGCATTATCTAGTGCACGTGGCACATTAAGCATGAACATTTCTCAGGGTGAAGCGACGGAACCAAAGGAGAATAAGAACAACTGCGATGTTGCAGGCACCACAGTTAAGAAGAACAGCAGCACGACAATAAAAAAAGCACAAGCACGACAGCAGCAAGGTAAGGCAAGAAATACAAGGCTAACGTAGCCCTCAGCACAATATTTCAGGGAGGCAGCATCACACACAGGCAGTGGTATTCTGGCAAAAGGTTCATTAATGCTGCATGATAACACTCGATGTGTATTGGTTTTTGCAAGCCCTGTGCACTCCACAAGGAACCTACAACAGGCTTCAGCAAAGTTTGTTACCTGATGTGCAAGTGTATAAACTTCCCTGTGTACACTTCTTATCACATACATATTAGGGCCATTTTTGGTTCTTTTCAAGCGCTGTATCACAATGCAGTTAAGCAACATTTGCACCATACACTGATGCAATGAAGACCTTGTGATGGGACTAATGTGCACTGCAGGAGAGTAATTCTCAATGAATTGCATTCACTTTCAAAGTAGTTTCCTTTACTGTGCATGAAAATAAACAACCGCAGCTCTCTATGCACACTAAGAACACGACGTCTACAGTTCAATGAAGGCTACCATACCAACTGTAGGCGTTGCAATGTGGGCAAAAGTCTGAAAGGACACTGAGGACAAATCGGAGTAGCAATACATTACCACATTTTATTAAGAAAGGGCCTGCCTGTAATGAGAACGGAGCTCGTGCACAGCTGATATATTATTTGATCAAAGAAGCACTTGAAGTGCGCAAGATTACCGTGGTGAACTGCATTGGCAATAAGGCTATTACAGTCCTTGACTGTGTGAAAGAAAAGAAAATGGAACACTTAAGATTCACAGTGCTGTGTGCACATGGAGGTTAAATTGTGTTTTTCAGCTCCATTAAGGCAGTTTGAAGCATGGTAGGCAAGTCTGACTCTTACTTTTTAAGAGGCATGAACAGAAAGTATTCATCACGAATATAATGATAGAACAGGTTGCAAAATGAGGAAACTGGAGTAATTTAAAGTGCTTGTGCCTAAAATTTAGCCTTTCTGAAAAATTAGTTTCTTGTAAAGCTTTGCTGGCTATTTCATCTTCAAGTTCAAGCAGAAGTATGGAACCAAAACAAGTCAGGTGGAAAAAGGCTGCTATTTTGTTTTGGACTGTAAGAAAAGAAACTTTTCTTTGTGATTACTAGCAGGTAACATGTTTATTGGTGTGTGGCTTGTGATGACATCCTCATTAGTGTTAAGATGTTATTGGCCGACATGTGCAACCAGAAAAGAAATGTATGGAGAGCCTGCACACAACACTCTCGAGAGATTTATAACACGACATCATTAAGGCTGCCATTCAGCAGAAGACCCAGCGTTATCCAGCCATCATTGTGTCAAAAAACCGCGCCACGCGTGCATGTCTTGAATAAAAGTCACTGAAAACAGGATTTGTGATTTAAATCAAATGTCAGTGCATGTCTCAAACTACTTCACCTCATAAAGTAATAGATTTTACGTACAAAAAATCTGACTAAAGTTCCGTCTGGCTTCAAGGACCCTTGGGTCACCAGCCAAGCACACCCTACCAACTAGACCGTGCAGGCACATTGACTGTACTGAGATGCAAAGGGGGGAGGGGGTGATGTGTGTGTGCTGTTGGCAACATTAATAATGTAATTACTGTATGAACTAGACATGTGCAATCAGTGAGGAACCAGTTACAGTAATATTATGTAGGTGAACTGCAGTGCACAAGAGCTCAAAGACCAGAATGCGGAACCTGTGTTGAGATAATTGCGATGCATGCGCCAACATGAATGATGAACAGTGACTGTATATGTGAAGATAAAACACTGCAGAGACCCATTAACACTGTCGCGTAATGCCCTCAAGTGCTGACCATAAGTACCCTCCTACTATATTAGGGAGCCAGATAAGTTGCTATGCCTTTTAGGTGTAACAACTTTTTCTGAGTAAGGTGTGTTTTAGATGTATAGTGAAAATTTATTTGAAGCCTGTATTGCCAAAATAATTTATTTTAATCATTATCCTTCATGCATCCTAGAATTCATTATCCAACAAAATTGCGAATTATTATCTTGTGCAACATTACTTATTGAAGAATATGCCTCGTGTACAAAGATAAGAATTGTTTTGGACAGGCCCGCCTTTCATAAACGTTCAACGGAGGTTTACATGCACATTATTAATGTCTAATTTGCAAAGAGCAGTACCCAGCAGTCACCTTTGCTAAACAAAAAGGTGGAAGCACGTACGCTGGCGGTCCAGTCACACAAAGGGTGTAGAGGGTAAAGAGGTTGTCTGGGATTTTTCTTAAAGCCAGCGAACATCCCCAATTTACAGGAAGCAATATGAAAAATGGCTGAGTCAATGAAAATGGGCTCTAAAACAGTTTGACTGGGAGGTTGATAACCCAGCACACAAAATTATCCCGGACCCCGCGTCCCGGAAAGAGAAAAAAATCCCGGACCTGGGAATACCACCTGAGTAACCCAGAAAGATCAATAACAAAGTTTATAATACTACTATTGCCAATTTCTAGCTGGATTATTGAACAGTTTCATACCCTTCCAGCTGCAAAATGCCATTTGGAGCTTTCTAATCGAAATTACGTCCAGCTGCATAATTTATTCTTCTACTTACCTTAAACTGAATTAATGTAGAATTTGTAGGTTTTTGTCAGGGGTAAAAATTTCAGTTCGAAGATGGCAATGTGTAGCCTGACAAAACTCTGCCCAAGCCTTGCATTTTCATCTCGAATATAATGCCCATGAAACAATCGCCTAACTTTTTTGTCAAGAAAAACTGTTCATTGCTCTATAACCACATGCAGCATGTGAAAGAGGCAGGCGAAAGCAAGCACACAGAGGCAACCAAATGCCATGAAGTGAACCATGTTGCAATCTTATCACACAAATTGTGCCACACGAGATGTGTTGCTCCCTATTAGGAATTCACCCCAGCTGGTATTAAGATTGGCGCCAGCAGGTCTCGAGGATTCCCACCAAGACAGCATCTCTCGCCAGGTGTCTGCGGAATGCATTTACTGCGCTCGCCCAGTCGTGGCGTGGGACAAACAGGGAGCAGGGTTCTGCGTAAATCTCTTTAGGGAGTCGCCACCGCCGCCAGCCAAGTGGTTCCGGCTGTCTTCTGATCTTCCACAGCATCTCTACCGACCCGACTACTCCGGCCTTCCCGGGCACAGCACCGGCGTGGGAACGGATCGTCACGGCGGCTCGTCCACAGGCTTCGCCGGCCGTCGCTAATCGCGGAACCACTGGGGATTATCTCCCGACGGGCCACTCCGGCTTTTCGCCTCGGCTTCTTTGAAGTTCGCCGACTGTGGGAGAGCTCGCCGATCAGCTGACGTCCACTACCAGCCCGGCGGGGTCCTGACCGCATACCCCTCTTCCTCAGGCTCAACTTATGCCAGGGGCTTGTCCATGTGTGCGGAGGTGTCCGTTTGTGCGTGAGAGTGGAAGTTTTGGCCGCACCCATCACGGCGAGGGCGTCCCCTGCCTGGGGAATTTAGGGAAGACGCAGTGTATAAAACTGGACGGCTGATGCAGTTGAAGCAGCTCACTTCTGTACTCAAATGCTTGTAAATATGTAAAATAAACCAAGTCTTCTTTCTCCACTAACGAACCTCTTTACTCAGCGGCACTCTTGTCCGGGTCGGAGAGGGCGTCATCTCGACCGAGGTTGTGTCGAGAAGCCACCTCGATCCCCACCTTCAACAACTGGTTGGCAGCGCTTGGGGTGAACCAGGTGACATCGTTCTGCATGTACGTGTCAGCGCTTTGCCTTTGTTCTATGATTCACCAGGCTTCAAACTCCGGGTAAAAAGTTTGAACTGCTGGTAATCGAGTGTCTGTAGCACAGCGTAGTTTCCACAGAACCATAGAACACCAGTTAGTGGGCAAAGCGACCATTTAGGGCACGATCATGGACTTCAGGAAAGTTTATAAGTAAGAGCTGTTGCTGATATGTGAATCAATATTAGCGGTGCGGACGAAGAAGGGATGCAAATTGCGTGGGAAATGGCGAAAAAAGAAAGCAGAGGATGAAAGAAAAGAAAAGCAAGCCGCATAACAGATACAACTGAATATGATTGAGCTCCAACTCGAACGCCAGCGTATGGCAGCCCAACACAGGGGAGCAAGCATTAATGATAGATTAAACAGGGTAGAGTCTCACCGTACAGACAATTGGATAAATCCCTACAAGATGGGCGAAGACATCAGTCTGTACCGAATTAACTATGATAGGGCGTGCCAAAAGAGCAAAATCGCAGAAAACTTGTGGTCACAACTCCTGCTAGGTATTTTACAGTGCGAGGCGGCTAATGTGATCGCCAGGCTTAGCGAAGAGGATGCGGAAAATTATGAAAAGGTAAAATTGGCTCTACTGAAAAAGTACCGCCTTTAAGATGAGGCATTTCGGCAGCGCTTTAGGGAGGCGACAAAAACAGCAATGAGGATTATGCAGAGTTTGCTTACACGTTGGAAAGCAACCTTGTAGAGTGGCTTAAAGGGGCCCGAAACACATCTTGAGTGCATTGTTTTGCCTGTTGGTTGCATAGAATGAGTTATAGTGATGCTATTAGCATCAGTCGTACCGCGTATACTGTGGCTTTTGATGTTTTAATTAGCTCGCAAAAACGAATTCGGGGCGCTGACGGTGTCACCATACAGTGGCGGTTTTTAACAGCGGATATGAGATCACTGTGCGCCAGCTTGTGATTGGACAAAGATTAAATATACTGCAAATTGCGTTAATAACTCGAGATACGTTTTGTCAAGTTTTTGTGTTATATATTATATTAACAAAACCAACATGTTTTGTTAATGTTGTTAATGTTAATGTTGTTTGTTAAGAGAAAAGCAATGTAAATCAAGTAAAATAAAAACACGCCACCAGAGGCACTGGCTACATTTTTGCATCGAAAACGACTTTGCGCCTCTGTAAACATCCTACGACCTGGCACTAAACACTTATGGCTACTCTCTATGTATCTGAGAGCGGCTTTGCGGAATCGATCCGATAGAGCCATTGCACTCTATAAGCGTTCGTTTCGGTCGCAAGGAAAGATGCGTTTGTTTCACATTTAGCAGGCAGTGCGCATCGTCAGCTTGTGGAGGATCTCTGGGCGGTGGTGCCAGATGGCGTCACGTTCCCGTCAACAGCGCGCGCTCCTTGCTCGCCGTGGCCAACCAGCGCGCTAGGAGCGACGGACGATGGTTGGCGGTAAGCAGTAGCGGTACGCGCTATGCTAAATGTGTATGATATCTTGCGCAGGCTGTCACACCGTCGCAGTACCTCGCGCTCGAGTTCGGATCCATAAGTAAGGGAACGTCACTGATCAGTGTTCCCTTCTGCGCCGTCGACGTGAAAGTGAAGCACCGCTTGGTCAGTTGGAGGTTCACATGGTTGTTGTAACCATGCAAACGGCGCTGCCAGCCTTGGCATGAACGAGGTACAGAGAACAGGCAACCATGGAGGGCAAACTTCCGCGACGTGCTAAAATAGGCTGTTTTTATTGGTCGCGCTGGGTGTCGTCATTGGGAGAGTGAAATGGGAATGGGGAAGCTCCACGAAAATCGAGTTGAGGGCAGCATTTTGTTTGCTTGTATTTTGAAATTTCTTCATTGAATAACTCCCTTTCCTATGATTCGATTCTCATAATTCTTTTTTAGTCAGCATATGTGTGACATAAAAAATCCATCTGAAGCGTAACCGGCATCCACTCAAGCTGTGTTTCGCAGCCCTTTTAAGGGGGCAGGCGTGTGCGAAAGCAGGGACAATGTATTTGACTGCGTCTGTCTGGAGCAATTTTTCCGCAGCATTCCACCGTCCGTAAAATTCTGGGTGCTGGACAAAGAAAAGGTAGAGACAGTCGAGCGAGCAGCTCAATTCGCAGACGAATTCTCGACGCGGAGAAAGGCGAATACGGAAGAAGGCCAGTAAGAAAAAAGGAACTACCTCAAGAAAGTATTTTTCTCTTAGACGGCCGGTTCTAAATGGAAACGTGGGGCAGGGTGCAACACAAAAAAAGGTGACCGAAAAGGCTCCAGAGAAGAGCGGCAGTCAAACGAAGGACGAAGGGGTAGAAAAGACACGGAAAAAGGAGTTCGAGGCCAGACAACCGTTGCAGTGCCAAGAAACAACTGCCAAGAAACACGGCACATCGCTGCAAGGGTTAGAAACCAGCGAATGGTGTTCTTGTACATAAACTGTAGTGATGAAAACTTAGAACTGCTTTGCCCCTACCTTCATGAGTTAGAGGTAAATCGTAAGCCTTGTAAAGTGCTCAGGGACAGTGAGGCTACGATGTATGTAGTGCACACATCCTATGTTACGTCTGAGGATTTCACGAGAGAATTAACTTGGATTAAACAGGTGTTGGAGGAGCACAGTGTTTGCTTACCTATGGCAAGGGTTGAGATTTCAGGCCCGTTTGGAAAACTGGTGACGGAGGCAGCCATCTCGAAAATATTTCCGCTGGGATCTCCTTATCTGTTCTCAAACCGGCCTGACCGCCTGTTGCGTGAGCGAGGACAGATCTTTGGAGAAAGAAAAGTACAGGCACTAACGCGCTCTAAAACCCGCCAGCTCGCCACTCAGTTAACACAGGACCTGGGACAGGCAGAGGCGGAAATCGGAGCAGAACCTGAAATCATGGAGCCAAACCTAGTGGCTGAACAAGGGGTCGAGGTTGTCCTTAGATAAGGCGACATCAACGCAGCTGCGGCGCCAAGGGAACCGCAGGAAATAGAGCCCGCCGGAGCATCAGTATTGGTCCCCACTTCGCGCCGTTTTGAGCGGCTTTTGGAGGTAGACAGAGAGATGTTGAAGGCAGAGCAAAAAAGCGACCCTAGTTTGAGGTGCCTGCACGCTACCGCGGAAGAGGGCGTAGCTAGACGCAACATCACGATACTCGAAAAAGGCGGACTGCTGTACAAGCACTACTGAGATCGCAAATGCAAGACGTTTGATCAGCTGGTGATTCCGGAAAAATACCGGGCTGACCTTCGGAGCTTGTGTCAGGGGAACAGCTGGTCGGGACACTTGGGGATCAACAAAACGAAAGAGCGACTTTTATTGGAGTGCTACTGGCCAGGGTGCTTCAAAGAGGTTGAGTGGTACGTGAAGTCATGTGACGCATGTCAACGATTCGGGAAACCAGGAGACAAATGGAAAGCTCTACTGAAATTGGCTGCACTGATCACCGAGCCTTTTCGGCGGTTAGTGATAGACACGGTAGGACCCCTAGCGCAGTTGGTCGAAATCAGGATACAAGTATCTCCTTACCATGCTCTGTCCAGCAACAAAATTTACCGAAGAAGTCTCCCTCAAAGAACTAAGCTCTTCAGAAATAGTGGACGCTTTGCTCAGCACCTTTGCACGAATCCGTTTTCCCGCGGAGATTCAGGCGGATCAGGGAATCGTGCTCACCAACGCCTTAACAACCACCTTTTTGATGAGGTGCGAGATCAAGGTAATACACAGTTCGGTATATCATCTCCAGTCGAACAGTGTCGAGAAAATGCACCCCGTGCTCAAAATTGTTCTGCGCGCATTGTGCTATAAATGCAAAAAAAAAAAGATTGGGAGAGCTGTTTGCCGGCAACGCTGTTCGCGCTCAGAACAGTTCCCCGTGAAGCGACCGGATTCACTCCGGTTGAACTTGTGTATGGGACAGCCCTACGTACTCCTCTCCGGATTTTGCGAGAATTCTGGGAGGGAACAGGAGAAAGCCAAACTGTCGTGAGTTACGTGTTGGAATTGCTCGAACGACTAAGATTTACGCGTGCTCTAGTAGAGGAAAAATTGAAAGCGGCACAGAAAGGGGCAAAAGTCTATTATGACCGAAACGAAAGGCAACGAACATTTCAGACGGGCGATAAGGTAATGATTTTGCGACCATCCAGGAAAACAAGATGGAAGTGCAGTGAGAGGGGACGGTGAACATTCAGCACAGGCTGTCAGAAACAAACTACGGCCTGAAAAAACCTGACAAGAGAAATGAGGTTGCCATCTACCACTGCAATTTGATGAAACCTTATGGAGGCAGGGAGTAGGTTCTAAACATGATGTTAAACGTACCCGAGGAAGTACAGGCTGATCTACCTGAGTTGAGGATAGACAGCGATGCGGATTGCAGCACCCAGGACATTATGGCGCGCTCTGAGAGGACTGATGTTCTGAAAGAGGAACAGGTAGATGAACTTAACGAGACTTTTCATCATCATCATCATCATCATCATCATCAGCCTTACTACACCCACTGCAGGGCAAAGGCCTCTCCCATGTCTCTCCAATTAACCCTATCCTTTGCCAGCTGCATCCACCCTTTGCCTGCAAACTTCTTAATCTCATCCTCCCATCTAACCTTCTGCCGCCCCCTGCTACGCTTACTTTCTCTTGGAACCCACTCCGTTACCCTTAAAGACCAGCGGTTATCTTGCCTTCGCATTACATGCCCTGCCCAAGCCCATTTCTTTCACTTGATTTCGACTAGGATGTCATTAACCCGTGTTTGTTCCCTCACCCACTCTGCCCGCTTCCGATCTCTTAACGTTACACCTATCATTTTTCTTTCCATGGCTCGTTGCGTTGTCCTTTTGGGGGAATTCAAAGCGATGTTTAGCAGACGGCCAGGAAAAACTGACCTGTTCACTCTCAAAATCGAGCTGACCTCTTCCGAGCCAATCAGGTCAAAAGCTTAGCGGGTGTCACCACGTCAACAGCAGATCATGGAAGCAGAAATTAAGCGAATGCTCAAAATCGTGGTTATCGAACCAACTGAAAGTGATTACACTTCCCCTATGATTCTCGTCGAAGTGCAAGGTAAAGAGCCTCGTCCATGCGTGGACTATCGAAAACTCAATGCAATCACCAGAGACCAGGTCTATCCGATTCCCAATATTGAAGAGAGAGTGGAGCGGGTAAGTGGGGCACAGTTCATCTCTACGTTAGATCTGGTGAGCTGATACTGGCAGGTCCCTCTCTCGGACGCCTCGAATCGCTATGCCTGCTTCATTTCATCCATTTTGACGTTCAGACCTCTCGTTTTAAGCTTCGTCCTCAAGAACGCACCATACAGCTTCTCCAAATTAATGGATATTGTACTTAAAGGCACGCAAAGCTATGCAGTCCCCTACTTGGACGATATAGCAATTTTTTCGAACAGCTGGGAGGAGCATATCCTACACCTGAGGAGCGTGTTGACAAGGTTGCGGGATGCTGGGCTCACTCTGAAGTCTGAAAAGTGTACTTTTAATGTTCACAAGTGACCTACCTGGGACACATTGTAGGTCGTGGAACTAGGTAGCCTTCGGAACTAAACATTAAGCCCCTAGCTGACTTTCCAACGCCTCGAACAAAGAAAGACATCCGCTCTTTTCTGGGGCTTGTTGGGTATTATCAGAGGTACATTCCTCGCTATTCTCAGTGAGCGAGTCCATTGACAGATGCGGTCCGAAAGGGAGAGCCCGAAAATGTTTTTTTTTTATGAGGCGAAGGAGAGAGCCTTTCAAGAGATAAAGGAAGTACTCATTTCACGGCCCGTACTGCGGACGCCTGACTACATAAAATAGTTTGTAGTTCAGTGCGACGCCAGTGATAGGGGGATGGGCATCGTATTATTGAGTCAGGTCGGAAAAGACAACGAAGAGCATTTCATCCTGTACGCAAGCCGGAAACTGACGCTAAGGGAGGAAGCTTACAGTGCCTCAGAAGAAGAATGCGCATGCTTAGTCTGGGCAGCACAAAAACTGTCATGCTACCTATACGGATCGAAATTCGTTTTTGAGACGGATCACTGCCCACTCACGTGGCTTCGGCAGATGTCTCAAAAGAACGGACGCTTGCTGCAGTGGAGCCTCATCCTTCAGGAATACAACTTCTCTGTGAGGTATAAGAAAGGGAAAATGAATGACAATGCCGATGGATTAAGCAGGCTGTTCTGAAGTGCTAAAGTGGAAAAGGTCCTACAGCTTTAATGTGCGTGCGTGCGTGCGTGCGTGTGTGTGTGTGTGTGTGTGTGTGTGTGTGTGTGTGTGTGTGTGTGTGTGCGTGCGTGCGTGCGTGCGTGCGTGTGTGTGTGTGTGTGTGTGTGTGTGTGTGTGTGTGTGTGTGTGTGTGTGTGTGTGTGTGTGTGTGTGTGTGTGTGTGTGTGTGTGTGTGTGTGTGTGTGTGTGTGTGTGTGTGTGTGTGTGTGTGTGTGTGTGTGTGTGTGTGTGTGTGTGTGTGTGTGTGTGTGTGTGTGTGTGTGTGTGTGTGTGTGTGTGTGTGTGTGTGTGTGTGTGTGTGTGTGTGTGTGTGTGTGTGTGTGTGTGTGTGTGTGTGTGTGTGTGTGTGTGTGTGTGTGTGTGTGTGTGTGTGTGTGTGTGTGTGTGTGTGTGTGTGTGTGTGTGTGTGTGTGTGTGTGTGTGTGTGTGTGTGTGTGTGTGTGTGTGTGTGTGTGTGTGTGTGTGTGTGTGTGTGTGTGTGTGTGTGTGTGTGTGTGTGTGTGTGTGTGTGTGTGTGTGTGTGTGTGTGTGTGTGTGTGTGTGTGTGTGTGTGTATTACTATCGGACCTATGTATCTTTTTTAATGTAGTTGTCCACTCCAATCCATTTCATGCACGGCTCTGACTTGGTTGTTGCCCAAAGGTCCATGATATGTTGAATAAGATGGCGGAACCACTCAGGGTGAAAATTTGTTATGTTATTACCTTATCTGTTGGGATAAGCCTGGTGGGTCAGGGGCAGAGACTGAGTGCTTGCGCGTCGTGTGAAGCCTTGTTGCTGGGGCCGAACCGGCCGCTGTTTACCCTTATGGGAGATGTTGGGGTTGTTTTGGTGCTCGCAGAAGATAACCGGTCCTCCCATTCGCAAGACCAGCCTATCTCTCCTAGGCAAGGGATTGCTACCACTGGCCGATTGAGATTTCCAGGCCGCAGAGGAGTTATTAGGGATTGACGCCAGCTGGTATTAGGATTGGCGGCAGCAGGTCTCGAGGATTGCCACCAAGACCGCATCTCTCGCCAGGTGTGCGGGGTGCATTTACCGCACTCGCCTGGTCGTGGCGTGGGACAAGCGGGGAGCAGGGTTCTGCGTAAATCCCATTAAGGAGTCGCCGCCGCCACCAGCCAAGTGGTTCCGGCTATCTTCAGGTCTTCCCTGGCGTTTCTACCGACCCGACTACTCCTGGCTTCCCGGGATCTGAAAGGGTACAGGCTTCCGGCGTTGGAACGGATCGCCACAGCAGCTCGTCCACAGGCTTCGCCGGCCATCGCTAATGGCAGAACCACTTAGGATTATCTCCCGACGGGGCGCTCCGGCTTTGCGCCTCGACTTCTTCGAAGTTCGCCGACCGTGGGAGAGCCTGCCGATCAGCTGACGTCCACTACCAGCCCGGCGGGGTCCTGACCGCATATTCCTCTCCCTCGGGCTCAACTTATGCCAGGGGTGTGTCCATGTGTGCGGAGGTGTCCGTTTGTGCGTGAGAATGAGTTTTGGCCACACCCATCACGGCGAGGGCGTCCCCTGCCTGGGGAATTTAGGGAAGACACAGTGTATAAAACTGGACGGCAGATGCAGTTGAAGCAGCTCACTTCTGAACTCAAAAGCTTGTAAATATTGTCACGTAGTGGTGACGGCAGTCGAAGCAGCGATGAAGACGGACGAAAGGATCTTCTAAAAGAACTGTTTATTGGGCTGACTTGCACCCAAAATGGACTGAATCACTCGGCGGCGGCGAAGCGACAAGCGTGCTCGGCGGTCGTCGAACAGAATGCCCGCCGCTGTCGGCCGTGCTCAATTTAAAGCTGATAGCGAACATTCGAGATAAAGGGCGCAAAGTTACTAGAACATTCCGGAACAACGTAGAATCAGCTTTGCCTGGCTGCGATCAATCGAGATAAATCTAGTCGCGTCTTGCGTCGCAAACAAAGCGATAAGGTGGTGTCGCGGCAGATTTGAAAAACGAATAAACACTGCAAATATTCGCGGCATTACTCCCCTCTCAAAGAAGCATCGACCCGATGCATCAAAACAAATAATGCGACTAGTAAGGGAAAAAAAACGGATCTTGCGAAAATAGAGCATGGAAATGCAGCGGCCTTTAGCGCGCATAATACGGCTTCAGACGGACTACATGGACAACTTCTGGTCGTACGCTGCGTCGCTGGGATGCAGTCATTGCGTCAGGGATGACTTCATAATCCAGTTCACCCAGCCGACGAAGAACCTTGTACGGGCCGAAATAGCGGCGCAAAAGCTTTTCACTCAATCCACGGCGGCGAATGGGCGTCCACACCCAGACTTGGTCTCCTGGCTTGTATTCCGCGTTGCGTCTTCGTAGGTTGTAGCGTCTGGCGTCGGACCGCTGCTGATCTTTGATCCGTAATCGGGCAAGCCTTCGAGCTTCTTCTGCGCGTTGAAGGTAGGCGGCAACGTCGACGTTCTCTTCTTCTGTAACGTTGGGCAGCATGGCGTCTAGCGTAGTCGTGGCATCCCTGCCATGGACGAGCCTAAAAGGCGTCATCTGGGTGGTCTCCTGCACTGCGGTGTTGTAGGCGAAGACGACGTAAGGCAGGATGACATCCCAGGTTTTATGTTCGGCATCGACATACATAGCGAGCATATCGGCGATGGTTTTGTTCAAGCGCTCGGTCAGTCCGTTGGTCTGCGGATGGTATGCAGTTGTCCTCCGGTGGCTGGTTTGGCTGTAGCGCAGGATGGCTTGCGTGAGTTCCGCCGTAAATGCTGTTCCTCTGTCCGTGATGAGCACATCGGGGGCGCCGTGTCGAAGAAGAATGCACTCCACGAAAAATTTGGCCACTTCTGCTGCTGTTCCGTTCGGTAGGGCTTTCGCCTCGGCGTAGCGGGTCAGGTAGTCGGTCGCTATGATGATCCACTTATTTCCAGATGTTGACGTTGGAAAAGGGCCAAGCAAGTCCATGCCAATCTGCTGAAAGGGTCTTGAGGGAGGTTCAATGGGGTTCAGAAATCCTGCTGGTCGTGTGGGAGGAGTCTTTCGTCGCTGACAATCTCGGCATGTTTTCACATAGTGTGCGACATCGGCAGACAGTCGGGGCCAGTAATACTTGTCTTGAATGCGGCGGAGGGTGCGAGTAAACCCGAGATGTCCAGCTGTCGGCTCGTCGTGTGAAGCCTGTAGAACTTCTTCGCGGAGACAAGTAGGTACAACAAGGAGGTAGGCTGTTTTGTTCGCTGTAAAGTTCTTCTTCACAAGGACCTCATTCTGCACACAGAAAGAAGACAGTCCTCGCTTGAATGAAGCGGGGGGTGAAGAAACCTTGCCTTCCAGGTACTCGATGAGGCCTTTTAGGTTGGGGTCCGAGCGTTGCTGCTGAGCAAAAGAGCTTGCGCTGATGGGTCCCAGGAAGGCGTCCTCATCGTCGTCCAGCGGCGGTGCATCTACAGGGGCTCGTGAGAGGCAATCGGCGTCAGTGTGCTTGCGTCCGGACTTGTAAACAACAGTGACGTCAAACTCCTGGAGACGCAGACTCCATCGAGCGAGTCGGCCAGAGGGATCCTTCAAATTGGCAAGCCAGCAGAGCGCGTGGTGGTCGCTGACCACCTTGAACGGCCGTCCGTAGAGGTAGGGGCGGAATTTCGACGTAGCCCAGATGATGGCAAGGCACTCCTTCTCAGTGGTCGAATAGTTAGCCTCGGCCTTAGAAAGGGAACGGCTAGCGTATGCGATGACCCTCTCCAGCCCGTAACTTTTTTGAACGAGAACGGCGCCTAGTCCCACGCTGCTTGCGTCGGTATGAACTTCAGTATCGGCGTTTTCATCAAAATGCGCAAGGATCGTTGGGGACTGTAAACGACGCTGAAGTTCTTTGAAGGCTTCTGCTTGCGGCGCTTCCCATTTAAACGGCACGTCTGCCTTCGTCAGTTGGGTCAGGGGCTCGGCGATGCGCGAAAAGTTTTTCACAAATCGTCGGTAATATGCGCATAGTCCGAGAAATCTGCGCACTGCTTTCTTATCGGCCGGCGGTTGAAACTGTTCAATAGCGGCTGTTTTCTGCGGGTCTGGGCCTACTCCTTCCTTGCTAACGATGTGGCCTAGAAACAGCAGCTCTTCGTAGGCAAAGTGGCATTTCTCTGCTTTCAAGGTTAGGCCAGACGACTTGATTGCGTCTAGTACTGTTCGAAGTCTTTTGAGGTGCTCTTCAAAGTTCGAGGCGAAGACAACGACGTCATCTAAATATACCAGACATATTTTCCACTTCAGGCCTGCCAGCACTGTATCCATTACTCGCTGAAACGTCGCTGGTGCGGAACAGAGACCAAATGGCATCACCTTGAACTCAAACAGCCCATCCGGAGTTATGAATGCTGTCTTCTCGCGATCTCTTTCGTCGACCTCAATTTGCCAGTAGCCGCTCTTGAGGTCCATCGATGAGAAATATTTGGCGTTGCAGAGGCGGTCCAGTGTGTCGTCGATGCGGGGGAGGGGGTAGACGTCCTTCTTTGTTATGTTGTTCAAGCGGCGGTAATCCACGCAGAATCGAAGTGCGCCGTCTTTCTTTCTCACTAGAACAACCGGTGCCGCCCATGGGCTGTTTGAAGGCTGGATGACGTCGTCGCGAAGCATTTCTTCGACTTGGTCCCGGATGGCTTGTCGTTCTCGCGGAGACACACGGTAGGGGCTTTGACGGAGAGGTCAGACGTGTTGATCTGTTATAATGCGATGCTTGGCAATTGGCGTCTGTCGCACCTTCGGCGATGTCGAAAAGCACTCACTGTAGTTTTGAAGCAGATTGCGGATCTGGTCTTGTCTGTTCCGGTGCAGGGCTGGGTTGATGTCGAAAGTGGGCGAGTTCTCTTGGTCAGGCGGATCTTCTGCGGAGGGGTCGGAGAGGGCGAAGGAATCTCGTACGTCAGATATTTCGTCGTAGAAAGCAATCGTCGTTCCTCTGTTAATATGCCGGTATTCTTCGCTGAAGTTAGTCAGCAGTACTTCGGCCTGGCCATTGCGGAAATGTGCGATGCCTCTTGCGATGCTGATTCCTCGGTCTAGTAGCAACTGCATGTTCCCCTCGATGATGGCTTCAGTGTTTATGGCTTTCGTGGCGCCTACGGTCACGATAACGCTTGAACGGGGTGGTACGCTCACTTCTTCCTCCAGGACACTTAGGGCAACGTGATTTTCCCGAGTTTTCATCGAAGCGATGGCTTCGTCCGTCGAAAGCGTGATCAGCTTGGATCGCAGGTCGATGATCGCCTGATGCTCATTAAGGAAATCCATACCCAAGATCACTTCGCGGGAGCATTGCGGTAGCACAACAAAGGTCGCAGGATAGGTATGTCCTTTGACAGTCACTCGCGCTGTGCATTGTCCTGATGGCGTAATGAGGTGGCCCCCAGCGGTGCGAATTTGTGGGCCGTCCCAAGCCGTTGTGACTTTTTTGAGCTGCGCAGCGAATGTTCCATTCATCACCGAGTAATCGGCTCCTGTGTCGACTAGAGCGGCAACTTTCCGGCCGTCGATAGTCACTTCTAGGTCGGAGGTCCTGGCTCTTGCATTGCATGTCGCTCTCGGCGTCGGGTCACGGCTTCGTCGCGTATGCGAGTCACGGGTTGGGCGTGTGGTCGAAGCTCCTCTGGGTGGCGGCGTCGATTTCAAGGTAGCTTGCGTCGTGATCGAGGTTCTCATTGTGTGCGGCGTCGGTGCAGCGAGTGTCGGTTCTTCATGCGGCGTCGCGGGTGCAGCGTCTTCATGGGTCGTGGTCGGTGGAGGATCTTCGGCGTTTAGCTCGTGAGCAACCTCACCTCCAGAGGTTGCTGCCTTTAGTTTCCCCTACGGGGGCTGGGCGACCTTCCTCGTACCGCGGCTGCGTAGCTGCGGCGTGGCGACGCAAAGCGCGAGGTTGACGGCGATGGTGAGCGCGAAAAGCGGTTCGGCGTGTACTCTTCTCGACGCAGGTACTCGTCGATTTCGTGTGGACGTTGTCCGAAGCGTGGTCGTGGGGCGTTAACGGCAAATCCTCGAAGGCCGATACGTCGGTACGGGCAGTGACGAAGAATATGGCCGGCCTCACCGCAATGGAAGCACAACGGCCGGTTGTCGGAAGTCCTCCAGGCGTCGCATTTCCTGGGGCTTGAGCGTCGGTCATAGGCTGGGCGGGCGGGGGCTGGGAGGCGGCGTTGTGGACCAAGTGGCTCATCTCGGGGAGGACGTGGGGGTTGTCGTTGGGGCTGAGCAGTCCTTACTGCAGCGGCGTAGGTCATGGCCTGGGGTTCTGTGGCCGTCGGGGTGCCAAGTGCCTGTTGCACTTCTTCCCGTACCACGTCCATCAGAGTCGATGCTTGTGGCTGTGGGGAGGATGGCAGTAATCGGCGTAGCTCCTCTCGGACGATTTCGCGGATAACGTCCCGCAAGCTGTCGCTGGTGGTCGCCGGCGTGTCCGAACGGATTGCATAGGCAGAGGAAGGGCGGTTGTACTGCCGAGCTCGGACGTCGAGGGTCTTCTCAATCGTGCAGGCTTCCTGCATGAATTCCTCGACCGTTTTTGGCGGCTGACGGACGAGGCTGCCAAAGAGTTGTTCTTTTACGCCGCGCATTAAGAACTGAACTTTCTTTTCCTCGGTCATCCCGGGATCGGCGCGGCGAAATAGGCGCTTCATCTCCTCGACGTAACTGCGGACGGGCTCATTCGGAAGCTGGATCCTGGACTCGAGGAGTCGTTCGGCTCTTTCTTTCCTCACGACACTGGTAAATACCTTCAATAATTCTCTCTTGAATAGCTCCCATGTCGTAAGGGACGACTCGTAGTTTTCGTACCACGTGCGTGCGGAGCCATCCAATGAGAAAAAAACGTGTCCAATCTTTGCCGCATCATCCCACTTGTTGAATGACGCCACGCGCTCAAATTGATCCAACCATTCTTCAGGGTCTTCGCCTAGGGATCCATTGAAAGTTGGTGGCACCCGCGGCTGCTGCAGTATGATCGGTGTCGACATCTTCGGCGAGATTGCGGTGCTCGTAGCCGCGTCTTTTCGCTGTCTTGTGCGGTCCGGCAGTTTCCCGAACTCAGGCTCCTCTCCCTGGAGACGTCGGCTGGCTCGCTGAGCTGCTGGCTCGTCCTCGGGTGCGAAGCGCTCAGGGCTGGCTTCACGACTTGAAGGGGGCGTCCGGAACATGGAAGGCCACCCCGCACCTCCACCAGATGTCACGTAGTGGTGACGGCAGTCGAAGCAGCGATGAAGACGGACGAAAGGATCTTCTAAAAGAACTGTTTATTGGGCTGACTTGCACCCAAAATGGACTGAATCACTCGGCGGCGGCGAAGCGACAAGCGTGCTCGGCGGTCGTCGAACAGAATGCCCGCCGCTGTCGGCCGTGCTCAATTTAAAGCTGATAGCGAACATTCGAGATAAAGGGCGCAAAGTTACTAGAACATTCCGGAACAACGTAGAATCAGCTTTGCCTGGCTGCGATCAATCGAGATAAATCTAGTCGCGTCTTGCGTCGCAAACAAAGCGATAAGGTGGTGTCGCGGCAGATTTGAAAAACGAATAAACACTGCAAATATTCGCGGCAATATGTAAAATAAACCAAGTCTTCTTTCTCCACTAAACGAACTGCTTCACTCAGCGGCACTCCTGCCCGGGTCAGAGCGGGCGTCACCTTGACCGAGGCTGTGTCGAGCAGCAACCCCGTCCCCCCCCCCCTTCCTTCAACAACCCTGAAGAGATGCTGTAAATGAGTGCAGACACAGCGACCGTCCTGTGTGTAGTGCATGTTGTGAACTGCTGGCTCTCCAGAAACGCCAAAGTAAACAGAAAAGCACTGGTGAAAGCATGTCCAGCCAACACTATGATGAAAGAAGGAAAACATTTTGGTGCCTTCCTGTCTTACACTGAAGTACCAAATAAAATGTGCGTTGTGTACAAGTAGAACACGTTAGGAGGCACTACAAGGAACGGCATTTCTTCAAAATAACCAAAGTATGTGTTGAAGGACACACTCAGAAATTTGGTCGATTTTAGGCGGACAGCACTTGGGACACTTCCTGACTCACTAAAAAACTGGAGCGCCCGAGAAAAATTCAGGGGGCACTTCGTTGAATTAAAGTGTTGCTGTTTGGGTCACTGATGTGTGGTGAAGATGTTGATTAAAGACTACACAATTGTTCGCTTCATGACACTTTCGCTGACGTTCATTAGCACGCGCACGCTTGGTTGCTGGAGACACAGGAGAGCGCTTAGGTGGAATCCTTCCAGATCGGCATTCAGGAGGCATCTGGCAAGATTCCCTGGAGAGCGCTCCTCTCTAGCGATTGTGGCGCCACTCAATGACGTCACACGCATGCGCAGTAGCCTGAAGCGCAGGTATTAAGCACGAGTATTGCTAAATAAACAATTACTATATAACTGTGAGGACACTTGTCTGCTTACGTGGAGGAATGTGAAAGCATGTGTTTTGAGGAAAGGAAAAGTTTTTGAGGGAAGGACGCAGTAGCTCTCACATGTCGAAATCTCGGTGGACACCTCAACCACGTTTGAATGACAGTTATAGTGTGACACTTTTCTGCGAACATCCCCGCTGCCGAGTCATGAGCCTATAAAAGCTTTCGCCTTGAAACTAATCTTTGTTGTCATGCATACCACTAATAAACCGAAACCCAAAAATGTGATCGTATTTATAGAAGAGCATCAAAATGAAGAAGACTTCACCATCTTCTTAGCAGTATGCTGTCAAACCTGAATGAGAGAAAATGCACATTGATTGCCTGTGGCATAGCTACATGTGAAAACCACGCCAGTGAGCGCGATTCCCACACGCCGCTGATCATACACTTCCTGTCTGTCAGGTAGAATCGAAATGGTGCTGTGTCCTCCACATTGTTGTAGATATTGATGATCCTGCTATTATCACCACTCGCCGGTGGCGTCATGATCCTGCAACTGTGTGTGGATGAATACGTTCTGTTACACAATGCAAACTGTGCCGATCTTCGAAGAGAACTCTTGACCATGCCGTGCAGCACTTGACATCTTTGCAGACAACTCATGTAATCATTCAGGAGCCTGGTATGGCCACCCAGCTAAGTAACCAGTCCAGCCGGGGCGTGAGCGAAGATGGATCTGGCATCAGGGCTTTCGAGCACATGAGACGCCATAGTGAGAGTGGTCTGCCACATATGCATTTGACGCACACCATCACCTGCAAGTTAATGTTGTACACTGAAATCTTCGAACAAGCAAGACATTGGGTTTCCAATTATGTGAAATTGTTGAAGCTGCAAGTTCAACTGCAGTATACTTTCACGTATGATTGTAAAATATGCTCAGTGGTAAACCGATCATTAATACCAAAATGAAGAGTTTCCAAAATAGCTACAGGTACTTCATTGCAGATTTTCCAAACTGATGGCCACAAATGATTTCATATTAGAGTCTTTTTATACTCAGTAAAAGGAACCACTACAAAATGTGTTGCAGGGAAGGGCGCAAGTTGAATTGTTCATGATTACCTTCAGTTTTTAGTATATGCATGCTTTTGCATTTTTCACTGATAAAAAATGAGGCTGCCGTGACATTGCGGTCAGTAAGAGAAATCCAAAGCCAAAAAAACAACACTGCGTGTCATCCACACCTATCTCTGCTGTCATCTGAAAACTATAGACATGATCCATCTACATCATTCTGATATGGGGTTCTTTTTACACTGTCCTTGCTCAATAAACTATGTATAAATGCAATCAGACATCACTAGCTGCATGCAATCTTACTAAAGTAAACGCGTTAACCCTTCATGCCTGCCACAACACACTAAGCACGTGCTGACCAATTTGACGATTTCCATGCGGGCAGTACAGGATGACGGAGATATTCCCCACGAATGGGTGATGGGTGGATCCCACACACACTTCTTGTGTGTTGGTAGCTTCACGGCAGGAACAGCAAACGTGTAAAAAAATGTACAAAACTCTATATATTTTTTTCGCTTGCCCTTAGAGAAATAATTACAGAAAAAAAATTTCGCCCTCCTGCGATCATTTCCACGTGACTGCTGTGTAAGTGATGCTGTAACACTGGTATGAAAATTTCAGCTTGAGTAGCAAAATCACCTTTATGGGTTTCATTAGTAATGCTTAAGCCCGGTTATACTATTCTTTTAAGCTTTCACGCAATCTTTTTCCCACACTTAAGGGAACGACCGCGTGCTGCACATACTCATTCGTCTGCTGTAAAGTCATTTTCAGCCTGCATGCAAAAGGAATAAGAATGATGCTGCACAAGCTGTCACCGCCATAGCTTTCGTTTTCCTTACCTCAATGATGCTGAACGCGTCACGTTCTACCTTTCCCGACAGACGTTTACGCTGTCTTGCTCATACTGCTGCGCTCAGATAGTGCGCCAGTGCACATGGATGTCTTGTCGGGAAGCCCGACACATTCTTGGAGTTTGTTGCTTGGCCGCGCGAACACCTATCGCGACATCCACTCATCATGCGTGCAAAGCCCATCCGCTCAGCGACGTTCACTGCTGGCGATCGCACCTCGGAGCTCGACAGTTTTGCACTGCCTCTCAACGCAATGCATCCTTGCATAGCCACCACATCATACGCCTCGTCAGGTGATTGCACAGAATAGCTTTATAGTCAGACAACTCGAAAGCATCGTGCGGCTATCGAAAGCCGCTCAGCTGTCGTAGTTCTAGGGTTTAACAAAAGACGAACAAATGCAACGATCAGTAAAACTCGTCAAAACCATCAAAACGCACCGCCGGCGCCGCCATTACCACGCTACATTATCCGCAAGGACCGATTATTTCTCACTGCGAGCGAAGGGTTTGCACGGAAGAGCAGTCAGCGCCCTTATGCGGCTGCACATTTAAGCTCTGGCTAATAACGCTCTTATCCCTTGCTTATTTCACATGTGCCCTAATGACGCCGTTTCATTGCATTGTGCTAACAAAACAAGGCTTTCATAAGCTTTGTTTTGGCTTCAAATAAATACCTGTACAACTGCGGCGACCTAACGTCGTATGAAACAGCGTTGCATTCACTCGTTTGCATAATTCGGGTACCTTAAATTTGGCCGGGCGAAATTATGGCGGCGAATTGCAGCCATTTTTAGCGATGGCGGCACATTGAAAAAATGATGAAATGTCAATTTGACATGACTACATAATGCATGCGTGTCACGTGTTACACGTGACATTGTTCCAGGCAATCAGATCTCAGGAAGCGGCCATACTCCAGCACGCATCTATTTTCTCCAAATTGACAAGTCCAGCGCATGTGTCCTTATACGTACCACCTGTACCTTTCTTTTTTGCTCTTCACAATCACTTATGTTTACCACCCGGGCACCAAGGATAGCGCTGCTGAATATGTTTTTTCGATGTGACGTCAGTTTGGCGCCAGCGCGAAAAGTGCGTCTGCGACAGACGATGATTGACACCCACTTTGCCCTGCCTTGTCGCTGACTGACACTTCTGACAGCCAATCAGAGAAGCAACATGGCGCCGACAGGCGAATGTGAATAACGGGAATAGGGCCCTGGTCCAGCCACAAAAAGACCGGTTTATTCGAGACGAAAACATTGCTTCAAGAAAGGCGAATCATAGAACAACGGAGCCAAGCATGCGCTATCTCTCGGGACCGCGCAAGGCTACGGCTACAAGAAAACAGGCGCTACACCTGGGGCGCTATTAGGGATCGCTCTCAATCGAAACTGTCTCAAAAACAGTCTTATTTGACCCTCCCCTATTGGTCGGCCGTGGGCGGCGGCCATTTTGATTTTTTTCGTCACTGGCTGAAGTCGTAAATGGCCCAGAAGTGTTGACGTTGCCCACCTAATTATGCGGGCAGATTGAGACGACTTTTTGACACTGGGAAATGTATTCTCAAAGCGTTTGAGACAGTAAATGGCGGCTGTTTACATCGTCGTATACGGGGGTGACCGCGCGAGCAACGGTGTCGGAGGGTGCATGAAGACGACTTTGACGCACGAGACGAGTTATTTCGACGCTTCCAAGGAGACTGCGCAGTGGCTGTGCGACGAACTCGCCGTTGAACTGGGAGTTGTGCGGGTGAGTGCGCTGTCAGTGGAGCGGCAGGTGCTGTGCGCGCTGCGCTTCTTCGCCTCCGGTGGGTTTCAAGGCGCCGTTGGAAATGAAGAAAACGTCGGCGCCGCCCAACCGACTATGAACAAGTGTTTGCGGCGGGTAGCGAAGAACAATGTGAACGTTGGGTCGCGGAAGGGGTGTGTTCGCTTTCCGAGGAGACCCGAGAAGAAGGCGGCAGCGAAGGAGGGCTTCATTTGCCTAAACTTTCGCCGCGGCAGCATCCACGGCGTCGTCGGGTGTGTCGATTGGGCACTCGTCACTATCAAGGAGTCTGGGGGCAGTGCTGCGAACGAGCCGCAAGCGGTTCTACGCTGCGAACGTGATAATGAGTATACATCGGCCACTGTTTTTGAGTTCCGCTACAAGTGCGGGTCTCGGCAGCAAGAGTAAGCTCGTGCTGTGCGTGTTTTTTCTCAGATGTGTGGCACGAACATGCGCAATCTGGCTGTGGACACGCGCTGACCCGCATCCTTCCACGGCGGTCGTCCTGCGGCACTCCGAGGCTGAGGAAGGTCTGCTGGATGACGGTGAGTTTTTCTGGGTAAGCAGTAAAAGAGCTGTGTTAACCGTGAAGCGAACTCAGTCACATATATTGAGCTCCTGCACTATGCATTTGCTCGGATCTGCTAAAGCTGCAAGGATCAGTCTGAATAGTTACACAAATGCTGACACGTTGCATTATGATACGGTGTATTGCCACCCGTTTTTTATTGTAATTGCAGCCGAAACATAGGACACATATTACATTGTTGAAATGCATAGCCTTTCCTGTTGAAGAAACCGAAGCAAAATGCACCTTACAGTGCAGAACTGTTGGAATCCGTTACCACCAGCTGAGAGGCAGCGGAGGCTATCTAGACAAAAATTATTGTGGGACGATAAAACAACAAAGCGTCTCTGTCTGTGCCACAACGTATAATGAGCTAGGCTATCTAGACAGCCTGAGCGCACAACTCCGGAGTAGGTGCGATTAAGTGACGTCATGGTTGTCACTTGTCTAGGCAGAAGCGAGCGCTCGGTTTCGGCGACAGCAGCTGAGTGACGTCATACCTGTTACGTGGTTTCTCCTCGGTTCAAGGTCAAACTCGCGCACACGGCGCACACGGCTAAGAAGCTACGGAGGGTAGTAAAAGCTCTCACTATTAAAAATGATCGCTCTTAATTCTGCTTAATAGCGCAAATGCGAAAACATGTGCCTTTCCTCTCTTTCTCCCTCAATTTTTCATTTTTTTAAATCCTTTTAATTTTTTTATTATTTCACTTTCTATTCTTTTTCTTATTTTTGCGCCTTTTCTAATTTTTTTAAATTACACTTTGGTATTTTAATATTTTCCAAGGAGGATTGTGGTTGCATGAAGCCGCTAGAGATGTTGCGCTCTTGCTGGTCGCATGGGGTGCCTTCCGGCCGTCAAGCCGTGATAACAATTTAAAAAAGACAGCTCACAAACACGGCGAAATGGATAACATAAAAATTGGCAGTGGCTCAACTTGGCTAACCCTGGAAATCAGCGGAAAGCAAGCACGCTTGCTAAGCGTCTCAGGCTCGTCCATGGCAGCTCCACTACACGCTCGCGACAGCCGTTCTGTAATGCCGACACGACTGCGTGGGTATAGCGTGGTATCACATGGTCTTACGACGGCCCCATCAAATATCATCACGTGGCTTCACATCTCCCCATCGGATGTTCTTAAGGTCAGAGGTCATCCCAAGGGTTATATCCATTGCCAAAGGTTAAAGGTCTTCTAAAGGTCATGAGTCAATGTCCGCGGTTAAGGATTCGACACCATAACTGTACCACATATGGTCATACACGGCTGTCCTCGGTTGGGTTGAAGGTCGTTAACGGTCGTTGTGTTGCCTACCCGAAGACTGCTTCATCTAGCGTAGTGAAGCTTTTCGCTTCAAAACTCGCCGTTAGACAAGCTGGAGATGACATCCTTGAGAAATTAATAATGACGAAGCCCCGTCTACATACAACAGTGCGAATTCACGTCATTACTACAAAGGACCTGTGGAGCCCTGCGACCACTGCAAAGCAGCCACAGGACGCTGGTTGCATAGATATTTTCTCCGTCCCTCTTTTGCGCTTGTAACACATTGAAACCTTCCCGCTTCTCATCACCGGCGACTAATGGCAACATAATTTTGTGCACTTGGTTCATGATGAGTCTTCATTGCATCCGCTCTCACTACTATGCTCTAACAATTAACAGAACAGGGTCCGATGTATAAACGCGACCACCGGGAAGATCGCACACGATGACATTCACTGTGTGGACACCGCATTTCATCAACCACCAGGGAATGTAAGGCTTTTTTTAATACTTAAGCACCCCCAATAGCACACTCATTCTACACGGCAATAAAAGATTCATCTTAGTTTCGCCATACGTAATCTGAGTGTTTATCCGGCACACAAACGCGCCTCCATAAGCACGGTTGATACAGCCACAAATGCGGTGCCAAAGAAAATATATCTTCCAGCAATACATTCGGACGTGCAACCCGTCACTTATGTGATTAAAGAACAAAACAGTTGCATGACTACACCTACGTCTGTGACAACAGACGACGCTTGTTCAGTTCCTAACGCCAGAAGGACTGTCAGGGTCGCTGATCGCCCAGCTGTCCTTTTAACTTTCACTTCTTTCCGATCACTACAAAAGGAGGACTGGATCCAGAGCTCCTTCTCGGGCTTCAACACTACGGCTTTCATCTATGGGTGGGAAAGAGATTGGCCTTGGCCTTGGCATCAGTGGCAGTGTTCTCGTGGGTGACCTTCCTGACCTTGAAACTGCCCGCAATCGTATCCACGGACGACGACCTCTCGACACCCCTCGGCGGTCTCTTCAGACGCTTCTTCGATTCTGTGCAACCTTCCGTTGACTTTTCTTGGCAAGTGACCGCCTCTTTGGGGCAGCCTTCTTCCGTCGCTGAAGCATGTCTCCGGCTCTTTCTTTTGTCTCCTCGTTGCCAGTTCGTTTCATTTGTCTGAACTTGTTGCAGAGCTCGAACAGTCTTGACTTATTCCGGCTTCAATGCCTCCTTCCTGGGGAATTCCGGACCTCCGGCATCCGTCACAGTACCGTAAGCAGCTGGTCTTTCCATCAGTCAGATAACTGGCGCTTTTCAACGGTACTGCCCTGCTTGTTAGTTCCTGTGAGCGGTCGATTTTAACAGCATCTGCCTACCAGCAAGTTCTTCGTTAGCGTCTCGTGAATTACGGGACGGTAGTTACCACAGGTATGCGTGGAAGCGTCTGGGAAGTCAATGCAGTTGTGGCGATGTACTGGCCAGGGAGTCGACTGTAGAAATATGATGCATTGCTGCAGCGACGGCTCCAGCTTTCGATCAGATGAGTAGACCCTCTTGAGAGCTCCGTGAAGGTGTCGGAAAGGGCCAGTGCTGTGGAGGCGTCTAGTCCTCACAGGATTTAAGAGTCCAGGGTGCCGCGATAAAAGAAACGAACCTTGGTAAAGAGAGTTCCTAAGGGGTAATTAGCGTGGCCTCGGCGTTTCTTTTCTTCTTTTTCTTCTTCTATTACATCATTTCTTCCTGCTACTCTTCTTCTGGCAGAACGAGCACGTTCGCCCAGTGATGTCTTTCGCATGGTCGTTGCACGTATGTAATGTAAGAGTATATTGTAAATCACTTTGAGATGGGGCTTAGCACTACAGTAACATCACCAAAACGATTTCAGAAGTGAAATCTTACGAGATGTGTAAAGGGCTTTGTGTAACAAGACTAAAAAGAAAAATTTCCTAGGACTTTTGCCAAGGTGATTAGAAAACGATGACGAGTGCTTTCCCTTGCCTGCGCTTGGTTTCCCATGTTGCTCTTTTGAACTATTCTTGTTTAAGACAGGTTCACTAGTGATTGACCATGGTAAAAAAATTGAAGGATTGTACTTGTCTGCCCAAGAGCGGAAATGCGAAAGCCTTTCCCTTTCCTCTCCTTCCCCCTCCGTTTTCATTCTTTTATTTTTAATTTTAATTATTTTATCCTCTTATTTTTATTCTTTTCACTCTTCATTTTTTTTTGTTTTTGTGATGCTTACTTCCTCCTGTTTTATTTTTCTATGGACAATTGTCGTTGCTTGCTGCCGCTGTAGATGTTGGGCGCAAGCTTGGGCGCATGGGGTGAAGTCCATCGTGCCGGGATAAATCACCTGCGAAAGGGCTGACAAAAAGCGAGGAGCGTTGGATCCTTGGCTTATATACAAACACGGTACTGTGCCCTGCAGTGCTGCATTATTTTAATCTGGCTTTTAACGGGGAGTGCCCGCGGTGGCAGGGGTGAGGGGCTTCCTGGCATTACGGAGCTGGAATCACCGGGCTCTCCTACATGTGGCAAGGGCTCCTTGTCACCGGGGTATCTGTTGCTAAACCATCGTCGTCGCTTCAGATTACGCGGTTGTTGCGACGCGCGTCTTGTCTTTCAATCTTTCCTCTCACATCTCTTTTAACTTTCGCACCGTCCGCACTTGGTAGCGATTGTGGCTCAGCTTGAGCAAGTGGAGAGGCCCGTGTACTTTCATTTTCGTTCTTCCTGCAGTCGACACAACAACGAGCGCCCGCATTGTGGGTACGCGTTCTCGGACTTGTATCACATGGCATGGCAATGCCCCTCTGATCCTCCTTACCCCCTTTGCCCTCACCAAACCTAGAAAGCTGGGAGGCTGCCCTGCTTGACTGATCTACGTTAGAGAGCCGAAGAGCCCTAGTCGATAGGGCCCGAGCTGTGGCGGAAGCCAGAGGTGTCCCGGACTAGGGACCTCTCCTAGAATTTGTAACGAGCTGGCTCTTAAGACCAGTTCCCCCTCTCTCTTGTAAATAATAATTAGTTTCTCAACCCCACCACTCGTGATAATGAAAAAACAGCGCAGAAACTCGGCGAAATGAAAGAAATAAAACTCGCCGTTAGAGCAGCTAGAGTTGACATCGTGTAGAAATTAATACTGAAGAAGCCGGGTATACACAAAAGTGCCAATTCACGTCGCTACTAGAAAGGACGTGTTGAGCCGCGACCACTTCAAAGCAACAACAGGACGCTGCTTGCATCGCTACTTTCTCGTTCCCTCTTTCGCATTGGTAACAGTTCTAAAACTTCCCATTCTTCATCCATGGTGACTTTAAAAGCAACAAATTATTCGACACTTGGTTCATGAAACTGATGACCACAGAATTTTGGCTGCATCCGCTTTGCGACTATCTCCTAACTTTGATGAAAATTTGCTGCGATATGTAGACAGGATCACAGGAAAGAACGTAGACGGTGACGTTCACTGTTTTGACTTCGGATTTCATTGATCATTATGGATTGTAATGCTTTGTTGAATATGTAGCTCCGCGGATAGCACACACATTCTACAGGGTAACAAAACATTCACCTTACGTTCGCTCAGATGACCTCTCACTGAGTGTTTATCCAGCACACAAATACGCCTACATACGCATGGTTGATAAAAGCTTACAAAAACGATGCACCGCCAAAAAGACATTCGGACATGCAGCCTGACACTTATGCGATTCAAGCACAAGACAACTGCATCACTACACCTAAGTGCGCGACATCCGACGACAGATGCTCAGTTCCTAAAGTCAGAAGAGTTTTCAGGGTCGCTGGACACCAAGATTAATTATTGCGTTCTTTTCTACCGGTCACTGCAAGAGGATGGCTTGGTCGCTTGGTCCAGAGCCCCTTCTTTGCCCTTGTGCTTCATGACTGCAGCTTTTCTTTTATCGGTGGTAAAAAGGTTTGCCTTGGCTTCAGTAGCAGTGGTCTCGTGGGTGACCTTCCTGGCCTTGAAACTGCAGTCGTATCCGCGGACGACGATCTCTTGACTCCCCTCGGTGGTCTCTTCGGACGCTTCCTCGAATCTGCGCCATCTTCCATTTCTTGACCTCTACGAGAAGCGAGGTCCGCCTCTTCGGGGCAGCCTTCTTCCGTCGCTGAAGCATGTCTCCGCCTCTTTCTTTTGTCCCCTCGTTGAGAGTCCGCTTTATTTGTCTGAGCTTGTTGCAGAGCTCGACCCACCTGGATTTCTTCCAGCTTCAGTGACGTCTTTCTCGGGAATTGCGGAGCTCCCGCATCCATCGCAGTGCCGTCGGCCGCTGGCTTCCCATTAGTCAGATAACTGGCGCTTTTCGACGCTACTGACGAATTCTTTGCTTCCGTGAGCGGTCGATTTCAACAGCACCAGCTTACCAGCGAGTTCTTCGTGAGCGTCTCGTGACTTGCAGAATGGTAGCTGACAAGTGCGTGTGGAAGTGTCTGGGAGGTCAAGGCAGTTATGGCGATGCGCTGGCCAGGAAGTCGATTGCAGAACTATGATGTATTGCTGCAGCTACGGCTTCGGCCTTCGGTCAGGTGAGTAGGCCCTCTTGAGAGCTCCGTGGAGGTGTGAAAAAGGGCAAGCACGTTGGAGGCGTCCAGCTCTAGCACAGTGTAAGAGTCCACGGTGCTGCGGTTAAAGAAACGAGACTTCGTAAAGCAGGAGCTTAAGGGGCTTTGAGAGTGACCTCTGCGCTTCTTTTCTTCTTCTTTTACATCGTTTGCTCCTGCTACTTTTCTTGTTCTAGCAGAACAAGCACGTTTGCGAAGTCATGAATTTTGCATGGGCATTGCACATGTGTGATGCAATAGGATACTATACATCCCGCTGTTATAGAACTCAACGACTCATAAACATCACGAAAAACAATTTTACCACTAATATCTTAAGAGATGTGTAAAGGCCTTCGTGTCACAAAACTAAAATATAATCTTTTTTCTTTTTGGACTATAGCTAAGCACAGCCACGTCCTCGAAATTTAGTTGCGAAAGCACACCGTCACTAGGTCTAACCGAATCTATAAAATTTTCCATCGCCAGCACTGCACCGAGTGGCAGAAGCTGCAAACTCAGGCTACCAACCTTGGATTGGGAGCCGAACTCACCGGTAACCGGATTTCGCAGATGAGTATCTGAAGCCTCCTCGCAGGAATCTGCCGGAGCTGGCGATTCGGGACCCGAGCCAGCGGCGCTACTCCGTTAGGCCTTGCAGGAACGTCCATGCGTCTTGGTTATCAAGCACAGCTTTATATCTGTCGCTCCTGCAAACTAGTACAACATGTATCACTGTCCTCCGCACACTGGCAGGTGGCACATGGTTGGCGACATGACTGAGTGGGCTGTGGGATGAGTCAAAACCGACCTGGCACACCCTCCAAAATTTCGGCCGCCCATCCCCAAAATAAGGCCAGAAATTCATTAAATGTAGATGGACAGTCAAGATTTCGATCCGTTCGCACAATACCACGTTTGTGGTGAAGTCAAACCGTCTCTCATTTTTTTCAGACCCCCGCTATCCTCGCAGGGATTTCTAAAGCACAGCCACTTCAATCCCCACACTTTGCAGCTGTTCGCAGGTGTTCGCCAAGGCTTTGGAAGCGATCGCTAATCGGGCCGCTAGCTATCAGAAAACAACAGTGTTAATGTTAATACTAAATTAACTCACTTCAATCTTTTGGGTTTCAATAACAGCGGATGAATCACACTTTGGCATAACTGAGGGACGATAACAAAAACAGGGGCTATATTCGACAGACAAGATTACACGCGTCTTCCGACGACTCTTCTTTGCGCACTGGCTGCTCCGTCGACTGGGCGCGACGAGGGGAAATTTTTGCTGGAGCCCGAAAACTTTGCCGGCATCATCCTTCTAAAGTTGTCTAGACCAAGAAGACAACCCTTTCACCGAGGTGGGATCATATTTCGGCATGTTATGCCTGATCTCTGATTCCGCCTCGTCGGAGCTCCGCTAAGCCTAACGAAGGATATCGTCAATATCGCCCTGGACGGGGATTCCCCGCGGCCGTCGGCCAACATGGCGGCCTCCGCTCTTCGGGGCTACGATCCGTCTACACTGTCGTGAACCGAAACAGTCCCTGCTGCCGCTCAAGACACTGCGGAATCGTCGGACGCTATTTCTGACGAGAGCCTCTTTACGTTAATCGCGCTGCGCAGGCGTGGCCGACGCGCCATGACGGCTGCCGCCGCCGCGTCCGATACTGACGGGGCGGCTCGAATTTCTCCTGCTACAGAAGTCGGCGCGCGGGATCCACCGGCACAGAAGCCATCGTGGCGTCCACGCAGGATGCCTCACTTCGAGCAGGAAGACATCATTGTGGTGGTGAAGCCACGAGCCAACATCGACTTCCGCCAAGCTTTCAAGCCCGGTGAGCTAGGCCTAGCCCTTACCTCCTATGTTGGCGCTGAGGCCGGCAAGGCCCTCACTATCTGGCCCCTCTGGGATCAGAACATAATTCTTTGCGCCACCCAAAACGTCGCCACGGCCAACAAGCTGGCCCGGGAATCCACCCTTAACTAAAGTGAGGGTCAACTTCCTCTCATTAGCCACGCGAAACCTAACGGGGAGGTGCGCCGGGAGTCATCACCGTTCACGAGAGAGAGACCTCGGCTACTCTCCGCGACAAAATCATCTGGCGTGACGGTGATATCGCCTTCGTCCGCAAGCTCGGAAAGTCATGAAATCTAAGGTTCGACGAAATCTCGTCTGGTCGGGTGAATACCTTCGCGAAAATAACGAAGCGCCGACCAAAAGATGTTGTCAAGATGGAAGGACGTTTCGACTTCCACACGGAAGTCTTGTGCGGACAAGACTTCCGTGTGGAAGTCGAAACGTCCTTCCATCTTGACAACACCTTTTGGTCGGCGCTTCGTTATTGTCGGAAAGTCATATCTTGCGCTGGTCACCTTCGAGGGTCGAAAGGTGCCGCGCTTTGTCCTCTAGTATTTAACGGTCCCGCCAGTGCGAGAGTACAAGCGCACCATCCCTGCTTGTTACTGGTGTGGAACGGTCGGACACCGGGTAGACATCTGCCCTCACCCGGTAGAGGAACGCTGCGGCCATTGCGGCCAAAACGTGGGGATGGCTGCCGACGGCATGCCGCCTCACGAGTACAAGCCGGCTTGCATGGTCTGCGGGCAAGCCCACCTCATGTGCTCCCAGGCCTGCAAAGGAAAATTTCGCCGCCTCCAGAAAGCTCCGGGAACCCCGCCGCCCGGAGCCTCAAGGGGCCTCCAGCTACACGGCATTCCGAGTCGCCGGTCATCGTGCAAGGAGGTGCTTCCGGCGGCAAGGCTGGCAACACGGCGACCAACGCCGTGCCGTCCAACCCGAAGAAGCCACATTTATCCCCCAAGAAGCCGTCAACGAGGACGACACCGAAGGCGTCATATGACCAGGGTGCTCTGGCTTTCCAGGCCGGGAGTTCCCAGATCTCGGACGCAGCGGCCCGTCAACGGCTGCGGCTTCCAAGAAGTCATCGAACAAGGTAGGCAGCTGTGCTGGGGTCGCCTCCTCTTCCGCCTCTAACCCTCCTTCTTCACTTCCCCTTGAAATCGTTGAGATGCTTTGTGAAATGGCGGCACTTCGCGCGCAGGTAGCTCAGCTAGCTGCCGAAAACAAAATTTTGCGCTCTGCGCAGGCAGAATAACCATTCCCGCCGTCGTCGCCGGCGGTCCCAGGGGTGCGCCCTGAGGAATCTGAGCCTAGGTGCGAGAGCCCTCAGGAAAAGGTGATGGACAGCCGTTTAACGGCTGTAGAAAACACCCTAGCCGAGTTGGTAGGCCAGCTTTCTAACTTTTATAAGCTAGTGGAAGAGACCACTCAGAAGGTGACCATTGCGGTCAACAATAACATTAAAACATGGATGAATGAGACTGGCCCGCGCCTTGGCCGCCGGCCTAGCCCACTAAAGGACGTTAGCCGTCCACCAAAATTTTCCAGGAGTATTGAACTGAGCGAAATTGCCGAAGATTCCGTGCAGTCCCTCCCAGTTCAGGACCTGGGAGCCGTAGCTGCGGAGTCTAGCCCAGCTCAAACCCAAATTCAACATGGCAGTTGGAACTAGGCCCACCCACCCCCAAAACATCAGGCTTTCTCCGTCGTGCAATTGAACTGCCGCGGTTTCAGAAAACATAAAAACGAGCCCACTTGAGATTACATGTCGGCACTTTTGAGCATACGTCAGCATTAGTCGCACTCCAGGAACCTGGGGCGGCGGTGAAGCTGTCAGGTTACAACACTTTCCAATGGGACCCGTCCACCTGTCTTCTTGTCCATAAAGGCTTTACCGCGCAGGAGGTCGATCTCCAACTAAATCTACCCTATTCGTAAGTGATGGCGACAGTCCTCCCCCTGCGTCGTACTGACCCACCCGTCCACATCTTAAATATATACTTCCCCCCTAAACTTAAGAACATTAAGTTCTCGGACATTTTTTGTAAAGCACTAAAGATAGCAGGTCGCGAGTTCCTTCTGATTGTGGGTGATTTCAACGCCCCCAGTCGCTTGTGGGGCTATCGCAAGGAAGAGTCGCGTGGCAGAAAGCTTGCGGAACTAATTTCCATGCTGGGCATTACTCTTCATACTGACCCTGTCTATCCAACACGTGTGGGTAACTCCTTAACTCGAGACACCTGTCCCGATCTCACCCTCACCCGCAACATAAGACACGCAGACTGGGTCAACACCGAGGACACACTTGGCAGTGACCACTGCATTATCAACACTATCATTTGCACTCGCCCCTTATACCGCTTTATAGCGCACGCCCACCAACCAGACTGGACGGCTTTCCGGCAATCGCTGCCCCTGTACAGTCTGCTCCAGAACGACTATTCTTCCTGGGCCCACACCCTCCTCCGAACGCTACACAAACACGAGAAGCAAATACAACTCACTGATAAGGTGACGCATGTGAACAACCATCTCCTTCATCTTTGGGAAGCAGGGCGCAGTCTCACTAAGAGGTGGCGCCGCCAGAAACATAACAGGAAACTCCGCTTGCGGATTCTCGACCTCACCCAGAAGGCGGCTGAGTATGCTGCCCAGCTCGCCAATTCAAACTGGGTGGATCGCTGTAACTCTGTTGCTAGACAAATGTCTAGTCGCAACACTTGGAAGCTATTCCGCGGCCTCATAGATCCAACTCATACCAGCGCAGAAACACAAACATCTGCAACGAGCGATTCACAATTTCAAAGGTAATACGGACCAACTTGCAGACTTTACGGGATCAGTATCTGTGTCAAGTCCAAGACCCTTGTTGGCAGGAATATCTCTATGCAGGCAGAGATAATCCGGATCTGGATCATCCGTTCCAGCTCCACAATCTGCGGGCGGCTCTTACTAAAATGAGACGGGGTACTGCACCGGGCAGGGACAAGGTTACGGTCAAAGCTTTTGGCCAACCTTCCTGAGCCGGCGTATGAGGTCCTGCTAGAATACATCAACGCAATCTGGAAAAACGATACACCCCTCCCCCTAGAATGGTAAACGGCTCTTGTCACCTTCATCCCAAAGGCAGCAAACCCATCAATACCGATCATCTCCGACCTATCTTTTAACGTCTTGTGTGGGCAAGCTTATGGAGGCCATGGTTCGAGATCGCCTCTCTCAATATCTGTAGGCCCGTAACACTTTCGCAGACACGATGTTTGGATTCCGGCCTCACTAGACGGCACCAGACATTTTGCTTCATCTCAGCCGCGAGGTACTCACGCCTGTCGAGCACCTTCATAATGACAAGGTGGTTCTCGCCTTGGATTTGAAAGGTGCCTTCGACAACGTGAAACACAGCATCATTCTCTCTCACCTCAGCGGGACACACTGTGGACACAACACTTTTAATTACATTCAACATTTCCTAATGGACCGCGAAGCCATTATCCGCATTCAGGACAAGGAGCACGGTCCTTACACTATGGGTACACGGGGCACACCACAAGGCGCAGTGCTGTCTCCACTACTCTTTAATCTCGCAATGCTCCATCTCCCTGCCCAACTGGCTGAGGTTGAAGGGGTACAGCATGCGCTGTATGCCGACATCACCATTTGGGCAACAGAGGGCAACATTGGTCAACTGTAAGACCGCCTGCAAACAGCCGCGGGCGTAGTGGAACGCTACGCTATGTACTGTGGTCTTCAGTGTTCTCCTCAAAAATCAGAATTCGTACATCTCCGCCCCTCGCAGAAATGCAAGACTCCAATACTTCTCTCTCTGGCTAGCGGACCTATACATGAAGCCACTGAGATTAGAGTCCTCGGACCATTTTTTCACTAGAACCGTCGCGCTGACACAACCACAGCCAAGCTTCGCAAGGTTGGCGATCAAGTGGGCCGCATGGTCCGCCGCGCCTCCAACAAGCGTGCGGACCTCAGAAGTGGGGATGCGATGCAACTCGCCCATGCTTTTGTGACGAGTCTAATTCTATATTCGACTCCATACCTGCACTTGCGCAAGCATGAAGAAGACATCTTGGAGGTTACTCTTCGCAAGATGATCAAAAGGGCACTCGACCTCCCGATCACTACCTCCAATGCGAGGTTCCTTGCACTGGGGGTGGTGGACACCTATCGGGAGCTGCGCGAGGCTCACCTCACTAATAAATACACGCATCTTGCCCAGACCGTGTCCGGTCGTCGCCTCCTGGGCCGGCTACATATACAACATGACCATCACATTGAGGAAAGGGTACGAGTGCCAGAACTATAGAGAGGCGCCCTCCGTGTTCGACCCCTTCCTACCAAAATGGCAAGATAGAACTACAGTGGATGGCGTCAGGCGCGGGCGAATGCCCTGCACCGCCATTATGGCTCCAAATACAGCGTTTTCTATGTAGACGTTGCGGACCCACATAATTCCAAGGGAGGATGGTACACGGCCGCAGTCGTTCACGAGGGAATACAGGTGAACGGTCTCCAATTTAAGGCACTTAGCACAACCCACGCGGAGGAGGTAGCAATCGCCCTAGCAGCCTCCGACGCTCAATCTAAATTGATCATATCTGACTCGCGAGGGGCTTTCCAGAACTATGAACAGGGCTGGAAAACGCCAACAGCGCAACGAATACTTCAGAGAGCAGCTCGGGATCAGGACCCCACGACCCGATTTCTCATTTGGACTCCAGGCCACCAGGGCCTACCAGGCAATGAGGCCGCCAACTAGGTTGCCCGCGCACTCACTAACCGGGCCCCCAACGTAGACCCTACCGATCTAGACCAGGACTCCTATCCTCTGTGAACTTTCAAAGATATCTCCGCTTATTACCGGGACTCGGACCGTCCGTGCCCGGCTCCTCTCAACGGGCTAGAAAAACCGGACGAGAGAATACTGCTTAGACTTTTTACTAACACTCTACTGTGCCCGGCAGTGCTCAAACATTTCAACACTTCTTTCTCTGGCCTCTGCTCTTTCTCTGGAGAGGTGGCTGACACGTTCCACATGGTCTGGGCATGCCAACACAATCCTTCTCTTCCGCCCCTAACCCCTTCCCCTACCCGAGAGGACTGGGAGGCGGCCCTGCTCAGCTGCCTGGACCTACCGGCCCCACAAGCCCTAGTTCAGCGAGCTCGAGTGGCGACCCAGACCAATGGGGTCCCTGAATAAGGGACTCCACCTAGCACTGTAAGGGGAGCAGCCCACTACGGATTGCTCCCAACGCAACCTCTGCAATTTTCAAATAAATGCTTTCACCACCACCACCGTCGACTGTCTTTTTCACACACTCACACACACCGAAGCTTTCTCCCCTCGCCCTTGCCTGTCACTGTCCGCGTCCAGAGCCCATATGTGCACCTCGGCCGCCACCTCTGTGCTCAGAGAGAGGATACGAGCAATGGCTTGTACTTGCTGAGTAGTCCGTGGTGTTGACCCAGTGGCTACCCTTTGTGTCGTAGCCAATAAAGAACTCCGTGACTGTGAACCATTATAGCGAACGGTCCGCCTCACATGCGCACCAGACAAACTTTATTTTATTCACGCTTGCATAGCACAAGTCCTCCTCAGCCTCAGTATTGAAAAAAGAAAATTCTTTTGGGTCGCCACCCCCCCCCCCCTTCGAAAAAAAATCCTGGCTACATGCCTGGTTAGGTGATTGGACAGTGATGCCAAGTACTTTCTCCTTTCTAAGCTTCGTTACAACTCTTTTCAACTATCTTTCTTTGTCATAAGTTCACTGGTCATTGATCATGATCAAAAAAACATGGGCATCGCTCTCGGCCCAGACGCTTGGATACTGATCCGGCATGCCCGAGTTCGAACCAGACCGCGGCGGCCGCGTATATCTAGATGGAGGCGAAACGCAAAGCCACCCGTGGACAGTGCGATGTCAGTGTATGTTAAATGTCCCCAGGTGGTCGAAATTATTCCGGAGCCCTCTAGTACGGCACCTCTTCCTTTTTTCTCGCAGTCCCACCTTTATCTCTCCCCTTAAGGCGCGGTTCAGGTGTCCGCCTATAAATGAGACACGATACTGCGCCATTTGCCTTCCTCAAGAACCATATTTTTGTTGACATCGCATTTCATCGGCCACCAGGGTATGCAGTGCATTTTTAATAGGTAAGCACCCCGAATCGCATGCGCATTCGACAGGGTGACAAAATATCTTAGTTTCGCGAGATGTCCTCTCACTGAGTGTTTATCCGGCACACAAATAAGCCAACATGCGCACAGTGTATAAACGCTCACAAATGCGATGCCAAAAAATGTATCTTCCAACAAGACATTCGGGCGTGCAACCCGTCACATATTCGATTAAAGCACAAAGAGTGGCATCACTAACCCTACAAGTCTGTGACATCCGACGGCACAAGTTCATTTGTTCACGCTAGAAGGGCATTCAGGGTCGCTGATCTCCCGAATGTCATTTTCCCTTTTACTTCTTTCGGTCACTGCAAGAGGATGGTTTGGTCCAGATCACCTTCTTGGCCCTCTCGTTTCATGACTACGGCTTCCTTTCATGGGCAGGAAAGAGACTGGCCTTGGCAACAGGGGCAGTGTTCTCGTGGGTGAGCTTCCTGGCATTGAAACTGACCGCAGTCGTATCCGCGGAGGACGATCCTTTGACTCCCCTCGGCGGTCTCTTCGGACACTTCCTCGATTCTGCGCCATCTTGCAATTCTTGAGCTCTACGAGAATTTCGGGGCAGCCTTCCTCCGTCGCTGAAGCATGTCTCCGCCTCTTTCTTTTGCCTCCTCGCTGCGAGTCCGTTTCATTTATCTGAAGTTCTTGCAGACTTCGAACCGCTTGGATTTCATCCAGATTTAGTGTCGCGTTTCTCGGGAATTGCGAACCTCCCGCATCCATCGCAGTGCCGTCGGCCGCTGGTCTTCCCATCAGTAAGATAAGTGGCGCTTTTCGACGCTACTGAAACGCTTGTTTGTTCCCTTGAGCGGTCAATCTCAACAGCACCAGCCTGCCAGCAAGTTTTCCGTAAGCGCATCGTGACTTATGAAATGGTAGCTATTGGGTGGGCGTGCAAGCGTCTGTGAGGTCAAAGCAGTTGTGACGAGCTGCTGGCCAGGGAGTCGACTGCAGAAATGGGACACATTAGTGAAGCTGCGGCTTCCTCCTTCGGTCAGATATGTAGACCCTCTTGAGAGCTCCGTGAAGGCGTCGGCAAGGGCCAGTACGGTGGAGGCTTCCAGCCCTGACACTGTCCAAGAGGCCACAGAGCCGCGGTAGCAGGAAGGAGACTTAATAACCCGCGCGTCTAAGGGGCCATTAGGGCGATTTCTTCTTCTTCTTCTTCTTCTTCTTCTTCTTCTTCTTCTTCTTCTTCTTCTTCTTCTTCTTCTTCTTCTTCTTCTTCTTCTTCTTCTTCTTCTTCTTCTTCTTCTTCTTCTTCTTCTTCTTCTTCTTCTTCTTCTTCTTCTTCTTCTCCTTCTTCTTCTTCTTCTTCTTCTTCTTCTTCTTCTTCTTCTTCACCCCAGGTATATATGGCTCTGTGCTCCTTTCTTCTTCTTTTACATCTTTTGCCCGTACTACTCTTCTGCTTCTAGCAGAACAACACGTGCGCGCAGTCATGCATTTTGCATCGTCATTGCGCATATGTGATGCAAGAGTGTATTGTAGATCACGTTGTAAATGTGCTAAGCACTTCAGGAACATCGCAAAAAAAAACAATTTTAGCAGTAAAATATTAAGAGATGTTTAAAAGGCTTTGCGCCACGAGCTAAAAAGACAATCTTTCTTTTTGGATAATGGCAAGATGATTGGACAACGATGCCAAATATTTTCCCCTGTCCGAGCTTCATTACAACTCAACTATCTTTCTTTGTCGGAAGTTCACGGGTGAGTGACCATGGCCAAAAAAATGAGGCTTCCACTTTTCAATTTTCTTTTTTTTTTCAAATCTGCTTAAGAGCAGAAATGCAAAAGATTTTCTCTTTCCTCTCTTTATCTGTCCACTTTTTATACTCTTTATGTTTTGAATTTTTGTTGTTTTATCTGGTTACTGTTTTCAATCATTAATTTACTTAATTGTTGATATTTTTTGAATGGATGACTATTGTTGTTGCAGTACTATGATGTCGCGCGCGAGCTTGGGCGCACGGGGTGCCGTTCCCCGTGCCGTGATAACAGTAAAAAAACAGTGCACAATGGCGGCGAAATGATAAAAATCAAACTAGCCATTAGACAAGCTCGAGTTTACATCCTTGAGAAATAGTGATGAAGCGAGGTTCATAAGACAGTGCCAATTCGCGTCGTTATTAGAAATACCCTATGAAGCCTGCGCGAGCGCTGCAAAGAGGACGCTGGCTGCAGCGCGAAAGTCTCATTCCCTCTTTCGCATTGTAAAAGTTCGAAAACTTTCCTCTTTTCATAACCTTTGATTTTAATGGTAACAAACTTTTGAACACTTGGTTCATTAAACTGATTAGCACAGTTTTTGTTGCGTCTGCTCTCCGACTATTCCCTAAGAATGATCATCAAATCCAACTTTGAATAACGAAAGTGCCCAACAACACTCTTCAACTTTGTGAGGCTCTTTTTTCCCCGCTTGTACGCCTTGTCAACTGTGTCAACAGCCACCAAAATGCAATGTGCTCTCTCCTCACGGCTCACCTTGTCGGCAGTTCTGTGAACTGAAGCAAGGATTTCATGCTTGGGAACAGTTACCTCAAGGCCAAACTTCGGGCCTTTTTCTAGAACCCGCTGAACTTCGCTTGGTACAGAACTATCCCCCAAGAACGTAACTGGAACCTTGCCTACCTGCTTCTTGGACTTCTTCGGAAGGTCTTGAAGTTGCTTCTGCCACAACCACTCTGTCAATATGGTTGCATTGCCTTGAAAGTCTCGCAGCATCTTGAAGCCTGCCAAACCACCTCCTCGCGAGTTCAGGCACAGCAACCGGAGCCAGTCCTGAGGAAGACCAACTTGTCTCCAACACTCTGCTTTTACGATTTTTACTATCCGCTTCCAGTGGCCTGTGGACGGACCAACCACACCGAACATGCCGGCGACATGAGGAGGACACCAGTGTTTCCGTAGGCAGTATTTGAAGAGTCGAGCTCGGCACGTCGTGGTTGCAATAAGGGTTGCACATAGCGCACATTGCTCATTGCGGGGTGATTTGTGCGGTGCTAATTCGGCTTTTTCTGTGGACATTGAGGAACTTTTTTTCTCGGTGCCGCACGACGAACTGTTTATTGCGGTGAGGGAGTGCATTGAAGAGGAGGCACCGGTGTCCATTCAAAATTCTTGTGGTGTCAGCATTGATTCTTTTTTGGAACTCCTGTCTATGTACCTAAATTCCACGATTGTTAACCATAGACAGCATTTCTACATTCAGAAACGTGGAATTTGTATTGGGTCAAGTGTCGCCCCTGTGCTTTGCGAAATTTTTCTGGCTAAGTTTGGACGATTGCTTCAGTCTCAGTTGAGTGACGAGCACATTGTGCGTATTTTTAGATATGTCAATGATTTTCTTGTTGTCCTCAAACTTTCTCCTAGAGATGACTTGGTTTTAGTAGCAGACTCGATCCTAACTCGTTTCAAAGGAATCATGACTTCATTGAACTTTTCCATTGAACTACCGGCTCATGATTCCATTCAGTTTTTAGATATTCACCTGTATTTTAATACTGGTGGACAAATTTGCTGGGCTTACGAACCTCGATCCAAAAAAGCGCTTCTGCCTTACGACTCTTCCCATTCGAAGCTCATAAAGCGAGGCATAGCAGCTACATGTTTTAGGTCAGCACTTCTGAAGTCATGCCCTCACAGAGTGGGAAGAAGTTTTGACATTCAGGTCGAGAGACTTAAGGAAGCAGGCTTCCCTGCCGATGTCCTTGTGGCAGCTGCAGATGCTCTCAGAAAGAAACTGCTAAAAAAAAAAACAAGAGCTCCTGTTACGTCCTATCACACCAGGTTACCAAAAGAATAGGAAGTTTGAAGTTATGCCATATGTACACAGGCTCTCCCACAACTTGAAGAGAGTGGCAGCGAAATTTGGGGTTGACGTGTTTTCTACGCCCCTCAAGCTGGCGATGCTATGTGCTTTAGCAGATCGAGAGAGGGAAAGAGAACCACATTGCGGCACAAAACAGAGAAAACCATACGCCTCATGCGCAACAGATATTGTTTATCAGTTCCCTCTCCGATGTGGGTCTGTGTACGTTGGGCTGGGTGAATATGCCTCTTCACTTCGCCAAAAAACTGGAGAATACGTACCAGTGCATTGCAAGAAGTGCAATGGTTGTTTTCCCTTGCTTAATAGTACTAAGATTGTAGGGCGTGGTAAAACCCAATTGGCTAGGGAAATCTTGGAAGCCCAGGAAATTTCGAAATGTAGTGAAGGCACGTGCATTAGTACCCCATCTGTGTATCTGATGGAGAAGGAATTGAAGTTTTTAAAACGCACTTGAGTTTTCTTAGCACCTTTTATTATCTATCGCTCTTTCTCTTTTCTCCTTTTTTATCTTTTTCCACATGTTTTAAGATTATCAGTTTGTTTTTACCTTGTTTTATGTTATGCAAATGCGTGTTGTTGCTCTGCGATGGGGTGTGGTTTACTGTCGCATTTCATTCATTTCAGTTGTAAGTGTAGCAACCGTCCTGTCTTCTCCCTTCTACGTCCCGTCCATATGCTACGTTTTTGCTTATAATATGTCTGACCAACTGGCCCCTCAGTATACTCTGTTAATCGCGTAATACCATGTTGTCACAACCTAAACCGAAATGGCTAGAGGAAGTGTCGAGTCACGCATTAATCACGCAAATATTTATTGCAGACAAATGCGCCCGCACAGCCGGCAGGAAATATAAAGAAATGACGCTCCCGAAGATACATCTGCACTGCACACCGATGTTTTCACACAAATTACACAGTGTCGCCGGCCACTCGTAACCCGAGCACCCATCATCACAAAATGTACTGAATGGAGCACCATTGCGCAGAAGGATGGAGGCGTTGCTTTTGTCGCCGCAGAAACTATATATAGCCCGACGGCTGTGCAGCCAATATCGTGTCACGTCGCACACACGGCAGCTCTCGAGCACAGTGCCCCCACGAATTGCGGCCAAAATGGTAATGAATACGTAGCAGAAACAACGTCGTATGATCGCTTCGGTCGCGACCACTGCAACCATCGCAACGAATGCTATTAGCTGCACAACGCCACGATCATTTCAGCATTCAGAAAGCACGGCGTCCGTAGTCAGCTTTCACAGGTGCACAGTTCGTTGCCGTGACGTAAAAGCACTCGCTCCGATCGCAATCACTTTCACGTACTAAGCGGACACTTAATTGTCACAGTGCTATGCAGCTCATGCATGCACATGAAATTCACCGTGATCAGCTGTTACTCGCCGCTGTCCGTGATGATCCTCGCAGGAATTAGGAAAGCTTGCAACAACCACAAACAGCTCCATATAAACACTTTGTGACACCGCCCACGCGTAGGTCTTCCTTCGGTTTGAAGAGGCGCTCCGTCAGCTCCATTAGAGTAGATGATTACAGAATTAAACTAGTGGAACTGTCGCTCGCCACTGCTGCGCGCGGCGAAGTTCGCAGTCGCTCTGAACATGTGGCCATACAATATGCTTCGCGACAGCTGCCACCACCTATAGGCCTCGCTCCCCAATTCATTCGACGGACGGCCATCTTGCCTCGGCAGAAGCGATGTGGAGAGGCTCGAGACGTCACCGAAGTCCCGTAAAAAGCAGCCAATAGCTGCAGTCCAGTCGCCGGCCGGACCCGCTCATCCGCACGAAAGTTGAAGTTGACCAACTCTCCATCCGGTCGCGGACGGGGCGGACGCCTATTGTCTTGACTGAGCGGTCCGTCGTCCGCTCGCCGTGCGGAATCCGCGAAAAAAGCGATCGTACAACGGCACTTAACTGTGCCCTATAAACCGTAAGACGACTCGGTTACGCCATGATGCCGGCATATGTGCGTGTGAAAGCATTATCTTATGCGAATGAGAGATGAGGTTGTGAAAACGTCATTTTTAGACAACTTTCCTGTTTCTTTAATGCGAGAGCATTATATGGCTCATCAACACGAAAATCCGACGTCGCCAAAAGAGTAGCGGCGTTACAGTGTGACGTCATCAAAGGCGGGAAAATACGGAATGTTAACCGGTAATGGTAAGTGCTGGTTCTTAAAACTGCTACAACTACAAAGAAATAGAATGGAATTGAAATAGATATAAGTTAGAATTCGAATATATATGGAATAGAATTAGAATAGAATTAAAATAGCATTGGAATAGAACTGAGATAGTATCGGAATATAATTGGGAAAGAATTGCAATGTTTTCGCACTACGCGCACATAAGTTCCGTAAGTGCGCCGGGTAATTATTATTTTCGACAAACAGAGCATTTAACAATTCAAAGCCCACTCCCTGTTCTAATTTAAGCTCCTACAAAAATGCGATTGAAGCCATAGAGTCTTCGAGAATATTGCTTTTGTCAAGAGAGCTAAACGTTCGTCATTTCCATAACGGCCATTGTTTTATCTTTGAATGGTTCTAGAACAAATGTTATGCGAGACGTCGAAACTCCGCTGCCTTCGACGTGTGCGAGAGATCACCTAGAGCCTAAATTCTGTGAAAAAAACGGCACCTTCTGGGTGTGATGAGTTTTACGAAAACAAAAACGTGTCTTTTCCCATCAAACTGCCAGAGGCCGCAAGATTTAGCGGCGCTAGCTATGAGTCGTCCCAGATTCCAGAGAATGGACTCGTAGCCGTCCTGTGAGTTTGTTTTTGTCGTTTTAGCCTTTGTGCTTGCACTGGCCAAGTGTTGAAATTGACCATGGTTATGGATTAAAATTTGTCACTCTCGCTGACCCACAGATGTTGCGAATTAGAGAACTAGACTGCCTTCATGCGCCAAGCCAATGATGTTCGTAATTAGGGCTATCCCAGTAGAAGGGTCTGAATAAATTGTGACCACCTGGTGTTCTTTCTTGTGAACACGAATATTTGAACACAGAAGTGTATCATGGCAAGGAAATGTGTGCAGAGGCGCTGAGCATGCCAACAAATTAGTAAATTGGAGTAGAGGAGATGTAGACCAAACGATAGATTGGGCATTCTCTTTAGCTTACGCTGCATGCACTAATTTTGACGCCCGATGCTGCCGTTATAGCCAAAATGCGGCGACAAGCCTGATGCCTATATCATTTGGCATCCGCAAAAATAGAAGTGGTTTATTTCGCTTAGCAGTGAAGAAGCCCGCAATGTGATCGATCCTATACAAAGCGACGCTTCTGAATTTTTTTCCTACCGTACGCTTTGGCGCATTCAAAATGAAAATTGGTTTTGGGGAAAGGAAATGGCCCAGTATCTCTCTCGCACCTCGGCGGACCCCGGAACCACGGCCTAAGGAAGTGATAAAGGATGGAGTGAGAGAAGAAAGGAAGAAAGAGTTCAATCTAAACATTTTAGAAGGAAATGCCCGCAGCGGTCCTGTGCATCACGGAAGTATGAAGAAATTATGGCCAATGCTTCGAAGCATCTGCTTGAGAAAAAACTTAGAACCCATGCGTATTGATGCTTTCGTCTGTGTAAGTGTTCTAGGCACGGCATTCGGCTTGAGCGCTGCCGTGGTGCTGGATCTCAGATCAGAAGTACAGAATTGGTTCCTCGAATCAATTTGATACAGTGACAGTCTGTTTGCGCTCATGTACTTGTTTGGTAATTCCCCCAGTATATGTGCTGTGATGTCGCTCTCTTGGGAATGCCGGTGATGGCGGCCTCGGAACATGGCTGTTACGTCGGTATCAAATTTCTCAGAACTATACTTCGGATAGCTTCGAGATACGAAAGGGAAGGAATGATCTGTTCGGACATTTTAAAAATGAAGATTCAGCACTGCGCATGTTCATGCTCATGAGCGACAGGTAACGTTACCGATAAACAACGCTGCGCCTCCATTAATGAAATCCCAAACCTAAACCTCAAGATCGCCTACTCAAACACCGGTGTTCATTCAGTTAGGAGTCGATTTATAACTGCTTTTAGATACGTATGTGTGACTATTCTCTGTGGAAGTCATCGACCATTGCCAAGCATGTTCGATGACTAAGGTAGACAAAGCAGGACTCTGTGCCTATAAATGAGTGTGAAAAAATCTAGAATAATGTTCGAAAGTCTCGGAAGAACACACCAGTTTTCTATAGGTAGTGAGACACTGTATATAGTCGTGGAATACATCTGCTTAGGGCAGGCGGTAACCGCTCACCCGGACCACGAGAATGAAATGACTATAGTCGAATACAACTCAAGAACGAAGCGGCTTTTCCCCATTAAAGGACCTCCTTCCAACCAATGGTGTCGGCCGATTCTCATCACCCTTCTAGCATGACAATGCAGGGAGTGGCGATTGAAAGCGTACAGTCTCCTACCTCCATGGTTGCGGATAGTCCCCTCGGTGCATTGTCACACCGCTCCCTACATGGTGGAGGGCATTGGCAGACACTCTCTGGTCAAGACTGCCACGTGCCGTACCAGTATCCTTCAAGAAGCAAGTATACAGCAGCTGTATTCTACCAGTACTGAACTATCTTGCCAGTCACACTGGATAGACACAAGACCTTTGAGAAATCGACGCGTACGTTTATGTGGTCCTGGTCCAGAAAGGACTTATTCCAGAAAGGACGCCGCGTCACCGCCATCGGCGTAACTAAGCCAAACCATAAATATATAAATGAATGAAAAAATTGTAATGGGACCGACAGGCAGGAGTTCAAGCAGCGCAGAGAACAGGTAAACGAAGGGCAGCTGTGATTCTTGAATGACGCCTGTTCGTCGTGCCGCCCTCCGACCAACGCCCACCGACCTGCGGTTCGAATAAACACCTTTACACTTGGTCGAGGTGCCTCGGTTCTCGTCCCGGTCCTCATCCTGGAACTTCGAAGCGGAACGCTTCTCGTTCCCGCAACCATACCAGAAGGTCCGAGAGCACCATCACAGCCCATCCCTACCACCGTCCTCTGTTCCGGGGTGCAGCGCCAGCGTGACCCTTCTTCATTTAGTCGCACCGACGACCAGGACGTCGACGATTGGCTGGCTTTCTACGAGCGAGTCAGCACTTACAATCGGTGGGACGATTCCGTTAAACTTAGCAACGTCCTCTTCTACCTAACGGACGTTGCCAACCTCTGGTTTCGCAACCATGAGGCCGACCTTCCCACCTGGTCTTCCTTTAAAACGAGCTTCGCCGACGTTTTTGGCCGCCCCGTCGCCCGGAAACTACGCGCCGAGCAACGCCTTCGAGCTCGAGCTCAGCTCCCTGCCGAGACATTCACTAGTTACATCGAAGATATCGTTGACTTGTGCAAGCGTGTCAACCCGTCCATGACCGAAGCTGATAAAGTCAACCACATCCTTAAAGGGATCGCCGATGACGCTTTTCAGATGCTCCTGGCGAAGAACCCCAGCTCCGTCGCTACCGTCATCCAGCTGTGCCAAAGTTACGACGAACTCCGAAAGCAACGTGCAACTACGCGGCAGTCCGGTGCGCCTGCAGAGGGTCTCGCTGGCATGGCCCTTGGTGGCTCGTCTTCTGAGCAGTTCCTGTTCATGCAGCAGGTTATTAAAGACTTCGTCCACGAAGAAGTCGCTCGCCAGCTTTCTCTGCTGCATCACATTCCCGACCCCGTCTGCCCTCCGCCCGACATGGCGCCATCCCTCGCGCCCACTATCCGCCGTGCTATTCAAGAGCAGGTTACTGCAGTTCTGCAACCTAGCTACCCACCTCCCCCTGTGGCAGCGCCGCCCACCTATGCTGAAGCAGTCGCCAGTCCACGGCGCTCGCCCACCGCTGCCGCCTACCGTAGCAGCCCGGCCTTTTATGCTCCGCCACCGGTGGAATCGAACTATTCTGTCACAGCAAAAGAATGTCTTGCCATCGTTTGGGCGATTGCCAAGTTCCGACCTTACATTTGCGGCCCCCTTCTATGTCGTCACAGACCATCATGCCCTCTGCTGGCTATCCTCCCTCAAAGATCCTTCTGGCCGACTCGCCCGCTGGGCTTTACGTCTCCAAGAATTTGATATTCACATCATTTATCGTTCTGGCCGGAAGCACTCGGACGCCGACGCCCTTTCTCGTTCACCGCTCCCATGCGATTCAGCCTCTGCCCTCGTCTGTGCTTACGATTTCTCGCCGTTCGACGTCTATGATATGCTCTCCGAACAACTGAAGGATCCTTGGATCCCCTCGCTGCTCACCCTCCTGCACAATTCCTCGCCGCATTCTTCCTCCCGGACCCTTCGCCGCCAAGCCCACCACTTCGCCGTTCGCGATGGCCTCCTATAGCGCCGTAACTACCTCTCCGACGGGCGGAAATGGCTGTTGGTGATCCCTCGACACCTCCGTGCTGCCATCTGCGCCTCCTTCCACGCCCCTCCACAATGCGGCCACGCTGGTGTACTGAAAACATATGCTCGCCTTCGTCTGCTATATTACTGGCGAGGTATGTACCACTACATACGGCAGTACATTCGGTCGTGCACCGCCTGCCAACGTCGCAAGAAACCTCCTCACCCCACCGCCACTCCTTTGCAGCCGTTACCTTGCCCTGGCCGTCCCTTTGACCACGTCGGCATTGATCTTTATGGCCCGCTTCCAACTACATCGGCTAACAATCGCTGGGTCATCGTGGCCGTTGACCACCTAACACGTTACGTTGAAACGTCGGCTCTCAAATCTGCTACCGCAAACGATGTCGCTCACTTATTCTACACAGTCTTGTTCTTCGTCACGGCGCCCTTAAAGAACTGCTAATTGACTGCGGCCGTATTTTTCTCTCGGACGCCGTCGAGGCTCTGCTAAAGCATTCCCAAATCGTTCATCGCTGCACCAGCGCCTATCACCCCCACACCAACGGCATGACTGAGCGGTTCAATCGCACACTCAGTGACATGCTCGCCATGTACGTTGACACCGCCCACTCCAACTGGGACCAAGTGCTTCCTTTCGTCACGTACGCGTATAATACAGCTACGCAGACAAAGACGGGGTTTTCTCCTTTCTCTTATATGGCCGGGAGCCTACATCCACCATGGACACCATCCTTCCTTATCGCCCTGACCCTTCCGAGACCACCTTACTCTCCGAAGCTCACCTGTATGCCGAAGAATGCCGGCAACTTGCCCGCTCTTTCACCACACAGCTCCAATGGCATCAGAAGCGCCGTCGGGATTCCTCGGACCCTCCAGCGTCATACCCATCTGGCGCCCTTGTTTGGCTCTGGGTACCTTCCTTCACTCCCGGCCTCGCCACAAAACTGCTTTCTCGCTATCACGGACCTTACCGCGTGGTGCAACAAACTTCTCCCGTGAATTACATCGTTGAGCCGCTCGCCCCCTCTGCAGACCACCGTCGCCGGGGGCGCGAAACTGTGCACGTCGAGCGCCTCAAGCCTTATGATTCACCCATGCTTTCCTCCCCGTAAGTCGCCAGGATGGCTCCTTTTTGGCGAGGAGGTAACTGTAATGGGACCGACAGGCAGGAGTTCAAGCAGCGCAGAGAAGAGGTAGACGAAGGGCAGGTGTGATTCTCGAGTGACGCCTGTTCGTCGTTCCGCCCTCCGACCTGCGGTTCGAATAAACACCTTTACAAAACAAATAGCAGCAAACATTGCCGCGACTGGGAATGGAACCCGTGGTGCCGCGAACCGATCAGCTTTGCTGGCCACTGCGCGAGAGCACTAGGCTATCGCCTTTTCTGTTTGTCTTTATTGCCTGTTTCGACAGTTTACAATAGATCACAAACGTGTTCTGCGCTACATTCTCAAACATCAAGAGCGGACATGCGTTTCACTCACGTGAGAAAAAACTGTTTCAAGGAACACAACTCTCCCATCGGCCGATCACGCCTCGTGTTAAACTGCAACACACCCTGGCTCTGTGCATTGCACTTCGGCTTCTTCAACTAATACTGCATGTAAGACTAATATACACATTCTCGCGCGCTGTGCATTGCATGTCGTCGTCTTCACCAACTAATACTACTACGAAATTAATGTCGCCAGACGTGCTGACGACCCAGCAAAGCAAAACCATGAGCCTACAGAGCCTTAGACACGGACAGAGTTGCGCTCAAATTTCGCATTAGGGAGAATAGTAATCGCCCTTAGAATTTTTTTTTTTTTGCAGGACCGTTTCTTTTGGTGTGTGTATTGCAACTTAAGACAGAATTAGGGGGTCTTAGGAGGCTTGTGTTATCTGTAGCACCTGGCCAGCTACGGTTTCCTTGGACGCGAGAGAAACATTTTTTTTTAATGCGAGATCATTACATGGGCCACGACGGCGAACTGACCGACGTTGGCGTCTCTGTGAAGCCTCGACCTGCAGGTAGCGTACAGGGAAAGTTCGCGCTCTCCAACCCACTATAGTACTGGCTCGAACGAAACAGCGGCTATAATGAAACACCGGCTGTAACGAAACAGTGGTGCAAACAACTTGATAGAGACACTTCAGTGACAGGTGACAGTGATTGGGTCCTACTGATGATAGCGGCTTAGTGAAGTTACAAGTAGTGGTCGTGGTCGTAAACGATAGCACAAATCAAGGGAAGGTAGAAAACATTGCTCTGATTTCCTCCTCTTCAATACAATTAATTGATTCCCTCTCAATTCTTTTTTTTTTCAGAAACCACCGCATTCATTGAAATCGAGACACCGTACAGTGCCAAAACCGAAAATGTATGGTACGTTTTGTACGTGGGGTTTAACATCCTCAAGTGCAGCAGAAAATAAAATAGAATAAAATGTTTTTTTTTCCTTTATACAACAAGGTGGTAACGCGGGGCTTCTCGCAGCACACAGCACCTGAGCTATGAAAGACACCGTAGCGGAGGACTTCGTAATAATTTAGCCTGTCTGGGGTTCCCTAACCGTTTAATGCCCGAAAATATGAAGGAGTATTACTGACATCTGAGCTAGCTGGTACAGTACCTTTGAAAAAAAAACAGCGCAAAAAGACAACGGACGTAGAAATTACAGATACTACAAGCGCGTGTGGTGTGTGTTATTTCTACGTCCGTCGTCTCTTTGCGGTGTTTTTCCACAAAGAAAATATTAAGGAATTGAAGGGAACAGTTCTTTACTTCCGCTAATTAGCGACAATTAGCATTGGGGCGATTTTGTGAAGCTCGTCAGAGTTATGCAAAAGGCCAAATCCAAGGCACCGAGCCAACCCTAAGGCGGAGGGACTGTAGATGATTTCTGTACCACCAAACGGCTTCGTGTTTTCCCAGCGAGAAGGCGAGAAGTTACCGAACACTGGCTATCACACACCTTGCTCGCAGTGATGCCAAATATTTTGATAGGAAAGGGTTGGCTACCGAAAACATGTTGACATTAATATTTGTGTGCAAGCTACGTGTGCTATCAGCGTTAAATGCAACGCCAACGGTGTCAATGTAGTGCGACCACAAGAGCACGAGAATTAGCAGCTGGAGTAGCAGTATAGGAGGGATCATTATTTTCTCCAAAAAGCGATGTTCGCTCTCAAAAATGAAAATAAATTGTGCTAGTCTTGAGCCTCTCTCGGCTGAAATATCCTCGTATTTTTCTTCCCGATTTTTCTTCCCGAGCCCTAACCACTAAGCTACCGCTTAGTGGTTAGGGCGCTCGACTACAGATCCGGAGTTCCCGGGTTCGAACCCGACCGCGGCGACTGCGTTTTTATGGAGGAAAAACGCTAAGGCGCCCGTATGCTGTGCGATGTCAGTGAACGTTAAAGATACCCAGGTGGTCGAAATTATTCCGGAGCCCTCCACTACGGCACCTATTTCTTCCTTTCATCTTTCACTCCCTCCTTTATCCCTTCCCTTACGGCGCAGTTCAGGTGTCCGCCGATATGTGAGACAGATACTGCGACATTTCCTTTCCCAAAAACCAATTATTATTATTATTATTAAGTGATAATAATAATAATAATAATAATAATAATAATAATAATAATAATAATAATAATAATTGGTTTTGGGGGGAAAGGAAATGGCGCAGTATCTGTCTCACATATCGGCGGACACCTGAACTACGCCGTAAGGGAAGGGATAAAGGAGGGAGTGTCTGTTTCACTTTTTGTCTTACGCTGACAGTACTAATGAATACAGAATGTGGAAACGGTGTATTGCGACTTCATGACACTGGACATTAAACGGTTAACGTGCAGGCGCCGGTCGAATAATACGGACTAAGGTTTGGTACTGCAACTTTTGCCGTGAAATGCGTTACTGATATCGAAATGTTTCAGTTTCTTGACCTTGCGGGCAACCGCGCAACCAGCAGCTAGTTGTATAAGATCAAACACCCATCGATATTCATGAGGCAAGCTGTCAGAAGAGTTTGACCGACGAAGCGTGGTTCATATTTTTTCGTCGGCAACGTACATTAAGCAACGAATGTCAGCCACTGTCGTGGTTGTGGCGGAAATTTAGCCAGTGAAGTAAGGCGAAAAGTCCCAACTCAAAGCCAGTAGAGTACGATGATCAAACAAAGGCTTGTTCTCGTGCACCAGAACGGGATGTATACGGGCGCTTATCTGCAGAAAGAGGTACTTACTCGGTAGGCTTTGTACCCTGAAATAAAACAGAGCAGTAGCAGCCTTGAACACACCTTTAAGACGACTGCTGCCGCGCTCTTTAAGCCCACCCCGAAAAATGAGACAATGTGTCACTTAGCACTAGCACTCCGGGGAGTATTTGCTTGTTCAGCGCAGCGTAGAAGCAGCCGCCGTCGACATGGGAGAGAGTGAGCAGTGGTTCAGGAGAAAGGAAATGGCGTTAGTTTCAAAATATTGAGGGGCTTAATTTCGAACGATATGACTAGTTTCAAATATAACATATGTCCCAAGAAAGGCAGACCAACCGGCCGCATCATGAAACTTTGTGGCGTTAAATAATGAGTGTGGAACCCGCCTCTCAGTGTAAAAAAAAAAGAAATCCAGCAGGTCTTCGCACCGCTTAAGGCCATATATGCAGAAATGCAACGTGAAGACACAGTGCGACCACGGCGGCCGCGTTTAGATGGAGGTGAAACTCAAAAGGCGCCCTTGTGCTGTGCGGTGTCAGTACACGTTAAAGATCCGCAGGCGGTCGAAATTATTCGGAGCCCTCCACTACGGCACCTCTTTCTTCCTTTCTTCTATGAGTCCCTCCTTTATCTCTTCCCCTACGGCGCGGTTCGGGTGTCCACTGAGTTATGTGAGACAGATAATGCGCCATTTCACTTCCACAAAAATAATGATAATTATTATTATTCCCCAAAAGCCAATATTATTATTATTATTTTCACTTTGCGCAAGACTCTCCAGAACGCAAAAAAGAAAAACAATTGAGTACGCATATCATATGCTGCTCAGATAGCGAAAAATGCTACAGCAAGACCTAATAATAATAATTGGTTTTGGGGGAAAGGAAATGGCACAGTATCTGTCTCATATATCAGACCTAACGTCGCTGTTTTTACTTTTTGTTTCCAATATCGGCCTCCTTTATTACTTTCTTAATTTCTTCCTTCAGTGTACATAGAACCTGAGAACGACTGCGACAGAGTGCACAAGCTACCAACTGAGAATGTGTGATACGACGGCCAATAATACATTCCTGCTTTAATAACATAGCACATGTTCTTAGAAAGAGAGTAGTGACATTATTTTGTAATTTAGACATATTGGGTGCTACTCGAACAAATTATTGTTAAGCAGATGTATTACTAACAAAAGGTGGTGAAAGTAGACAGAAAAAAAGTATGTATTAGTAGCATCACTGCCGGTTCGGGATGTTCGCTTTGCAAGGTGGTAGTGCCGACAATTTCTACCAGGTATACGCGGTTTTCACAGGACGCCGCTCTTAAGTGCCATGTTTATGCTTAGGTTACCACGTTTGACACCTTTTGTCCTGGAACGTACGAATTTTGTCTTACATGCATTTTACATTTTCTTCACTCAAGTGACCGATCTATTCCACTGCTGTTGGCAGACACTCCGGTTTCAGCCCTTTGTGCAGACCCAGCGTAGTCCACTGTGATGATTCAAGAGTTTCATCTATGCTATATTTCTTGATAATAACACGTCTTTAAAATAACTAGGCAAGTTATTTTTGAAACAGTGAAACTGGTATCGATAAGGACGAAATTAAGAGCCTCTAAAAAGCTTTTTTTTCTTAGTAGTAGTTTGCGTCTAGAAGAAATGGATTCAGGTATTTAGGATGTGAGGGTGCCTTTTTTTGCCTTCTTTTTTGTCCTATGAACTTAAGATGAACCTTCCTAGCCGTAGCAATGTGCTCATATAGACAGAAGTTGGTTCCTAGGGGCTTGCTGCTATGAATAGTTACCGGTGATCTTGCATATGTCTCTAGGATGTAAGAATTAATACTGAGACACTTCTTCGCAGTGACAATTACACTGCTCTGTGCGGCTGCTGCGGCTGGCTCTCGGGAGAGAGCGGATTCGTATGCCGCCACTTCTTCAAGCGAAGGGAGTGAGATCGAAGATGGTTATGAAGAATGGAACGTAGCGATAGTGAACGAAACCATTATACTAATGGAAAACCAACCGCAGGTAGGTGAACATCCAAAAAATACAGCGTAGAATGTTCTTTGAGGAGCTTCTGAACGCTGCTTGTTACTAGTGACGGAGCTGAAAGCAGCCGATGATGGCCGCCTGATTTAATCAAAACATGAAGATGAGATAGATAAATTCAATGAAACGAAGGCAGAGAGGCCGGGCAAAAAGATTAATGTCTGTCCTGCTACTTACTCTGCACTGGGGAAGGGGAGGAGGAGAAGTAAGAGGGTTGTGGTGGGAAGAGAGATGAGAGTATGAGCCCGTACATTTGATTGCATCACAACCGCGAGTCGAGGCTCGTGCCACTTAAAAAACGCAAAAACATCCGCATTGACTGTTCTGCTTATTTCTTCTACCCAATCTAAATTTGTTTTAGTCGTGGATGCACATTGTTTCTTGCATATATCATTACAGTGTACCGTTTTAGCTCCTCTGCTCATGTGTGACGAATGATGGTGCAGAATATAGGGTAAAGTAAATAATTTAAGCCGGTTTTGGGGGAAAGGAAATGGCGCAGTATCTATCTAACACCTCGGTGGGCAACTGCAACGTGCCATAAGGGAAAGGATAAATGAGGGAGTGAAAGAAGAGAGGGAGAAAGAGGTGCCGTAGTGGAGGGCTCCGGAATAATTTCGACCACCTTGGGATCTTTTACGCGCACTGTCATCGCACAGCACACTGGCGCCTTTTAGCGTTTCTCCTCCATCGAAGCGCGGCCGCCGCGGTCGGGTTAGAACCCGTGTACTCCGGATCAGTAAAGCTTCTACGGTTATTTCGATATTTAGTGAACACAAATTGATAACTACCGTTCAGCGGTAGCCATCACCACATCATCACAAACATCTGCACAGCAAGGTTCGGCGAATCATGTTTATGAAAGGATGACTTATGATAATGACGAAAATAGGAAGTTTTTTTTGATAGGTTGGGTACGCTTGGCGCGGGTCAGGGATAAGTGTGATGTGTTAGGGGAGACCTTTGACGTGCACTTAAATTTATCTGACCCATTATCATGACGATGGTGATGTGCCTGGGTCCGTCTGGCTTCAAGCGGAAACAGTGCGGGGAATAAAACTGGCCTTTTTCATTTGTTCTCTGCATTTCAAAAAGCATAGAAGGCAAAGAACAGGCCATATTCTTAGAAAAGCCAAGGCCAGTTTACACAGGTCGCGAAAACAAAGCTTGAATTCGGCCTAGAATCAAGCGACAGCTATATTAGTAAGGCTGCGGAACTGAAGCGCCAAAATGAAGTGTGCGGACAAACACAATAAAAGAAAAATAATTGGTTACAAATTTGTAGTTGATAACCGTTTCAAACACAATTTTATTTACCGGTCTAAAAAAAGATTCTTTAACAGTGTGCATTTGATTGGAAAGTACAGCGATTTTGTTACAAAATACTATGCATGTCCGCGTTCCCTCAAAGGCCAGCGGCTCTTATGCCCTACACATTGACTGTTCTGCAGCTTGCTTGCAGCTAGCTCCCGACTGCTCCCGACCTTGGCCGGCGTATCTGGTCATCTCGTGACTTCTTTGCGGGCGCTGTTCGCCTTTCATCAGCGTCGATCTCAAGTGCCATTTTTGTCCTCGTGCTACTTTCTCGCCGGCTACGTGTGCGCGCTTTTTTTTTTTGCCATTCCAGCCACACTTCTAGTGCAGTTTTCACGCCGCTGCCTTTAGAAAGACGATGTTGTTTGAGACAAACAGAAAAACTGGTGCTCGGTGGCGAAATGAGAACTGCTGTGCTAGCATCACATTGCAACGGTAGGGTGTTCCAGTGGTGGTATATTGTTTCCCCTGACTGCCTATACCAGCCATAAATGTCCACCCTCCATGAGTTGTAAAAGGAAGCCCTAACTTCATCGGGGAAATGCAGCTCAGTTTATAGCGCTCTTATGCCATTTATGCACAGCAGGCAACTATCTCGTTCTGTGCTCGTGGAAAGTATGAACTTGTCTCGTGGGTTAGTGCAGCAACTACTTCGCGTGCCACTATTCTGAGCCGTGTGTGCTATGGGTTTCAGCTAGTAATTTGACCTCGGTTAAAAACTTGCACTGTTGTCTCCTATTCTGTGAACTAAACTCAATTGGCGCTATTCCGTCACAAAACATTGCTTGCAAAATGGGGTGCTCAAGAACGGCTCTCAAACGAGGAGATATAACTGCCCCTGTGACTGTACCTCTCGGCCAAAAAGAAAAATCGTTGGGCCTGTTGGAAAGTTGGCACATTAAACTTCAACGCAATACACGAGGCAAAGAGGGAGGAAGAAGACACAGTGAGCGCAGACAACTAAAATGTCATTTGTGAGGCAAACAGCAACAACAATATTGTCGGTATTCTGCGCTCGTCGTATCTCCTTCTTTATTTTTGTCGCGTGTGTCGCGCTGAAATTCGAGAGGTTCGAGAATTTATTTCTCCCGCCAAAAATAATGTGACTATGATGCCACGTTGTTTATTTTCTAAAATAAGAAATCATTATTTAGTAATCCGCACACTTTGAAGGGGGCGCTGGCTTCGCACCATAAGCCGTCATGTTTTGAACGTATGTGCTTCTATGCAAGCAGCGCTACGCCGTATGTGGTTTAAAAAATAAGAAAAGAAATTCAATGCATGACCTATTTGGATTCACAATGAGTTTCTAAAAAGAATGATGAATGCTTATGACAGGCCAGTTGCGCCTGCTAATTTCATAATAGTACATCAGTATTCATACGCTGACGTCTGCTATTGATGACCTAAGCAGACTAGCAGCAAAGGTACACCATCACAAAAAATATGGTCGACACACTGTCGCTCTATGACGCATTTTTTCCGAAAGAAATGGACAGTCCCTGCCGAAAGTTAAGAGCCTAAAGGATTTTCTCCCGAAAGTTTTGTGAGGCTCGTGTAGCACCTGCGGAATTCTTAAGGTTCAAAACAGCGAAGGTGAATTTCTCTCCCCTTCAAGAGATTTCAAATGCTCGTGATGCATAAGGAACCACGCACTATGGCCCGACATGAAATCGCTTGGCCTCTAAACTTTTGACAAAGGCTGTACGTATCCTAGTCCGATGCGAAATTTTGAAACATGAAAACCGCCTGAACAGATGCTACGTTAGATACCCGCGGTAAATGAAAACTGTCAACATGAACAGCATGACTGACACAGGCGCACAATTAAAGACAGTCGCAGTGCGCACGACATATTCCGCACATCACACATCTGACGCCAGGCCAGTGATAATGTCTTAAGCGTGCCACATTGTTTTTCAACGCGGCGCCAACCTTTGAAAATGTATGCGTGTGGCAGTGTAACGTTGCCAACACATTGAGCACCAAGTTTCCTGCAAGCGTCACAGGAGCACGGTTTCTCCAATGATTCATTGCAGATTTGCAAAATGTATACGTTGAAGAAGAGGTTCAGATTAGTTGCAACAGTTTTCTTGTTTCCTTGCGGACTGTTTTGGACGGTACAGCTCAAGCCTTCTTTAGCGACTACGCTGGCATATACATATATTGCCGGCCACAACGGGGCAGAAAACGCTGAAGCATACGAATTAAGTACCGCGGTCACCTGTAGTTGAAATGCAGCGGCAGCCAAACTCCTTACGAATCCAGCCGTCTGGAGTGGAGGAAGGAGGCACTCAGAAAAACTTGAAAGCTTTTACTTGTTCAGCGGAAATCTGCCGAGCTAGGGCAAAAAAAAAAGGACGTGAGTGACTGTAACCAACTCTTCAAAAACGGGATCCTCGATATTTCTAGACATGATTGGTCCTCTTCAGATGCAACATGCATGGTCACCACCTGCCGTTTGTAAGTGCAACGATTCGTTGTGTTTGTCGGCAAAGTGGGGTATGCGCCTAACGGGCGCAGTGCTATCAGCACTCTATTGGTTGTTTCAGCTTTAGTTTGAAGAGGCCAGGAAAAAAAATGAAGGAAAGGCTGGCAGGGTGCATTGCATTACGTTAGCGAGGGTTTTGTTGAACTTTGGATTTTCGGACGGCATATCTATGTTTTTAATTCTTGCTGGTAAGTTTTTTGCACCCCTTGCACCGAGCTCGGATCTACACGAGCGACTAATGGCGAAAGAAATCTCTCATGCTCAATCGCACTTCCATCGCAAGCTAACGCTAACCTGGCTTTTGCTGCTGGATATGATATTTATTTGTAGGTAAATAACGGGAATAAATACGGACTCAACAGAAATTTTGCCTGAGACTCAAGGGGTTGTGGGGCTTTTGAATGGTGCTTTTGCACAGCCTATTAAGCCCATTAAAGTCATCCGTGCCGCTAGTAGATTTATGAAATTCAGCCAATACATTAAAGAAGCTGTGAGGCCAGAACACTTTGGAGCTTTTGCGCCTGAGCGAAAGGAACATACTTGGTTACGCAAGTTGCGCTAAAGGGAAAATGTTTATATAATTTTTTGAAACTCAAGAGGTTTTTAAACTTCAACAACAGATATTTTGTTCTTGCGGCGGCGGTTGAAACATTATAATCAGAGGTGTTTAGTGAGGGGCTACAGTATGACAGGCAATTGAAGGAATACCTTATATACATTTCTTCGGTATCTGTTGGTGACTACTCACTCAGAATATTGCTTTAGCTTTTACGCCAAAGGAAATCGCGAAGGAAGCGAAAAACAATAATAGGAAAAGCTCTTTTACCTAACGCCTTCGCTTTTCTATGACTCACTTGCAGGTGGTTATATCTGGAGGAAATTCAGCGACTTGCTACGATGGCGTAGGATGCTTTAACACGACCGATCATATGAGGCTGTACGTCGGCGGTCCACAGTCTCCGGAAAAAGTTGGAACCAAGTTTATTTTTTACTCAACAAACACCCCAGAAGGAGAGGAAGTGAGCGTTCACACTTGGGATTCAATTTATGCGAAGAAAGGATGGGACCTTCGAAAGCGACTAGTTGGCATAATACATGGATTTACTGAATCGGGTCGAAGAAAATGGGTGCTGCTAATGAAGGATGCCCTTCTCAAGGTAAGAATATTATTACCATTTCACGGCAAACATTTTGCAAGCTGTCAAAAAGGATAGGTCGGATGCATGCGGTACGGCTAATACTCAAATTTGCGGTCTATTGCCTATACAGGATGCTTCACATAAGACTCTATACAACTTTTATAAATAAGCTCTCTCAGAAGAGCGCTTTTTTCGGCATACCATTGTCAGCGGTGCAGTACATAAGAGTGCAGCAAAGGCGTGCTCACTAGACAGGCTCGTTAACTAACATTGAACAGTTAACTTTTTAACTATAACTGTTAGGCTCTTTAAATATTGGGAGGCGTGTAGCACACCGTAATTAACACCATATCAGTTTGCAGAATTTCCAAAACGCTGTTACCTTAGGCGCTGTGGCCGAACAAATTTCGACTATTTCGAGCAGTTACATATAAACACTGGAGAGGTTGCTTTGCCTGCAAGATTCTCGAAAGCGCAGGTATTTTGGCGCGATGTAGCGAAAATTTGTTGGAGCAACAAAGGTAACAAAGATTTAGAAATTCCGAAAATTGATACGGATAATACTTACAGCGGGATATACGTCTCTGCATAGTTAAGGAGTCTAACAGTAATAGTTAAAAAGTTAGCTCTTTAATATTAGTTGACCAGCCTGCCGGTCAGCATGGCTTTGCTGCATTCTGATGTGCTTCCCCACTGATAATTCTTTGCTGAGAAAGCGCTCTTATAGCTCAAAAAGCTTATTTTAAAAAATTGCGTCTTAGGTGAAACACCCATTATAGTCTACCGGCATGCATTCGGCTTCCAAGGAAATCCACGGCTTGTGCAGCGAATTTTCTTTATAAAACATATATGCAGTGCAGGCAACAGCGAAAAGCTGACTCTGGCTAGCAATGTTCCCTTGCTAGCTCGTTATTTTCAGAAAAGAAAATTGTGCCCACAGTCAATTGTAGACATGCTTCATGAGAACGCGAATCTTTAGTAATAGCTTCGCAGAACCCTCAAATTTCTGCAAAAAAGACGTTACCACAAAAATTTTAATGAAGTTGCTCATTCTCTCTCAGATCGACGCCAACGTAATCGTTGTTGACTGGAAGAAGGGCGCCGCGCAACCTCGCTACCTGACGGCGGCCAGAAATGCACCAATGCCTGGCGTTCTGCTCTCAATGCTGCTGCAAAAAATGATCCAGTCGTCAAAGCGCGCACTTGAGCGGCAGAAAGTTCACGTCGTGGGATTCAGCCTGGGCGCTCAAGTGGCTGGGTTTTGCGGCCGCCATTTTCTCCTATCCACCAAGACGAAGATTGGAAGAATCACAGGTGCCGCAGTCTTGCGCAGCTTCTTGAAATAGGCGGTGTATTCACGCGATGCAAGCGCGATGGGTGGAAGGAAGCGGCGTGTATTATGCAGGACGAATAAAGTTACGGCTGCTCTGGCTTTTCGCCCTATAACTAAGGCCACTAAACGTTATAAGTCGCTCTACACTGTCTCATAAGTTCATGCTACGTTGTAACCTTGATTTATGCCAAACGCAGTAACATCCTGCGCAAAGGTGCTGTGCAGCATATCATACAAAGCACAAGTCTATCACATCCAGTCTTCTCTTGGGACAAATGGATTTACAGTATTTTTCTTATCTTCTTAAAGAAAAAAAGTGTGCGTGGAAATAATGACAAAAAAGCAGGCGCTTGCATTCTACAGTGCAAACTGACTTGTGGGTGCTGGTTGTAAACATCAATTATATTCATTAGTTCCCGACTTCATCCCGGCTCAGATAGCCAACGGTATAACACTTCGACGGAGGCGAAACGCTTGAGGCACGTGTACTGCGCGATGTCAGTGCATGTCAGTGAACCCCTGGTGGTCAAAATTATTCAGAGACCTCCAATAAGCATCCCTCATAGTCTCAGTCGCTTTGGAACTTAAAGCCTTAAACAAAACCAAACCAACCTGTACATTTCACGTAACCCATTGGATTGCGATAAGATACAAAGTTTTTTGCAAACTCTGCATGCATGCAAATAGTTCTAGATCTCGAAAGCAGCAAATACAACCAAAAGCAATGCTGTTGACACTTGGAGATAGCTCTATTTAGCCATGTGTTCTTAGATGCTGTCACAGTTACTTAGAGAGCAGATTTTTCAATCTGAAAGGTTTGTCGATGTGGCGCGGACATACACAATCTCTTTCTTGATATTAAAGTGGGCTTTGTGTGTTTTAATTGATCTCTTTCATCTAATCGGCACCAAAAACTGGTTCTTTCCTTGACACCTGCCAAAGATGTTCCTAAGTCATATATTTTATAGGGACCTAGCGAGCACTCCCAATAACAGAACCTATAAATGAATGTTAAAGGATAAAAGAGATATGCTAGGCCATAAAAGAAGCGCTTCCTGAGAATAATCTATAGCACAAACACCCAACGAGACGAGGGCTGCCCTCCAGCTAAGCTTATTTTGTTTAATGATGGCGTGATGTGCCTTGATTAGGCCACAAATCAGAAATAAAATGGCAAGAAATCCAATATTGTGACACACAAAGCGTTTTGGTTTGTGACGCATGAGCGTGTAGGTTAATACGATGGCGTCGCCGTCATAGGATCTCTGTTCAGGCCCCCCGTTTGCGTGCCGAGTTATTAAGGTTACGTGTTCTACCTGAAGAGATGTGACGTAGGCTGATAGCAAATATTCTGTTTAGAGCCGTGCAGATATAATTTTCCTGATAAATAGGATGATTCAACCCGTCCACTAGTCTGTCCGGCGACTTTTTTTCCGCAGTCTGACTCGGAGATAGTTGGTTCGAATCTCGTTACTGGCAGTTTTTTCTAATCGGTATTTCACGTATGTGTATAAGTATTTGCGTCTAACCTATCTCTCTTTCCCTATGGCGTTTTTTTTTCCGCATACGGACAGTGTTTTCTAGTTAATGGCCCTTTCAAAAACGTAGGGTTCATGAAGTTGGGTCAAGAAAGCTGGCTATGTCCGTCTTGAACAAAAACTCTGTCTCGAATTTAAATCACACGAAAGCTGGGCAATATTTGCGATATTCTAAAAAAAACATGCAGGAGAAAATGCCAACATTAAATCTAATGCTGTTCATTCCTGCCGTCTTCTAAATTGTTATTTTACTGAATGGCATCAATTCCTTGTGTGAGAAAGACGGCGGAAGGTTTTGCTTGTATTTCAGGTCTCGATCCTGCAGGACCTCTTTTTGACAACAGCCAGGCTTGCCTGTCGAAGAATGATGCGGAATTCGTAGACGTAATTCACACCAACGCCGGGAAACTTCTCAGCTTCAGATATGGGCTGAACAAAGCTGCCGGGCATGCTGACTTCTGGCCAAACGGGGGATCTGACCAGCCTGGTTGCACTTCGGGTATGTGTACACGTCTCTGGAATTGTGTCATTTAAACCAGCTTAGCTGATAGGTTGCACCGGTTACGGTATAGCGTGGGAAGAGGCGACGGCCAAAAAGTACTGAGAAAACCTTGAGCGGCTGTGAAAGCGGCGCGATTTTCTTCTAAATATTAAAAAAAATGCAATGATACTATACTGTGCCTTGAAAAAACTGTTTTGAACACGCAGGTTACACAGGTGTTCTTATGGTCTTCTGCATAGCAACCTGCAATCCCAATGTTTTGCATAATAAGATTTTCCAGAGGTCAAAGATTAGCGTAAGACATATTAAGTGAAGTTAAACACAGTAAAAAATTGATGGCTTGTGGAAATATGGGGGAACAAAGCCTTTCGCCCCGCCCGCACTCCCACTCCGCGGATGCAGCGTTCCCGCTCGCTAACCGCGGATGGGGTTCGTGCTCGAGGGACAAAGGGAAGGGACGACACAGCGTGAACACTCATATGCTATTTATTACACTTGCATTTAATACACAGAGCGGGCCAGCTAGCTACAAAACATCAACGAGGCGTTCCTCGGAAGTAGAAGGCTACGTAAGAAGGACTTCCGACTTACCGGCTGGGGCGGGGGCGCGACTTCGGAGGTATCGGCGCGAACGTTTGTATGCGCCGATAATGGCGGCCGGGTTTTCCCGTGCGCGCCGCATTCTTGAGGCAAAGCCATTCCCTAGCATTTGCTGGGGAAGGCGGTCAGAGCGCGCGTTTGCTGCGCTCGCTTCGCTGCCTGGAACCAGAAGTCCAGCGGCAAGGCACAACGGATCCCCGTGCGCCTGCCGCGGAAGGTGACGAGAGCGTGCGGCTCCAACCGCTCACCACGCTGGCCGGATCCCGGAGGGCCACTCTCCGGTTCCGCAGAATTCCGCGTAACCTACGAGGTGGCGCTCCCGTCGCCGTTCCCTTTCCCCCATGAGGGAGACTTCCCTCCTCGCCCAGCCGGGGCTGTACGTCCCGACGGCCGACGATGAAGATGGGCCGCATCGAAACGGAGGGGGGAAACAGGTTCTCCACATCCCTCCCTCCTTAAATGTCGGCCTACGGTTGAACCCGTCCATGGATGCCATCGACGAAGGGGCCACGAGCGTTGCGATGATGACTGCAAGACAGCTCGTACAGGCGGGGTGCCGGGGTCATCCGATGAGCAGCAAGGTCACCAGGCACCCGTCCTTGTCCCGCGGCAGGCATCCAAAATTAGCGTGTCGGGAGCGTGTTGTTCGCGCCGACGCGCCTTTGTTGGAAGGTAGAGGGGCTGGCCCCCCCTCTCGTAGCCGCTCCAAACTGCTCGCCGGAGACTCTGCACCTCGATGACTCATGGCCGCAAGGCAGCAGGCAGAGACCCATACAATGGACAGCAGGCCGGGGCAGCTTCTCTTGGACTCTGCATATCGCTCCTAGGATCTCCAAAAGTTTGCATTAAAAACAATGGAGACCGCGTAAACTCACCATTTGGTAAAGTGCGGAGCAATGCAAGTGCCAAACAATCCTATCCGGCACCGCCCAAACGCTCGGTTCATTTGAACGTAGCTGGCTGTCTTCGGACGAAGCACATTCGCGGTTCGCTTTCCGGCATGGTGATGTTAAGCTCACTTGAGCTGCGTTAGCGTCTCTGGTTCCGCGAAATTATAAATTCGCTTCGCAGCCAAAAAAGTAAGTTCGTTCGAACAAAGTCAGCTTTCTGTAGTTGAGCGAGACCTCTCGGCTCTAGCGAGGTTAAATATACAACAAGCAAGCCCGTTTGCGCGTGCTTGTGCCACGGTACGACTGTGTCCTCCCAAAAGCGACAGGCAGCTCCCGAAGAGCCTTAGGCCTACTCGCTCTTACACTTCCGGGTGCCAACAAAGGGCCAAGGACAATAGCTAGAACACAACGCCACGAGGAGATACGTTTCTGCCAAGGTGACCCTAACGCGAACGGCGCCTACCGCTTCCCGCGGTGTCGCAGCGCCCCGGTGCTTTTCCTGTAATCACGACTGCAATCCAAAACAGCTGACTACGGCACCCGGCTCCCAGAGCCAAAGAGACAGAACAGAGAATATTTACAACTATGTACAAGAAAAAATCGGGCCACCCTCCAGGCTTCCGCATTCACTCGCTTCTGGCTTGCTGTTCTCCGTAGACGTCTCGGTCTCGCTCTCCATGAGCGGACCTCGTAGGTTCACCTTCCACAGGTGTACCGATGAAGTGCTCATCAAAAGCTTAGCATGCACGGCAATCCTCCCATGCTGCTATTACGCTCATCTCGCTGTCAAGAAAGCATCTTCGCCTTGCTAGCAACTCCGAGTTCGGTTCAGGCCTAACGCTGTTCCAAATCCGGGCGGGCATTCCACGAACCGAACTGACTGCCGTCCCTCGTCCCAGGAGCTTGCCACACGTTGGGACGCCATTGTGGAAATATGGGGGAACAAAGCCTTTCGCCCCGCCCGCACTCCCACTCCGCGGATGCAGCGTTCCCGCTCGCTAACCGCGGATGGGGTTCGTGCTCGAGGGACAAAGGGAAGGGACGACACAGCGTGAACACTCATATGCTATTTATTACACTTGCAATTAATACACAGAGCGGGCCAGCTAGCTACAAAACATCAACGAGGCGTTCCTCGGAAGTAGAAGGCTACGTAAGAAGGACTTCCGACTTACCGGCTGGGGCGGGGGCGCGACTTCGGAGGTATCGGCGCGAACGTTTGTATGCGCCGATAATGGCGGCCGGGTTTTCCCGTGCGCGCCGCATTCTTGAGGCAAAGCCATTCCCTAGCATTTGCTGGGGAAGGCGGTCAGAGCGCGCGTTTGCTGCGCTCGCTTCGCGGCCTGGAACCAGAAGTCCAGCGGCAAGGCACAACGGATCCCCGTGCGCCTGCCGCGGAAGGTGACGAGAGCGTGCGGCTCCAACCGCTCACCACGCTGGCCGGATCCCGGAGGGCCTCTCTCCGGTTCCGCAGAATTCCGCGTAACCTACGAGGTGGCGCTCCCGTCGCCGTTCCCTTTCCCCCATGAGGGAGACTTCCCTCCTCGCCCAGCCGGGGCTGTACGTCCCGACGGCCGACGATGAAGATGGGCCGCATCGAAACGGAGGGGGCAAACAGGTTCTCCACAGGCTATGTCGTTTTCTTTTAATAATTAATGGCTGCTTGTTTCCAAAAACGCTCCTCACTTCGCATATAGCACAGTGATAGTATTATCTTCATTTCTAATTGGGCTTCGAGCAACAGGGCCGTGCTCTTTCAGTGCGAATAGAACAATACGAATAGGGTCGCCTACATTTCGAATAGACTCAAAGCAAAATCGCAGCGCTCTGCAACAATCCTTATCTCACTACGACTTGGTTTTTTTAGGCGCAGAAGAAAATTGTCGGACTCTTTTTTACTTAATATCAAAGATAAACGATTAGAGTAGAGTTTGATGCCGGCAAACATTAATCTTTGTGCTGCCTGTAGGAAGTAGTCGGCACTAACTAAAGATTAGGTGGTTTATATGACAGGCTTCTAAAAATTTCCAACAGAAATTTTTTTCATAATTTGCAGCAGAGTTTACTGCAGTGACCAGTGCGCACTATTTCTGTAAAAAGCACGAGGACTGTTAGTTTGTTCAAAATAATCTTTTATAATTTGAGTAGCATTTTTTTGTGGCCGGAGACATTAACGTAGTCGGTAGTTTTTAAAAGTTATTCAAACCCACATCATTGTGAAGTAATCAAGCAAAGCTCAAGTTCTTGTTCAACCACTTCATTGTGAAGAAATTAAACAAACCTCATTTAATCCTTGTTCCACATTGTTTAAAAGAATATCTTACCGTCTCCTCGTTACCTTCAAGTGCTTATTACTAATTGTGAAGATTTTACAACAGTGCGAAAAAAGAAAAAGCATGCGGTTGCAACTAAAACAACGCATAATTTGCTCTCTTTTTTTTAGGTATTTTACGGCTCAAAACATGCAGTCACGACAAGGGTCCTGGCATGTTTACGGAGTCGTTAACAAACCATGGATGCAAGTTCAAATCATACCACTGCGCGGGTGGATGGGCGGAATACAAGACTGGATACTGCCAGAAAAAAGCGAGGCCTCAGGATATCGGCGAGATGGGTTATTACAGCCACGACCGGCAAGGAAGAGGAGACCAATATTTGATAACTTATGAAAAACCGCCGCAATGCATTCCACGGAATTCAGCTTAACTTTTGCACAAATTCTGCAGTAAATATTGCTTCCAGAATTTCAAAGCAACGCCGTACTTTAGCGTCCCACTGGTGAAAGCGTCTTGAATTGAACCGTTTATCCGTTTTTGTCAGATGCCAGCCACCCCTTATTCACAAGTGAGTGGCCTAAAATTGCTTTGGAATTTTTAAAAAAATGTGCCTACATATTCGCCTATTTGTTGCAGACATTTAGTTGGTCACAAACGCGACATAAATACAAATATTTATGTCACATGAGCAAAATGCCCGCGGAAAATGAGGCGCGTGTATCTCCCACTATCTGATAGGTATTGAAATGATTAGATTCCCTTTACGGGCCAAGCAAGCACCCGTGAGCTGCTAGGCACCCTGTAAGAGAAGGGTCTTGATAAACTTTGACCGTCTGGGTTGCCTTAGCGTGCAACACAATCTCGATACGCAGAGTCCCATCCGAAGGGTTGCCAGCAAGCCAGAGGTCAAACTCGTGACTCCCGGTTCGGCGCTCGAACGCCAGAGCCGTCGAGACACCGCGGCGAATCATTACTTTTTAGTACTTCAGGGAAAATAATCAAGTGTTTTTAATACCAGAATGAGCATTTTGCTTTTTCGTCATGCCGCGTTTTGATTTCAGCTGCTGGGATTGTGGCAATTTTCACGCATCAAATGTGTGGCCATTCATGTCCAAAAATATGAAAATAATTCTAAGGGGCTCTTACGCGCAGGTTAATTGAATTGAATTTAATTTTATTTCTGAACATCTATACAAAGCATGTTTGAAATAACATCTGGATCCCTAGCTAAAAGCTAGTTGGGATACATGCAAATCATATCTGGTGAAAGTAAGTGCAGGCATAAGAACAAACTATTTACATTACACATGATGAAAGCTCTTGCAATCAAATAGAAAGTTGAACCAACAAAGGTATAAAGTAAACAAATATGTATATACACGCAAATCGAAGTTTCTACACAATCCGGCATACAAAGAAAAACAAATTGCAGAGAAAGTACACTCTCGTCACTGATTTATAATATTTTTTAACATGACTGGAAAATTACTACTTTGCTTCATGTTATCTGTAAGGGCAATCCGCAGCTTTGTCCCCGCATGGGCTATGGTTCTTTCTCCGTAGATATATTTCGTCTTCTTCCGAAGACGAAATATGTTAATATAGAATACTCACCATGGTGACATCATTAACCAGTCTGTTGTTGGTGCGATAGTTTTCACTAATACATACACGTAATTTCTCTGCTTGGTTTTACTATGCACTTGTTATTCACACTCAGTGAAAAGCAAGGTCTCCCCTTGCAATATTTTCTCGAGATGATTAGAATCACCGGCTGGCGGAATTCTCTCTCAGAGTAATTTTCGTATTCCTTATGCGCCCAGAATTGGCCCGTGCATTTCACGTCAATAAACATACCTTTGTTATCTTACAGGGAACGATAGTCTGCGCACTTTTTTAACGTACAAGCAAAGTAACGCATGCTTTTTTGACAGCCCGGTTACTAAGTACTTTTGCAGAGGATGCCATTAAATCTACATTTTAAGTGCAAAGAATTAGGCGCTTCATTCGCGTAAAATGTTAACTGCTCTTAATAGCCATGTACACGTCACATGGGACAGCCAGCGATGACTTCGATGGTACACGTGACACCAGGCACTCTGAGAGGAGGGCACTGAAGATATTATCGCACGGGTAGTCGTTTTTGCCAGCGACATGGTGCGATTAAATCGTTGACCGCCACGGCGGTAGCTATTGGTTTGCTGAATGGCGCAACGCTAATAGAGAGTCACACACACTTTGCTTTCGCAGCTCACGTAGATGCCTTACCTTTGCCTGTGGCGTATTAGGCATGGCTTGGTATCAATGTTTCTGTCCAGGTTAGGTTCTATTATGCGTGCCCCACAAATTTGCTTGAAGGGATTTGGTACCATTTGTAAGTAGGAATCCTGCATTCAGTCTGCACTCTAGTGCTGCTGTTTTCTTTGCATACCTTGATCTGTGTGGAATTTTATTAGTGTTTCTAGAGCCGAGAGCATACCTTGAATGATCGTGCCACCTCGAGAGCGAGCGCCCTCTGGGATAAGGCTCTTTCAAAGCGAAAGCTTTACTGGTTTAGCGGCGCCGATTTCGCTGCAGTTTGACCTTGAACGTCCTTTATGCACCGCTGCCATAGCAACGCATCGCGTGACTTAGCCGCGCCGCGGAGCTGAGTCTTCGCCGTCGCTGCGCCGGGGCTCCACAGCCGAGGAGCGACTGCTTGCTGACCACGTGATCTAGCCCAGAAGACCCGGCTTGCACGTTGCATGTTGTTCCGCACACTGGACAGGCAGTGGCGCGCACAGCTTGCCATCCTGGCAGGTGCCAGTTAAATTAATGGTTTATCGCGAGAGGTTGGTCGCCCAATCAACGGTGCGGCTTATTGCTGCATTGCCGCGTCTCTGCCACAACGTTGTTAGCGCTAATGCATGCAGCCCACATCTCTCTCTCTCTCACTCCCGCCACCTACCTCAAATCACGACTGAGGCGTTCACTGACCCAGGAAGCGAGTTATGCGCCCTTCCTTTCCTCAAAATCATCGGAGTCTAGAGCGTTGTCAAGGATAACGCCAATAAACACAAAGGACGCCGGCAGCTTTCGCTTTGTATATCCTCGATTAGCTGAACTAATCCACATTAATTTTTTAGTCAAGCTGCAAAGCTTCCCAGTACTACCAAATGAGGGCGGCGATGGAGACTGGAGGAAGGATAAGGACAGCGCGTGTTGTCATTAGTCTTGGTGTCGTGCTCGGCACGGGGGCAATGGACAAAGAGCTGAAGGCATCAACGAGCGCGCAGCGATGACGTGTTTCTGCGCATCAAGGCCTCCGGGTTTAGATCAGAAGCGAAACTCAGAAATGCTGCTGGAAACAGCCACAACCACTTTCTTATTATTCTAAAGCATGTGCGTTGTTCGCAGAACAGATTAGCACATAACCTAGCGCCCTCCTTTCAACCACATTCACCTTCCATACCTCTGCATTTTTCGCCAATCACCCTGCTTCTCTGCTTGCTCGTAAGCGTCGGCGACTTGTGTTAATTCAGCGGGCTTCTGATGCACTCGAGCAAGCGGAGCATGCTGGATCGACCCTAGCTTATGATACTTACCCCGACTAAAACAAACGTTGGAAGACTCCTATGCTGCGCTTACGAGTTGACGCAATAGCGTACGCCGTTTGGTGTGTCATCTGACGCTGATGCGACTGTTTAGAATTTGTTTTGGCAAGGTTCTTCCATTGTGACGACGATATACACAGATAATTTGCGTCATCAAGCATTGGCTTTCCATTCTGATTGACATCTTTGAACGAATTTGTTATTCTTTTAAATTGCATAAATTAAACTATTGATCAATAACACACTCTGCATTTTCTTACTTATCATCATCAAGCATTGGCTTTCCATTCTGAGTTGTTTGACATCTTTAATGGCCCCTTTCAGATTTCTCATTTCTTTAATTAATTAATAAGGATGATATAATTAACCCGTCATCGCCTATCACACACCAATCAATCATCAGTCACTAGAACCAAAAATTACCATGATACGGATTTTTTTTACGCAGCCCCCAATTATTTTCGACACGTGGTGTCGACTATGACTACGCCGACGGCTTTTCGACGGCTGTATAAGCTACTACGTAAAAAAACTATGTCCACCGTTCTTTCGTAATTGCCAGCAAGCGTGTACGCTTGGCTTCTCTCTCTTTGTTACGACACAGACTGACAAAGCGCAACGGAACTAGGACGAGTAGAAGAAACACGAAACACAGGACAGGCGCTACTACCAACTTTTGTTGCGTCATAAAAAACCAGCACAATTTATACCATTCACATGGACCACGTGATACACTGTCAGCCAGTGGAAATTGCGAAGGAAAACGCCTCCCAACGCTGGCGATCATTACGTAGTGAAAAAGCACTCAAGACACGTGCAATCAGTAACACGCAAAGACACTACTAATCTAAAGATAACCGGATAACAGAAACATTATAGTTGCGCTTGTGCCTCTGATATACACATCGGTGGTGCCAGGAGCATTAACGAGTAGAAGAAGCGCGGCGAAGCAAATAACAAGGGAAAGGCGATGAAAGGGATGTGTACAATCAGCTGGAGTATGAATAAAAAGAATGACAACTTTCTATGCAAAAGGCAGCGTCAGCAAAAAAAAAGGTACAATAAAAAGTAACCGTCAGCAAAATGAAAGTTAAAGTAAAAGAAAGAGAAAAAGAGAAAAGATCCGCTTAAGGCCAACAGTCAACACGGCAAAAAACACTAAGATCAAAATATAAAAGCACAAACAAACAGGTAAGGTGCGAGGAAAAACCCTTTGTCAGGATGCCTAGATGTGGTTAACATGCAGGAACCGCGCCTGTGTTTCGTGTTTCTTCTACTCGTCCTAGTTCCGTTGCGCTTTGTCAGTCTGTGTCGTAGCAGTATGAACCAACCAGCCCACACCAAGGTCCTCTTAGAACATATCTCTTTTTGTGTTGGCGAGCATTCGGCAGCGTGCGCCTCTAATAAGTGCTCGGCAGTGCAAGAAAAACACTGTATACATTCTCTTTCTGCACAAGAGGCTCTGACGACATCGTCTATCTGATGTCTGAAGAGATAACGCATAAGTAAAGGATGCCACAGAAATGACGGAATAGTGAGGCCCCAGCAGCTGTGGCGGATTTAAGGACGCGTAACAAAAAACAGCGCAAACAATGGAATAAGTAAACGTTCCTTGTGGTGCTTCCCACATGGTTGCACACAATATGCATGGATGCAAAGCTTGTTATTTGCAACTTCTGCGCAGCGTCATCGGTGAAGCGCTGGGGGCGCTAGCGGCATGCGTCGCGGCGGAATAATGCATAGCTGTCACCAATGTCACGTGGTGTTCTTAACCTGGTGAAATGCATCTCGCAGCTTAGAACACTGCGACAAAAATTCAGCGCATTTTATTTGGCTAACGAAACGCTGCATGTGGCAATAAGAATTGAGTTAGAACAGCATTCTTGTAGCTGGGCGCCGCCAGGTAATAGTATTGGCATTACTTTCGTAACACTGAAAATATTGGCAGAGCAGTAGAAAAATGTTGCACTTCATTTGTAGACAGGAGTAGTCGTGAGGAATAAATGCACTGCTCTAAATGTGTACCTCGTTCCGAAATGGCTCACAGTGCATGGTTGACTCCTAACAAAAAAGAGTAAAATCTTTTATGAAAGGGCGTTCGCTACAGGGTGTTATAAAAGAGAGTCCGCTAGAGGACAGCCTACTGCCTTCCTACTCTTACATAGGTGTATTCTTGTTTAAGGAATACCCACACATGGCTTTTGCCCAAATCAAACCAGCTGCTACTTGCCCTGCCTAATTGCCTACTTTTCTTCTGCTCTAGCGGTTTCGGGAGCCAGGCCCATCAGCCACTTTGTCAGTTGAAGAGTTCTCCAGCTTTCCGTCGCCACTTTTCGTCCTTTCAAGCAGCCGCGTTATGTCACTCCCCTTTTTCGTGCTGGTCAGAGCGCCTGTAGTCCGTCGCTGCTTTAGCTGTTTGACAGACCGCAGCGCTCACCCACTTTTCATCGGTCTTAGCGACGCGTTCTGCCATTTTAGTTGCCTTCTCACCATGGTGTACGGATATGTAAAGCTGCCGTTGGCGGCAATATCATAAATATAGAGACTGTTTATAGACCTTTACAGACTATATTGCCTTCCAATAGAAGTTTCATTTTCTCTGTTCATAGTCTATACATAGTCTATAGAAAAAGTGTACTAAAGAGAGTACGGTCTTAATTCTATATATTGTCTACAGATTGTCTGTAAGAATTGCATTGCCTACAGTCTAGTCTGTAGGATTTGTTCATAGAAAGTCAATAGACATTATTGGCAAAAGTCTCTGACTACAGGCTGCCAAAGAAATTCTTGTAAGAGCACAGGCAAGCCTTCCTATCTCTGGGCTTATCCTGCTCACTGAATAACGGCAACAGTGCTGCCGCCGAACAGTTGGAAGCGCGAATCTAACGCGCCGCCAAAGTTCACGAAGACGACCAGTTTGGAGCCATTGTCGTATTTCCTTATTTTCATATTCTTTATTGGTACGCAGTATGTGTACAATATCTCCATACCCATACCTTTCTCACTATCACTCTCCCCTTTCTTTTCCTCTCCCTGTCCTTTTATTCCCGCTAGTCGCAGCTCGGGCGCTTCAGGCTCCGATGGCTGATGCCGCGGCTAGCAACATCATTTTCTTTCATTGTTATTAATAAATAGCCACTGACAACAACAACATTATCACGTGAGACTACCAATTAGAAGACGCAGCAGGAGCTGGAAAGAAGAGGCAGTTACTCTGCTGAGGCCGAGGCAGTTACTGCGCCTTTCCTTCCCTAAATACGAATTATGTATGGGTGGTAGTGGTTACAACTTTATTGCCACAAAATGGAAGGAATTAGTTGGGACTGGGGCGAGTTCACGGTGGCCTCCAGTCGGGGGTGACCACTTGAGCTCGCATGATGAGGACCAGCTGTGTTGTTTTTCTTGAACTGGCCAAGAGCTTGTCCCACTCCTCCGCCGAGGGAGCTGGCAAGAGTGTCGTCGCAGGGTGTTTGCTAGAGCATTCCCATAATATACGGTCGTGGGTGGCTTGCGTCCCATCACCGCAGTGCGGGCATGCAGGGTCATATTCACCGTTTGTGATTAAACATAATCGGTAGCGGCTAAGAATTGCCTTTGACTGTAGGCGTCTGAGTGTCGTGGCTTGCGCCCTGCCCAGGTCGACGGGAGGGGCGGGATGCGAGCATCTTAGCTCACAATAGAAGTTTGTAATCTCCGCGTACGAGCGAGCTGCCTCGGCGGGGGCTTCCGTTGCCGAGAGGTCTCCCGTTCCCCGGTTTGTTAAACCTCGAGCTAGACGGTCGACCTCCTCCTTTCCGGAGTTACCCGCGTGAGCGGGAACACATACGAGACTGATGTTGCGATCGAGAGTTCGGTTGCGCAGAATTCGCATTGCGAGCGCGCTTACCGAGTTTTGGGGAAATTTTGAATGGCGCTCTCTTTTACCCCACGCGGCGGCTCAGTGGTTAGGGCGCTCGGCTACTGATCCGGAGTTCCCGCGTTCGAACCCGGCCACGGCGGCTGCGTTTTTATGGAGGAAAAACGCTAAGGCACCCCTGTGCTGTGCGATGTCAGTGCACGTTAAAGATCCCCGGGTGGTCGAAATTATCCTGGAGCCCTCCGCTGCGGCACCTCTTCCTTCCTTCCTTCTTTCATTTCCTCCTTTATCCCTTCTCTTACGACGCGGTTCAGGTGTCCAACGATATATGAGACAGATACTGCGCCATTCCATTTCCCCAAAAGCCCATTATTATTATTATTATTATTAATATTATTATTATTATTATTATTATTATTATTATTATTATTATTATTATTATTATTATTATTATTATTATTATTATTATTATTATTATTATTATTATTATTATTATTATTATTATTATTATTATTATTATTATTATTATTATTATTATTATTATTATTAAGGAAAATAGCGCAGTATGTCTCCCATATCGGCGGACACCTGAACCGCGCGTTAAGGGAAGGAATAAAGGTGGGACTGAGAGGAGAAATGAAGATGGAGGTGCCGTACTGGAGGGCTCCGGAGTAATTTCAACCACCTGGATATCTTTAACGTACATTGACATCGCACTGTCCACGGGCGGCTTTGCATTTCGCCTCCATGGATACGCGGCCGCCGCGGTCGGGTTCGAATGCGGATACTCCGGATCAGTAGCCAAGCGTCCTAACCACTGAGCCACCGCTGTGGGTCAAGAGCGAACCCCATGTATTTTTTTAACATGATCAATGACCAGTGAACTTATGACATAGAAAGATAGTTGAAAAGAGTTGCAATGAAGCTCAGAAAGGAGAAAGTACTTGGCATCACGGTCCAATCACCTAACTAGGCACGTAGCCAGGATTTATTTTCGAGGGGGAGGGGGGGGGGCAGCGAAACCCCCCAATTTTTTTTTCAATACTCAGGGTGAGGAGGACTTTTACTATGCAAGAGTGAATCAAATAAAGTTTGTCTGGTGGGCATGTGAGCTGTGCCACTCGCTCAAATGGTTCATAGTCACGGAGTTCTTTATCGGCAACGACACAAAAGGTAGCCACGCGGTCAACACCACGGCCTACTCTGCAAGTACAAGCCGGTACTCGTACCCTCTCTCCGAGCCCGGGGACGCCGGCCAAGGTGCACATGTGGGCTCTGGACGCGGACAGTGTCAGGCAAGGGCGAGGGGAGAAATAGCTTTGGCGTGTGAGTGAGTGTGTGAAAAGGACAGTGGACAGAGTGGCCAGTGCGCCACGAAAAATCGTCGGAAGACGCGTGTAATCTTGTCTGTCGAATATAGCCCCTGCTTTTGTTATCGTCCCTCAGTTATGCCAAAGTGTGATTTATCCGCTGTTATTAAAACCCAAAAGTTTGAAGTGAGTTAATTTAGTATTCACATTAACATTGTTGTTTTCTGAAAGCTAGCGGCCCGATTAGTGATCGCTTCCAAAGCCTTGGCGAACATCTGCGAATAGCTGCAAATTGTGGAGATTGATGTGGCGGTTGTTTTAAAATCTGTGCGAGTATAGCTGGGACCTGAAAAAAATCAGAGACGGTTTGACTTCGTAAAAAACGCGGGATTTTGCGAACGGTTTGAAATCTTGAGTGCGCATCCAACCACATTTAACGGCTTTCCGGCCTCAGTTTGGGGGTTGGCCGCCGAAATTTCAATTTTGTCTCATCCTATGGCCCACCCGGCCATGTCGCCAACCATGTGCCAACTGCCAGTGTGCGGAGGACTGTGTTCCATGCTGTCCTAGTTGGCAGGAGCGACAGATATAAAGCCGTGCTTGATAACCAAGCCGCATGGACGTTCCTGCAAGGCCTAACAGAGTAGCGCCTCTGACTCGGGTCCCGAATAGCCACCTCCGGCGAATTCCTGTCAGGAGGCTTCAGATACTGTTCTGCCAAATCCGGTTCCCGGTGAGTTCGGCTCCCATTTCAAAGTTGGTAGCCGGAGTTTGCAGCTTCTACCACTCGGTGGTGCTGGCACCGGAAAATTTTATATACGTGGTTAGACCTACTGACGGTGTTCTTTCGCACCTAAATTTCGGGGACTTGCCGGCATCTAGCTATAGTCCAAAAAAAGATTTTATTCTAGGCTTGTGACAGAAAGGCCTTTACACATCTCGTAAGATTTTACTGGTAAAATTGTTTTTCGTGATGTTCCTGAATAGTTTAGTTCTATTTCCATGTGATGTATAATATACTCTTGCATTACATATGTATAATGACCATGCAAAATTCATCACTGTGCACACGTGCTTGTTCTGCTACAAGAAGGAACCTGGCAGGAGCAAAAGACGTAGAAGAAGAACAAGAAAAGAAGCACTGAGGTCACGCTCAAGGCCGCGTAAGCTCCCGCTTTAGGAAGTCTCGTTTCTGTTACCGCGGCACCGTGGACTCTTACACTGTGTTAGGGCTAGACGCATCCACCGTGCTTAACCTTTTCCACGCCTCCACGGAGCTCTCAAGAGGGCCTATTCACCTGACGGAAAGCCGAGGCCGCCGCTGGAGCAGTGCATCATATTTCTGCAGTCGACTCCCTGGCCAGCACCTCGCCACAACAGCCTTGATCTCCCAGACGCTTCCATGCACACCTGGCAACTACCATTCTGTAAGACACGAGATGCTTACGAAGAACTTGCTGGTAGACTGGTGCTATTGAGATCGACCGCTCACGGGAACAAACAAGCGTTTCAGTAGCGTCGAAAAGCGCCAATTATCTGACTGATGGGAAGACCAGCGGCCGACGGCACTGCGATGGATGCGGGAGGTTCACAATTTCCGAGAAAGGCGACACTGAAGCTGGAAGAAATCCAATCGGTTCTAACTCTGCAAGAACTTCAGATAAATGAAACGGACTCGCAGCGAGGGGACAAAAGAGAGAGGCGGAGACATGCTTCAGCGAAGGAAGAAGGCTGCCATGAAGAGGCCGACCTCACTTCTCGTAAAGCTGAAGAAATGCAAGATGGCGCAGAAGAGAGGAAGCATCCGAAGAGACCGCCGAGGGGAGACAAAGGATCATCGACTGCGGATACGATTGTGGTCCGTGTTGAGACCAAGAAGATAACCGAGGAGAACACTGCCACTGATTCCAAATGCAATCTCTTTCCGGTTCCTAAAAGGAAGCCGTGGTCATGAAACGAGAGGGCCAAGAATGGGATCTGGACCAAGTCATCCCCTTGGAGTGACCGGAAGAAGTAAAAGAATTATGGACAGCTGGGCGACCAGGGACCCTGAAAGCCCTTCTGGGATTAGGAATTAAACATACATCTTCGTATGTTACAGAGTTATGTGTAGTGATGCAACTATTTTGTGCTTTAATAGCATATGTGACAGGTTGCATGTCCGAATGCCTTGTTGACAGATGTCTTTTTCTTGGCCTCGTGTTTATCAGCGTTTATCAACCATGCTTATGTATGGGAATATTTGTCAGATAAACACACATTGAAAAGACATCTCGCGAAACTATGATGAATGTTTTGTTACGCTGCAGAATGCGTGTGCTGTTCGGTGTGCTTACATATAAAAAAGCACTAGTTTCCTTTACAATTCATGAAATGCGAAGTCAACGCAATGGACGTTATTGTCTACGTTCCTTCCAGTGATCGTGTCCATATATCGGACCGAATTTTCATCATCGTTAGAGCATAATCGAAAAGCGGACGAAGTCAAAACTCTGTGATCATCGATTTCAGTAACCAAGTTTTCAAAAAGTTGTTCATATTAATGTCACCGGCGATGACAAGGGGGAATTTTTCGAACATTTACAAATCTGATACCAAAGGAGGGAGGAGAAACTATCGATTTAACCACCGTCCTGTTGCTGCTTTGAGAGAGAGAGGGTTTATTGACGTGAATTCCCATGCTTGTGTAGGCCCGGCTTCACCACTAATAATTTCTCAAGTATGTCAACTCCAGCTGCTCTAACTGTGAGTTTTAGTTTAATAATTTCGCTGCATTGGTGCCGTTTTATTTATTGTTATCATGGCACAGTGGACGGTATTCTGTGCGCCCAGCTCGCGCGAACATCTATAGCGGCTGCAAGCAAACACAATCATCCACATAAAAATTGATAAAATCCTAACAAGTAAATAAAAAATAAAAATATAAAAACAATTAATACGAATTATTTAAATTCAAAAGGATTCAAAAAATGAAAAATAGAGAGCGCGGTATAGGGTGGGCGAAACTAGCAAAAGACGGTGTTGTGATCGGAGGCCCCGACAGCGGGAACAGACGAACCCGGCAGGCGCCATCGAACTATGTTTGACCAAAGGTGCTGTCGTCCTGAGAAGAGGATTAGGAACGGCTCCTGGCGACGGTGGGCTGTGATGAAAGGCCTCTCATCCCTTCGTCCGGAGTATGGAATGCGGCATTTCTCCTGAACTGCGCCCTCGCGTGGACCGGCAGAAAGACCCGAACAAAGGCGCCGGACCCGCCTCGCTCGCTTGCAACTGCGCGGCCAGACAAAGCGGGGGCGGACACGGCTGATTCATCTTACCCTCTGGAATTCACGGGGCCGTCAGGACGCATCTTTCCCACGGAGGGGATCACCGCCTGCAAAGCCAACGACCTTATGCACCTGGTCAACCCGTCGGAAATAGCATTCCAGGACCTCAAGGCGCCAGGATTCCTTATCGCCTGTGCACGTGTTTGTGAGGGCGAAGCGGTCACGGGGTTAGGGCGGAGACTATGAAGAGTGTGTCTGCCCATTGGACGCTTGATCAGCCACCGGTTTCCCTAGCTAGGTGCCTAGGGAATATCCACTGTATTTAAGCCTCAATTTGGCTGGTTTCACAGCACTTCATCTCTGACTTTTGGTCTCCCTGCTTCTGTTGTAAATATGTAATTAAACCTTCAAGTTTACCAACCCTCCTGAAGGCTTCCCTCCGTCGTCTGCAGAGTTCATCGTCATGCGGTGAAGACCTCGGTCCCGATACCCAAGTATATCAACTGGTTGGCAGCGGTGGGATGGTCTGCGCCTGGTCCTGACTCTGGTATGGTAAGTGCGCGGTCTTTCTCTTGGAGCATTGCCAGGTTTTACAACTTTGGAAATTTGTTAGCCTAGGTAATCGAAGGTTGGTATAAGAGGCAGCCGGGGCTCCTCTGACCACGTGAGTAGAGGCTTGCCGTTGCTTAAATAGTCATGGACTGGAAGAAGCTGCGTAAACCAGACCTAGTTCTCGTATGCGGGGAATTGGGCATTGATTGTGGGTCGATCCGTAGAAAACCTGAATTGATTAGGGCAATTGAGGATTTCGGTGTGGACGAGGAGGAGATAGTAGAATGTTGGGAGCTAATTAAGGAGGAGTTGGAGAAGGAAACTGAACAAAAGAAGCGAGAGGATGAAGAAAAAAGGAAGCGCGAAGAGCACGAAAGAAAGCGCGAAGAGCAGGAAAGGGAGCACGAAAGGAAGCGCGAAGAGCAGGAAAGGGAGCACGAAAGGAAGCTCGAAGAGCGCGAGAGGAAGCGCGAAGAGCATGAAAGAGAGATCGAGAAAAAACGGCTCGATCTACAGATAGCTCAGGCTGCACAGGCAGAACGCACTAGGCTACAGGTACCGAACACAGTGGCAAGACAGGCAGAGATAGAGAAGCAATGCGAACGAGAACTGGAAGAGCTCAGGCGTAAAGTTAAATTGCTCAGATGGCAAAGAGCGAGAGCGCGTCTGAGAATTTTTAGACGAGGAGAAATTAACAAAATTTTCTCGTAAATTTTGAAAACATTTGCGCAGATGAGCAGGTAGACCAGGGCGACTGGCCACGGATGTTGACGGCCATCCTTCCTTGTGATGTCGGCGCCGTATTAGCGCGGCTGTCCGACGAGGATGCCGACAACTACGAAATGGCAAAAAGAGCCCTCTTCCACTTTTTCGGCATACGTACAGAGGCGCACTCTAAAGATCGTAGTGATGGCAGCGGGCCGCGCTCCCATCAGGGTGTCAGCGACCAGCCCACGAACCCCGCTTGGTCAACTAGGCACACAATTGTTGCTCGGAAGAGCAGAGAAAGGGCCGGTTATAGCCCTGATACAGATGCCGCTATGGCAAATGAAGCGCAGATTCCGCGCCAGAAAGACTGCGGCGAACTTGTATGTCACCGCACGGAAAGAGAGCTTTCCGTCGAAGAGCGTAACGCAGAGTCACTTGACAGCAGCGTTGAAGCGCCCAGACAGAGCGCAGCGTTAGTTGAAAAGTGCGATGTCACTGTAACCCGGATTGGCAATGACGCTGCTCCGATATCCAGAATTATGGACAGCGAAGTGTTACGCTCTGCGGAGATGCAAATGCGGGCAGACTGTTTTGAGTTGCCGACGGGTAGTGGCCCACGGATAGCGCCCGCTGACAGTTCGATTGTAAGCGCAGAATGCGGCTCAGCGCTGCATCGAAACAAAGAGAAGCTCAGTGATGAGGAAATCACAGCGGCTAGTGACCGGCCGCAAGAAAATGAGCTATCTTGTTTAGAAGAAAGAGCAGCGACCGGCTCGTCAGGGAAACCGTCCCCTGGTACTGAGAGCAAAGCGCGAGTGGCTTCGCTGCGCGAGAAAAACAGAGAACGCGACAAGCATTTGCCAAATGCTACGTCGGCTGCTGGTGTTGAGGCGAAGGCCGGCAGCTTAACAACACGCGACGACACCGCGAGAACTGATGGCAGAAAGCGAAAAACAACAATGGTAGTTTCACGAAGCCGGCTGCAGGCAAATAAAGATGTGCGGGTCAAAAGCACCGGAAGTGTGGAAACTAATCAGCAGTGTAACGGCCCGACATCTTCGCCGCGGCACAGGAAATCAGAAAGGCGTCGCGTGCAATACCAACCAACTAAGCGTGCAGGACGAAAGCCACCTGTTCCATTGTGGGACCACGACAGGAATTGTCGCGAGACAGATTACGCGTGCGGCGTGCTGCGCAGAAGGGCGCGCAGCTGCCACACAAAAGGGCGCCACAGAACGCGCGGGTGTCGGAGGAGGACACAACATGCAAGAAAGAGAGAGAGGTGGAAGCGGCCCTGTCCAACACCCTTGCACTGTAAAGTTCCCAGGAGCCACCCCAGATTTCGACGCATGTCCTTGCGAAAAAAGGAAAAACAAAAAGAGGAACTAGTTTTGGTTCAGCACACTTCCGGGCGTGAGCTGTTGCGAGGGTTAAGTCATCCAAAATTTGCAGCTATATTTCTCCGTATTAAAGACCTGGCAATGTTCTGAGGCTGGCCGCGTACTGCCTAGCCGGAGGTAGGGGCTGAGCTCAGATCGGATCGCTAATGCTCCGTTGAGGACCCTTGCCAGCTGTGCAGGTCAAGTGGACTGACTACTACGAGGCCGACTGGGACTCTGACGCCCATTCGTGGTGCACCGACCAGCTGTAACCACTTCGTGGCGTATTATTGGCGGCGGACGGATTGTTGTGATCGGAGGCCCCGACAGCCGGAACAGACGAGCCCGGCAGGCGCCATCGAACTATGTTTGACCAAAGGTGCTGTCGTCCTGAGAAGAGGATTAGGAACGGCTCCTGGTGACGGTGAGCTATGACGAAAGGCCTCTCATCCCTTCGTCCGGAGTATGGAATGCGGCATTTCTCCCGAACTGCGCCCTCACGTGGACCGGCAGAAAGACCCGAGCAAAGGCGCCGGACCCGCCTCGCTCGCTTGCACATGCGCGGCCAGACAAAGCGGGGGCGGACACGGCTGATTCATCTCACCCTCTGGAATTCACGGGGCCATCAGGACGCATCTTTCCCAAGGAGGGGATCACCGCCTGCAAAGCCAACGACCTTATGCACCTGGTCAACCCGTCGGAAACAGCATTCTAGGACCTCAAGGCGCCAGGATTCCTTATCGCCTGTGCACGTGTTTGTGAGGGCGAAGCGGTCACGGGGTTAGGGCGGAGACTATGAAGAGTGTGTCTGCCCATTGGACGCTTGATCAGCCACCGGTTTCCCTAGCTAGGTGCCTAGGGAATATCCACCGTATTTAAGCCGCAATTTGGCTGGTTTCACAGCACTTCATCTCTGACTTTTGGTCTCCCTGCTTCTGTTGTAAATATGTAATTAAACCTTCAAGTTTACCAACCCTCCTGAAGGCTTCCCTCCGTCGTCTGCAGAGTTCATCGTCATGCGGTGAAGACCTCGGTCCCGATACCCTAGCATATCAACGGTTAATTGGACAGAGGGATTTGAACTGCAGTGGGCGTAGTCAGGCTGATGATGATGATGATGTTGAATCACCAGTGATCTTCGGACAAAGATAGTCAAAAAGTGCTGTAACAAATCACAGACAGGGAAAAGCACTTGACATTGTGGTCCAATCTCCCTGCCATACCCCAAAAAAGATGTTTTTAAGATTGCGACACAAAGCCTTTTGATCACTACGTCATATTTCACTGCTAAACTTGTTTTCTGTGATGTTCCTGTACATTGAGCCCTATGACAACGTGATGTATAATATTACATACATGCGCAATTACCATGTAAGATTGATAATTGGGCGCACGTGCTTGTTATGTAACTAGAAGAAGACCAGCAGGAAGAAAAGAACCTTGGTCAATTCCCTTGTGTGGGTATGTGCCATGCTTACTAAGGAGAAGAAGTAAAGAAGCGCAGAGGTCAGGAAAATGGGCCCATAAGCTCCCACTTTAAGAAGCCTCGCTTTTGCTACCGCCGTACCGTGGACTCTCAACCGTGTTATGAGTAGACGCCTCCACCGTACCGGCCCTTTTCGACACCTACACGGAGCTTTCAAGAGGGTCTACTCATCTAATCGAAAGCCGAAGCCGCCGTTGGAGCAATGCATCATAGTTCTGCAGTCGACTCCCTGACCAGCTCTTCACCATAAGTGCCTTGATTTCCCAGACGCTTCTACGCGCACCCGGTAACTGCTATTCTGTAGGTCACGAGACGCTCAAGAAGAACTTGCTGGTAGGCTGGTGCTGTTGAAATCGACCACTCACGGGAACAAGCTAGTTGGTCAGTAGCGTCGGAAAGCGCTACTTATATTACTGATGGGAAGACCAGAGGCCGACGGCTCTACGATGGATGCGGGAAGTCCGCAATTCCCGAGAAAGGCGGCATTGAAGCTGGAAGAAATCCACATGGTTAGAACTCTGCAAGAGCTTCAGATAAGTGAAACGGACTCCCAGCGAGGAGGCAAAGGAAAGAGGCGGAGACATGCTTCAGGGACTGAAGAAAGCTGCCCTGAGGAGGCGGTCAATTCGCGTAGAGCTGATGAAGAGTCAACAAAAGATGGCACAGAATCGAGGAAACGTCCGAAGAGGCCGCCGAGGGGAGTCAAGAGATCGTCGTACGTTAATACGATTGCGGTCAGCTTCGAGGCCAGGAAGCTCAGCCACGAGAACACTGTCCCTGATGCCAAGGCATATCCCTTTCCCGCCCATAAAAGGGAGCCGTAGTAATGGAGCCCGAGGGCCAGGAATGTGCTCTGGACCCAGCCATCTACATGGAGCGACCGAAAGAAGTGAAAGGAAAGAGGACAGCTGGAGAACCAGCGACCCTGAAAGCCCTTATGTCGTTAGGAACTTCGGAGGATGTCAGAGACATAGTTTTGTGATGAAGTTCTTTTGAGATGTAATCACATTAGTGACCAGGTTGCACGTCCGAATGTCTTGTTGGAAATGTCCTGGTCTTTTGCACCCTGTTCGTCAGTATGATCTGTGCGTGTGTTGGCGTATTTGTGTGCCAGATAAGTACACTAAGATGAATGTTTTGTTACTTTGTAGATTGCGTCTGCTATTCGGAATGCTTACGTATCAAAAAAAGTGCTGCACTCCCTGGTGGTCGATGAAATGCGAAGTCAACGCAGTGCACATCATCATGTCTGTTGCTGCCAATGATGGTGTCCATACTGCGGGCCTAGTTTTCTACAACTAAAGAGCATAGTCGCAGTGCAGACGTAGTCAAAACTCTGTGGCCATCAACGTCATGAACCAAGTGTCCAAAAATGTGTTACCATTAAGGTCACCGGTGAAGACGATCCGAAATTTTCCGTACTGTTAAGAATGCGACGTCAACTCCAGTCGTTTAACACCGCGCCTTATTTTATTTTTTTCGCCGCGGTTGTGCGAAGTTTTTTTAATGTTATCACGGCACGGCAGGGTTTGTAAGGGGCTAGCCCTTGAGGCCAGTGCCCACTCTCTCCTGTAAATAGCCTTGAAGCGCACTGTACCTTGAATAAATTATTTTCACCACCACCGCACCGCGTTGCCAAGCTCGCGGGCAACATGTATGGAGGCTGCGAGCAACCAGCATCCTGCATGAAAAAGTAATAAAATTCAAACAAGTATATGATTAAAAAAGAAGACAGAAACAAAAACGGAAAAATTAAAAGAATGAAACTTAACGATAAAATAATAAAAATTAAATGAGTCAAAAATAAAAATGCAGCGCGAAAGAACGGAAAAGGAAGGCTTTCGCATTTATTATCATAAGCGCCGTATTTAGCGCAATGCTCATTTTTTTACGATGGCCAATCGCCAGTGAACTTCCGACAAAGAAGGATAGGTGAAAACAGTTGCAACGAAGCTCAGACAGGGGAAGTACTTGGCATCGTGAAACAGTCACCTTAATTAGTCCAAAACAGTTTTTCTATTTAGGCTTGTGCCAGAAAGGATTTTAAACACCGCGTAAGAATTCGCTGCTTAAATTGCTTTTTGTGACGTTCCTGCAGTGTAGCGTTTAGCCCTATTAAAACGTGATGTACATTATACTCTTATATTACATGTGTGCAATGACCATGCGAAAAATCACGACTGTGCGGTGCCGCACGACGAACTGTTTATTGCGGTGAGGGAGTGCATTGAAGAGGAGGGACCGGTGTCCTTTCAGAATTCTTATGGTGTCAGCATTGATTCTTTTTTGGAACTCCTGTCTATGTACCTAAATTCCACGATTGTTAACCATAGACAGCATTTCTACATTCAGAAACGTGGAATTTGTATTGGGTCAAGTGTCGCCCCTGTGCTTTGCGAAATTTTTCTGGCTAAGTTTGGACGATTGCTTCAGTCTCAGTTGAGTGACGAGCACATTGTGCGTATTTTTAGATATGTCAATGATTTTCTTGTTGTCCTCAAACTTTCTCCTAGAGATGGCTTGGTTTTAGTAGCAGACTCCATCCTAACTCGTTTCAAAGGAATCATGACTTCATTGAACTTTTCCATTGAACTACCGGCTCATGATTCCATTCAGTTTTTAGATATTCACCTGTATTTTAATACTGGTGGACAAATTTGCTGGGCTTAAGAACCTCGATCCAAAAAAGCGCTTCTGCCTTACGACTCTTCCCATTCAAAGCTCATAAAGCGAGGCATAGCAGCTACATGTTTTAGGTCAGCACTTCTAAAGTCATGCCCTCACAGAGTGGGAAGAAGTTTTGACATTCAGGTCGAGAGACTTAAGGAAGCAGGCTTCCCTGCTGATGATCTTGTGGCAGTTGCAGATGCTCTCAGAAAGAAACTGCTAAAAGAAAAACAAGAGCTCCTCTTACGTCATATCACACCAGGTGACCAAAAGAATAGGAAGTTTTGAAGTTATGCCATATGTACACAGGCTCTCCCACAACTTGAAGAGAGTGGCAGCGAAATTTGGGGTTGACGTCGTGTTTTCTACGCCCCTCAAGCTGGCAATGCTATGTGCTTTAGCAGATCGAGAGAGGGAAAGAGAACCAGATTGTGGCACAAAACAGAGAAAACCGTACGCCTCATGCGCAACAGATATTGTTTATCAGTTCCCTCTCGGATGTGGGTCTGTGTACGTTGGGCAGACGGGCAGGTGTCTAAATATGAGGCTGGGTGAACATGCCTCTTTACTTCGCCAACAAACTGGAGAACGTGTACGAGTGCATTGCAAGAAGTGCAATGGTTGTTTTCCCCTGCTTAATAGTACTAAGTTTGTAGGGCGTGGTAAAACCCAATTGGCTAGGGAAATCTTGGAAGCCCAGGAAATTTCGAAATGTAGTGAAGGCACGTGCATTAGTACCCCATCTGTGTATCTGATGGAGAAGGATTTGAAGTTTTTAAAACGCACTTGAGTTTTCTTAGCACCTTTTATTATCTATCGCTCTTTCTCTTCTCTCCTTGTTTATCTTTTTCCACACGTTTTAAGATTATCAGTTTGTTTTTACCTTGTTTTATGTTATGCGAATGCGTGTTGTTGCTCTGCGATGGGGTGTGGTTTACTGTCGCATTTCATTCCAGTTGTAAGTGTAGCAACCGTCCTGTCTTCGCCCTTCTACGTCCCGTCCATATGCTACGTTTTTGTTTATAATATTACGCGATTACCAAAAAGAATCATTGCCGCATTTAAATTGTGGCTAGTTCACAGTGTAGAATCTCTAATAGGAGTTAACTCATGAGTCTTCTTTTCAATGAGCATTTCACTCTAAGTTACGCAAAAAAAACTGTCATGAGCATATGGGGATCAAAACTGTCCACAGAGCAAGTTGGGCATAACGAGTCTTGGTGAAAAAGAAATAAATACACATTTTAAAAAATCTTTCACATTGCTTTTTTTTCTTTTTGCTTTGACAAGTGCTTGGCAATATGAAGTTGAAGTGGGATCTTGGCTTCCATTGTAATAAGAAAAATGCGGTAATCTTGAAGTGCCTCATGGGCCATGACACTGTTTGTTGTTGATTTTGCTCACGGTCCCTTTTGACTGGGAGGTCAGCGGTACGAAAGTGGATGATGTGTGCACAATGCTGTTGTTTCAGAGCTGCTCGCGAACTCGGCTTTACTGGTGTTAAGCGGTTGATCAGCAGCACTCCCTGGGACAGCCGCACCAGTTTGTTTAACAACACATCATCGAAGCCTTGAGAAGGAGATGCCATCGATGCACATGCACACGCCTGTCTGCTACCGTCGTTTCCCTGCAACTGCTTGCTACAGACATGATTACCTGTCTGCTGAGTGACAGCGATGTGAAGCACAATCAGCTGTGTCGGCAGTGTAGAACGCTTCCCAGATTTCTTTAATCCTCCTTGAATTTTACACGTGGAAAAATTTAATTGTTCACATATAGATGCATATTTTCTCCTCCCTCCGTGAATGGCTAGGTTTCCTGGCACACTTATCCATTCACGTGTGTGTGGTCACGATAGTACCATTCCTGCACACGTTCAAAGCTACAAGATCAAGGCTAATTTCAGTTCTTTGAAATTTGCTAAGCACTGTTGCATGGTGGTTGGCTCTGCAATGCCGATGTTGCCCCGTTTCTGAGACCTATAATATCAATGGAACCGCTGACCTGTCGAGGTAGAGACACATTTAATTAGTACCCATTGCCTTAACTCTCGCGAATTGAAAGAAATGGCTGTTGCTGCTTGCATTAGCAGATGCCCCACTTTGTACCGGCGCCTAGTTCCGCTCTTGCCTGCCGCGCATGCCTGAAACAGGAGCATTGCATTTTTCGTTTCTTCTGCGGTGTACTCTGTATAAAAAGTGCTAACCTAGCATTGTGGGCTGCTGGTAGGCATCTGTGAGTTTGTAATATAAGCAAGCTATTCTGTTGTTTTATTTTTAAGTAGCTTAATTCTTTTTGTGCAGTGAGCAATCTACGCCAGGGTGTGAGTCGTCGAGCCTCGACAGTGATTTTTACATTAGAAAGATAAGTGCTTTGGCAATTAGAAAGTGCATGAGCTGGAGAAGTCGGTGTGCCTGGCAGTTCACGGGTTAGCATAAAATTCTGTGTAGAAAAGAGCCGACGCAGCAAGACATCTGCGAGTGCTTAGCCGAAATGAGATTTTAGCGTCATGGTCTTCTCCTGGAAACTCTGCATGCCGTCTGCACTGCCTATACCCCTTACTTCAACTCAGTCTTCTGTCCGGCCTCTCCCGCTGCAATGCTACGCTGTTGTGTCGCCCGTGGCTGGGAGTGGCATTTACAAATGCCTACTGCCACTTAATCGCAATGGCAGACTCTCCTGCGTGTGAGATCTGTGGGTGCGATGAAACGATAGAACACCTTCTTTGTAACTGCCCTCGGCTTCAGCCTGAGCATGCCATCTTGTCTGCAACACTCCGCCGCTTAGACCCTCAGCCCCTTCCTGAAGCCAAGATTCTGGGTCCTTGGAGTGAGCCTTCATCGCAGAGGACAGCTTTGAAGGCACTTCTCAAGTTTTTAAAGGACTCAGGACTGAGTGAAAGGTTGTGAACTATCAGTGTGTGCCCTGTGTACCCTGCAAGTAATGGCCAACGTGCACGTGGAAAAGTGATCATCTCCCTTTTCTTTCACCCCTTTCTATCTCTCCCTCCATTCCCCTTCCCATGTGAAGGGTAGCATACCACGCGTAGCCTAGTTAAGCTCCCTGCCTTTCCATTCGTCTTTCTCTCTCTCTCTGTGCAGACAGTGGAGCAAGCAGTGTGATGGTAATTCCAGTGTATAAGAAGGGTATGATTCAGGCAGCGTTTGATTTATCTGCTCAATTCCAAAGTTTTAAGTCTTTCCACTCTGCACATTAATGTGACAAGAACACATGCGACAAAGGGCTGTATGCATTTTCACTCTGTCCATCTGATCACCAAGTTTCCATGCTAAGTGCATGTTAAGCGTAAGTGTATTGAAAAAAAATTTTCCCCAGAAACACTGTCAATACTTTCAGTCCATATTCACGAGGCCTGTACTAATGAGGCATGGATGTATATATGTAATTATGGTATTTTTTTTTGCTTTTGATGATGACAGAAGCAATTAGGAAAGTATCGGTGTTCTTTGCCAATCTAAAGCGCGGCAAAGCGAGAGCCTTTGGCCTTGCCGACTGCGATTCTAGCTTCGCTGGTTCCTATACCAGTGGCACTTCCCATGCGCCACACTTTCGATCTAGACGACGTTGTTGGCGCTTGCGGTCTGCTTCTCTGGCCTCCTTCTTCTTCTTTGCTTCTTCTCTGGCTTCTCTGGTGGTGGCGCACAGGTGGAACCACCAGTGCGTGCCGTTACCATGACGATCTCTGGTGCGACGTCACCCTCTCTGGTCGCTATATATCATACATTTTGTGGTTTTGTTTTTTTGCTATAATTCGCTATAAATAATTAACTAATCAGATAAAACAAAACTTGGGGGTTAAATTTTGTCTCCTCTATCTGATCCTACCATTCATTTTCTGCTACCCTCCACATTATTCGTGGAAGACAGCACTACACTGGACGCGCGAGTACTATGAGCCATTAGACTTTCGCCTTAATACACTTTATTTAACTATGTGACTAAAGAAGTACATTCGTCTTGCAAATTATGAAAATGATTAGAAGGATGTGTTGTATGGCACGGCAGTTTGTTTGTTGAAGAATAGCGATTGTCTTTTTCCTGACACCACTTTTAAAAAGCAGACTGCAAAATGAGCCCTGTGGAGCTGGTAATGCTACGTTAGGAACAAATACAATGGGAAACAACACCTCTGCACAGGGTAGCAATTCAACATGCCAACTCACCACCTGTTCACCCGACAATTCACTCGGATCAAGTTTTGTGAAATTTGCAGAAAGCATCATATCAGGAGAGGAGGCAAGGTGTACGCGTATCTAGTGCATGCTGTGCAGATAACTTCTTGCCTCATCATAGCTTGGCCTCTTTATGTTTCTTACCCATAATTACCCAGCACCTATGGCCCTTTTTATCCCATTGTCATGTGCTGCAAATCAGCAAACACATTCTATACTCTTGCCCTGCTAGGTTTTGGCCCATTAAGCTGTTTCATCGAAACTGGCAAGCTTTTAGAAAACATTCCTGCAATAATAGCCAACTTACGATTAGACGAGAGGCACTGGCGGGCGCTCCAATCAGAACGGTGGAACCATCCTGCTCGTTCGCAAGCAGAAAAGTGATCATACAGCACCTTTCCGTCCCACGTCCGCCCGGAGGCCGAAAACGGGCGGTCCGCACGCGTGCGAAATCCGCTCAAAAAAGGATCGTACGACGGGTTTAAAGATGTTCTCTCATCGAAACTCCGCTGCAAGCGAGTTTTTGTTTTCCCTAAGAAAATGCTGCCGTTAGTTTAGAGCCATTCGCTGCATCGGGACCAAACAAGTGAACCAGACTGCTCGCCCGAATTACACGAAACAAATGACGTGAATTTTTTAGCGTCAACTGGAGCAGGGGGAAAGGAGGAATTTCAGTACATGAGGCTCAGTAAAAGGAAAGATCATTATTTGGCTCAGCGGTAACAACCTTGTGATCGCTGAAGGAGATTATGTGTTTGATGTCCTAATGTCATACTGGAAGATTTAATTTGTTTCGAATAAAAGCACCTATTGTGATTAATAACCAGCTGTATGGCAACAATTATAGTCATTAGGTTGGAATGACAATCCCCATCAAAAAGTTTTAGGGAACTAATTCGAATTCAATCTTTCACCAAATACACAGCCTGCACACATGATAAGCAGCAGAAATGAGTAAGGCGGAAAAAAAATATGCTTTCCGCAAAAATTCAGTTGCATTTATTGGGTTTCTCAATAAAATTATTGACTTAAGCGCGAGACAGTACATTGCAGGCCGTCACGAAATGCTAATACTCAAAGTATCAGCAGGGCCTCAGCATAGATGGGGGGGGGGGGGGGACGAACAACTTTATTTTAACAAAGCAAGAAAATGTCTTCAAGGGTGGGCTCCTACTTATACAAGAGTCCACAGGCCACAGACCTGGTCTTCACGGAGAGCTCTGTCCACTAGCTATGATTGAACAGCAGGTTCACTTACTCGCAAAGAGGGCTCCCATTAAGAGGGGGACGGGTTGGGTGTGCGTGGGGGGGGGGAACTGCCATAGGTGGGGCATTCCCGCAGCTAGTGTATGAGGGTGGCCATGGCAGCCCCACATATTTAGCAAAGTGGGGGCGCAAAGCAGGGTGGAAACGATGAATCACTGATGTGTCCACGAGCGTCAAGCATTATTGGTTATATGTTAGTCACTGGCTGGTGTTCCTAACGTGTTTTACTCGGAAGTACCCAGCTTATTTTAGTCCGGGTTTTAAAATATTCTTAGGCACTCTAAGACGACACCACCAGATGCATTTTTGACTGTTGTGTGCTGCAAGTCACAATATTTTTTTGTATTGTGCTTGATTGCATAATTAGTTGAGATTATTTAGCCAACTTCGCAGGCAAAGAAGTTATGCTAAAATTTCAATGAGAAAGTTGTAGAACGGTCTGCAAAACGTCCGAGTGAACAGTTCCTAACTTTCCATTTATTACGTATTAGTTTTTTCTGCTCACTGCAAATCTCCGCGTAGTACAGGTAATACCACGTGACATGCTGCTTGCGCGTCGCGAATGCAGTGCTCTCAAACGTTCCGTCTACAAACGAACATATCATTTAAAAGGGTGTGCTGCCACTTAAAAGGTCACAGGACTGCGACGAAGACGCTGACAGTGCTCAGGTTGCGCACTGAGAAATGAAACGAAGATGCGCCTCCGAACGCTGGCTCTACAAACGTTGAATCCACAAAGGTTCAGATAGTTTTTCGGAGCTAGCCTCCAACCTAACAGACATATGCTATATGGCTGTACACATTGTTCAAGGCCTCCTTCAGTCTGGTAAACGTAGCTCTAATTGAGTGTTATGTCCTATAAATGCTCACAGAGTTACGCATGTTAATTAAGACAACATGAAGACACGTTAGCCCCGCTATCGCCTGTACATTCATCTGGATATAGGAAAAGGATTCCTTATAGTGTTATTCATTCGTTGTTGGCAACAGTCACAGAATATACAAGTCTTCTTCCTAATTTGCTTTTCGTTCGGTTGCCTTCGGCAGTCTGCACACATTGCACTCCTGAGCAGCAGATCTTCAGGCAAATGTGCGCAACCTAAATAGGCTGGCTGCTATAGCACGTCCACTCGCTTAGCTAGCCGGACATAAAATTCAGAATTCTGCATTTTACTGCTTCAACATCCACATTCTCCTGCGGCTGTAGGCACCGTCTCTTTCCCACGCTGCTGTCCAAGTTTGTTGTTTCTTCTGACAAGCCGACGACGTCTTTAACATCTCCATAAATTTGTCCTTTTATCTTTGCTGACACTTGGAAAAGCTGGATATTGCCACTGCTTCAAAAGCTAGCTACCCCGACTTCTAACATGTGCCAGCGGATGCCAAACAGGCAGGAGCGATCTGCACTCAATCACATCTGCGACTGTGGCACTGCTGTTGGGGGCTCGGCCACCGTGGTGCCCTGTGCCCTCATTAGATGCCGCATGGTCCTAATACACATTGCCTAATTGCATCAAGGCATTTCCAGTGCATGTGAGAGTTTTAAAGGCCCGCTGGGCAAGTGAGACGAATAGGACATTTCCTTGAAACAAGTTTATTATGATCTACGCAGTATCCTAAGAGTTTGAAGGTAAATTAATAAAAAATGAGATAGAGGCACTTTTTAAATGCTTATCATGAAGCCCTCAGTGGCATGCCGGGGTATTCTGCTTCTGAGTAGAGAAGACATATCATCTTTTGGCCCTGCAATCTTGCTTCGTGACATGCTGTTCCCGAAAGCCAGTCCCGCATACCACAGTCAGAATGGTTGAACTCGGCGGCAGTGACTGTTCATTGAACATCTTGCCACCAACTTGGCTACACTGCAAGCAGGACCAAAAGAGAATTTTGCCAGCATATTTTCAAACACGTTTAAACACAAAACAGCTGAAAACACATAACAGTGAAACTCCAAAACTAGTGCGAAAAAAATACATCATCTTTATTTCTCATTTGCACTGCACTTCCATTCGCGCAGAAAAAAAAATGCATGTTCTTTGCTGCCAGGTGACCTTTTTTCATAAGAACATCTCTGTCACAAAAACAATCCTCAACAAGCACAGTCTTAGTGAATCAGCCTTTAGTAGCAAAGCGCCCCTGGCAGCAATACCACCCAAGTTCCTAAAATTCCCCTTTTCAGGGCAGGTGCTGGAATAACTTTAAAATACTGTGAAATCCTGAACTGGTGGTAATTGCTGAAAAAAAAATGCGACCCTTTAAAGATTATGCATGAAATCAGAAGCGCATTTTCGGGGTAGTATAGCAAGCAATACTGAAGAATTACTTTTAGATGCGGGTGCGTAAAGCAAAGTTAGAAACATATAATAGCATGACCTCGGCATATTCTTAAGTTAATTAAGACAATCGAGCTCGGCAGAGTGGTGCAGTTATGCACTAACGAGCATAGCTGGAATTGTAGGCAACTCACATCAAATATTATGTCAGAGCCGCTGTTGCGAATCTAGCATAGCAGTTTGAACGGCTCTGCAGATGTGGCGTCATATCTTGCTAAAAGTGTAACTACTAACTATGTATCTTAATAAATGATATGAACCATGCATGTCGCAAAGGTTAAGCATTAAACACAATCATTAAACAAAGGTTAAACACAGGTTCTTAACAGTTTTTACGGACACATCACATGAGCTCTGAAAGACGCCTAGCTTCAAAAATGCAGGCAGTGGTTGCTTAGCTGCTATTGCGGTCGGCTTCTGAACACGAGTTCTTGAAATCAGACACTAACAACGCGACTGAGGCACCTGCTAAAATATTTTAAAAGCAAATCACTGATGCCAACGAGCTCATCCTGATTAAGAAGGGTTAAAATCAGAAAAAAAATTATCCACATATCAGAACATTTTTAAAATCCGGATATATTTGCTGGGGTTCTTTGACATGCACCGAAACCTTAATACACAGACGTTTTTAGATTTTGTTTTCATGAAAATGCAGCATTTTCACATTGCACATCTTTGCGATATCATGTTAACTTCATCTGCATCATAAAATACACAAATCTTGTCTGCATTCGCTGCAGTAGAAAACAAAGCGACGCCACTCTATCAGTGTGCCACGGGAAAAGCCAATTTAACAAGCTAGCGAAAGCGCATATTTTGAAACACGAAGCCGGATCAGAAACTTTCGAAACTGAGTTCTTTTCGAAAGCTGACCGCTTTCAATTTCACAACATAATGTTCTGTCCTCGAACCAAAAATTAAAAAGTTTATTATTTAATTTTAGCAGACTATTCGTCTTTTGATTCCACCTGCGCATTCACCACTGACGTACCTCTCACTGTTTTTGGTAATTTTAGCAGAATATTCGTCTTTTGATTCCACCTGCACATTGACCGCTGACGTACCTCTCACCGTTTCTAAAATAAAAATTAGTGAATATTAGAAAAATCGCCCAGCATATAATTCCACAAGTGCTACCACTGCCTACACAACAGATTTTAGAATTTTGACAAAAGGCACTTCGGCGCACCTTTAAGACGGGTTTCAGTTTAGCACTTTGCAGCGAATGAACCCAACAATGTCACCAGCATATTTAAAAAATCCTTTTCACTCGATTCTATTCCTTTTCATGATTTGATGAGATTTCTGGCTAAACCTGGGAATGACGAGAGTATGTTGGCGCTTCAGTCAATAACGAAGAATGAAAATAAATTGGAATAAAATCTGTTTATCTACGTCACCCTGAGTTCATTTCAAACACAAGCGTCAACACGTGCAGCATAATAAAGCAGCAAATAATTTACTGCTTAGCAGCTCCTGGAAGAGTTAGCAAGCTGTTTATGAATGAAACAAAAGTAAGAAACCAACACTCGTGTGCACCACATCATTACGATTATGTTGGTCCTTATTCAGCAGCGGCCCCATAGAATCGGGCCTCAAGATAGCAGCAAGAAACAAGGCTTAAACCGCAAATGCCATTTGAGCTGCCTCGCAGGAAACAATGGCATGTCCAGCGCCTAGGTGTAGAGCGGCCAGCTGACGTAAGGGGTTAAGCTAAACAAAGAACCACACGAGGTCCATAAGTGTGCCGAGTCCCAAGCCTGACACGTACCTGACCACGCTTGAATACGCAACTTTCAGATCCTGTCAGACAATAGCCATGCGGATGCCACGTTTCTGTATCCTGTCCATGTAAGATGTCCCGTCCAGGACCACTCCGGGGCTCAGTACACCACCCCTGCACATTGAGACCGCCAGTTGCCCAAGTTGAGTTTCCAATTCGTAAATGATAATCGCCAGCAGCTTACACAGCATAAACACGTATGTGCTGCAGCTGACTACTAAAACGAAACCTATGGTCATTGACGCCAAATAAGTATTCAAACGAAATGTAGTGATCTTCTGCTCACTTACAAAAACTCCCAAGCAACCACAGATATCCGTCGGACGTCCGAACTAGATCCGAACGTCCTGTGACGAGATTGGACGTCCATCGGACATACGAACAGAATCCAGTTTCAGACATACCTATCCGTACGTTTATCGGACGTACGAACAGTGTCCGGTTTTGTATATCCGCATGAGAGACGAAGTGTACGTCCGAGGTATGTACGGCAGAGTATTTTCCCAGGACATTAGTATGGACGTTTTTTATTTTTTCGCACAGAAAAATTGCGCCTTTCGTGTATGTATATTTCGTATTCTTTTTATCGAGAAAGACTTATCCCGAAAATAAATTTTGTGAATTATTCCGGAGCCCTCCACTATGGCACCTCTCTCCTCCTTTCTTCTTTCACTCCCTCCTTTATCCCTTCCCTTACGGCACGGTTCAGGTGTCCAACGATATATGAGACAGATACTGCGTCATTTCCTTTCCCCCAAAAACCAATTATTATTATTATTATTATTATTTTATGTTCAAGTTGGCTCGAAATCGCATTAATTCAAAGTGCATATCTGCTTCTATGAAATTTTTTGCATCAGCTACAGGGTTTGACGTGAATACGTTCGTAAATTGGATCGATTCCACAATCCTTTCTGTAGTGCAAGGGCTGCCAATGACCCAAAATAATTTAAGGGTGGAAGCAGGTGTTGCACAATTTTGAAGCATCTCAGTTACTAATTCTAAGTTTAAAATACCTCTACAAATGATCGAAATTGTGCAACATCATGTCCACTTTGTCCGTTAAACTTGCAATTGAAAGCATTCGTAAATTCAAAACTCCCACCAAGTACTCCTGTCATCGTCATCATGCATGTCAGTTTGCGGCCAGTCCAATCCAATCCAACAGTCAACATTGCGGCGCCGTTGTCATTTTGTTGTGAAGCGTGGTGCTGCTTTAGAACTTTGTTATTACCAAAGTGTAGTTTTGTTTGGTCTGCGGACAAAAGTGGTGTGGCACTTGAGCAATTCAAAAGACGCAGGAAGCGCCTGAAGCTCTTCTGAAACGCTGGAATGCTGTACTGTGCCGACTTTGGATGAAAGAAGGCTTAGTGTGAATGCCATAGGTGGTTGCCTGTGAAGGTGAGTAGTACACTGCTTGAAAATTACTTTTGGGCAATGCAGCAGGATCATATAGCATTTGTTCGTAAAGTCTGGGGTTGAAAGCACAAGGTGATGGCTTCTTTGTTAGCCGCGAACATCACAAAATGTGTGATATACTGTGCCAGTTCACTTTCTACCATCGCTAAAGATAATCTGATTTAGGTGCACTTTTTCCTCAAAATCTTTTCATCATAATCAGTTTCACAGTTTTTTTATACTTCATTCATCTATAATTTTCATGTCATGTTTTATGTGTTGAAAAATGAGTGCTATTTCACTATGTCCTGTGTGATCTGTGTGACGTGAAGATAGCATTATTGCTACTGGCTGTGCTCCAAGATTTGTTGAATACAGAAATGCATTTGTGTCACACTGGATTTGAAACAGTTGGCATTCAGTACATGAATAAGCCGTGGTAAAAACAGCGCAGCGACGACAGACACAGAGAAGACAGAAGAAGACGGACAAGCGCTGACTAACAACTAAAGTTTATTGGAAAAAACACAGGTATTAATACACTCCTAAAACAACCAGGGAACACGCCCCTCTTAACATCCTTCTAATCGTGCGAATCTAGATACTTAATCTCACATTCGTGAAGAAGCACTGACGGTGTGCTGACGCATGCATCACCATTCGCGTGGATGCGATACGCCTCACACAGTTCCCTTGTCAATTTATCCCTGTGCCTGCAAACAACTTTGCAGGCACAGGGATGATGCATGCGTCAGCACACCGTCAGTGCTTCTTCATGAATGTGAGATTAAGTATCTAGATTCGCACGATTAGAAGGATGTTAAGAGGGGCGTGTTCCCTGGTTGTTTTAGGAGTGTATTAATACCTGTGTTTTTTCCAATAAACTTTAGTTGTTAGTCAGCGCTTGTCCGTCTTCTTCTGTCTTCTCTGTGTCTGTCGTCGCTGCGCTGTTTTTACCACGGCTTAAAGATGCACCAACTAGCTCAGTTGTCGGTTCTTCTCAGTACATGAAGTGCCATTCAGCTTCCTTTGGTGTTATCTGGTAAAACAGTGTCATGGTCTAGTGATAGCAGTATCAGTAAGAAAACATGCATGATATAAAAGTTATACTACACACCTAAATTTTAATGTCAGTATACTTATTCTTTCTACATTCATTTAAAGGCTATAAATTATGATGTGAAATGCTTGCTTGACGACTTGATCTGTAATAGGAGTGCTCTGTAAACACTTCTGTTAATTGGTTGATGTTTCCTTAGGCTGCTGCATTTTTGAACGAGTTTGACAAGACTGATGTTTGTTGTTTTGTCTTTTCAGAAATTCTGTGGGTGGGAAGATTATGGACGTGCTTTCCAAGCTTGCCATACCTGAATTCAGATATTTTACGAATATAAGTCACTCGTCGGCTTATGTACATCAACGACAATAAAATATGCCTGCTGTACATTAAACTGTTTTCCGTTTTATTGCCTCGCAGGAGTGAAAAAAGCATGCATGCACTATATATGCAAATATCCGAGAAAGATTCGGCAACAGACGTCCTCAAACTAACGTCTGACGGCGAGACAAACGTATACCTTTGGACTCCCATCGGACGGCCGACGGATGTACACCGGCTGTTTGCGGATGTTCAGTGGACGCCCAGAACATCCGAAACAGACCTCCGTCGGCCGTCCAGTGGATATCTGTGGTTGCTTGGGGTGTTTTTTAATGATGAAAATTTCTTAATCATCTACAAAGAAAAAGACAGTTATTTAGAAGGCGCAAAGAAATGAAAATCAAATTACCTTATGGCTGACATCGGGAGTGATGGCAAAGCATGTACAATGACAGGTTTCAATTTCTAACCTAATTTATTTTTTCAGATGCAACAAGTCCATGAATTGTTCAATGGTCCTTTAGTGCGAAATCAGCATTTGTGAAATGCATTTGTGACATTGTTATTATTATCCTTTCAGGGGCTCATGTGCAAGGATTGTCTCTCAGACTCCAAAAATTGTGCTTAAAAGGCACTCGTTTTGGAGGAAGACGCTAAACGCACAACGTGTTGTAATAGACAAGCAGTATCTCCAGACCTTCGGTCCTTGACATTCGGAACTTCTTAATTCAGCTTACACTGCCAGTGCGACAGCTTGCCATGCAAACAAAACTACGCTGTGATGGGCCAGTTCCCTAATCTCAACTGAAGCTATCGAAAAGACTGCGCATAGTTTCTAAAAAGTGAGCAATTAAGAACTTGGCTCTCTGAGAAACTGAGGCTAAGATTGTGACATTGTTCACGCGGCAAGAGATGAGTAGCATACAGGCCAAACGTAACGTCACCATGGAAAGAATCATTTGATTATCCACATCCTATATAGCTTCTGAAGATTACCTAGAAGGAAAAGTGGCGCCACCGTCTATGCGAATTCCTTAAAAAGCACTTCATCCACCACACGAATGCCGGGAAGATGAAGTTTTATTCGTGGTTTGGCTAGTGTTGGGCCAAAAAGGTAGAGTTTGTCTTGGCCCTGTTAGCTGCACCGCGATACTTTCCTCTGTGCTCAGATTAAATTATTTTAACACTACGTTTTCTACTTCAACAAATTTAATGCAAGTGAAAGTTCGGTGTTAGGCTGGAATAAAAACTTTCACAATATTTCCTTGAGGTCTGCCTTGAGAAGAACCATACTGTTACAACTGAATCAATGTTTTGCGCCAAACAATATCCACGCCAAATACAAAACCGCACCCTTCCAACATTCCTGCGTCTTTCCATGGTGGATGAGCTGTCGCAGTGCCACTTTTTCTGTCTAGTTAATAATGAGGAACTCTCTGCATAATCCCAAAAAGTTTACCAGCAACCACTAAACTCACTTGATGGCCATCTTGTCGAGCTCCTTCAGCACCACCATTGCTACCTGAACCATGCACATAGCGGTCGTCACATATGCCGGGTCTGCGCACATCAAACACAACTGCGGCAACTGCTGTGCATGTCTTGAGTGCCTCCAGAAAAATACATATGCAGTGTTCTGCAACTTTGTCGTTGAAAAATTTTCCCGTCTTGACCGGAGGCTTGTATTCGGTTAAACAAAGCTTGCGTACTCAGCTGATCTTTATGTTGCAACAACATCTAATAAATATATTTACGGGGTTCGGCTGTGCATAATGTGAACCCCTGCCAAAAGTTTTGAATGATAAACTGGAACGAATTCAAAAAATGGCCGCTCGTCTTATCTCGTCAAGAGAGAGAGAGAGAAATGACTCAGTGATTTAAATACTAAATTCATGTGGGATCGAGTTACTTGAAAATCGAAGGCAAAAATCCAGATTAAAGGTTTTCTTTCAGATTACTCAAGAGCACTTAAAGATAAAAAGAAGATAAATATGTTCAACCCCGGGAAAACGGAGTGAGAGAACAAACCACACTCGATGAATCAAGCCTTACGGCAAACATGTCGACATTTTTCGTTACTCTTTTTTCCCTGCATGTGATCTAAATTTGGAATGCTCTCCTTGTTGAGGCTGTCGAACAATCGGATGTGCATAAATTCCAATGTTCCATTGATACTTTCTGTCGACGGCATTCAATTTGACGTTATGAGATGTCAGTTTTGTACTTTATGCATTCTACTGCAAGCCCACCCTGTAACGATGCTCAAGCGAGCATTAACAGTATTAATAATAATAAACCCGAATCATCTGCGACAAGAGCGAGAGACCGAAAACCGCCAATGCCTTGTTTCCGCCAAACGGCATTGATTGCGCCATCCGTTGTCTGCAGGTGAAAGTGCCATGACGCTAAAAGTGCCGAGGCGAGCATTGCTAGGTGTTCGTGTCCTTTGATAGCGCCATGTTCTAGCAAAAAAACGTTTTTTTTTGATGGAACACAAATAACCAAACCGCCCGGCATTTTTTTCATTTATTTACCCTGAAGGCTCATGTTGGCATTACGGGGGGGGGGGGGGTGAACATCAAGCGAAAAATACAATGAACAAAATACGATAGTAAAATAACGACCCTTAAAGAGTATGCAGGAACACATCATAACAAAGGCTTAAGTAGTCAACAACAAGAAATACAATATGCCCGTATTAAAACATGCAAGCATGGAATACAACTTACTCGACTTTTGAAGAAAAATAAAAAACCAAAGCGCCAAGAATGCAAAACAAACCGGTCAAACGACAAACCTTGCACACCTAATCTGGCAGACTATCTATTAGTAGTGAAAGAAATTTGTCGCAATCAATAGTGTTAAATACAGAATGAGGGAGGGCATTCCATTGTCTTATTGCCAGGTGAAAACATGATAACGAAAAAATGGCAGTGCGTTAACTTGGCTAACCCTGGAATTCAGCGAAAAGCAAGCATGCTTGCTAAGCGTCTAAGGCTCATTCATGGCAGCTCCGCTACAGGCTCGCGACAACCATTCTAAATATAACCACACGACCACGTGGCTATGAAGTGTATCACATGGTCTTACGACCTACACCCCCGTCGGATGTCATCCTGTGGCTTTACATCATGCCATCGGATGTTCTTAAGGTCAAATTTCAGCTAAAGGTCATGGGTCAAGGTCAGGGGTCAAGGGTTGGACACCATAACTGTACCACATATGGTCATACACGGCTAACGTGGTTGGACTCAAAGTCGTTCAAGGTCACTCTCGTGCCTACGCGACGAGGTCTTCACCTAGCGTAGTGGACCTTTTCGCTTCAAAAATGAAAATTCACGCTTTTGATAGTGCCACCACCGCCCTTCGCGGAAACCCGGCGGCGGCAGCTTTCGGTTTCTCGACCTCAGCGCAGAAGATTACGTGTTTACATCATGCACGGCTGAACCAGGCAAGTATCGTTGCCAAGCTTGGTACGAGACAAATTTTACCTCAATACGTAGCTCAGTGCGCGGTTTCACCGCAAACAAGCCTCCGGTTGAAGCGGGAGAATTTTTCAAAGCTCCTTGATAAAGCTTAAAGATCGTTCACAAGGTAGTTTTAATGCAGGTAGGATGAATGGTATGCTCATTCTGACTTTGAAATAGGGCAAGTGGTATTAATGATGTGAAGCAAAGCTGAAATTTTCCACTCTTGTTAAAAAATTATTATAAGTCAGATTGATGAGAGTGTATTTTCTCCGCAGTTTGTTTTTTCTTTGTACAACCTTTGTCCGTAAACTTCCGAGACTGAGTCCATTAAAAAAAATGCATTTAACATTGAAATCATTTCTGCAGCACCCGTTCGAAATAGTCTCCCTTGCAGTCTATACACAGCTTCCAATGCTTCTTTTGGCAGGGCTCCCAGCTCCTTTGTCGTGGCGTCTTGAATGGCCCACACGCTCCCCATCCAGCGACCTTTTAGGGCTCTCTTCACATGAGGAAACGAGAAAAAACCGCATGAGGAGAGGTCAGGCGAGTATGGCGGATGGGGAAGTCACGCTGAGAGCAGTGTGTGGCTTTGCGTTATCGTGGAGAAAGCTCCATTGTCCAGATGGCCATAAGTCAGGGCAACAGCATCACAGTGCATCACGCATGAGTTGGAGCACGCGGATATACAACTCCTGATTCACCGTTTACCTTTGTGGGACGAACTCGTGGTGTATGACACCTCTAGCATCGAAAAAAACTATCAGTATCGTCTTTGTTTTGGTCTTCTGTCAGCGCACATTTCTCGACGCCGGAGAGCTTGTGGACCGCCATTCGGCGCTCTGCCTCTTTGTTTGAGGATCGTATTGAAAACACCATGTTTCTTCTTCAGCAATGATGCTGTCAACGAATGCAGCATCCTTCTCTGCCTCGGAGAGCAAATCAGCGCTCACTGATGCCCACGTGTCCTTCTGGTCCTGTGTGAGGGAGTGCGGCACAAGTCTGGCATTCAGCTTTCGTTTCCCCAGGTTCTTACACAAAATTTCGTGGCATGTTGTCTTACTAATGTTGGGGGAATCTGATAGCATGCGGACTGTAATGGTGCGGTCTTGCTGTACGATTTTCGTGATCCGAGCCACATTGTTTTCATTCCAGGAGGTTGAAGGGCGCCCCTGCTTTGCGTCGTCTTCCACCGACGTTCTCCCCGAAACGAAACTCTTGTGCCACTCGAAAACTCGCGCCTGCGATAATGTCTCGTTGCCGCAAGCGTCACGAAAGAGCTCATACGTCTGTGTGGCTGTCTTGCCAAGCTTCACACAGAATATTGTTTACACGTTGTTCGAGGTGGACGTCCTTCTCTCCACATTCACGCATAGTAGAATGCATAGACGACTAGTGACAACGTATTTTTTTACATGTAGTGCCATCTAGCGGCAGCCACAGCAATCAACATAAATAGCTGAGGTTAGCCCGAAAAGATGGCGCTACACATGCACACCAACATTTGTTTTGGGGAATCATTTCTAGAGAAGAAAATAAATCAGTCTCAAAACTTTACAGACCAAGGTTGTATACTGGATTGTGTAGAGACTTCGTAATTGTATGTGTATACATATTTTTTAGTTTATACCTTTGTTGGTTAAGTAGAATTCAACTTTCTATATGGATGCAAGAGCCTTCATCATGTGTATTGTAAATAGTTTGTTCTGATGCCTGCACTGAGTTTCACTAGATATGATTTGCATGGATCCCCGCTAGCTTTTAGCTAGGGATCCAGATGTTTCAAATAAGCTTTGTGTAGATGTTCCGCAATAAAGGTCAATTCAATTCAATTCAATGGCAACCAGAAGAGCTCAGTAGTGTTCTAAACTAAAAGTACGCACTCAGGACAGCTTTCTGGAACAAGTGTTTTTAGGTTGCAGAATGTCACAATATACTGTTTCCTATGTTCTTCATTTCAAAAAAGTGAATACATAATTACCTGCACTACAACTAAACACATGCAAAGCTATACTTGTAAGCACCAGTATCATGCACAACGGCTGAAATACACTCGAATGGAAACATTCAGAAATATTTGGCCTGATAGCCTACTCGTTATCCACTTACGATGAGCTAAGTGTTCAAGGCGTAGAACAAAAAATAATTTCAGTTCACACTGACAAAATCAAGCCGTATTCTCAAGCAGTAGTTCCCACGCCAAGTGAAGGTGCGGGCAGTTTAATGGCGCTCGTAGTCTTCGTCAAAGATTAATCGTATCTGTTCTAGCCACAATCAGAAATCATTGCGTAGTCATGAGGAAGCGCAAAAGCGACCACTGCCCACTGTACACGGCTTACCTCCGAAATCCATCAGAACACACATTAATAAGATCAGAAGGCTGCCGTATGCTCCGGTTAGTTCTGTTCGCTTCTATACATGGAATGTTTGCACATGAATTCATTGAACCGCACTGTTAACACAACAGCCTTGGCATGGTCGCACGCCTGAGCCTCCCCGCTCCAGAAATATTTGATTGTAGAGTTTTGTCAAATAGCGTCGATACTACGTGCAATAAATAGCTTTAAGACTAAAGACTACTCCCCTCCCCCTTTTTTCAAATCTGTTTGTCTCAATACCATTGCATCTTGAAAGCGCAGGCCCTTAGTGTCTTGGCTGATTACATACCCGGTCCGTCCAGACGGATGGTGACGGAGTGATTCGTCCGCCCCACTTCACGTTCACCGGGCAATGCATGATTCTCCTTCCATCCAGAGCCGTGCATGGTCATGGTAAATGAACAAGACAGGACCTGCAACAAGCGGTAATGCAGCATCTGAGCGAGGAAATCGGATTCTCTGTTCAAGAGCGACTCGTCCGTGCAAATAAGAAGGGTGCAGCATCTTTTTAAAGATGCTGCAGGTCCTGTTTCTTGTCTACCCACATTTGTCCTGAACCAGTCTTCAAATGTAAGCGTTCCATGGGTGCATAAAAATTCCTGTGAGTTCTTACATTCCCTCTTTATTGTTGGTGTGCCTGTGTCACTTTAGGCGTACAACCTACTGATTTGTGATGCTTTTACAGTACCTCTTCTCCTGTCTACGCGATATAAGTGAAATATTTCTTTAGAGAGAATGAAAGCGAGAGGCACGAATGCTGAGTTTCGGTCATTATTGCCGAAAAAAAAAATGAGCCAGCGACCTTTTTTTGTGTGTATTGCTTCCGTGAGAGGCCACAGACTTGCCCACAAACGCTTCAGCATTGTGAAAACTGCGGAAGTAACACCTGTGGAAGCATAAGTAAAGAAAAATCATGCACCTCCTCGTGGCTGAACTCCACCAACTACAATTTTATTGAAAGCGAAGTTACTAACAATCCCCACGACATGTAGTTAAGAAGTTCTTAAATACACTCCATCTTAAATATCGGGAAGAGTTAGCATGTTTAAACACATTGTACCAGACAAAATATGTTTTCAATGCAGCACACGCTTATTACGCGTTACCATATGTAAAACGTTAGCGCACATTTGCGAAAAAATCCTGGACTACAGAGGGCATACAAGTACCAGTGCCTGCATGCGGTTGCCGTATACTCTTTAAGGATCTGCCCATTATAATGCCTTTCTTTTCCGCATATCCGCAGGAGTTGTGAAATGTGTACAGATCAGACTCATTGTTCAGTTCAGTTGGGTTGATGAAACAAGACCCAACAGCTTCAATACTTACAGCATAAACGAGGCATAACAATTTGAGCAAGGCTCTCGGCTGAATCGTGTTCCATGATTCATGCAGAGTTCTGAGTAACTCATTTCGTTAAACTAGTATTTTGCTTGCAACATTTGCATTTGAAGATGTCTTTATCCTTGTCTATTTACGCGCAAAACGCCAAAGGTAAATAACGTGACAAATACTGCATGACAGAGTAATCGGTGGCACTTCAATGCTCATACACCTTGTATAAATGGCCTACTGCATGCCTATATACTGGTTTACATACAACAGTAGTTATCGCACCTGTTAAAACAAGTGCACTTTTATTGTTACAAATCTTAATGTTTACTATTACAAGCTCTGGCACCCATAGAAGCACTCCAACAACTAGGCAACGACCTTTCCCTGGCACAGCACCTTCGTTACCCTCTTCCAAGCAGAGGCAGAACGAACAAGCTGGCATGTGAGACATCAGTGGACCTTTGAGTTTTTGTTTTATGCTGTCTTGCTGCATTTCAACTTGCCCCTAACCTAATGCGTTCACACCCCATCAAAGCAATGAGACTGCAGAGTAGACGCGCGTACCTGCTCCCTCGTGGGTGCACCTCGCTTCACCTTGCCTGCAGAGAAGAATTCTGGGAACTGCAAGCAAAAGGAGACCACAAATTTGGCACCGATTGATAGGAGAACTGACGGGAATATCAGGACATAGTGCAGAGCTGGTCAAATGTTTTAGGGGAATCCCCCAGGGTGGAGAAGATTTGTAATAAGGAAGTAATTACTCATTGGCATCCACCCGAGCGCCGCCATATAGCTACAAAAGAAAGCTATGCAGCTTTCTCAGAAAGTCTGCAGTTAAGGAAAAATTCGTCCTGGTCCGGGGTTTGAACCCGGGACCACCGCTTCACTGAAGCAGTCGCTCTACTCCCTTATTACAAATCGACTCCACATTGAGGGATTCCCTCAAACATTTGACCATAACTGTTCCTACTTGCCGTTAAAGCTCAATTCGCTCTCGCCCTACCATAAGCTTGCCGTACCGGTTAGCTCAGTTAGTAGAGCAACTGCTCCGGTGAAGCGGTGGTCCTGGATTATACCCAGGACCAGGACGAATTTTTCCTTATCTGCGAAGTTTCTCAGAAAGCTGTATAGCTTTCCTTTGTAGCCGTATGGCTGCACATGGGTGGATGCCAGTGGGTAATTACTTTAATACTGCAGAGCTGTGCACTTGCTAAATATTGTTGCAGAATCGGCATAAAAATCAGAACGTTCTTAACAATTAGGAGCTACTGGCTCTTAGCGACTTCAAGAAGCACCATTTTTCGTCTTCATCAAAAGTACACGCCATCAATTTATAGATCAATAAGAACAGGGTTTTAATAGCACTTACCTGCTACCAGAGAGCACTCTTCCTTCATATGCATCCATTTGTCATATACATCTAGTTGTCAGCATGAATCTATTTGATGCCGTTACAAGCGAGAAAATCTACTAATGAAATGACTTCCATAAAATGAGTACGGTGGATTACCTCTCAAAGGTTCTTCTGGCAGACTGCACAAGCATCAAATACATAGACAAATAATGTATAGCAATATTTCCTACATCACAGACTGTCGTAGCCAAAACAAACATTTAAGTCAGACTAATTCTTTTAAAGCCAAGCCAGAAGACCCGTTAAGGTTGGGCGAGACTTCTGAAATGGTTTTTGAAAATTGGCGATAAAGCAGTTGTAATAAAATACTATGACCATGAAATTTGCTAGCAATCTTCTAAATAGATGCAGCTTGCAGTATGTATAAAAACTGGACTCAGGTTTTGTACAGCTTTTTTTTGTTCTAGTTAATCTCTTTTTCTTATTATGTAAAGAATGCAGAGTGTTCAAATTTTGCGCGGGAGTAGAAACTGTTCTCTTAGACAGCTGCTACCCAGAAGCATGCAATTTGAACTAAACAGATTTTCTATGTTTTTTGTTGTTTTTCAGTGCAATAATATTGCAACCCATCAAATTATTTTTTTATTATAAAAACAGAAAGGTCGAAAGCTTTTGTTTCTGGTACTAGTCATGTAAAAGGTAATGGGTGGAATTCGGGGAAAATTTTGTTTGCTTATGCCTCACAGTTCCTGAGGAAGATGTACATACACTCAAAAATGCTTTTTTAAAAAAAAAAATGTGCATAAATCATATGAAAACTCGCACCTTTCAGCTTGACGTAACCATGAAAAAGGTTGAAGGAAAATTTTTGAAGCCACGAAAAGCCAACTGTAATATTTTTTTTCTAATACCTAAAAAAACCTCGGTTGCAAAATCTAAATATTAGTTTTTTTTATTCACAAAACGTAGCCTCACCGCACCTTGAAACTTTATATTCAGCTGCCGCGCTAACAGTAGCATGAACTTGTAATATCGCTGGAAATCAAACGCATCCAAACTTACATACTCGTACGCGCGTGTCCGTAGTTAACAACACTGCGTACTGGGCGAGTTGGTAGGTTCTCATGGTGGACGCCAACTACAAGGGGTGATGCAACAAAGACAGAAGATAGAAAGGACATGCTGGCCTTTCTTTCTGTCTTTCACATCTTTTACATAGCCCCTCTAGTTTTATAGTCAAGCTAGTTTTCAAGCCCATGAAGCGTTTATATGACAAGATTACATCTAGCTTTGTCATACCTCAAAATGATCAAGGCCTTTAATAATTATCAGCACGTGTTTTTGCAGTTAGCTGATTTCAATTGCCAATGCTTTCTGCTAGTTATCTATTTCAAAAGCAAGAATTTTGGTACGTTCCAAGGTAAACAGCCCTGCTCTAAGCTAGGTGTTGTGTCACACTCGGCCACGATTTTCAAATGCTTTATCTGCCAGGAACGTACAGGTTGGAAATACAGTCTGCTTTCCATTTAGTGTAGATTTTTCTTATAGCTCATTAAATTTGAAAGCAGAGGGTAGATGTTCGAATATTTTAGTGCGAAAAGACTGAGAGACAAAAAAACTTTAATGACGACAGTGAGTTAGGACCCCTCGGGCCCCTGGTCCATCGCGCAGTTCCACTCTACGTCGAAACTTTCATGTCCCTTTTTGTTCATGGCATCGGCAGCCCGAGTAGTCACCACAACTAGCTGCGATGTCGGATCTCGAGACGACAGCAGGACCTCCCAGTCCTCCCAACTTGAAGCCTGTCCCTGCGGGCATAGAGTTTCTTACTATTAACCAGAGAGAAATCTGGCGGCGCTGCACCTGAGCCACCATGGGCGTTCAAAGAATCATGGGGAGATGAGCAACTTGGTGTGGGACAGTCGGTTTTTTCAGGAACAGAGAGTGGCGTTGCTGAGATGTCCCGTTTCGTCCACGGCGCAGATGACTTTGGGGCCAATGTAGTGCGCAAAAGCCATAGTAGTGAAAACGCAACAGCACATGACGCCAATAAAAGGTTTTTGATTTCCGGAGTGCCATTACAAAACCTGTTAAAGTGTTGAGATGACAAATTTTTTTTCTAAAACATATTTCTTTTTAAAAAAGCGCTTGTTAAGCATGAAGTGTTAGCTTTCATGGTCTGCAATACTTGGCCAGTATGATAGCAAGCCATCACCTATTTTGGGCAAACCTTACATTTACTTGCTTTTCTGCTCGTTTGTTGCAATTTATAGACAAGACATTGAATGTTAGGACATTCTTGATTATCGAACAACGTTTGTTTTTTCATTATTTTTTGGCCAAAACATGTGGTTCTGCATTTGGTAGCTCTCCGCCCCATGATGCTTAGAGCGCCCGTGGTGGCTGAGGTGGTCTCGAGGAAGCTCCATGCAAACTCTCATAGGCGGGCACCAGCTTTCCCTCTAGTTAATAGTAAGAAACTCTATGCCTGCGGGGGAGGATCAGCAGGGCCGCCGAAAAGGATCTGGGAGAGTGTGGCGTGAGGGTCACCGCAAAGGGAGCATGCAGGGAAGGTGCCCGATAATGCGATAACAGCTGAGGGGATTAGAGAAAGCAGGTCTGGAGGCCTCTCCAGAGGATCTGTTAGGAGTGGGTAAAGTAGGGATTGGGGGAGGGCAAGTCCGACGGTCCAAACGGGGTATTTGCGTGAGCTCTGCAAAGGCTTGCACCCGCTCCCTCGAGAAGCCCGAATCGAGGCTGTCCTGAGCCCGGCTAGTTTATCGGCAGCCTCATTTCCTGTGCTTCCACAGTGAGTCGGCACCCACCGCAGCTCTACCCTGCGTGGCAAATTTTGGGGTTGGGATGTTTAACACGTGCTAAGCAGGGAAAGGTGCCCTGCCTCTGGCAAAGTTGTACAGAGCCATTTTGGAATCGATAAAGATGTGTTTAGTATTAGATGTGCAACGACTAGGGCGACGGCGGTCTCAGGCGTAGGGCCCGAGAGAAGATAGTGAGTTTTAGGGGGTGGGGCAGGGTTGGATTGCAAACAGCTGCTACAGCTTCACGCGTTGTGCATGTGGCGTCTACCCAAATGGCGTCTTGGGCCTATCCGTAATACTCGTGAAGGGCATTAGCGTGAGTTGCGCAGCAAGGGATGTGATTCGGGGGGTAGACGTTTCAAGGAATGAGTTTAACAACGAGAGGGTATGGATATGTCGACGGATGGTTATAATGGTTGACCGATCAGCGGTTATGTTGGTTTGAAGGGAGGCGAGGGTATGGCGGTCAGTGGCGGTCGCGGCAAGTCTTCGGTACTGTGCCTAAAGGTGCACGTCACCTAGTTCCTGAAGGGTGTTATGCGTGCCTAGTGCAAGAAGTTTGACCGTTATAGTGCTACGAGGTAGGTTTAGGGCTTCTTTAGTTGCAAGGCAGATTATATCATTCACGCACTCAGTTTCCGTGCGGTTAAGCTTGAGATGTGGGGAGGCGCATAGAATGCGTTAAGTGTGAAAGCATGTAGAACTCTTATGTTGTCCACTTCGTCTAAACCCTTGTGCAGGGTGGATACGCAGCTTAAAAGCTGTAACACGGATTGCATGGAGGCCTTAAGTGTTTTAAGGGTATCATCACTGCATCCGGAATACTTCCGGTAAGGGCCAAGGAATCGTAGGCTGGGGGTGCGGGGAGAAAGCACACCTAGCCACACTGTCCAGGTTTCACTGGTGTCTGTATATGAAAGCCTCTGAGTAGCAAGTGTAACTGGCTCATTGGGTCAGTGGACACCTCAATCGCGCTGTGATTTGGCGGTGGCGCCCACGTACAAATTGAGGCAGTTATGCACGTTCCTTTTTCTCTAAACCACCGGAAGGTTTAGACTCCATCAACTCTGAGGAAAGAGAAGGTGCATAACTGACACTTCATTAGCGTTTTGTGGCACATGGTGGTGGAGTCCACCTGCAAAAAATCTGTGCTTTCGCACAATATTTCATGATTAGCAATGCTAAACCCTCAACCATTTTCTTCTTCGCTCTACGTTGACTGAATGCAGTGCACCAAGAATGATCTTATATGTAGACAATTTTGTATGTTGTATGTTCACTATGTGCCATGCGCAAGAGGAATTCGGGGCTTCACTAAAGCGGAATGGTTCGCTTTACGCTCGAGTCTACACATATCTTTATGGTGTAAACAAAATTATTCGAAGAACGAAACGAAACCACCATCAAATGTGAGAAAAATTCATAATTTTCTATTAATGATGTGGTTCGGCTCTAAAACAACATCAACTTAAAAAAATCTAGGAGAAAGTATTTTCTGTGGGCTCTTACTGTTCCCCAAAACCTGAAACGAAGTTTGTGCACAGATGCTTGGAAACTCTGCAACGGTTACGCGTGCAGGGGGGCTTTCACCTATGTTTATGAGAGGCACGCCTGCTATTTTTTTTTTCTTTATTCAAGAGTTACCCCGCATTTGCCCGAAGGCGTTATAGCAGGGGGGTTACAGATTGGCAAAAAATACATCTTCACTTGCAGAGCACACTTGCTCCTCGGAAAGCCGGTTCCACTGTTGCACTGTTTTAACAAAAAATGAATTTGCAAACAAGTTCGTCCTGGTACGGTACTCTCTAATTTTACGGGAATGGTCATGTCGTTGAGAAACGTAAAAGGGCTGTTTTAAGTAATTTTCAAAATCAATCCCCGTTTTTCCGTGAACTATTAAGTACAGCAATTTTAGCATCAATTTTCTTCTACGGGAAGCGAGTGGTTCCCATTGCAATTCTTTTTTCATTGCTGTACAACTATCCCTTCGCCCGTACCTGCCCAAGACGAACCTTGCTGCTCTGTTATGAATTTTTTCAAGTTTTTCAATTAACACCCGATGTGCAGGGTCCCATACAATACAGGCATATTCAATGATAGGTCGAACACAAGAGAGAAAAGCAGTTTTCTTGAGGTTTGGCAAGTGTCAGGCTATGACAAGTGTCAGGCAGGATATCAGCGCAGCTGCACCGCGACAACCAACGGTAGCTGCATTCGATTCAGCTGTGGTTCACTGCACCGCCTGCACCGGTTCATGGTGTGCTGCATCAAAGCCCTCGATTCACAGCGCCCCCTGCACCGCTGTCCGCGAATGACTCGGGTGCAGCCGTGGTGCAGCTTTGGTACAAGGAACCGTGGCACCAGCCGCCAACGAGGTGCAAAAAAGTTGTGCACGTGCTTTCAGCAGACGGCGTGCAGACGAGGCTGGAGGCGCCTCCGGGCCTCCAGCCTGCTACATCTTTCGATGCAACGACTTTGGCCTGACATGGACTGCTCCACCTCCTCTGTGCTTGTGACTCTCCCTCAAGAAACAGTGCCCGTCGCGCCGGTTAAGTATTCCCATCAAGGGCCGACACCAGCGTCTGAGCCCCTTCCACCTCCAAAGATGCCTCCCGTGAGTCAAGCCTCGCTTCCACCTACTGCTAACTCGTTCCGCGTCACCATAAAGGCTACATTGCGCTTTGATATGAATTGCCATCCCTGCCCGGTATGTTCAAGCCACACTTGACCACGTTCTTGGCTCTTCGAACTACTGCGTGTCTGTCGTCCATCGCCCATCGAACACCATCACAGTAAACTTGCCATCCTTGGTTGACGACAGCATCCCCCTGGACCACAGCAAGCATGTCCCGGTGCAAATATATTTTGCATCTGGCCCTGACACCCTCCGCTGCATGGTTGATCGCGTCAACAGCACAAGTCCTCCCGAGGAGGTGCGTGGAAACATTCGTTGCTCAACTCACGTAGTACTGCAAGCACGGCCTATTGGGCGCCGGGGCTCATACCTGCTCATCCTGCAAGGCCCGTCAAACCACAGCCCTTGCGTCTTCATCGTATTTTTGTTATCATTGCCATAAAGAAGGACATATGCAAAATACCTGCCCTAATCCTGCAGCTGTGGCCAACATGAATGAACAAACAAATCTTTGTGCCCTATGCAAATCGCCGAGCCATGAGATTCGCTCCCGCGCTAGTCCAAAGAAGAAGCAAGCGAAGAAGTTTCACAAGTTGCCTGCAAAAGTGCATATTCCTACAAGTAATCACTTTGCTGCTCTCGCATGTGATGACGACTTCCCTGAACTTCCTTCATCTGATCGCGCTGCTCACCTTACGTCTCCTCACCAGCGTTCATATGCACAAGCGGCTCACCTTTCCGGATCAAATGGTACGCGAAAATGATTAGTACATCCATCACATGTGGATATCAAAAATGAAGACACAGCTTTAGGCAATGCCATCGCATAGGCTCGCCACCATTTAGAAGAAATCACGCAGCTCCGGGAACAGCGTCGTTCTCACTCTTCTTGAAGAATTCTAAAAACTCGCGAGCAATCATCACAGGAATCACCTCGAATAAGCACTGGGCCACAATCATATTCCGACCACCTGTTAGCCGTGGCAACCCAGACAGTGGATAAGATATTAGCGCTCATGAAGCAGGTGACATCCCCCATTGGAGAAGTTATTCGGCCTCGTCATGGATAGCGCATCATCTGTGGTGGTGCAGTGGAACTGTCGAGGCTTCGCTAATAAGGCCTCTGAAGTGTACATCCGCCTTCGCGATGGAAAGCTGAAGGCATGGGCGTTCCTACTGCAAGAGCATAATTCACTTCCATGCCTTTCAGGTTTCTGCGCATACCATTCACCCTCTATCCCTGATCGCTGTTGCATCGCCTCCTCCTTCAGCCCAGATAAATCTGCAATTTATAATTACACTTCAGTTCCGCATACACCGCTCGACCTTTCACGATGGTGCAACACACTTCAAGAGGTTGTCGCCCTTGTTAAACTAGCAAGCACACCCCTTATTTTAGTTACTTTTTACGGCCGTCCGGGCTCCACATCTCCCAATCTGGGATGGGTTCGTTTTCTAAGTTCTACCAACATGGGTATCCCTATCTAGTTGGTGGTGACTTCAACGGCGCACACACTTCGTGGGGTTACCCATCGGATTCCTCAAGGGGTGCACACGTCCAAGGCAGCTTTTCAGATTATTCCTTTCAACTTTTAAGCCACCCAAATACCTCTACCCGCCTACGAGGTGGCCTGTATTCACCTGATTTGACTTGGTGGTTATGTCCTCGTAACCCTAGTTGGGCTGTTGATTCAGATACTTGGGGTACTGATCACAGCCCTACTTTTATGTCCCTCACTCCTTCACGTCTATGGAAAATACGCCGCAGCGTACGCATAACATCATGGGACTTTGTAGGCGCAGACAATCGTTTATCTACAGTCAACCCGTCTTCAGCACCGTCTACTCTTCTGTTCTCACGAATCACACTATTATCACTAATATAAATGAAGACGACCCAAACCCGGACCTACACCTCCTGAATCTGTGGGCTCTTCGTAGCCAGGCAGATGTTTATGCTTCTCGTCACCCCGATGACCCATCGGCTCTTCCCACTCTTCACCGCACGTGCGCGGCGCTATGCAAAGCGGCTAGGCAGGCAACACTGGGCTGCATGGTGTGCCAACCTGTCCTCTATGCAGGGCAATCGACATCTTTGGAGAGTGTTTCACGCCATGGAACACCCTTCTCAGGTTGCAGATTGCACAGAGAGCATTCGCCTCGGGCTGAATGTGGATGAGGACACATTTGCATAACGAACGGCCCGTTAGTTTTTTCCATGCCATGACTGCACCTTCACATCTCGTCCTGACTTATCGGTTACAAAGCCCTCGGATGGGATTATTTCTGACCTAACCATGGCAGAGCTGGTGGCCTCCATCGAACGCCTAAAAACTTCAACTACTCCTGGGCACCTAACTCCTTATTCCGTAACTTGGAAGGGACGGCTTTGCAAATTCTACTTGATGCTTTCAATGAAGAGTGGCGTTCTGGCGTCATGCCAAGAGAGTGGAAACATCCTATTCTGGTTCCAATACCCAAGTCAGGCCAGCCTCCAGTGTCTCTCCCGGCGCTTCATCCAATTTCCTTCACGTCTACCATCTGCAAGCTCTATGAAAACATTCTCGCTGCACGCTTGTCGTGGTGGATGGAATCCCATGATTGTTACCCAGATTCCCAAATTGGCTTCCGCCCACAAATTGGAACAGAGGACAGTCTTGCTACTTTGGCTGCTGACGTACTTCACCACTCTCCTCAGAGTGACCTTGTTCGAACCGTGATCGCTAGACATAACAAAGGCACATGATAACATCCTTCACTCTGCCATTCTTGCCTCCCTTCAAACTCTTGGACTCCCTCACCGGTTTCTCCTCTCAATTCACGCCTTCTTAGCAAATCGGACCTTCAGTGTGCATGTCCACGAAAAGCCATTTGGTAACTTCACTTCCAATAGAGGAGTGCCCCAGGCCTCCGTTCTCGCCCCCAAATTATTTAATGCGGCTTTTATTGCTCTTATTCGAGCCCTAGAGACCATCCCTTCTATCCGTGTGCTTGCATATGTTGATGATATAACCTTGTGGTGCTGTCATCCAGATGCGTCTATCGATCAGTGAGTATGTATTGACATCTCGACTCCCACCTCTAGGTCTAACACTCTCTCCTACCAAATCATGTTTCATTCGCATTAAAAATAAAGCCGGCTTACGGAAAGCTCCCCTTTTAAATTTTACGATACATAATTCTTTGATTACTCAGGTAGAAACTGTTCGCATTCTTGGCCGTCTCCTTCATACATCTGGGACTGTCATCCCCGTGGCTGACAGCCACCCGTAAATTGGCTCACGCTACTCTAGGTCTGATTCATCGCATAGCTATGCACTCTGGTGGCGCACGTGCTCATACGGCCCGCCAGCTTGTGCGCTCTATCCTTCAGCCACGGATACTATATAAGGCACAATTTCAACCTCTCACCTGCAGACAGTACCGGTACTCCCTTGAAGCTATCAACAGTGAGGCTATGCGCACCGTAACATATCTGCCTCGTTTAACACCCATACCCGTGCTTCAGGAGTTCGCCCAACTTAATACACTCGGTGAACTCATCGGCCAACGGGTGGCAAACAGAGCTCGCGAACAGTCTCTACAACTTCATCGTTTAAGGACACTTCCTCAGTGGTCGTACTGTCAGCTCACAGAAAATCGCCCCTGTTTCCCCGCCGGTAGCAGCCGCGTATCTGCCTGAAGGGTGCATATTGTACACTGATGCATCACATTCTGCAGAGAGGGGAGTTACTGCTGTGTATATAGTCCCTCCCATCCGCATCTCAGCTCTCGCGCTACATATACCGTGGATGTGTGCACTCCCCTGGCATTGGAACTTCAAGCCGTTTACAGTGCCATTGCTCCCCTTCCGCTCGTTGCCACATTCAATACAGTTCATATTAACGCCGACTCCCTTGCCGCCCTTAAACAGCTTAAGGCTGTTTAATGCACATTCCAGATTACACAATCAATTCATGTGCTCTGCGCAAAGTGCCCATGTCCTGTGCGCATACACTGGATTCGTGGCCATGCTCAGGATCCACACAACATTCAAGCAGATGCTATGACTCATCTTGACACATCAGACGACCCGTCACCTTCCCCCCTTCCCTCAGATCCGTTCCTGTGCTATGTTTCCGATTACGAAGTTCTGCGCCAGCGAACACGCGCTCTAATTCCTCCGTTTTCGCACCCTTTCCCCTGCAGTCTTACTCGGCAGGAGGAGGTATCCGTGCGCCGGATTCGGGCAGGGGCGGCTCTGACACCATCTGTCCGTCATAAGTGGCGTGCAAAAGTTCTGCCAGCAACTGACAGGTGCCCTCACTGTGGCGCTGCACCGGGCATTTGTGATGTGCGGCACTTGTGGACGTGCCCAGCGACGGCCAGCTGCTATTTGGAAACGGCTCCTCAGGAAGGTGGGCATGCGGTGGAACCGCGAACGTGACTATGTGAAGTGGACTATGAACAATCATTTCATCGGCAACCTCGGCGACTACCTCAGCACCACGGGTGTTCATTCCCTCTTTTAACTTTCTACCTCCTGCATTCCTTCCCCTTTCTCAACTTGTGCCTCATGGCACACTTCTCTAAAAAAGAAAAAAAGATGACGCTAACATGCTCGTAAAAATTGAAGGTGAATTGAGGGAGGTCTTCGCTGGCGTCCTATGTCATTTTGCAGGAAAATGGCGCTGAAATATATGCGACAGCAGGTAATTTTCTCTGTTTTGTGTTCTACCTGCTATGTTGTAACAGGCCGTCCGTTTTCGTGCGAGTTCACACAAAGCATTTTTTTTTTATTTCATAGAGTGCAACAATGGTGTGTGGGCTGTCGGCAAAACACAGGCAGTGCGAATCCGTCGTGTTTTGCCTCCTGCGCTAAGCATGCAAGCAGATGCTGCTGATCCGGCGCTGCCTGGTCATTCTACTGTGGCTACGGAAACACTGGGGCTCGCGCTAAGCAGCGAGGAATCCCCGTGGTGCTGCCGAAGGAGTGTTTTTTTTTCTTTGAACTGCTTATAAAAAGATGAATGAGCGATGCGGGCTTTCGACGGTGATTTGTGGGTGCCTCCCCTAGGCATCGGAAAATATAGGGCCTTGAAGCGCACCGAAAGTTCTTCGAACGGCTCTCTAGAGAGTCTGAAGAGCCTTGTTAATTCTAAATTGAAGTAGCAATTGCAACGTACGCTTTTATAGTACTTCGGAATTCAGCTATGATCGGTCCCAATAAGTGAGTTGCGTCAAAAGACAGCACTGAGTCGGTTTCCTCACATTCACTGTCGGAAGAGTAGAACTACTCCATAACAAGGAACTATGCGATGTCTTCGTCGTCGACCATGGCCGATGCAAGTCTCGTTAGGCACGAAAGCGACCGCACACAAAAAATACACACGAGAACTGAACCACTGTTTACCTCCACGGCAAGCAGACGACAAGACCTGCCTGCACGCGCTCTATGAGGTGCGGTGCTGCTGACGCGCTGAACCTGCACCACAGAACTGGTTCTGCATCGTGATGGCACCAGCGGCACTTTTTCAGGATTGGTGCCGTGAAACAGCTCCGAATCGCATACAGCTTATGTTGCAGCTCACCCTGTTACTGTGAACAAATTGTTTGCCCCTGTTAAAAAAAGGTTTCAATCTCTAAAACTGCTATAGGATAAAAACTATTGCCCGGTGAAACAATCCATTGTATATCTCTGACATGGTGATGTGAAAACTGAGCCGATAGAAAAGGAATCAGAGGCACTAAACGTAATCACTCCTTTTAATACACCGTATCACTGGCGCAGAAGTAGGCTTGCCGCAGGTCATTGTGCAGTTGCCAACACTGTTTTCCAAAGCACCGAAACGATTCTGTGATGCAGGCATTTGCATTTGTAATGACGTGAGTACTTTCAGCATATTTTACTATTTTGTCAAGATGAATGGTGAGCACAATGACGGAAACCACCGCATGTTCTAGTTTGAATGCCATTCATTAGCTGTAATTCCTTGCGCCGCTGCTATCCTGTACCCGATTAAAGTAGAAACATGGGACTCGTGTACACATCCTCGCGCTTCCTGGCACGCGTATTATGCCGTGCATGTACTCTTCCCACAAGTTTACACACATCCGATGAAGAAGGCGGGCACAGTACTCTTAATCTGAAAAAACATACCACCTTTTGAGTTTTCCTGAAAATTCATTCGAGCACGCAACGATCACCAACCATATTGCACGCTAACCTTAAACAGACTTCATTCTGAAAAATGGAGTACCCCACCTGAAAACCATGTAAAAGGTACACATGTTTTACCTAGTACTGATCACGGTTACCTTAAATGTAACCTAACACATAAGACTCTTTTCAAAAGTAACTGCAATGGCTCAAAGCCGTTACGTGCAAGCTTATGCGGGCTTCGCAAATAACACAGTCAGGCGAAGTATAGCCCCAAGCTTAACTGTATGCCCTTCGCCATACTCGACAGTGCTTTTGCAGCTATCAAATCATTGTAAGTACAATAAACAGCTTGTTCACAATTTGGAGCAATAGATGATTTCTTTATCCTTCAATATGAGCCATTCAACGTTAGCGCACGTGATGATAGAGAGTTGATCACCACAGTGAGCATGGCATCAAGTGCATTTGAAGAAAATTGCTACCTACTTCAATAGTTTCCTGCATATTTCCCGCCAAAATTCGTGCTCACGTTCCATGTGCCAAGAGTGCAAAGGTACTCACCCGTTCGAGGAGCCAGCGGCCAGCGCTGAACAAGCTGAGCAAACCAAATATGGTTCCTAGGAGGACGAGCCCAAGACCGGTGAAGAATCCCGGTGCCCGCATATATGTGCGCACTTGCACCTGCAATCAGGAAAGTCGCCCATAACTGTAAGGCGCGGATTCGATCCCGGCCGCAGCGGTCGCATTTCGGTGGAGGCCAAATGCTAGAGGTTCGCATACTGTGCGATGTCAGAACACGTTAATGAACCCCAGGTAGTCGAAATCTGGAGTGCTCCACTACGGCGCCCTTCATAGCTTGTGGAAATTCAAGAATGCCGGATCCTTCCCTGACTGGCGAGGCGCGCCGTGGAGACGCAGGAAAGCGGACGCTTTCCTCCTTCCCCACGGGCAAGTAGCCAGAAGGTCAGCTCGAGAGAGCTGCTCCGCCTCCTTCCTTAGATCGGTCGCAAGCGCGCACCGCCAGGCACCGCCGGAGCGGTCGCTGATTGGCCCAAACTGACAACGGGCAAGTGCGCCGAGATCGGCCGTGGCTGAGGGGGACGACAGCGAGCTGTGACGTCGAGAGGACGTCAGGTAATTACCTCCCTTCTTCCCTCTTAGTTGTTGCCATCCTGCCCCGTTAGCCGCATGACCAGGCCAGATGACAAGGGTCGCAGATCAAGCAGCCAGCGATTTTGGGAGAGCCCAATAAACGTTTGGGCCCCGGGCAAAGCGTTCTGTTCCGTGTTGTGTTCTTATTTCGCATTTACGCTGCGCTGCCGTGAGAACGGCCGCGCGTGGTGGCGATACCAGGAGCTCGGAGTTCACGGCCTAGGCCTCAAAGGAGGCTCAACGGCCTAGTAATAACCCCCACAACATGGCGCCTCAACGTGGACATGCAGATGCGCTCGAGCAACTCGCTCCCGGCAAACATAGCGGATCCGCAGTGCTCACATGCCTGATCCGAGTGGCTCACAGAGCTCGGCCAGGGGTCTAGGGAACGCCCTGCCCCAGGCACTCCAGCAGCGGACTCAGCTCAACGGACGGGACGATACACCGCCGAAGGTGCAACGTACGCAACATCATGGACGCCGGAAAGCTCCGCCAGACAACACGGTACCAGCACGCCAAGCATTGGCATTCATTCACCATCAGCGCGTGCCACCTGGGCACAGGCAGGCACACCGCCCTTCGTCTCACAGCTGCCAAACGACACAAACAAGACCGCACCACATGCGACGAGTTCACCGCTCATCACGGCTCCTGACACCGAGACACTCGCAAACGCGACAAATCTCTCTGAAGTTCTGGCTAGCGCGTTGCATCAAGCACTACAATCCGCACAGCCCAGCCTGCGGATCGGAACTCCAATCCCCAAGTACAGTGGCTACAGCGATCAAATGAGTGCCAACCACTTTTTGGCGGCTCTCGACCAGCACGGTCAGACAAGAGGCACATGTGAGAGTGATATGCTTCGGAGAGTGATCCCCGCTATGCTCGTCGATCAGGCTGCTCGGTGGCACCGGTTGGTCGGCTACACTGCGAGCACGATGGCCGATTTCCACAGGATATTCAGGGAAGAGTTCCTGCCTTACGACTACCAGCTGCGGATGCGGCGGGAGTTGGAGCTGCACACGCAAGCCCCTGATGAATCTCTGAACGAGTACGTCAGGGCGATGCAGGTGCTATACGACTACGCCGATCCCGGAGCTTTGAATGCGGAGCTAGTGGAAAGGGTAATCCGACAAAGCCACCCCACGTTTGCTCTCTACCTGCGGGGAAATCGCTGCGGAGACTTGAACGAGCTAGCTGTGGAAGCACACCGGGTACAAGCCGAAATCTCGGCAGCCCGCGCGTATCGCCCCCCCCCCCCCCCCCCCTGCAAGGGTTAGAGACCGAACTAGAGAGGAGCGGACTAGGCTGCAACCTTTCTTTTTTCAAGCAAGGAGAAAGGATTAAACAGTCATTACCGGGACTAATGTATGCGGATGATATAGTGCTGATGGCTGACAACAAGGAAGATTTGAAGAAGTTGATAGACATTTGTGGTACAGAGAGAGATAGATTAGGATTCAAGTTCAGTAAGGAAAAATCTGCAGTCATGATATTTAGTGATGAGAGTGGCGAGCATATAATGCAGGAGTTCCATCCATCCATCCATCCATCCATCCATCCATCCACCCACCCACCCACCCATCCACCCACCCACCCATCCATCCATCCATCCATCCATCTCCATCCATCCATCCATCCATCCATCCATCCATCCATCCATCCATCCATCCATTCACCAGTTCCCCCATGAGGGAGGCTTCCCTCCTCGCCCAGCCGGCGCTGTCCTGATGCACGGCGACACAGAGGGGGGAACAGGTTTTCCACAAGCTTGATACTTTTGGAAACAATTACGCACACACAGGACAGGACATGAAAAGGAACACACGCAGGCGCGTGTCCTGTCTTGTGTGTGCACAATTCTTTTCAAAAGTGTCAAGTACCAACTCGACCAAAATGCAACGCTTCTGAACTGATAGTCTGAGTCACTTTGGGAAGTTAAACACCATAAATCATAAGCCATAACTATGCAGACAGCGTGATGGATAACCATGCATTCATTTTACATGTGCAGCTTATCTCATCTATCCAGACATTAAAGGGACACTTAGGGCAACTCTACTCAATTGTTATTCGCAGTAAAAATTGATTATCAAGCTCTTTCGGCCTCTCTTAACGCATTTATACAAAAGACTCATTTATAGGCGGGTAAATTATATTTAAAAACCTCCCTTTCCGTCGATTAAACTTTTTGACGTCATTGCCAAAAAAAAAAACGGGCCGCCAGTGTTTTAAAGTGAATGGCAGTATAGCGAAGGCTCCGTGATTCGCGCTAAAAATCGGTATCGATGCACATATTTCACTTGCAAAATGGACCGGTAATGGTGGCACGTGTTTACCTCTCTTTTGTTTTGCTTTTCTAGCTTGTAAAAGCTCCATTATCTGTGATAGCCGTCTGTTTCTGATTCGAACACGGTACCTTATCGATAGTGGCGAACGTTTATTCGTCCATAGTGTCCCGCTTAACTGTGTGAGGGAAGGTACAGCCTTCGCGAAATGTCTTCGGACCACACGGTTTGCTTCTGGGCACAGTAGTTGAGCTATCGCTACAGTCCTGAAGCTAAAAGAGCTGAGGGTGACCGTTCTCGCCCTAGAGAGATTTACAACTGGAAGGATGCAGAAACTTGCAGCTACATGCTTGACATTTAAAGCGTGTGACCTAAAGAATTTTGACCTAGAGTGTGCTTATTAAAAGAGTAGCGAGTGAAAGAAAAAATAGAGCAGAGTGGTCCGGGGAACTAGCGCGAGTTAATGATGTCCATGTTCGAATGAAGAAGGTGAAATTCACATTAGAGGGGCATGTAATGCGAAGGTGAAATAATCGCTGCTCCCTTGATGTAACGGAGTGGAATCTGAGAGTGCGCAAGCCCAGCAGGGTTAGACAGAACGTTGGGAGGGTGAGCAGATAAGATTGCAAAGTTTGCGGCAATATTGTGACTGCAGCTGGCACAGGACAGGATTAACTGGAGGGGTATAATAGGGGCCTTTAGCCTTCAGTAGATGTAGTTAGACTGCTGCAGATGATGACGATGATAAGTGCCATGAAACTGCATCTGGGCAAAGTTATTTTGCTGACTCAGTTGTTCATCCCCTTTTACAATGGTACACTCTTAGTCTAGTTCTGCCTATGGACCCACATAGTAGCTGACACTTTTTGCAAAAAGTTCCACCTATGTAGCTGGAACTGTGATCCACATGTTCCTAAAAAGAGTGGAGCAACATTTTCGGGATCTTATAATATTACTGGAACTGTGCGTACCGGATATTTCAGGTCGAATGCCGCTCCAGTTAACTTTCTCGGCTATGGTGCTTTCTAGCCACAGTTGCTTTCTAGCCACAGTTAGCTGGTGACATGCTTGCAGCACTCAGCGCAAAAAACGAAGCAAAAGAACAAGAAGGGCGACAGGACGGAGCGCTGAACAACTTTTGCGTTGGCAAACGAGGCGGTCAACCTGGTGACAACCAGCAAGGGACAGGAGTCAGTCACACAGTTACATAACTTGCAGGGCGGAGTAGCTGGCAAAGAGAAAAGATTTACTGTTAAAAGAATCTCCACCAAATACAGCCCCCGGGGAAGTTGGCAGCTTTCATTTTTATAGGAGTGCCAAGTAACGAACACGACCAGAACACCCCGCCCTTTTTTTTCATACAGCTGTAAGTAACCGGTGAATCGCGAGACCTCTAGCTCACCGCTGAATGAGAAAATAAAAAGGAAAAGGGTGATGGACATGAAGTTATGAAACCTGAGTGGCTTTTCACCAGAAACCGAAGCATTAAGGTTTTGCCAAAAGCTCTGCGATAGCAAGTAATGAATGTTCCCTGGCAGACACACAGTAGAGTCCGATGGAGAAGTACTCCTCGCTCCACATGAGACATGACAGGGCAGGACATCATTTGAGGCTTTTAAAAGAATAAAGAAAGGTGCTTCGCCCGAATCACTGCTGTATTGCGGGTATAATCCCAATTGTAATATATGAGATTAGGCCCGAAGGCAATTGGGATTTTGCCACCCGAAGGTGAAAAGGAATCAATAGGGTCTACATGAGACAGTCACAGCAACACTGAAAGCTACTATCTGACAGCAGTTTTCTACGATGACTGCGCGGAAAGCAAAGGCACCTACGGGCTTGATGTCGAAAAGGTGCTGTCGGAGCATATCGCCGCGATGCATCACGTATCGGTCGCAGCACGGGTATGGCAGGCACCAGCCCCCCGCCACCTCGCTCCGGAACAGGATGCACCTGAAACGCGTGCCACAACCGGCTAAATTTATCGAGTAACTTAGCAAAAACTGTCTTATTCCCTTGGTTGACTGAAGTCTAAAGCTTCTTCAGCTCCACTGAAAATTGCCTTTGTGAACGTCTTCCAGACAATGACCAATAAGCTACGGTATCAACGATTTTTTAAAGAATACCGGGCGATGTTGTTGCTCTATACATATTTTTATTTTGAGAACCGTGAGAGATGCGTCGACGCGGTCTGTGGGTGTGAAATATACAGCAAGGTTAAATTCTGTACGTCAAAGAGTTTAGATTACGACGCAAAGTTATAATGCGAAATTGAAGGTCATCAGCTTCAAAGGCAAGGCCAGGCTTCAAATTTCATGAATCAGCATAGCGCTTCGAAATATAGAAGGTGAAAAATGCGGCTTTGAATGCCCGTTTATTTGGCCTTCCAGCGCTGATCATTGATAAAATGGCGTCGCTGGAATTTATAAGGCAGGAAATGCACACGCAGTTTTTGTTGCAAAGGAAATAACATTTCGGCGACGATACCGTGCGCAGTGACGCCATTTTATTAATGGACAATGCAGTAAAGATAACTCAACAAGTTTTCGAAAGCACACCTTTGACGCTGAATATTTCTAACCACTGTGCGACCCAGAAAACTCGAAAACTGGGCTCACATTGATCGCTGACGAGCTACAATTAGCCAGTATAATTTAGAGCCATAAAACCAAAACTTTTAATGTTCACTAGTTAATGTAAGTGAGCTAATCGTCTTTGAACTTTATCCCATAGAGACTTCCACATAGCTGTCTACAGCGTTCGAACAGCGCGCTCTGTTTGTTTGTGACATTCGCCGCTGCCTGCCAGGCTGGACAGAAGTTTTTGAGACGTGATAAGCAATTTCTGGTTGATGACTGTACCGATGTTAATGCAGGATAAGTTGCTTCAAGCCCCAGGCCATTCGTAAATGACATAAGTGTACACCCCAGTGCATTGTTCCAGCCCTCCAGACAAGTGTATACGGACGCCTTGTTGTACAACCCACTTGTACAGACTGTACCGATGAATCTGACAATTTTTAAAATAAAAATTGCAGACTATAAAATGATGCGGTATAGCTACCATGCTAAATAAACAAAATTATTTGATCTAATAATTTCACGTAACTATTAGGCAAACTGGCAGTAATTATGAGGGTGTCACATATAAGAGCTCTCTGTCGACTATTTGAGTAACACTAATTGACTGTTATCTCACTTTAGACAACATACATTGCAGAACACAGTTCTGGCGCCGCAGTACCGGTAGAACAAGAATCGGGCAGCAAATGCACAAAGCACGGAAGCAAACTTTCAGAGTTCACCAAATGTCAGGCTGTAAAAATGGTGTGCATGACTTGGGTGTTAATAAAGTGCATAATCAAGTTGCAGGAGTTACGCACTCAAGTTGAAAGGAGAAGGCGTTAAGCTGCTGGAAAAAGAGTGCGATTTTTAAAAAAAACACCAGGCAGCACTAAACTTCATTGATTACCGAATAAATTTCCGGTGAGAGCCAGCTTAATGCGCGCTGTGCTGTACTGCTTTGGTTTATTGCATACACAGTGCAGAAAAGCTGGCGTAAAATAAGGCGTGGTGTGCTATGGGAAACACGTACAAAAAGTCAGGCGATAATTTGCAGCTTCTTTTTTTTTCTGCACAGCTTTTTCACAATGCGCAAGTATGGCCTTGTGGTTGTTAAAGTGCATACTAATCAGCTTCATGTCCCGTACAAACAGTGAATATTGCCGCGAACCTTTGTAGTGTTTGTTCATTCTTCAAAGCTGCCGCCACACCGCTTTATCACTTTGTGGATGCATGACGCAACCAGATTTATCTCGACTGATCGCATCCAGGCAGAGCCGATTCTACCTCGTTCTAGAATGTTCTAGTAACTTTGCACGCCGAATCTCGAAAGTTCGCTATCAGCTTTGAATTGAGCGCGGCCGACAGCGGCGGGCATTCTGTTCGACGACCGCCGAGCACGCTTGTTGCTACGCCGCTCCGGAGTGATTCAGTACATTGTGGGCTCAAGTCAGGCCAAATAAATAGTTTTGTTCAGTCTTTCTGCTCTCCGAATCGCAGTCACCACTTGGTGACAGTATGAAAGACCAAGTCGACAGAATTACTCCTTCTGTTTGCTGTTGACATTGCTGTGTCTGAAAGGAGCTGCAAGACCGAAGGCGAGCATCTTTTCTACGAAGTGCTCATACGTTGCTTTTATCTTAAAGTCATATCGTACACGTACGGCTGCAGACGCTTGGCTGCGGGCAGACCGCCACCAGGGGTCGTTCAAGGCCCCGGCGTCGCCTCCTCTCACTGTCGCCTGCGCCATTCGCGGACACAGGAAGTGTTCATCTGATGCCGATCTTCAGTTTGTTCCCGCGCCGATCGTCTTCCCGCTGAGCGCACGAGAGGGTCTCCTCTACGGAGACGACGACTTTCAAGCTGTTATGCGCGGCCGCGGTCTTCTTTGTCAGCCATAGATACCAGTAACAGAAATAGAGCTGGCACGCGAGCATGCACGCTCGGCGCAAACGCCTCCGCTTCTTATCTCTGACATCGCAGCTTTACCATAGCACCCTACCATACCTCCTTTCTAACATAAGCCATGTGATGGCTCTGGGGTGGCGCCATTTCTGGCTCCCACTATTCTCCTTTTTCTTGTCTTAGGCTGCATGGTGGCCTTGGCACAAGGCCGGGCGAATGTTTTTTTGCGTCGCGCCAAGTCTGGCTCCCACTACCTGATACTGCTTACTTCTGTCTTATCTCAGCTTAGTTCTGTCTTAGTTCTGCCTTAGTTATAGCCTATCTTATCGTGCTATAGGTTGGGCGCCACGCCAGCTCTGTCGTCGAGTTACGCTGAGGGCTGGCTCCGTTAAACGGCTCTCGCCGGAAAATGTGTATCGATCCTGACCATAGACGAGACGACTGCTCACGCCACCAGCACATAGAAGTCAGAGATAACTTAAAGCGGCTGCGAAACGCAGCGGTCACTGCTTCGCATGTTTTTCATCTCTGTAAAGTGTTTCTTACAGAAAATAAGTCAGGCAGAAACAGGCTGAGCCACCTCCAGGATAACAGCATTTTACCAGCGAGCTTCGAACTCCTTTCTCGCATGTATAAGCGAAGTTACTGGAGCACTCTTTGAGCGTTCCATGGCTAATGTTGGCAGTAAATGCGAAGCAAGCGAGTTTATATCTAACCGGAAATCATTATTTACTCCCACAGCACCACAGCACACAGCCATTGGAAAAATAGAGACAGGCTATCAAATAAACAAGCACGCATGCACGAAATGCCAGTCAATCATTTGTTTTCATCCACTCACTCGTCGCTCTTCCCCCATGGAGAGGAAGTGACAGACATAGGCGTGCTATTTTCCCGAGTCTTCTTGCACACTGTTATTGAAAATAGCAGGTTTAGAGTTGCATTATACCTTTTTGCTGTGCCGAGGCCCAGCACATGGCCTTCTTCATTTTGCAAACCATGCCTACATTTCTGCTTGTGCTCACCTGTACATAACCGCAACAATAAAAATTAGCAGTGGCTTAGCTCGGCTATGCAAGGATATATGTAGCGTGACCTAGGCAGAGCCGCTGAGCATCAACTGCCACCGAGCAGCAATTTCGCTCCCCTTCTCCATGGCTATACCACACCGGCAAACGCCCCGCTATATGCATACCCCCACTGATACCTCTGCACATGTGCACAAAATGAGAGGCGCTATCAAGTGGCTTCGGCGCAGCATCAGGCTTGGCTACTGCGCAACGGAGGCGCACAGCTGGGCACGCGCCGGCACCAGTGCGTCTGCCGTGGCTATGACGCAGCTGTGTCCAGCGAGGCGCGCACGGTGGCGGCGGCGGCTCCGGCATGCCAGCTGTGCGCCGTGTGACGTCACTACTCCTCGCGCATGCACAGCACGGCTTTCCAGGAGCCACGCGAAACTGCTCAACGTCGGCCAGTGTAGCTCACGCTACAAAAGCAAAGCTCAAGCACACATAGTACACTTCTCCAGAGCGCAATGCTAATCATTAGATAGGCGAGCAATGAAGCACGCAGCTGCTATCCCCCTGCTACGAACTAGCCGTTGTTTACATCAGCTGTGTTGGAGACTCTAAACCAAAGGATAGGCAAAACTTTCCACCGTGTCTTGGTGAGGTGACAGCTCTCGATGGAAGTATTCGTAGTGTTAGCACCGTCAGCAATGCAGCTGTAAAATTCCGATTACAGGCCGGAGAAGTCATAGTACCATCGGTCGGTCGTGTATTCTAAGCGGAAGCAGCGCGTTGCACCTTCTCTTGGAGAGAGGCGACGAGATGGCACCCCAGAAGATACGAATGATATAACTAACATCTAAATGATTTTGTAGATGCGGGAGAGATGCGTTCGGAGAGCGTATAGCCTATCACGGCACTCCACGCTGTTCGCAGTCACTCGGCGAGGCGAACAACGACACGTTTTTGTCTATTCCAGTGCAGCTGACAGGGCCGCGTGGCACATAGCAAACCTGCAACGTATGTTGTTATGGTCCGCCGTAGTATTTCCCATGTACTACACCGAATTGACTGTAGAAATTGCGTGTAAATCTGTCAAGATCCCAGCGTGTCAGATCACTCCCAATGGCCGGCGCCTTCCCTACTGGCCCCATGCGACCGCTAGCGCCGCGGCGCGATGACCACTGGAAGCCTACAAAGCTCTCACTTAGCGGTTCGTGGAAGCTTCATGTCAATGGTATACGGTATTGCAGAACTGTGGTTATATCCCCAGTTGACATCGCATCTGTTAGTATAAGGCTATTTGCAGACGACTGTCTTCTATTCAAAGTTATTTGTTGTACCGATGACCAAATTGCTTTAAACAATAATCTTAATGCTGTACACCAGTGGTGTAGCCTTTGGTATATAGAATTAAACAGAGAAAAATCTGTCCTTCTTCGTGTAACTGACAAGAAAACTCCGTTTAAGTTCTTGTACAAAATGAACGGATATCCAATGGTTGAGGTCGACGAGTATAAATACCTAGCTGTCACGATAGCTAATAACTTGAACTGGACCAGCCACATTAAAAAAACGTGTGCATCAGCCTTTAAGAAACTAGGTTTTCTTCGTTTTAAATTAACGTCAATCCCTTCCCATGTTAAGCTGCTTGCATTCAATACCCTTATCAAACCTCGGCTGGAGTATGGTTGTGTGGTATGGGACCCTTGCTTCAAAAAAGACGTAACCAAACTAGAAATGATACAGAGAAAAGCAGTTCGTTTTGTACTCAATTCATATGACAGATTAGAGATTCACCATCGTCTCTATGAGTGCTAGCAACATTTTGACGTTAGAAAGCAGAATTATTTCCAGGCTGCGGTTTCTGTACCTGCTCAACAATCACCAACTTGGTATCAATTCACAATTCTTCATTTATCCACGTTGGGTCGTCATGGGTCGTCAAACTCGCCACTCCCACCATCACAACCTGAAACTAATCTTTCCACGTACTAACAAATTTAAGAATTCTTTTTTCCCACGCACTGTCACCCAGTGGAATGCATTTCCAAGAGATGTTTCCCCCCCTCCCGATGATAATGTAACAGTTTTTGAAGAAGGTGTATGAAAAGCCCTGGGTTGATTTTCTGCTTCACTTCTTGCTGATTCACTTTGTCTTTAGTGCTATTTTCGCTTAAGTATACCATGTGATTGCACTGAACCCTGTCCATTCTATATTTTGTGATTGCTTGCCAATGGTGGCGCTGAAATGAATTTTCTTGTGACCTGTATTTTCCTCCTTGTTCGGTCTTCAATGAATGCGGTATGTTTTAAATATATAAATAAATATAAATTCATTTCGGCATAATTAAAACATTGATTTCGGCTCTGAAGTTTTTGATGAGCGAGACATGACCATGATCAACCCTGCAGTCTTCGTGGAGAGCAAACACAGTATCTTCCACCTGCGATATCTTCCACCTGCGGCTTTGCGTAACACATATGCATAAGAGCACCGTGTGCCGTAGAGTGAAAGCAAGCGCCAAGAAAGTGGTGCACCTGCAAGTCAGCACAGTGAAAGAGCAGTGTACCTTTCAGGCAGTCGCCAGTAGCATGGTGCACGCGGCCCGGAGAACAACACGTCTCGAACATCTCTGAGCACCGCCGCCACCTCAGTCGAGTGTCGCAGCCAGTGCATGATGCTCTGCATGGTGCCGAAGTTGATTTTCAGTCCCTGCGAACAAGATCAGAGTGGGTTGCTTTTTCGACAGGTCCATGAGCATTACCACGTCACCGACAGATGGAGTATGGTGTGTGGCAGAGCCTAGGGTGTCTCGATGCGCGCGCCCTCTCGCAGGGTGTAGTCATTCTGCGAAGGGTCACGTGAGCGCCGCCTTCCAACCGGCGGCCGCCATTGCGCTCCCCACGCTTCGATGCGACTGGTTGAGAGAGACACGTGCATGACGTTTTCCGGGAAAAAATACCCAGGTGTTGCGTGCCCCAGTGCACGAAACACTCATGAAATGACTGGAAGGTGTTCCGATTTCCGAAATAACCGAAAAAACAACTTCTCTGGCTCGTAAAGATCACGCGCGACAAGTGGAAACCCACGGACCATTCGTGTATATGCAGCGTAAGTTCGTAATTTCTGCATTCGTAAAGTTAGTCATTCATTCGCATGCTTTTTCCTGCAGCATTTGTCGGTCCTGTATCCTTGATTTCTGGCACATATGCTTGCATGTTTAACTCGTTTATTTCTGAAAGCACGAAATGCTTTTTCCTAATCTCTTGTACACAGGCTGCGAGTGCGTAAAGATGTACGCGTACATTGTTGGCTCTTTGCTACTGGCGCCTTGTGCAGTTTATTTTTGTGCCCAGTGGAAGGAGCATGTGCAAGGTGCTGCAGAACATAAGGTGAGCTCTAAGCTTGCCTTTCGTGTGATAAGATAAGGAGCACGTTGAAGCATTTTTTCCGGCGTTAATATTCTTGTGATTCTAGTTTGATATCGGTGCAAGTTAATAAAACGTCAGGTGGCCGAAATTTCCGATGCCCTCCATCACAATTGCGAAATCATACACAATTGCGAAATCACAAAGAAGGACCGTGAATGTGATATCAGCTGATATATGCAGTATTAAAGATAGCTCAAATGTGAGCAGTGCAGAGCTTCACAGTCAGTATCGAGTAGAGCTAAAAGTGAAAAAAGAAAAGTAAGCAGGTGTGTTTGTGACATGCCTCATACTCGAAGGCTACTAATAAGATGTCCAAACTCACTCTTCGCATTTAAAAATCAGCATACAATGCAGGTAACGCAGCCTCAAATGAGAAACTGCCACCTTCACTGCATTTCCGTGACCCTGGAAACAGCTATTCAACATTGGTAAAACGTCACTTATACGCGGCCTCCACTAAACCACAGAGTAATTCTTTATCACGATCATTGCCTTCTACTAAGCGTTGCAGCATTCATTCCGTAAATGGGCTAGCAGATGATTGATTTGAAAACAACTTGACTACCGTCTTCGCACCTATCCCTCGCCTCTCGTCACTTTTCGCACGCTGAAATGTCGGCGCTCCTCCACCGGCCCCTCGCGCTCGCCCCCTCCTCCGGCTGCCGACGAGCGCGAACCAATGCTAGCAGTCCGCTGCTGACGTAACGAGCGCTATACATGACGTAACGAGCGCGGATTCAGGCGAAAACTCATCACCGCAGGTCGCCGCTAGGCGCAGCAGCGGTAGTTTTGAAAATTGGAATGAGAATTATCGGCTCGCTTTGGAGGTTTTGTACGCGGCATGAACGCTCGTTGGCCTGCACTCTACGTAATGCGAGCATTTTATAGACAACCTCAAACACCTTTTTCAGGGGCCCTTTAATCAAATTCGGCTTTCAGCCGGCAACCATACGGTCTTTACGCTTTGGTTGAAGGCACGAAACACACAGACGCAATGAAAAACAATGATATTCGTTGTGTCTGTATGTATTTCGCGACATGCCTCATACTTGAAGGCTAATAATAAGATATCCCAACTCACTCTTCGCGTTTAAAAATCAGCATGCAAGGCAGGTAACGCAGCCTCAAACGATAAACTGCCACCTTCACTGCATTTCCGTGACCCCGGAAACAGCCATTCAACATTGGTAAAACGTCACTTACACACAGCCTCCACTAAACCAGAGTAATTCTTTATCACGATCATTGCCTGCTACTCAGCATTGCAGCATTCATTCCGTAAATTGGCTGGCAGATGATTGATTTGAAAACAAGATTTGAAGACAGGGTGTGCGATAATTAACAATTCAATTTTCAAAACTACCTCTGCTGCGGATAGCGGCGACCTGCGGTGATGGGCTTTCGCCAGAATCCGCGCTCGTTACGTCATCATCCGCGCTCGTTACATCATGTATAGAGCTCGTTACGTCAGCAGCGGACTCCTAGCATTGGTTCGCGCTCGTCGGCAGCCGGAGGAGGTGGCGAGTGCTAAATTACAGGATATCAATCTGAGATCGCACTGCCGATGAGAAAAATTTGTGCTCTCGTCATGCCGCTACAGGAGCAAGTTTTATCACAACAAACTCTACGTGTCGCTGCCCGATGCCCGTTGGAAGGAAGCTTCGATGCGCGCACTCCCCTATGCCGCCCTGGCTGCCTGCAGAGTGGGCATCATAATGGCGGACGCCGTAGCAGACCACGCGGTTGTCACCACCCTGCTCGGAGGTGAAGGGGGGCGCGATCATCAAGGCACCCTAGGCAGTGCTAATAAAGAGCGCCATATGTATTTTTAGACCATACGCTCACTGCTTGTTTGACCGAAGTCACAAACGATAGATATTTGGTAGCGTCAATGATCAATATCTGCCTGAACCGTCAAATGCAACTCAGCAAGAGCCAAAGTTGCAAGCCGAGAAATTCAGATCAAGCGACTTACATTGTAAAGATTGGTTTATGGTTTATGGGGTTTAACGTTCCAAAGCGGCTCATGCTATGAAGGACACCGTAGTGGAGAGCCCCGGATAACTTCGACCCCCTGGGGTTCCTTAACGTGCTCTGACATCGACAGTACACGGGACTATAGCATTTCGCCTCCATAGAAATGCTACTGGTGCGGCCGGTATCGAACCCGCGTGTTTCGGGATCAGCAGTTGAGCACCACAGCCACTGAGTCACCACACCAGCTTTCGTTACAAAGAAAAGGTCAAATGTGCTTCAGCGGGGAACTAAGGAGGTGCATGCCCAACAGCAGTGCGAGGTCAGCTAGTCCAGCCAGGAGCGTGTACCAGGCGATGGCCATGTGGCTCGCGCATATGCCCGTTGTCTTCATTACACTCTAACTATATTCGATTACTGTCTCATACTGAGCGATATTAGGAAACTATTTTCCCTCGCAGGTTTGGGCTCCAGTCTAGAGGGAGTGTATATCCTATTGTGCATGAAAGGGGTATAAGTGCCGGGGTAACTCTATATGTAGTCACTAAGAGAAATAACCTGACTAATTTTGGCATGGGTCTGGACAAATTTTTCTAGGGATCTTTGAGACGCGATTCAATAATGTCTCATAGGGCTGCAGTTTTCTGGCTAATTTTTAACAATTCCCTTTTCATACTTTTAATGCTACATATATACTGGCTTCACGAGTTCTGATAAAAGAATTACCATTTTTTTCTGTTATTTTTGTGATGAGTCTTAATCAGACGTACAAGATTCATGCATAATTTTTTTTTCTTGTCACCACAGTTAGATGTAAGAGATTTATCCACGGTTCATTTTTTTTCATAAGACAGCGGATTTAGTTATTTGGAGAGCTTTTTTTTCAGCAAAACAACCGTGCTCAAAATTTGGAAAAAATTAACCATATAATGCATTATGTATATGACAGTAGAAGTTAATGATAGCATTCTTCTATGTTTTGGAGCAACTTGAGGCTATAAGGCACTGTGTATACCAGGTTGCAAGTTGTAGGCATATCGATACTAATTACCACACTGCTTCTCTGTAGACCTGCAATGAATCAATCTTTTTCCTATCAGCATTCATTTCAAAGCTTTCCTCATTAGCATATGTATATGTATATGTCAGTGAGCCTGAAGCATATTTTGTCAATTTCCCTGCAAATAACTCAGCAAAAATAAATGAGATTACGCTCGTTACTTCGGTAGCATGCAGCTCTCTTATAAACATGTTACCAAAAAGTGAGAAAGCGATCTAAAAATTCTGCTGTGTGAATAACTAAAGCCTCAGCTGCGAACAAACTCTGGAAAGGAACCAGAGTTCGAATGTCACCCTGGTTTTCGGCGCCATAAGAGATGCCCCATTACGACTTGCTTCGGATGAGGTTTCTGGGATACTAGGCATGGTTCAAGCCATGCTAATAACCTTTTTCTAGAAAAAAAAACACGTTCCGGCTTGCCACAGCACGCCAGTTGTGCTCTGAATGCAAGCACTACCTACCTGCGGACCTTCATTTATATTCAAGAAGGACTCCACTTGGTCCAGGTCACCTGCAAAGAAGCGTCCAATCAATTTTATAGACGGTATCCAGCGTTTGTAACCACTGCGTGTGTGCTAAACACCATAAAATTCATGAATTGTTTTGGTAAATAAGCACACACCATGAAGAGTAATCAAGAGACATTACATTAAAAAAAAAACTCAACCGATAAATTTTTGACTAAGCAATCAATCTTTTAGGCTTTTACGCTATCATACAGTATGTAGGATAGCTACGCTGTATGTATCGGCAGCGTAATCGTCGTTGTAATGTGATCATTAAGTGGGCGCTGGCAAAAAACGTGGCATTAATGCTGTGCCTGTCAACTAACAACGCTTCTCGAAAAACGGGGATGACGCGCAACCTGTGCTCAGCTCTATTCTCGTAGCCGTGGAAATAAACGAAGCTGCGTTGATGTACACCTCCCTCCCGTCTGATCAAGATTTATGTCTCACTGCCTAATCCCTGGCCACAGAGCACGGATGCGAAGAAAGGACATAAGCGGGGGACATTTCTATGTGACTGGGTGCATGTAGGCCACGAGATAAAGTCGCTCGAAATTGCAAATATACTGCAATCATTGCACTTCCGGCACGTAAAACAGGAAGGAAGTATCCCGCCGGAACAAAACAATTACAAGACCATCTTCAAAGATGCTGTCGTTTCCAGTGCTACTAAGTCGCCTAGCCCGGCCTCGCTATTGCATTAATTCGCAGCATCTTGCTGAGCCCGCCGTAGAAGAAACACGCCAGTTCGGATGGGTTGGCCCTCTACTGACGCTGAGTCTCCAGAGTGGCACCATCGTGGTTCGCTTGTCTTTTGCAGTCCGGAGGCCTCAGGTTAGCGGGCGCCCACTTCCTGTTTGGGGCGCCGTTTCCTCAACTCTATGCTATTGCAAGTTTGCGCGTCCGGTTCCGCTCCTCTTCACGTCAGGAATCTTCACAATAGCCGCTTGCTACCGAGTTTGCGGAGGAGTCCGTGAGGTTCTCCTTGCAGACACTGCTTCTGGTGACCCATCTTTTCTGCCACGATAGCAAGCATGACAGCATGTTCACATGATACGCGTCATGTGATGCTTACTTGAAAAAGTGCGGTTTCGAACAACGCGAAGCTGCCACACGACCTAATTGTAGCACGTGAAAGAAAACTGTCCGCATGGAGCCCATCTTCTTGCTGCTGCCGACTCACCAACAAGCGGCTATCTATGCTGGCCGATAGGTAATGCAAGTTTGTTCTTGGCTGCCTTTGGCATAATTAAAATCTAGGGCCCCATCAGCCCAACTACTTGCTTATGAAACACTCATCCGACCCAAGATAAAATATGCATCTGCCACTTGGGATCCTGCTCAAAATAACATTGCTAATCCTGTTTAAAACGTTCCAAAACCGTACCGTAGGTTTCATCCCCTCGAATTACTCATACTCCACCAGTGTTCCTTGCCTTAATAATGGAGCAGGGTTGTCTAAGCTTCTGAAGCACAGTAAAATCACAAAGCTCTGCCACAATCATTATACATCATGTTTTTAGAGCGATAGCTAACCTCCTTGAGGTACAGCTTGCAGTTTCTATATGGATGCGACGATCACCTTCAATGCCTCACAAGGTCAAACCGAATTAACTGCGTGGTGGTATATATGGTCAGAGCGGTAGTATGACCACGCGATCATATGACAATGCCCATTGCCTGACCTTGACCTTTGACCACTGACCTTGAACTTACCTTTGATTTGATACCGTGGGCACCTGAGCTTGACATTTGATTTGAGACAGTGGAGACCATGCCTGACAGCTTTCACTCGTATAACTAGGTTCAAGCCAAGTTGAACACCAGCGATTTTTTTCTCAAAGCTTTCCTATTCAACCCGCTCATCATTCAACCCACCTGGAACTTGCACCATGAGCCACCTTAACTCCTTTCTTACATAAACAGCTCGTTACTGGAGCCATCGAATCACTCTATTAATAACGCACTGTAAGCCCACCCAAGTGCAAAGACCTCACGCAGAAGGCACTTCATATGTCAAATAAATAAAGAAGAATAGAAGAGAACATACCGCTTTTTCTAGTTATAAATCATAAGGGGCTATTTTTGTTATGGGTGATGTTTTTATCCCGAGAGGAAAGGAGGAGACTTTCTAACTGATGATAATGCGACATAACCACAAAAAAGCCGCTCCCCACAGTATTCTGCCTTAAAGGGCCACAGAAAGGGGTGTCTGAGCTTGGCTTTAAAACGCATGCACTATGTAGAGTACAGGCCACCAAGCGTCCATGCCGCGTACGAGACCTCAAAAGTGAGCGGGAAATTTACAATACATTTTTAAAAACTCCCGCTTTCGCACCTCGCGGCGACACGCGGTGCCGGGTTTTGGCACGAAAACCTGGCAGACGAGTCATGTCTTGCAAATGACATCAGCAGCCGGGGCTTATCTTTGGTTCACAGCGCCAATTTCTTAAAGAAGTCACGCGCTACCGCGGCCACTCCGCGCGCGCCGCAGCCGGCGGAGGTATGGAAGGGCCAAATGAGTGGGGCCGATGGAGGAGCGCCGCCGTTTTGGCGTGCGAGAGGAGAGGGAAAGGCGCGAAGACGCGGAAGTTCAGATTTCGTCTGCATATAGCTCAGCTTCTACAAAACGCATTAAAATAATTCTTGCTGTAGGGTAATTATGAACCGTAGTCTTTTAACATCCCAGACATATCGCACCTTTATTGAGACCTCCTTTCTGGGTCCCTTTAAGGTGCTTGTTCCCACAAGCAAGACGCCTTCCGGCAGCAACAGCGGGCGTAGAAGTATACCTTGGAAGTGCTGCCGCAAAAAGGAGAGGCACATCTCGGCAGGAATGCTAGCGAAGCCGCACGCGCGCAGGACCAAGACGCCCTTCTCGCGAGCCACGTCGTCGAAGTCGGCTTCAATCTCCTTCATGAACTGCACAGCACAGGAAGCGATGCGTCACCATTTGTTTTGCAGAGCAACCCAACGCGCTGAGCCATCACTACGCTAAGCAGCATCATTATTCAGGCAACCAACAGGATGTACGAGCCGCGAAGATGGTGGCGTATCAAGCATTCGCAAACATGACAATGCTGCAGAAGGTGATAGCTAAAGAATAAATGCTGTCCACGAACCTTATCAGTAGCAGTTTGGCTTCATAGTGCCTATGATGCTTACTTATGTTTATAAATTTACTTCAAACAGCAAAAAAAATTAATTGCGCCGAAGTACAAGGTCACTACAGCATAAGTGTCGCAGTGATCAGTGTGCTGTAACAAAATTAAGTACACAAAATTTAAGAAGTCCTGACTCTTTAAGCACTCCTGGAAATTCTTCACTGCCATCACCAGCCTCAACTACATAGATTTAAAGACAAAGAACTATCCAATATCTCTCCGATTAACACTGTCCAGCACCAGTAGGGGCCACCTTGTTACCACTAACTTCCTGATCTCGTCTGTACACCTGCGTCTCACCACTTTACGTGCTCTTCCCATGTGCTTAGCTACTCCAGTATCCTTACCCTCGAGTAAAAAACTCACAGGACGGCTACCACTTTGTAACGCGAGATTCTGCGACAGCTGTTAAAGTATATTTCACGATATATTATATTTAATATGTTAATATGAGGGCGACTTCATATCTATCTTTGTATTTATAAACCACTCTGTATAGTTTTCCATACACATTTGTTCCCCTACCAGCACGCATCAACAGCACGCCGTTATACAAGCGCGCCGCGCCATCGATGACCCTGTCCTCGGGCAGCCCGTTTGGCAGCAGCCACCGCAGATGGACCGCACTACATTCTTCTGCCCTTGGCATACTCTCCCACCTCCTTCTACAGTAACAACTCGTCGGATGGTTTCCGCGGCAGCCATCCTTCCACCCTGCGGTTACGCTGACTGTTACTACACCGACGCAACACCCAGGAGCGGGCATCTAACAGCTCTCGCTGTAAAAAGAAAAGGTTTACAGCGACAATGAGCATAACCCAATTGGCAGCCTACGCCTACAGCACATTTGGCTATGCATATGTTATGCAACCTTTGCACGGATCAGGCTGGAGTGGAGTGGTAAGGAAGCAAACGCGCATACTAGTCAGTTTTTCCCAAATTTAGGTTTGGTTTCTGTCCCTTCTGTTACGGTGCAGTTGGGGTATCCACCAATAGGTGAGACAATTACTGCGCCATTTCCTTTCCCCAAAAATCAATTTTCAATTTTTTTTTCTGTGCGCAATCTTTATTTGTTTAATTTAGCAAAAAGATACAAACACGATCCCTTCTGAGCACCTACTGCATTCGATGGCAAATCTGTCGCCGAAGACAGGTGATTACCCTACGCGTTCGCCTGCAATTTGAAACGTACCTTTCTATCTGTCTTCATACGGTCAACAAATGCTTCATTGCTGCCTTCCGACTTAACTTAATCAACTCAATGATTTTAATATTTATCTTGTAAATGTGAGCAATAACATATTGAAGGACTTTTCTGTGGTTGATAGTGACATACACATAAATATTGTATAATTAGTGCCTTCCTGAATAATGTACCGCTTATTGCAAATACGCACTGTCTGCTGTTGTACCAAGGGGGCTCGAACCCCATCATGTAGAAAGATTTCTGCTTTTTTCGAGCCCCCTCCACCTTGAGGGAAAATAAACTAATGCATTAATTCATTCATTCATGACAATCAAGTAAGGGCGTAGTCTCTAACGGAAGATCTTGCAATGGGCACTTTCGTAGCTGGCACTATGAGGAGAGAAAAATGGAGAAACGAAAGCAATTTCCAGCATCCTGAGTTTTTCAATAACCACAAAAATTTGTAGTTACGTGCAGCATTTTGGAATGAAAAGGATGACTTGAGACCAGCTCAAGAGCATGAAAGGTGTGAAGCGTGGCAGTTGTGTAGCCCTGAAGATGGCTAATGACATTTCGGCTTCTGCACGAAAGCCGAAATGTCGTCATCTAATGACCCAAACCTTTGGTTTGGTCGGCGTTAACCTTTCATGGTGCAAAATGAACCCATTCCCTGACCAGAAGAGATTTCGTTGTACCCTAGATTTGAATATCGCTAATGTTCGGCACAATCGTTAGAGCGTTGTCAGCACTAGTTTAGGGTGAAGTTAAACAGGCATTGTTTTCAGTTTTCATCGCTGCATTTGTCGTGAAATTGGGCGCATGCGAGAAGTAGTGGCATAAAAAATTATTTTCCAAATAAAAATCTTAAAATATTCTTTCATACTGAGTAATTTCAATGTAATCTTTAGTGCGCAGTATTTTGAGTTACTTTGCTGCTGCGCTCATCTACAACCTTATCGAAAACACTGAAAGGCAACCTATGTTGTCGTTTAATTATACTGAAATCAAAAAAAATTTCTTCGTCATCATGAGCAAGCCAAGAGAAACTAATGATGCCCGGCTCCCAACACTGGTGTATTTTTTTGCGAAGAGGATAAAAAAAATTGCATGCACCGAGTCAGAAAAAATGTTGTGAGAAACAAAGTAAGAGACGGATGTCTGCCGTGAACCATAACGTATCACATCTTGAGCAAGGCAGATGTAGTAGACGTGATGCAAAAGTTAATCGAGTGTCAAGCGCTACTTTTCTATTTATTCGCATCCCGTTGGCGGCGAGGATTTGATTTCAGTATTTGAAATCAAGAGTGACGAAAACTCGTCCTGTCAGGTTGCATCATAAAACGTGACATTGAAGACGCTGACCACAACAAAGAAAAGAACACACGAAAGGTGCCTAATGAAAGGCGCCTAAAAGATCACTGAAACGACGTTAAAAACAGAAAAGCGGATTCCAGTGCTATCGCTGAATACTGCACATCGAAGCAGCCCATTATCGACTGGGGCAAGGTACAAGTTCTTGCGGCAGAAAAGAGGAAATTCCCTCGTCTTTACCTGGAACCTTTGATTATACAAACGGCCTGTCACACCTTGAACCAAAACCGCGGAAATCTGACAACTGCTTCCGCACGCTCCCTGCACCCCCTTTTCAAGCATACATAAGCTCGCGCACCCGCTTCTCGTTTTTTACTGTGAACAAGGCTCCCATATGGGAGCCGAAAGATCTTTTGTGTGTTCTTTTCTTTCTTGTGGTCGGCGTCTTCAATTTCACGTTTTATGATTTCAGTATTTGCGTGCCAGACACATTAGACTTAGTCTACTTGCGATCAATTTGCACAAATAAGGTTCCGTATAGAACAAATGCTCCACTGTGCATTAAAAGTAACTGCACCGTAGGTTCGACCTGTCGTTAGATTTCTATCCATATGTAATGTTTTCTAGGTATACTGACTGGAACGCACAGTTATCACACACGAAAAAAAAAACAATTCAGGAAAACGGCGGAGGAAAAACGCTAAGGCGCCCGTGTGCTGTGCGATGTCAGTGCACGTTAAAGATTCTCAGGTGGTCAAAATTGTTCCGGAGCCCTCCACTACGGCACCTCGTTCTTCATTTCTTTCACTCCCTCCTTTATCCCTTCCCTTACGGCGCCATTCAGGTGTCCAACGATATATGAGACAGATACTGCACCATTTTCTTTCCCACAAAAAAACCAACTATTATTATTATTAAAACGGCGGCCCTCTTTCCTGCGCAGAGTGGAAGACGAAATGCCACATACCTGCGGTTCTGCGCTGATGTCGATGTGATGCGTGCCGCTGTCTACGCACGCCTGCACCACCTGGCGCCCATAGAAGCTGTACTGGAGTAGAAAAGGGACAACATCGATCGCGATAGCGAACAATCCGCATGAAAAGCCTATAGAGGGTGTTTCAAGGAAGACTAAGTAATGTTTAAAAAATAGGCTTTTTTGGGTAAAAAATGCCTTTTGTGCCATAGCATTGGCAGCAGCCGGCGAATTGTGTTAAGAAGTAAAGCTGGTTAACTAAATCCTGTTGGCGGACACCAGAAAACCGGTGAATCGTTTTAAGTATAGTAAGCTGGCTAACTAATTTTTGATAATTAACTTTTTGACTAGTAGAGTTAGGTGCCTAGTTGCAATTAGAGATTTGTAGCTGGTCGTTAGTAATAGCCATATCAATTTTCAGAATTCCGAAAACGCGATTGCCCTTGGCCCTGTGGCTTGACAAAGTTTGGCTTTTTTTGACTAGTTACGTGCACTGGAAAGGTTGCTTTGCCTGCATGCTTTTCGAAAGCGCATGTATTTTGGCAGAATGTAGCGTTATTTTGTCGAGCCACAACTCTGAGGATAATCGCGTTTTCGAAATTCTAAAAACTGATATGGTTATTACTAACAACACGCACAAATCTCTAATTGAAACCAGCTGCCTAGGTGCAATAGTTAAAAAGTTAATTATCAAAAATTAGTTAGCCAGCTTACTATACTTAAAACGATTCACCGGTTTTCTGGTGTCCGCCAACAATGATAACACTACGTTGAAAAGGCCATATTTTTACCTCAAAAGACCTATTTTTGAGAATTGCTTAAAGTCTTCCCTGAAACATCCTGTAGCAGGAATTATGGAAGAAAAAAGATGTACTGGCTGGTTATAAGGTCTAATGTCACTGCTAAGGGCGTTCGCTGCGTTCATCCAAAGAGTTAATACACATTGAACTTGTGGTGGAGTCAAACTATGTACAGCTGTCATTACCATAGCCGGTGAGAAAAATAAAACAGATATGGATCTTGAGAATGCTTTTTACCCCACAAATTTCGCTTCGCGCATGCCAATTAGGTGAGACCGTGTCAGTCGTTTATTAGTATTTAGTGCATTATACTAAAAGGCGGGCAGAAGCCAAACATACGCGACATGCTAACTGCGCTGGAACCACCACAGCAGCACAGTTTTCCGGGAAACTGCCGCGCAATTGGGCGTGGACAGAAACCAGCGGACACAGTGCTACACTCACCGGCCCCACAGTGTTCAGAACGAGCCGGGTCCTCTGCGCCATTGCCAGCAGGGATGACTCGTCTGCCGCGTCGGCCACAATCACCGGCACACCGTCCAGCGCATTTTCTGCGGGCCAGAGAAAGTCACGGATTAGTGGAGCCTTGGAGCACACCCCTATACAGCCACATTCCAAGAGCTTCAGCGGTCTCTATAACGGCCGTTAAAGAAAAGAATCAAGCTGTTTTTTAATCCCCAGACAACGTATGTCCTTGTAGCCTTGAACACTCGGCGCAAATAAAATGAAAAAAAGCGAAATAACCAAGCACAAGCGTATGCTGCGCAGTCGTCCGATACCACAACGCAATGAATGCGATACTGAAGTTTACGAATAAGAAGAGAGACAATTTGAACTTTCCGGCGCAGGGATTACAATGAACAGCTTTGGTTTGCAAGCCGTTCCGTGTTTAGAAGTGAATGAGACTGCTGGGACGGATGTCTGCCTCCTGGATAATGTATGTTGAGAGAACTTTGGGAAAGGCTGGCACTTAATTATTTCTGTACTCCACGAATACGAAAGGAGGTTTACTAAACGTATTTCGTTTACCGTGAGGTTTTCCTTCAGGATGAAATTCTCTCTTACGCTGGTCAACAGGCCTCGCAAGAACGTTTACATACTCCAGGGCAAAGTTTTGTAATGGGCCAGCCTTTATCATCGACGTATTAGTAGTCCCAAAGCGAAAAGGTTCTTGACCTATCAGCTTTTTTGATGTCAGAGAAGTGTCAGTTGCTGTTTGCACACGGAATTCGCACAACTTTCATGCCAGTCAGTTTTTCTAGGCAGTTACTAAGTCAACACTGATGATCAAACAAATTCATACCATATACGGAAACTGAAAGTACCGTTTGAAAGACTTTCCAAGGTTTCAGAGTAGATGCAGCTTATAGGAAGGTATTTTGTCTTACGCTCTTTGTTGATACTCATGCGTAACCTGTTGATGGCTTCAGAAAATTGAGAGAGTTGCTGTCACTGTTCATCGAGCTTTTCGCTGCTTTAAAATGTGCTGTTTTAATGTTTTAAAATGTTTTGATGTTACACAAGCCTAAAGGCGGGTTCACACTGGTGAGTCGCAAATCTCGTGCGATCGATTTCGAGCAATTAGTTCCGGCTTCCGAAGGAAGCACTAGGAAAGCGGGGAGGGAGCGTAGCAAGACGATTTAAACCTGTCGCGCGACTTCCGGGACTCGCCACTTTGAATCCGCCTTACGTCACGGAAGCGAGACAGCCGAAAACGGCATTTTTACGCACAAGGCAGTATTAATAGCGTTGTTAAATAGTTGACTGCAGAAACCAAACGTTCTAGTAGCCAGAGGACTAAGTAAGTATTAGCAACAGTACAACCTACTGCTGCTTCTGCTTCGGGTAACAGCACGTGCTAACGAATAATTACTCCCTTATTAGCAGTGCCAGGAGTAGTAGTAGAAGATATCAGAAGTAGTAATATTGTTGAATGAGTACTTGTAGTAGTGGTTGCTGTAGGAGCCCAAGTAGTAGGGAAGCAATAGTACAAGGCACTGTAAGAATTTGGTCCTTCGATGGCTTCGCCAGCTGCAGTGACAACGAAGAGTGAGTCAGAGTACGGGCCTAAAACACCTGTTTTCACGTCCCGAGTAAGCAAACGCGAAATCTGGCAGCCTCAGAGCGTTCAGCTTTTGCACAACACTATTACTAAAAACTTTTTTTTCATACTTGCGTTGTGCTTCTGTGGCAATCCAGAGGTTCCCTGACGATAACTGCTATCTCGGTTTTAAAAAATATTGCTCTCTTACCTGCCCCCTTAAAAGCAAATAAAGCATGCAGGATCAACCGAGACCTGACTTCTATGACATACACAATAAGCTTCTATGCTTCCTTGTGGATGGCGAATGAAGGTGAGTGATAATGACGCACTTTTTTTTCATGTTAGTGCAACGCAACAAACACTTGCACACAACTTTTTATGCTTCAGTTGAAAGCCTTGCCCCTGAGGATTGTGTACTGAGTGCGGACAATCTAGTATGCATGGGCTATAGTCCCAAAATTACGATAATCATTGAAAATTCTTGGCTTTCCTCTTTTGCACTTGCTTACCAGTTTAGTACGTTCCTTGTCTCCTCTGCTGGATGTTACAATTAGGCGACCATTCCTCAATCCCCTGCATTCAGAGTGTCTTCGATTTCGCACTTTTGGCTGACTACTGCACCCAGGATGAAATTCAGGTCATTTTAGTTAGTTTTACCAGAGGTAAGCCTCCTGATATTGGTAGAATATCCGTCGACATCCTGCTTTGATTCTGAGCACTGTTAAGGTGTTTTCCTAGTTATTATAAATAATAGCATCTCCACATAAATTGTGGCTCCTTCATGGTTTGAAAAAAAATGTGTACGTTATTCCTCTGTAAAAAAAACGGGGAAAAAGCAAACAAAACAATACTGCCGAGTACTGCACTAATATCAGAAGACAACTGTGCAAGGTTATGCTTACCATTCTTCAAAAATCCGTATGATTTTAACACTGCCCGCAGGGGCCTTACAAGCAATAAATAACATTTGCGATTTAGCAAACAGTACATTATATCAAAATAGGATATATATTTGGCTTATTTTTAGACAAAAACATTGCACTCAGTGAGTGATTAAGGTTTAGGCTATAAACTCACCACTGCGGATTTCGTGGCTCTTTCCACCCATTTTTATGCAACTGTTTAAGTAACTGCACGCAAACTGTAACGCTCAACAAAATTACTAGCGATACATAAGAGGTTCACCAGCAATTTTTCTATTCTTCAATGTTCTGCAGTAATGATCCACAGAGTTCAGTTTTAGCGCCGTTATTATTCAAGTAGTACATCTACGAGCTCGGAAGCTGTATATCCCTCGTCATGTTTTCTAACTACACTGATGTCGCGCTGTTGGTGTAACATCATCAGGACTATAATCAGCAAGGCGCTTTAGTTTTACTGAAATGAAATGGCATGCTTCAATAACCATCATAAATAGATTGAAGCTGCCATCTCATTGTGGCTTCATTCACCTACTTACACACTTGTAGCCCCAAACATTAAAATGTTATAAAAATGGTACGTAAATTGCAGTAACGTTAATGTTAAAAATTTACAAGTATGTTGTAAGTTATATGAAAAACATTAGTCTAACATTCAAAGTAAAAATTATTTTAATGAGGACATTGAAATGTTAATGTAATTTTAACTATTAACATATAACGTTATATTTCATAAACACTAGTGCAAGATTGTGAGCACACTTTATTTACATATAGCTTTCTAAAAACATCATTCTTAGTGCACTAGCAACTATAGCGGCTGTTCCTCGCACTTAGCCGTTGTATGTTCGTCTGTCTGTTTGCCTATTTGTCTGCTTGTCTGAAACCGGTTTCGTGGCAGGCTGCTTACCTTCCCACCGAGTGGTGGGCACCACTGCAAGAGTGGTAGCAAGACACCCAGACACCTATGAATGGAGACAATGACCAATTTCGCATATACAGACATAAATCCGTTATCGCTATCTGGACTGCGATCCGTGAACAATGGATCTGAACAACAGAACCTAGGTGAAAACCGAACTGCTAGCTCACCAATTCACATTTGGCCTAACTAGGCAAATCAACCATCATTTTTTTTGTGTTTTAATTCCAGGCGTAATACAATATTACAAAATACTTTTCAGGCACTGGATCTAAGAACTTCCTCCATTATTCCGGCAGGCAAGATGTTTCTCATATAGCAGTAATTCGCAACTAAATCTTGTGCTTGCTAGTAAATTGTGCTTGCCATGGACTGATAACTAATAAATTGTGCTTGCCATCGACTACATGCACAGCCTCATTATTTTGTTCGAAAAATTTCCTTGTTACACATTCGCCACACTCAGTAACGGGACACTCATCAGTAATGGCTACACAAGATTGACCGCAACGTATCTGTTCGGAGGTGAGCCCATCACTTGCATGTTGTGCAGGACTATGAAGCTCAAGCGTAGCCCTCGTTGGTTTTTGCAAAGCATTAATTTGGATGCCTCCACAATTCATGGGCCTGCACGCTCGTGCACAGTTGCTCCATCATTTTCTAGAGCGTTGCATTTATGTTGTTCTAATATGACAACATTTAGGTTGTCTTCATCCATGAATGTCTGGTTTCGCTGTCACGAAATTCCCTGATTGTTCTAGAGAATCGTGAAGTCATCAGCACCGGCAAATTTGAAAATCTGAGGACTAGAGTGTTCGGGTACATTACATTGGATTATCATGAGAGCAATAATCTGACCCACTAATCTGCTCTATCTACTCCCACTAATCCATCTATCCATTATCTGGAGTGGGCCTAGTTCCAAAATTTTTGGGGAAAAGAAATGGAGCAGTATCTCCCTCACATCTTGGCGGACACCTGAACTACGCCGCAAGGGAAGCCCCCCATCGAAAATCTCCTGTAAACTCACCTGTAGCCTTTATTGCCGTACTCCACGCCCACTCCTCATGTAATACCCCATAATGGGGTCCTTTAAGTATAAATAAATAAATAAATAAATATCGAGGGACTGAGAGAAGACAGAGAAGGAGGTGCCATAGTGGAGGGCTCCGGAATAATTTCGACCACATGGAGATATTTGACGTGCACTGACATCGAACAGCACACGGGCGCCTTTTGCGTTTCGCCTCCATCAAAACGCGGCCACCATGGTCTGGTTCGAACCCGGGTACTCCGGATCAGTATTTGAGCGCCCTAACCACCAAGCCAACACGGCGGGTAAATTGGGGTCCTTTGGAATTTTGAGGTGTGATCTGTCGCTTTGCTTTGTTAAGAATATGGTTACGAGTGCCCCTAAGTTGTTAATATTTAAGCAATGGTACAAAACAATTGTTCCAGTGTATGCTTGTACTCCGGATCAGTATCCGAGCGCCCTAACCACCGAGCCAACACGGCAGGTAAATTGGGGTCCCTTGGAATTTTGAGGTGTGATCTGTCGCTTTGCTTTGTTAAGAATATGGTTACGAGTGCCCCTAAGTTGTTAATATTTAAGCAATGGTACAAAACAGTTGTTCCAGTGTATGCTTGTACTCCGGATCAGTACCCGAGCGCCCTAACCACCGAGCCAACACGGCGGGTAAATTGGGGTCCTTTGGAATTTTGAGGTGTGATCTGTCGCTTTGCTTTGTTAAGAATATGGTTACAAGTGCCCCTAAGTTGTTAATATTTAAGCAATGGTACAAAACAGTTGTTCCAGTGTATGCTTGTACTCCGGATCAGTATCCGAGCGCGCTAACCACCGAGCCAACACGGCGGGTAAATTGGGGTCCTTTGGAATTTTGAGGTGTGATCTGTCGCTTTGCTTTGTTAAGAATATGGTTACGAGTGCCCCTAAGTTGTTAATATTTAAGCAATGGTACAAAACAGTTGTTCCAGTGTATGCTTGTACTCCGGATCAGTATCCGAGCGCCCTAACCACCGAGCCAACACGGCGGGTAAATTGGGGTCCTTTGGAATTTTGAGGTGTGATCTGTCGCTTTGCTTTGTTAAGAATATGGTTACAAGTGCCCCTAAGTTGTTAATATTTAAGCAATGGTACAAAACAGTTGTTCCAGTGTATGCTTGTACTCCGGATCAGTATCCGAGCGCGCTAACCACCGAGCCAACACGGCGGGTAAATTGGGGTCCTTTGTAATTTTGAGGTGTGATCTGTCGCTTTGCTTTTTTAAGAATATGGTTACGAGTGCCCCTAAGTTGTTAATATTTAAGCAATGGTACAAAACAGTTGTTCCAGTGTATGCTTGTAACATTGCAAAAATGCTAGCAAAATTAGGAACATTTAATTAACGTTCGGCCGAAACAAAAAGGTAACATTTTTGTAATGTTTCAGTGCTATCTGGGCAATAATTTCAGTTGTTCTCTTCTTGAATGTTTTCCCCATTAAGCATTTAGGTACGCATTGTACTTCTGACTGGCTTAGGTACACCCACGCTGCGTTTCTTGTAAAAAAATATCCATAAAACTGACTGTCTAATGTATTCTATCAAAACAGTGTTAAAACACGCAACGGAGAGATCATCAGAAGTTCTCATTCTTATTCTTTTTAGGTCGAACACAGTTTATAGCACTCTAAAATTTAGTTTAGCCTCTGTCTTGCACAGCATGGCACGAAACAATAATGCTGACTTCTGTTCGCATCTAGAATTGGCAGATTTGCTTAATTTATTGACACTGTTGTACTCAATATTGTGCGGTGTAAAGATTGTTGTGCTTCAAGTATTTCTGGCTATACGTGCACACGAGTGGTTTGCGTACACTGGGTGCGCGTTGAACACTCCGAATCATTCTGCGTGTCACTAACACTTACTAAAGTGCCGGCTGAGACACCTCTCTTCCTATTCATGTGAACAAATCATAGAAATGTTGTTTCATTTACATATTTCATTGCAGAGCCTAATGCCGAAAGCTTGATGAACTATGTTGTTCAGTTGTTCTTTACACTTTAATGCAGGTACGAATTTTTTTTTATTTTTCTATTACCAAAATTACTCTCCTTTCTGCCGGGAACTGCCGCTCAAGCCCCTGTTCGGTTTTGGCAGGCCCTTAAAGTGAACTGTTGTTTATGTGAATAACCCGCCGCGGTGGCTCAGTGGTTAGGACGCTCGGCCACTGATCCGGAGCACCCGGGTTCGAACCCGACCGCGGCGGCTGCGTTTTTATGGAGGCAAAACCTTAAGGCGCCCATGTGCTGTGCGATGTCAGTGCACGTTAAAGATCCCCAGGTGGTCGAAATTATTCCAGAGCTCTCCACTACGGCATCCCTTTCTTCCTTTCTTCTTTCACTCGCTCCTTTATCCATTCCCTTACGGCGCAATATACGAGACAGATATACTGCGCCATCTCCTTTCCCCAAAAACCACGTATTATTATTATTATTATTATTATTATTATTATTATTATTATTATTATTATTATTATTATTATTATTATTATTATTATTATTTATGTGAAGATACAGTTACAATTACAGGAGACAAGTGATCCCAACGTCAACACCCTTCAGCGTGCTGCCTTAACGGTGTGCTCTTTGCTATAAGCAATCACTGGGCGAGGGCAAAAGGAAATGCCAGCGTGGCTGTAGTCAGTAGAATTAATTACCCGCATACAGAAACACTGCTTCGAATTTCATCGCATTATAAAAATAACCCTACATGTTTCCCAAACTGATAAGAAACCACAGGATATGAGATACCTGAAGTGAGTTTGATGAAAACACCGAAAGCTGTTCCTCTTCTACAACGACCACCGCATCCATATGGAGCATTGTCCGAGATAAACAGCTTATCGCAGTACGAAAGGGAAAACAACCCCGGCGTTCGCATGATCAGCAATGAGAACGATGCCATTAAGCAGGGGAGTCTCTCTACCTTTGCATGTGTGCGTGTGTTCGTAAACAGAGGACTAATTCGTAAGGGTAGTATGGCGTAAGTGTTGTCAAAACGCCGCTTTTGTAGAATGCCGTAATTATGCCGTCAGAAGAACGCATTGAGAATTTTTTGCGCGGGCAACGTGATCAGGGCACAACTTCCGTGTTAACAACTGACGTTACAAAATAAAGAAGAAAATGCGCAGTTCTCGCACGTCGACTCTTTATAATGACCCAGCATACAGAGTTGCTGTTGTCGGCCTCTGTTGAAGAGGAGGATGAGGACAACAAGGAATGGACACAAGGAGGAGATTGAAGAAAAATAACATAGGTATGGTAGAAATTAACAGAATGAATAAATGAGCTTTACGGAAACAGGATTTATGACCTGCAATTTCGAGATAGAGGTTTTAATAGCGCATAAATTGTGCTTCAATTTTTGATGCAAAAGCATTATATAGCTCAGTGCCAAGGTCGTGTCGGCAAAACCTGTCGGTAAAACCTGCCCGCAAAATGTGCCCGCACGATGACGTCACACGAGATGACTGATTGTGTATGAGTGTTATGTAATTGAGTTGTAAATTAATTATTTGGTTTACGAATTGGTTTATGGAAGTTTAACATCCCAAAGCGACTCAGGCTATGAGGGACACCGTAGTGAATAGGTAGTCTAGTAGCGAAGAGCTCTGGATACTTCAACCACCTGGGGTCCTTTAACGTGCACTGGCATCGCACAGTACACGAGCCTCTAGAATTTCTCCTCGATTGTAATTCGACCGCAGCGACCGGAAAAAATTAATGAGTGGTGTAATATGTCGTGATGAAGAACATGATGACATGTAATTAGTCAATGCTGATTAAGATAATTAAGCAAAGATAATTCACAAAAATGAAAAATAGAGTGATGTAATATGTGATAAAAATGATCACGTCATATCGTTTATTAGTTCATGCTAATCAAGAAAGCAAATTGGTGTTAATTAGGAAAATAAAAATGGAAAAGAGAGTCACGTGACAAGGTGACGTAAAACCAAGAACCAATTTTCCTTCTTCCATGTCTGCTGACTGAAGGGGTTAGCGCGAGGGGAGATGAGTGAGTAGCCCTCCACTGTATCTTCCTTCGAGGAGGTGAGGGGGGGAAGGGGGTGCCCCCTAATCTGCGTGCACCTGAAGCCCCGCCGGTCACCAGCAGCTTTCTAGATAGAGTGCAAAGAAAAGTTGTCGAAAGCTTCCAATGTTGCATTCTCTTGACGAATACCTGTCTCGACCAGCTCCTAGCGTTCGCACCCCTGTTCTGTTGTGTCTTTCCATCTCAAACAGATAAAGGGACACCTCCCCCTCCCCTTTCGAACAAGAATGCGAGATTGCCATTTGCGAACAAGGGTTTGTAGGTTTAAAAATAGTAGAGGGCACTCGTTATTCTGCAAGTTAGCGCGTCAGCCTAGCATCTCATTTCATTTATATCTGCACAGAAAAAGAATGCTGTGTCCTTTCATCTGGACGCTCAATCTTTGTGAAGCAAGGGCGATGAATTACAAGCACTTTTTTTGCACACTGAGCTTCTGTTTCAATGTAATAATGATTACAGAAACTTGGTATGAAAGTAGTAACGAAGCTTTGCACCTACTTGACTACAACACGCATGTGCAAAATCGTACTGGCAAACGAGGCGATGGTGTCCTGATAGCAACGGAAAAAAAACTTTCAAATGCACCATTCTTACCGACTTTACTATAACCCACGAGGACTACGAAATGCTATCGTTGCAAAGCGGAAGTAGTGTCTTTTCCGTTATATATTGCCCTTCTAAAGGCAGCATTTCTAAATTCATAGGCTTTCTTGATGAATATCTGTAATGGATCACAGCAAACAACCTTAATCTCATTTTAGGCGGTGATATTAACATAGACTTTCCATCTCAATCTACAAATAAACGTGAGATTGACTACATATTGCACAGCAACGGATTTACTAATGTCATAATTAACCCCACACAACCGCAGGCAGCGGCGGCAATTGACATCTTCACTAGTAACTATCTAGATGACTGTCTTAATTGAGGAGTCATTATTGCCCAAATAAGTGACCTACGAGTCTACGCCAGCGCCGCGCCGCGGCAGCCGCTTCTATAGCCTCACGGGGAGAGCGCCGCTTTTGCCGCTACAAAACCTTCTAGAACACTAATAGAAACGTTGGCCGCAGTGTTGCCAGCAGACGTTGCTGCGCCATCTTGGTCCCCAGTCGGCATGCCATCTCTCTGCCGTCGCAGTGCGCGTAAGGCTGTCGTCTTGCTGCTGTTGAGTGACTGTGATTTTCACTCTCGATAGGAAGCCTTTAATGGCACCATGCTAGCACTGTGAGCACGTTCACAGTTGTGTGAGCACCGAAAATGCCCGAGTGTTGCGTTCCACAATGCACGAACCACTGCAGGAAGGGCATACGAATGTATTGTTTCCAGGCTAGTCCTAACCGAAGAAAGCGCTGGGGCGTTGTCCTTGTTGGCGTTTCAAATAAAATGCTTAGGAATCTAGACGACGCATCCATTCATGCTCTTACCGACTATTTTCAAGAATGTTGGGCCAGCGGTACCATCCCTCAAGAGTGGAAATGCGCCAATCTAGTCCTCATCCCCAAGCCAGGCAAACCACCAACCTTGGCCAACCTCCGTCCCATCTCTCTCACGTCCTGCGTTGGGAAGCTGATGGAACACGTTATCCAGACCAGACTCTCACGATACCTTGAAGACAACCATCTTCTACCAGACACTATGTTCGGCTTCCGCCCTCATTTAGCAGCCCCGGACATTATGCTTCTTCTCCATCATCAGGTAGTCATGAGACGTACACTAGACACGAAAGTCATCGTCGGCCTCGATGTTGCCAAGGCATTCGACAACGTCCTCCATGAAGCGATTCTTCAACAACTTCAAGCTCTCGGTGTCGGACATCGCATGTATGCGTACATCCGAAACTTTCTCACCGACCGCACAGTGCAACTTAAAGCCGGCACGGGAGATCCTTCCATCATCTCTCCGGGAAACCATGGCACGCCGCAAGGCGCCGTACTTTCGCCGATGCTTTTTAACGTCGCACTGATAGGCCTGCCGAAGCTACTGGCCGACATCCCCCACCTGCATCACAGCATTTATGCTGACGACCTCACACTTTGGATCACGCGCGGCAGTGACGGCCAGATTGAAGAGACTTTACAGACCGCGATCGAACGGATCGGAGATTATCTAAGTACAGTTGGCCTCACGTGCTCGGCGACAAAGTCCGAGTATATCATCATTCCTTCCCCGGGACGACGCCCTTCAAAGATACTTCCGGACATCAACCTCCAGGTGCAAGGAAACCCGATTCCTCGAACAGACAACATCAGGATCCTGGGCTTGCATCTACAGGCCAACGGCAGCAACAACATCACGATCCAACGCATCGACCAGTTGGTTGTTCAGATCGGACGCCTCCTTAAGCGAATCTCCAACAAGCATCATGGCATGCGAGAGTCCAACCTCCTGCGCCTCGTTCAAGCTTTCGTCTGCTCCCGCATCACCTACTCTGGACCCTACTTACGTCTCACTCGTGCCGAAAGCGAACGGCTAGACGCGTCACTTCGAAAAGCATACAAGCCGGCCCTAGGTCTTCCCATGTCCACAGCTACCCATAAGCTCATGGCTCTCGGAATCTCCAATACCGTGAGCGAACTGATCGAAGCAACCCTCACCGCCCAGTATGAGCGGCTCTCACTCACACACGCTGGCCGAGCGGTACTGCAGCAAGTTGGGATCTCCCCGCCGAGATCGGCCCCAAGTTACGCTGAACTTACATCGGAATATCGCCTAAATCTCCGCATTCCTCCCATTCCCAAACGGATGCACCCGGAACACCACGCCGAGAGACGGGCCGACCGGGCTCGTCAGTTCGCGAAACGCTTCAGCGGACGTCCAGACGTCACGTATACGGACGCCTCTTACCATCCATCGAGGCCAGCGATGGTGGCGGTAGCTCTCGCCCCTCACCGCAGCTGGTACACAGCCTGCAGCATTCGCAATGCAGAAACAGTCACCGCAGCTGAGGAGGTTGCCATTGCGCTCGCGCTAGCCGACCCTAATACCAAAGTCGTCATCAGTGACTCTCAACAGGCTATTCGCAATTACGATGCTGGCCGTATCTCTTGCCAGGCGTTACACATTCTACGTTCTACAGCACCCTCTTCCACATCTCGCTTACTTCTTTGGGCTCCAGCCCACGAGTCGCTCAGCGGAAACGCCCAGGCACACACTCTCGCTCGAGATCTCAGCTGCCGAGCCGAGAGTATGATCAGCCACCCTGCTTCCGCTGACACTAATATCCCACGCGCTTCACTATCTCTACTCACCACTTACACGGACATACTCCAGCACTACAGACTCCAAAGGTGCACATATCCTCCCGCACACCGCGATCTAACAAGACGCGAGGCCGTCCAATGGCGCAAACTACAAACTGGCAGATTCCCACACCCCCTCTTATACAGCAGGATCTTTCCGGAATGGATAGCCCCCATGTGTAAACACTGCTCAACTCCGGCCACACTCATACACATGGTGTGGACTTGTACACATTACAACAGAGACAACGCAAACACCCCAGAGACGTGGGAGTCTCTCCTGTGTACTTCCAAGCCAGCAGACCAACGCTGGCTTATCCAGCGCGCGGTGGAGGCTGCGGCATCCCAAAGGATCCCCGCCGACCTCCTCTAAGTCAGCGCAACCGGTCCTTTGACTGGTCCCCTGTTTTTGGGCGCAATAAAAGAGTTTACCTACCTACCTTGTTGGCGTTCTTTGACCCTCCTTGCTGCGCCGCCTCTTCTCCCCCCCCACCCCACCTCCTCGAGGAACGAAACAGTGGAGGGCTACTCACTCATATGAATTCAATTCAATTCAATTTATTCGACACCTTGACGATGTTGGGTGTGTTGACAAAAAGCCAGGAAAAAGGCTTGACAGGGGTCGACGCATGGCACCCTACAATGACTTGACAGCAGCATCAGAATGGCATACCGCGTGTCACATACATTCATAACAGGATCACTACGGGAATATGGACATAAAATAAAACGGCAAGTAAGCACACAGGAAAGAAAATACAAAATAATGAATACAAATCTCAGTTGCACGAAGTGCCGACGGTACCTAAGTGTACATCAATTTAAATGCCTTATTTACTGAGCACGGAAGAGTATGAAAGCATTTGGCGACCATAATTCGTTCGAGTTTTTGGCACGAACCATGTGAAACCAGTACGGGCAGCATACTTCAGTTCTTTACATTTTAAGCTCGACAGGTGCACCATAAATGGATTATTTTTTCTAATACTTGTTTTATACCGCCTCAGTAGTATAGATTCAAAGACTTGGGGAAAAGGGGGGGGGGGGGGGGGTTGATGCGAAGCGGTGCTAAAATCGATTATGTATGTTCAAAACGTGAAGCATTAACAACATTTCGAACAATATTCTTTTGCCGTAAATCAAAACCGTTTAATATTCATAAATGATGTTGTTCCCCAGACCAAAATACAATAGTTAGCAACAGGGAGGAAGAGGTATCGCACCTGGGACACAATACCAGCAACCTTGGACAATTTGTCCCTGACTTTTTCAACGTTTTCATCCCATAATAAATTTTCATTAAAAAGCACTCCTAGGCCTTTGACCGTAGGAACTATTTGAATAAATGAGGAACCCATTTTTAAATGAATTTGTAAGATAGCAGGATCCTTAGTACAAGGTCTAAAAAGTACAGCTTTGTTTTTTCCTGTTTTTATGATCAGTGAATTGGACTCAGACCATTCGTGAAGTTTCTGCAAACAATCTGTAGCTTGCTGTTCAAGATCTCGCACATGTGCTGCTCGGAAGAATAGAGTGGTGTCATCTGCATATATGACAAAAGTTGCAAGTTTACTTATACAGACTATGTCATTTGCATAGAGAAGGAAAAGCAGCGGTCCCAATATACTGCGTTTTGGCCCACCAGAAGACAGGTATATAAAATTTGATGACTCATTGTCTACTGTTACTTGTTGGACATGGCAACTAAAGTATGATATAATTATTTGATGAAAATTTCCGCGAAAACTATAGTGTTCGAGTTTTGCAAACATTGTGTTGTGATCGATGCGATCGAACGCTTTCGAAAAGTCAATAAAAATGCCGAGAGAGAAAAGTTTTTGTTCAAAGGACTCTAGAATTAGTTATTTTTGGGTTAGAAGTGCAGTTTCTGTAGAAAAGTTCTTCCTGAAGCCATGCTGGCTAGGCATTAGTATGTTACATTTTTCGCAGAAACTGGACATTCGCTTCTATAATATTTTTTCAAAACACTTCGAGAAAATGGGGAGGATAGAAATTGGGTGATAATTCGACAGGTCATTTTAATCTCCACCCTTATGAACAATGGCTACTTTGGCAATCTGCAATCGTCGGGGAAACACCGCATGTTCAAGGCAGCAATTAAAAATGCGCTCTAAAACTCGGCTAATTACATGGACTACATATTTTATTGGTTGGAGTTTAAGATCGCCTATGTCTCGTGACCTGCTGTTATGGAGAGTCAAAAGGCAAGTTTTGATTTCATTGGCGTCCGTTAGCATCAAGAGTGCCGTGGAAGAAACCCGCGAGTCGAGGCATTTGATATTCTGGGGGCCATGGTTGCCATCTACCAGTGACGCGAAGAAATCATTAAATTTTTCCGCCAAAAGTTTCCCACTGACTGGTGTGTTATCACCCAACACCTCAAACATGCCGCTGGCATGTCCACCTCGGTTCAAAACTTCAGTTATTTTTTCCATACAAGATCACTCTTGTTAATTATTTCTGGATTAAATAATTTTTCCATATACTCTTGCTTTGTTTGGCGAACAAAAGAAGTGACTTGATTTCGATGCGCCTTAAAAGGCGCTAGGTCATCAAGGGATAGGCTTTTGGTAAAGCAGTTGTAAAGATTCATTTTTTGTTTTATCATTTCAAGGCATTCTTTTGTTATCCAGGGCTTGCGGGCCTTGCGGGGTTTTTTTATAAGTCACAAGTGGAAATGTTTGGTCATAGACAGACTTAAATGTAGTAATGAAGGCACCATATGCGTCCTCTGGATCATTATTGCTGAGCACGAGATGCCAGCCCACGCCGGCAAGTGCTGCCCGAAAGGAATTTAATGTGGCCTGGTTTATACGCCGATACTGCACCACAGGAAACTTGCGTTGCTTTGGGGGAGTAAGGGAATCTACAAACATGAATATGGGTAGAGCTGGAGCAGAAACAGCGCGTCGTCGGTACGCGCGGCGCGCAGCTACGAGGGGCCGACAGGACAGTCATGCTGTTTGTTATGGCGTTATCACATAAGTATCCCACTTTTTTTAATGCATCCCCACTTAGCTGCCAATGAATATGCACAAAACGAATGGATGATTATTTTTAAAAGGAAAATCAGTGGCTCGTGTTTCAGTAACGTACGGCGCCAACGGGAGGCAAGAGATGGCGGCCGCTACCTCGAAAATTTGCCCTGCGCTCCTTTCTGTCTCTGGAGGAATTGATTTTGTTCGCTCACAAGCACCAAGTGGCTTAATCCTTGCGTTGCGTTATGCGCAACGAATATATTGCTCTCTCAATGCCGCAATTTGTTCTTTTTATTTTGTCTTGAAGAAGAACAATGCCCGAAAATTAACTCCCCCTTCGACGTATGCCACACCCGCAGGATATCCTGGGCAGCCCTAGGAATGGTAAAACAATAACCTACAACTTTTGGCTGCAAGTTTGGTCTATTTGAAAAAAATAGCAACTGCCTATCTTGGTTTTTCCGGGGTTTTGTTTCGTTATTGCTTTTTCAAGAAAATCAGGTGAAATATCTTCCCGACAAAATAGGATAGCGCTTGAACGATGAATCCACAAGTGCCGTCTACTGTTTCGCTACAGTCATTGATGTTCAGAGCACAGGACACTGGATCCTTTATTTTTTTTCTTATGCAATAATTCACCACCGTTCTTATTGTAGTTTTATTCGTGAAAATTTTATAATGCTATTAAAATAGCATGCGCTCAAGGCGTTCATATAACGCTAGTAGGAGATTTCACAGCTACCCTTCCATTGTTGGACATTTCATGGCTGATGGAATGGGAAGATGTAGCATCAGCTGCATGAGAGTAGGACGCCCACTATTTAATGAAGGCCATTCATGCAAATCGCCTTACAGTGCACCATTTTCTACTGATGATGTCAGTGCTTATTCTGTGTTCAATTTCACTTAAATTGGTTGCATCATTAATTATAATGACCAACCCATACTGTTACTGGTTCTTCTAATACTCGCCTCTCAAATGTTAAGTTTTAACTACTAATTAATTAATCCTGACCTTATAATGGAGTTCCATGTCGCTCCTGCCTGGGTTTAGAAATGACTGTTTTTCAAAATTTCAGTTTAACGTTAACGTAACCACAAGCCAAATAAATGCAATTTTAGAATTATAAAATGCTAATTCTGATGCATACAGTTGACAACGCAACGAACTTCCGCTTTTAATAGAGCATTCATTTCGAGCTTGGACGCACATTCTCAGATGGGACATATTCACTAATAAAATAACAGATGTTATGTTCATATGGTACATATATGCAGAAAACTGCCCCGTTTCCACTTTGTACTGGTGCTCAAGCGATGGAAAGAGTGATTCAGAGGGACCGTGGCGGACGCCTCAATGGTGTCACTGCAGGGACTGATCTGCCTGCCAGTCTTTTGAGAGCTGCTCAGTGATCACAAATAGTGGCCGCCTTACCAAAGAAATAATTGAAACCGTTCAAATTACTTCTGCCGCATCAGCGAGCCCACTATCATTCTCACAGAAAGGTAAATGTCGTTTCTGTCCGCGTCGGCGGGCGTAGATCTAGGTCTCTGTCTCTTCCCATAGTTTTATTTGTTGTCTTCCTTTTCCTGCTTCATGAGCATTGCTTTATTGTATTTTGTTATCCGCTTCCCTTTTCTTTCGCCGCCGTGATGCCTGATCAGTTGTTGTAGTGCGCGCTCGGCTGCTGGCCCGAAAGATTCGGGTTGGATCCCAGCCACAGCGGTCGCATTTAGGCGAAGTGCTCTAAAGGCACGCGTGTACTGTGCGATGTCAGAGCACATTAAAGAATGTACACCAGGGGTTCAAAATTATCCAGAGTGGCTACGGCGTCCTTCGTAACCCGAGTCACTTTAATTGTCCCAAAGCGACTTAGGTTACGAGGTTGAACCCCAGGTTGAACCCCATAAAATCGATCCAAACGCTTAACTAGCATTTCCAACACCTCCGTTCGTTCCTTTTACTCTTCGTCCACAGCCTTTCATTCTTGCTTTACGGTCATCTCGTACTTTTTCCGAGTGGTTTCCCCACCATTTCATTTAGCCAATCTTCTTCCACCTCATCCTCGAGCTTCACTGCTCACCCCTTGTAATTGTTCGTCAACTTTGCCCGCTTTCGCTGGCCGCCTACTTGCTCTGCAGTGCACTTTCCCTGCCCCAGGTGGTTTTTTGCTCTGTGTGCCTATGGTTGGCCATGCATCCTCAGCGTGCCCCGTTCAGGCGACATGTTCGCGGTTGGCTGGGTGTGGAGTAGTACCCGCGCTTTGTAGACTTCTTGCATATTTTTGCGTCTCCGAGGGATGCGCTTATCCGCTTTTATTATCCCAATGAGCTTAAAGCGCCACCCTTTCCCAACGACAATGCTCAAACTCGCTGAATGCAGAGACGCAGCAACGCAGACGGCCAGCTTTTGCTCTCCAGTATTCGACAGCAGCGCCGCGCGCAGCCGGCCGCTTTTTTTGCTTCAGCGCCTCCCATCGAAACCCACTTCGCTCTTGCCACTACAACACCTTCTAGAGCACTGTAGTTTTTATATAAGGACAGTTGGAAAACTTGCCCCCGGGAATAGGCCCCACTTCCGTTGCCACTTTCACCTCAAATAGGGAACACTAATCTCAAATAAAGCCCCTCAATGAAGCAAAAGTAACACAAAGCTTTGAACTTGCCAGCTTCCCTCATCTCCTAGCGCGCCGCCGGATAATCGAGCCTTCCATTGGCCGAGGCGCCGTGGTCACGTGTTAGCGCGCTTTTTTGCTCCGCAGTAAGGGCTTTACTCCGCAGCAGACGCCGGCGCCATTGCAGGGGGTGGGAGTCACGCTTCGTTTTCTTTTTGTGCAACAGTTTTGGCGGGAAGTGCTTTTCCATCTTTGACGGCGTCTAGCATTGCAGCGATACCGAGCTTCTGTTACGCGTATGGATGCAACAACCGAGGAGGCAGCGGGAAAAGATTTTTTTGTAATTCCGCCCGGAAAAAGCAAAGCGGCTCGCCGAAAGGTTTGGATGCACAGGATCGGCCGGGCAAACTTCGATAATGTGCTGGATCCGCCACTTATTTGTGAGCTGAGTGGCCGTTCATCAGTTGTCAGTCGTGTTTTTTTTTTCGGTTGATTTGGTGCGAAGCGCGAGCGACTGCCGCCTTTCTTCGCAGTAAATGCTGTTTGGCATAGCTGTAGATGGATTCGTTCACTCGTAGGCTACGAAAGCTGTGCTTCTTGTTCTCTTATGCCCACCGTGCCAGCTCTGCTAGATTCTGCAGGTGCAGCTTTGATGTTGCGCGCATTTCGTGGCGTGTCGACTTGGTACCAGTCAGACTCGTTCGCAGGCTCGACTCGAAAGTTAATTACGCTTCATATTATTTAAGCTCCCATGTTTACGTCGCTCGCGTTGGAGGTCTAGCTTTCATCTTGCGCACTGCTGCTTGAACCTTCGTCGCAGTTGGACTCCTTCGCTTACGAACCCCATGATAAAGGGGCGGTTCCCGCTGTCTGATACCCGCTGTACATGCTGCTCGCAATATATGTGTAGCTTTTATGTTGCGCGCATTGCTTGCCGTATTTGGGTCGTTACAGATGGGCTCCTTCACTCATGAATTCGATTATAAAAGGGTGGTTCTTGGCGTTTGAGCCTACGCTGTTCCTGCTGCACGCGGTGCAGGTCCATCTTTCATGTTTGGCGCATCGCTGGACATATTTGTTTTGTTGCAGTTGGACTCTGTCGCTCACGCGAACTCCACGCCAAAGGGGTGGTTATCGCTGTTGAAGCCCCCGCAATTCGTGCTGCTCGCGATTCCTAAACGAACCAACGTGTTTGCTTCAGAGAGAACTGAGTAAATTCGAGTTTTGATTTTCAGTTTTTGGGATTTTTTTCTGTTGCACGCTACTTCGACCGAAAGCGATTAACTGCGGCAGTCCTGGCTACTGCGCGTTAGGCATGGAGATTACAAAAGGGAAGGCAATGTTCTCTTACAAGCCATTATTCATATGGTGGCCCAAGATGATAATCACCTAAACAAGCAGCATTCGAATGACTCATGCAGCACTGTAGTTGCTCACGAAACAGCGTTTAAATGCCTTTTTTGGTTGCTATTAATCAACCCAAACTATTAACCCTACATCAAAATTCTGATCACAACCGTGTTACAGTGTGCAACTCTAGGGCTTCGTATTCGCCTATATTTACAAACAAACATTACGTGGCTGCCGTCAGTCGGAAATTTTTGACGGTATAATATACCTGCGAGATGTCCGAGGTATATTATAATCTCCAAGCTTTCCTGCGCTAAAATAATTGAAATTCAGACGAGTAATCACCTACTCACTGAATAGCACAGCCCGTTTCACGAGCGAACACGCGTTTGAGAGAATATATATTATAGGAGCATTAAACTGTCATCCGTTCAAATAAAGCCTAGGCCACGCATCTAGTCGCATGTCGGTCCACTTCCTCTTTACGGAGTTAAATTTTTAATAAGATTGGGCAAAAGACGCCGGTTGAAAAACACGACTCCGAGATATTCACTACAGTTTTTTTTTAATTGGTTTTTGGGGGAAAGGAAGTGGCGCAGTATCTGTCTCATATATCGTTGGACACCTGAACCGCGCCGTATGGGAAGGGATAAGGGAGGGAGTGAAAGAAAGGAAGAAATAGGTGCCGTAGTGGAGGGCTCCGGATTAATTTCGACCACCTGGGGATCTTTAACGTGCACTGACATCGCACAGCACACGGGCGCCTTAGCGTTTTTCCTCCATAAAAACGCAGCCGCCGCGGTCGGGTTCGAACCCGGGAACTCCGGCTCAGTAGTCGAGCGCCCTAACCACTGAGCCACCGCGGCGGGTCATTCACTACAGTGCCGCGAACTCGCTCGCTCACTCCACTTCCACCGTGTGCACCGCGTTCGAAGCGATCACAGTACGAAAAGATCCGATAAAGCAGTGCAACGTGGGTCGGGGCAGTTATTTGGGCAACTAATTTTTGTACCTCCCATGCCATGCGGCCGAATAAGAGGAAGAAAATCCAACAACAAATTCATTCGGACGCGGTCCGCTGCGCGCCAAAGCGCGAGCGTTCGGAACACAACGCGCTGAGTACAGTACAGTGTTGTGCGTTTTTATCGTGAAGACTTTCAAAAATTTCCCCGCCTCAACCGCTGGCTCATTTGCGGTGAATCTGCCTACAGAGCTTGCGTATTATGGTAACTTTTGTATCGCAGCAAGTTTGACAACGGTACTTACTGAGTTGAGTTGTGCATGATGCGAAAACGTAATCGTCTACGTAGAGATCGACGAACACACACCCACAGACGACGTTTTTTCGAAGGGCGGCAGTGGCGCTATCTGTTTTCGGCAGTTCAAAGCGTCACGAAAAGGCCGCCGAGACGAGCGTTGCAAACAATATTCTTTGAAAGGTATTCGTTGAATCAGTTGTTCTGATTTTTTTTCGCTCAATTAGCCGAAAATCTTGTAAGCGCTTCAGTTGAAGCAGACGAAACGGCCCGCGCTTCTTGCAATGCTCGCCTCGGCGGCCTTGTGGCGCTTTCGACAGCCGAAAACAGATTGCGCCACTGCCGCCATTCAGCGAAAAAACGTCGTTTGCGTGTTTTGGTTATTATTTTTATTTTGGTTCGCCGATCTCTACGTAGGCGATTGCGTTTTCGCATCATGCATGGCTCAACTAAGTAAGTACCGTTGTCAGACTTGCTACGATACAAAAGTTACCGTAATACGCAAGCTTTGCGTGCAGTTTCATCGCAAATGAGCCAGCGGTTGAGGCGGGAAAACATTTGAAAGTATTCACGATAAAAACGCACAATACTGTATATTCACTATAGTGCCGCGAACTCGCTCGCGCACGCCACTTCCAAGGTATGCTCCGAAATCAAAGCTATCGCAGGACAAAAAGTTTCTATAAAGCAGCGCAACGTCGGTCGCGGTAGTTATTTATGAAACTTATTTCTCGATCTTCCTTGTCATCATGTCATTTCGACCGAAGCCAAGGCAAAAAACGCCACACAAACTTCATTCGGGCGCGCGGTCTGCTGCGCGCCAAAAGGCGAGCGTTGGGAGCGTCTGCTAGCATCCCCCTGCCTAGGTGACGCCACGATCGGCGCCACCGTCGTTACTTTCTATTGCGGGGCTTTAATCTCAAAGAGACGCGAGCGCCATCTCTAGGGTTTTGACAGTACCACGTTAGTTTTCTTGGTTTTATCTTCGCCGCCGCTACGCCCATTGGCTGCGCTTGGTCACGTAGTGAGTTTTCAGCATAAAAGCCTGGTCTACGCTAGCTCGCACGTCGCGTCGTCTGCGCCGGGCGCGGCTTCCACGTATTGCTGAGTGCGCGTGCACTCTACGCCTGCGGTACGAGAAGGCAGGATGCTCGGGGTTGAGCTTCTGTCCGTAGATCTCGGCCGAAACTTAAAGCCCTTCTGTTTCTGTACGCCGTTTCCGTACGCACACGAGAAACCGTCTGCTGACGCTCCTCAAGCTGGAAGTAGCAGACGACGCGCGCAGCGCCACTGCCTAGGCCGCACAAGTTTTGGGTTCGCTCTGCGCCCTGGCGCGCCGCCGCAGTTTTCCCAACTGCTTTTATCTAAAAACGTTGTGCAGCGTTTTTAGACAACGTTGGATAAAACAAAGAAAACTAACGTGGCACTGTCAAAATCCCAGAGATGGCGCTCACGTCTCTTTGAGATGAAAGCGGCAACGGAAGTGGGGCCGATTCCCGGGGCCAAGTTATAGGGAAGTTTTCCAGCTGTCCTTATCTACAAACGTTGGCGGCGGCACGAGGAAGATCAAAAGGCGACACCACCCTAGCTTCGGTGATCGGACGAGAACCGGCGTATTCAGCATGGTATGACCGATGGCCTAAAAGACGGAGGCGCCTGACATGTAGGCTCCCTAACCACTTCCGCACTCCAGCGCCACCGCTGGAGTACACTTGCAACAATCACGCATACACACACAGGCTTGAATACTCACCTTCGAGCCCGAGGTTGGTGGCTGCCATGCGTAGCGTCTGACGCAGCCTGTCCGCGTTCCGGCCGGCGACGCCCCATCGCAGATCCTCGGAGTCCCGCTGCAGCTCCTCGACCACGAACGCGCCCGTTACGCCCGTGGCACCGAACACCACGATGTCGAGCTCCCGAGAAGCGCGCATGTCTGCGCCGCCGTGGCCGGTGCGTCGCTTCTCAGGCGCTTCACTGGAGGGGCGCGCCGTGTCGGTTTCGAACGGCGGCGGCGTGGCGGTCGTTTCTAGCGGCGGCGCGGCGCCTGGTAATCATCGGCGGTGGTGCAAGGCCATTTTTCAACGGCGGCGTGGAAAGCTAAACCACAAATTTACCAAGCTGTTTCGCTATGCCTTTTCGGGGCTCTGAATACAGATTGGTTGAAGGGTGAAAGAAATGCAAAATGTTCTGTAAATCTTTTGTTTTTTAGGCGCCATATTTTTTAAAAATTAAGCACATATCACAAGCGCGTACGTTGATTGTGCTTATATATTTCTTGCTCACCAACGTGCAGAACCTTTCTTGTTTTCTGCGTCGTAGTCGCAATTGTTTTCTTTTTGCTATATCCTTCGATTAACAGGTATTTTTCCAATTCGTCTAGAATCGTTAAGCCGGCACCGACGCACGTGGCACTCGATATGTTAATCATACTTCCACTGGTTCTAAATTAGATTGTGGTTATACAATATTCTTTACGTAAAAATAAACAGACCTTTTCTATGACCGGAGCCCTTCACTACGGCGTCTCTCATGTAAAGCCTGAGTCGCTTTGGGACGTTAAACCCCCATAAACCATAACCTTTATGACCAACTTTTGCTTGGTTCAGCCCTTTACGTGTCACCCAAACAGTAGATGTTACAACACAAACATTTCCATCTGGACAGTTTGTGAAATCACTTGTTCTGAATATTAATCCCCATATGTTTAAAGTAACTTCTCTTATAAGGGCCTTTTCCCGAAGTGCAAAAAAAAATACTTTTTTTTTTTTTGCAGCAGGTGAACATTTTTCTAGCTGAGATACGTTACGATGCGTTGACGCCGTTTTGGGACATGTCGTTGATTCCACCCGCAGCCACATTGCCCGCGACCCTTAAGTCGTGTTTTCGACGTTCCGAAACCGTTGTTTCTTCTCGTTGCGCTTTTGAAAAAGTTTCGGAGTGCCACGTTATTGTTGTCTGGTGACGATGCGCATGCGTAGATGCCCGGAGAGCAGGGTTGCTTTTGTTTGTTTTGTGTTGATTCATTGAAACACACTTGACGTGATGACTCCTTGACGTGGTTATATGCCTCAAACAGCGGAAAGAATTAAACAAGACAAAACCAAATCCCACACGCAGATAGATTTGCGGAGAAAAATATATTATGGCGCGCCGAGTGAAAACGGCGGCGGCGCGCCGATCACTTTGAGACGCCGCGGTACGCTACGGAGTCCATGCAGTGCGTGTCCGCCGACCAGGAGCCCTACTGCTCATGCGATGCCTTGCGCCCCCTCCCCTCACGCGTTACCCTCCCCTTCTGTTGACCCTCACCTCTGCCACCACAGCCTGGCGCAGTGGCGGCGATACCGCACAGCTCTGTGTTGAGTTACATGCGCCAGAGGAACATTATTTGTTTTGTGAATAAATTCTCCCTCTTTCTCTGCGTGCGCTCGCTTTGCAAAAGCGTGTCTGTGCGCCGCTCGCCACAAACACTGTGGCAAAGCCGTGTGCAGGTGTTTTATTGGTGCGAAAGCGTTACTATAGGCTATGTCGGCACCGGGACTGTCCGCAAAATGGAAAACCAAGAGTGGTGTGGTGAAGTATATTTATTTGTTTATTTCGTTAGTATCAGGGCCGTTCAGTCAGTGATTAAACAATATCGATTGAGACATTAGTCATTGGTCATTATAACATTTATCCTATGCAGTCTCTGCAGTGCTCTCTGGTTTACACCGAAAACCGCTTGTAGAGAGCTTGTATGTAACCGCCGTAGCCAGCAAATAGTACCCAGCCACATGCTGGCACGTCGAACGCAAGGATCGAGCAGCGAGTGGTAATACCCAGTTTAAGAAAGCAAATGAAAATAAAAAGAAACGAGGTAAAGTGTGAAAATGAAGGAGCGCCGACCAAAAAGCTGTAGTCAAGATGACAGACACGTTACGACTTTCACACGGAAGTCTTGTTCACTGAAGGAAAAAATTTCGCACACAAAGCTTAAGTACATTGTACTAATCGTCGCAGGCATCTAGCGTACGAGGGCGGTATAGATTGCCGAAGCCACGGTTGAGCGTGTGATCTGTTGTCTGGATAATCAGACTCCAGATATTGGCGTGACATCCAGTTTTTCTCACGGCCGGTAATTACCGCTTCTTCCCAAGCGATATCGTGCTTCGCGTTTTCAACGTTTGCAGCAAGTGCATTGGAAGCTGCCTTCTTGTTTCTGACATCATTCTTGTGGTACTTAAACCGTCTTTCAAAGTTTCCGCTTTCCCCTATGCAGGAGTGATCGCAGTCTGAGCAAATTACAGCGGAAAAATTTTCCTTTTTTTTTAGCTTGTCCTTTACGGCCACCGCCTCGTGACGAAGCTTGCACGCAGGAACATGAGCTATATGCACATCGTACAAGCGAAAAACGCGGGCCAATGACTCGCTCACGCCTGGCACATAAGGTATTGCAGCTCGTGCACGCCAAGGTGGGCGAACCGGCTGAGATGCTCTCGCTGCCTGTTGTATTACAGCGTCCACGAAGTGCTTTGGGTAGCCGCATTTGTTGAGCTCGCGGCGCACTTCGCGTGCGTCAGAGGCTTTGTCTTCAGGTATCGAGCATATTCTTTCCGAACGTCGGACGACGGTAGAAACGACGGAGCGCTTATTGTGGCCCGTAGGATGGACCGAATTAAAATGAAGGTACCAGCCTGTGTGCGTGTCATTTCTGTACAGCTTGAATGATAGGCGGTCATCACGTACGTCGCTCCACCATGACGTCCAGAAAAGGAAGACGGCCAGAAATCTCCTCCTCGACGGTGAACTGGATGGAATCTTCCATGCGCTGTTCAAATGGTTCGTGAAAGCAGCCAAGGCATTCTTCTTGATTACACAAAAGCAGTCATCAATGTACCGCAGAAAGACCTTCGGGCGCGGCTCGAACGAAGTCAGAGCGCGGCTTTCTATAGTGCTTCCATTGTCAGGTTTGCGCTTGTGACAGAGATAGATGCCCCCATGGCAGTGCCGTGAACCTGTTTATAAAGAGTGCCCCGAAAGATGAAGCAGGTGTTTTGGAGGCAAAACTGAAGAAGCTTCAACAGGTCCGGTGGATCGATAGGTGTCCTTGCACTCTGTCCGTCGTCGTCCAGCAGCGCCGATCGGCATACCTCCAGCGCCAGATCCACGGGGACGCTGGTAACCAGTGATCCGACGTCAAACGGCAGCATTATCTCGTCGCTGTCAATCGTGACTTTGCGTACTTTCTCAATAAAATCGAAGAAGTTACGTACGAAAGTCGATCCCTTGCCCACGAGTGGCGAAAAAACCTTGTGCAAGTAGCCTGAAAGCCGGTACAAGCGAGAGCGGATAAAATCCACTATTGGTCGCATTGGGACGCTTGGCTTGTGGATCTTCGGGAGGCCATATAAAGCAGGTGCAGATCCAGCAATCTGGTAAACTTCTCTTTGTGTGTGCATGCGCTCACGCTGGCGGGACTGTAGACTATAGCTGCGAAGTTCGCGTGCAACTGGATGCTGGCGAGCTCGTTCGGGCCCTGATATTCAATGTGGCGACGGGCAAGAAAGGCTTGGTTTTGCAGGTACCTTGTTGAGTCCTTGCACTCGAGGATTCTGCATTGAAGCAACTGTCGTTCTGCTCTTGACAGCACGCTGTGACCGAAGGGCGTGTCGACCGGTCGAAGCAAGCGGAGGGATCGCGGCGTTAGGTTCCTGGCTTTGCATACGAGGTTGAATTGCAGATGAACCTTGAACGCAGAAAGCCGGGCGGTTAGCGAAACGTACTGCCGCACTTGAATGATGAAATTGTGGCCATGCGACCGTCGTAGCATGATGAAATCTATAAGGCTTGACGAAATCTCGTCTGGTCGTGTGAATACATGCGTCAAAATAAAGCAGCGCCGACCAAAAAATTTGCAGTGGCTTAACTCGGATATGCCAGGATATACGTACGTAGCGAGAGGTATACGTTTCCCTGGCTGAGCTTGTTGTCGTCACTGTATGCTTAGCAATGAGAGACATTGGGTATACACATCTTTTATTCATTTTGCTTGACAGAGACGTAGACTGCCCATTGATCTGTGAAGTAGCATGCAGCGGTTTCAATTTTATCGATACAGTATTTCGATTTGGTAAAGCCTCTTTATAGTAAACAAGCTAGTAGTTCCCCATTGTGTAGTCTGGACGTGAGGGTCCGAAGCTAAATTAAAGTCAAACTTTTCTTTCATACACTGACTCAGAGAGTCCTGTTTCCTGTTGAAATCACCCAAAGTCACACACAACTGTGAAACCGTGTCGCAGGCTGGTATACACGTGGCAACCAACCACGTCAATCGTCCGCTTGACAGATGTTCCCGGTGCCACGTAGATTCCTTGGATGATATATGCCGCTTTCCAGAAGCCGAACACATGCAGCAAGCCTCACCATTCACCGCGATCGAAGGGAGATGTCTGACGGCGGTGATAACTTGTTTCACGAACGCACACAGACTTCAGCGTTCTTTCTTGGTTCAAGCCAAGTGCCATGCGACAACATCAGGATCGGAAGAGTTAATCTCCTCTTGTCTATACTGCCGTTTAGCAGCAGCTGGACTCTCCTTCTCTGCATGCACGTCAAACGTTGTGATACAGACGCCGACCACATATCCGCTTCTTGCCGTTGTCAGATGAGAAGGGGAGTTGGCACAGTACAGTGCCTCGTCCCAGGGTCACACATAACCCATCAACTCATCATCATCCATCCGACACCCCCGGCAAGGCCCCCTCCCCCTCCATAAATGGGGGGGAGAGTTTTTTGTTTTGGGGCGAAGGTCCTACCCGGACAAGGGCCGCAACGCGCCACGAAGGCGGTTACGGTCGCGGGGCGGTTGCCCCGCTATCCCCGTCTTCATCCGAGTCCGAGCTGTACGTGTTGTCGCTCAGGATGCTGCAGTCGCAGTTGGTGATGGCACTGCAGGACTCGCACCAACGGCTCGCCTCGCCCTCGGACTGCCCGGAATCGTCCCCTGTGAGAGGAGAAGAGACGCGCTGCGGGGCGCGCCGTTTGAGTTTCGCGGGCGCACCACAGTGCGCGGAGCTGCCCTCAGATGGCGCGGCGGTCCCGCCGGCCGGACTGGTTCCACGTCCTCCTCGTCGTCGTTTCCTCCGCGCCACGACGGTGAAGCCCTCCTCCTCGCCCGGCGGGGTCGTTGGCTCGTTCTCCTCGTCCCCGTGCTGCCCCGGCAGGCCGGCTGGCTCAGGCAGGCCGGTCGGCTCCTCGATATCATCCTGGCTGTTCTCTGCAGCTGCTGGGCCGCTGGAGACAGCATCCTCGGTGGCGGGAACAGGGTCCGAAGTCTTTTCTGGCGCGACAGGAACCTGCGATGCAGCGGAAGCTGCAGCGGCAACCATCGCGCGCTTCGCAACAGACGCGAAGGTGCGCGTCGCGCATTTCGCGACAGCGTGGTCGCCGCCGCACTGGGGACAAGGCAGCTCGCACGTGGCGTGGCCGAACACGCCGCAGCGCGCGCACAAAGGCACGTCGCACGCCGCCCGCACGTGGTCGCGAGAACCACAGCGCCGGCAGACACGTGCGACACCCTCGTACTCGCACTGCACCGTGAACTCGGCCACCTGCAGGAAATTGGGCAGCGCGGACTTCATTTCCATCCGCACGCGCCTGGTTCCACTCGGCACACCATCAAAACCAGGCACGTATTCGAGGGCGATGCTCTCCACGGGTCCATACTTCTCCAGGGCTCCGCGCAGCTCGGCGACGTCGATGTCCACTGGAAAACCAAAAACTCGAACGACGGTGCTCAGCGTCCCGCGGTACGCAAAGTGCACCGCGGTGCCTCGCACCTCGATTACAGGGTCCGACAGAAATCGTTGAACGGCAGGCTTGGACTTGAAAGTGACCTCGAATCGGCCACCCCCAAAGTCCTGCACGCCGCTCAGCTCATTCTTCGAAAACTTAGTCACTAACACTTTACAAATGTCGACATTGCACACGCCTTGCGGCACGCGGCCGAAAAACGTGTGCGGTCTAAGTCGCTGTGCAGGCGGTGGCATGCCTGCACCTCTCACTCACCACCTCCACGACAGGCCTAGGCGTGCTTCGTGCGAGCCATGGTGCCGGACGCGGACGCTGGTAACGGACGGACTGCCTTCGGAGACGGGCGGCGAGAGACGCAATCCTGCGCACGCGACGAGGGGTTCGGGTGTTAGAGAGGCGAGGCGGCGACGAAGAACTCGGCGCACCTGTGGAGTCGCTCTGATTACCATGGTATCGGCGCATGCGCACAAGTGCTCATCTGCGTGACGTCACGCTCAGCTTTGACGGTGGAGCGGGCGCTCGGCGACGGCAAAGCGCACACCGCACTTAGCTCCTCTTTGGTTGCCTTGGTAACGGCGCATGCGCACAACTGGCCTCTCAGGACCATGTACAGCGAAATGCTCGACTGGTAGCCCAGTGTAGCTCTCGCTACAAAAAGTGTAGTCAAGATGACATAGACGTTTCGATTTGCACACGGAAGCATTGTTCACTCAGGTTGAACAAGGCTTCCGCGTAGAAGTCGAAACGTCTCTGTCATCTTGACTACACCTTTTTGGTCGGCGCTTCTTTATTTTTGCACATGTATTCACCCGACCAGACGAGATTTCGTCAAACCTTATAGATTTCATCATGCTACGACGGTCGCATGGCCACAATTTCATCACTCAAGTGCGCCAGTATGTTTCGCTAACCATCCGGCTTTCTGCGTTCAAGGCTCATCTGCAATTCAGCCTCATATGCAAAGCCAGGAACCTAACCCCGCGATCCCTCCGCTTGCTTCGACCGGTCGACACGCCCTTCGGTCACAGCGTGCTGTCAAGAGCAGAACGACAGTTGCTTCAATGCAGAATCCTCGAGTGCAAGGACTCAACAAGGTACCTGCAAAACCAAGCCTTTCTTGCCCGTCGCCACATTGAATATCAGGGCCCGAACGAGCTCGCCAGCATCCAGTTGCACGCGAACTTCGCAGCTATAGTCTACAGTCCCGCCAGCGTGAGCGCATGCACACACAAAGAGAAGTTTACCAGATTGCTGGATCTGCACCTGCTTTATATGGCCTCCCGAAGATCCACAAGCCAAGCGTCCCAATGCGACCAATAGTGGATTTTATCCGCTCTCGCTTGTACCGGCTTTCAGGCTACTTGCACAAGGTTTTTTCGCCACTCGTGGGCAAGGGATCGACTTTCGTACGTAACTTCTTCGATTTTATTGAGAAAGTACGCAAAGTCACGATTGACAGCGACGAGATCATGGTGTCGTTTGAGGTCAGATCACTAACTACCAGCGCCCCATGGATCTGGCGGTGGAGGTATGCCGATCAGCGCTGCAGGACGACGAAGGACTGAGTGCCAGGTCAGGTGTCGATCCACCGAACCTTTTGAAGCTTCTGCAGTTTCGCCCGAAAAACACCTGCTTCATCTTTCGGGGCACTCTTTATAAACAGGTTCACGGCACTGCCATGGGAGCATCTATCTCGGTCACAACCGCAAACTTGACAATGGAAGCACTGGAAAGCTCGCTCTGGCTTCGTTCGAGCCGCGCCCGAAGGTATTTCTGCGGTACATTGATGACTGCTTTTGTGTAATCAAAAAGAATGCCTTGGCTGCTCTCACGAATCATTTGAACAGCGCATGGAAGATTCCATCCAGTTCACCATCGAGGAGGAGATTTCTGGCCGTCTTCCTTTTCTGGACGTCATGGTGGAGCGACGTGATGACCGCCTATCATTAAAGCTGTACAGAAAGGACACGCACACAGGCTGGTACCTTCATTTTAATTCGGTCCATCCTACGTGCCACAATAAGCGCTCCGTCGTTTCTACCCTCGTCCGACGTGCGGAAAGAATATGCTCGAAACGTGAAGACAAAGTCTCTGACGTACGACAAGTGCGCCGCGAGATCAACAAATGCGGCCACCCAAAGCACTTCGTGGACGCTGTAATACAACAGGCAGCGAGAGCATCTCAGCCGGTTCGCCCACCTTGGCGTGCACGAGCTGCAATACCTTATGTGCCAGGCGTGAGCGAGTCATTGGCCCGCGTTTTTCGCTTGTACGCATATAGCGTGCAAGCGATCGTCACGAGGCGGTGGCCGTAAGGGACAAGCTAAAAAAAAAGGAAAATTTTTCCGGTGTAATTTGCTCAGACTGCGATCACATCCTGCGTAGGGGAAAGCGGAAACTTTGACAGACTGCTGAAAGAGCACAAGAATGATGTCAGAAACAAGAAGGCAGCTTCCAATGCACTTGCTACACACGTTGAAAACGCGAAGCACGATATCGCTTGGGAAGAAGCGGTAATTACCGACCGTGAGAAAAACTGGATGCCACGCCAATATCTGGAGTCTGATTATCCAGACAAAAGATCACACGCTCAACCGTAACTTCGGCAATCTATGCCGCCCTCGTACGCTAGATGCCTGCGACGATTAGTACAATATACTTAAGCTTTGTGTGCGAAATTTCTTTCCTTCAATGAACAAGGCTTCCGTGTGGAAGTCGAAACGTCTCTGTCATCTTGACTATATCTTTTTTTTTATACGTCTTTATTTCTGCATAAAATAGGCCTAGCCTTGCGGCAGAAATGAGGGGCTTCATGGGGGTGGAGGGGGAGGAGGGCCGGTCTCTATACTTCTTCTTCGAAGTGGGGTTCACGGTCCTGTGGTCGGCTCTGCGAAGAAACGGCCAGGCCTTTCTTCTTAAAACATAGTGACTGGCTAGTTGGTTGAAGTATAGGAGAAAAGCCCGCCAGAGCCGGAGTGCGTCCGATGATCCGATGTGTGATGGTGGATCGACCCATTCCTGCAAGGTGCCAGGTCGGTGCCCGCCCAGGGACTGAAGTGCTCGCTCCCGCACCACGTCAAAAGCAGGGCAGCGCCACAAAAGGTGTTCGGCCGTGCCCCTGGCCGGACATGCCGGGCATTGAGGAGTCGGGTATGAGTGCGGGTTGATGAGGTTGAGCTGTGTTGGCGACAGAAGCTGGCCAGTCTGGGCGCGGCGGAGGAGTACCGCCTCTACCCTTCGTAAAGTTCTAGGTGGGCGGCGGTATAATTGCTCAGGGTTCGCCACGTGCTGGAGGATGTGGCGGCGATAGCATTGTGCGCGATGCCATGTCTCGGCCCTATCCATAAGAGGTGACGACGGATGTGCAACGTCATCACGGGCCCAAGAAGCGGAAACGAGTGTGCATCCAGGCAAAGGGGCGGAAAGAGCTGCAGCGCGCGCTGCCTGGTGTGCCTTTTCGTTTCCAGTGATTCCTTCGTGTGCAGGAATCCATCTAATAACAATAGTGTAGCCCTCCTCTCGCAGGCGTCGGGCTTCCGTTCGAATTGCGCTAAGAACGGCATAGTCTGCTCCCCCCGCGCGGCATGCGGTGTACGCTGCTTGTGAATCAGTGTAAACATGGTAGGTGCATGGAGCCGGATCCTGTCGATCTACTATTCGAGTAATGGCAAGGCGTATGGCAATGAGCTCGAGATTAGTGACAGTGTGTTCCTCGGAGAGCCGTTCAACTATTGTGGTATCTGACTCAGAGTCGTGACAAGCTATTGCGGCGCCAAGTTGAAACTGAGCGGCGTCTGTATATAGTTGGATAGCCCCTTCCTGGGCTAGCTTGTATGACACCTTCTCGTGACGTTTAGCGGCAGCTTTGCGCCTTTGGGGATTAGCTGAACTCATGTTCTTTGGTAGTGGCATACCCTCTACTAAATCGATAGTTCCCATGGTGGGGCAGGAGACGACATCAGCTCTAATTTGTCAGTGTTGTAGCCTAATGCCCGCAGGATCTGACGGCCAGCCGCCGTTGTGGAGAGACGGACACGCTGGGCTTGCAATTGCTGCTCTGCCACATCCTGTAGGGCATTGATTTTGCTGCATGCGTGTAGGTCCTCTACTGGGCAGAACTGTGGTAGGCCAGTAACAAGGCGCATCGCCTTCCGATTGATTCGCTCAAGCTGAAGGCGTTGGGTCGCGTTAAGCCGCATGTAGGAATATGCATACAGTATTTTTGATGTTATGAGTGCCAGGGCTATCTGACGGAGTCCCACCTCTTTGATTCCCCACCCACGCGCAGAGACGCGGCGCATAAGATGTAAAGCCTGATGGCAACTAAGCACCGTGTTATGAATCCAGCTTTTGGCTGCTCCATCCTCGTCAATAAGCATTCCGAGTATACGGATTGTTTGTTTCCGGCAAATAACCGAGTCCCCTAAATGAAGAGAGATAAGATTTCGTTCGGCCTCGGCTCGCAGCCGCGGACCGTTTATGACAGCCACGTACTCGGTTTTTTCTGGAGAGGTTTTCATGCCACATTTCTTGATGTAGTCGTGGACGGCATTCCTGTCTGCAAGGCTAATTCCTGCTCCGCAGGGGACCCAGAATTGGTCCAGAGCGTTATATCGTCCGCATACACGGCAAAATTAAGACCGGTTATCGACGTGAGAATTGGCGGAAGACCTGACATCGCGATATTAAAAAGAGCCGGAGATATGACGGCGCCTTGGGGTACGCCGGTTCGGTTAGGTTGCCGAGAAAGTTCTGTCCGCAAGAAACGCTTTCACGAAGCGGTAGAGGTTCCCGCCTATCCCCACTTCCTGGAGCCGTTGAAGTATGGTAGAGTGGGGCACGGAATCAAAAGCCTTTTTGACGTCAACCCCAACAACCACCCGGAGCTGTGCGCTGCTAGGGTATGCGAGAACGTCGTTATGAAGCCTTCTGAGAATATCTTGCGCGCAGAGTCCTCGTCGAAAACCTACTTGCATAGGAGACAGGACGCTGAACTTATCTAAGTACCATTCAAGTCTTCTCAGAGCCATACGTTACATGACTTTACAAAGGTTGGACGTCAGCGATATCGGCCTGAGGTCTTGTAATGTCCGACTTGGCTTACCGGGTTTTGGAATTGGTATGACAACTGATTCCTTCCAGGCAGGGGGAAGAGCACCGTTGGTCCAACATTCGTTGAATACTTTCAACAGGGCAAGTTTATGTGATTTGGGAAGGTTAAGAAGTGTTGAATAGCGTACACCATCCGGTCCCGGGGCACTTTTATGGTTTGAGTCATACAAGGCTGCCTCCAGTTTGTCTAATGTGAAGGGAACGTCGTAATCATTCGATGTATCTGAGACGGGGTCCGCAGGCAAGGCATCCACCTTTTCAGGTTGGGGAAAAAGACCTTCCCTGCTTGTATAGCTAGATCAGCCGGGGAGATGTTCAATTTCAGGGCCATGCCTTGGGAAGGGGGAATCGGCCTTTTGCGTCCAAGGACAGCTCGAAATATGTGCCAGACCTTCGACAAGTTAACTGTTCCATTGAGCGAGTGGCACAGCAGCTGCCAATCTTGGAGAGCGAGCTGCATAGTATACTGCTCGACCTCTTGAGTAATGCGGGTGAGGGCGAGCCTACGGTGGGATGTCCGACCAGAGCGGCGGTACGCCTTGAGAGCACGAAGCCTACGATTCCACAGGCTCAAAAGGTGGGAGTACGGCTTCGGGGCATCGTATCTAACTAAAAGCTTCGTTGTGGCTTTCTTCTTGGCACCGTTGATCTGAGTAATGAGTAAAATCGCACCAGGCGGCACTGCAGTCTCGTCTAGATAGCCTGAAGACCTGTCGAGAAGGAATAATCTGATCCTGCATGGCATTCCTGATGAAAGCGAATCATGGAATGAGACTGAAAAGAAAACGCTTGCTGCGTTGTCTGAAGTACTTGACGACGATTCCACACAGCTAAGCATTGAACGTGCTCATCGTCTCGGCACTTTTTCACCCTCAAAAAATCGCCCTATTATCATCAAATTTTCCTCTTTCAAAGACAGAATGAAAGTGTTAGACCTCCGTACTAAACTAAGTGGCATACAACTTTCCGTGTCTGAAGATTTTTCCCCCGCCACTCGTTTTGCCCGCAAAAACTAACAGAATTCGCGAAAAAACTACCGCGATCTCCCAAGTACCGCCTGCGATATAACAAGTTGGTCGTTAATCGCAAGTGCTACATCTTTAACGCTGATACCGATACCATCGAGGAGCTGCAAGTCCAATATTTTGTCGAAAGCGAGCAGAGCCGTCCCGCTCCCCTTGAGGTAAGCAATATTTCGGAAAGCGAAGAAGATAATCCATAGCATGGAACGAGGGGAAGTGGTCTGGCTTTATCACCTCCTCGCACATCCGTTCTACTGGCCAACGCTAGAAGCATTCTTAATAAACGCGAATCGTTTCACTCCGCTGTCGACACGTGCGAGGCTGATATCATCGCAATAACAGAAACCTGGCTTCATCCTAACGTACACGTTAGTGAGATATTTGACGATTCATCCCGCTTTTCAGTTTACAGACGCGATCGCACTCAGCGACCAGGCGGTGGTGTCTTGCTTGCTATATCGAAAACAATACAGTCCTATCACATTCCTGTACAAACTAATCTAGAATCCATTTGGGCCTGCGTAGAACTAAACCATCACAAATACGTTTTTGGTGTATGTTATCGACCTCCCAATTATCCTTCCACGTTCACATCAGAATTGCATGATGTGCTTGACCTTGTTGTTACGCGGCACCCTGCAGCGCCCATTACTTTGTTAGGCGATTTTAGCTTTCCTGAGCTGACATGGTCTTCGGAAATAACTCCTAAATCATGCCCATCGTCGCAAGGCAATGAGTTCTTGAACCTTTGTTCACTCTTTTCCCTCTCTCAGCTAGTATCCCTACCAACCCGTCTATCAGACACCACTGCTAACATATTAGACTTAGTGTTGACATCCCATTCTGATCTCGTTTCAGACTTGACCTGCATGCCCGGCATAAGTGACCACTCCCTAGTCTCGTTTAATTTCTGCATTCCCTCCAATAACGCTGACAAGAAAGTCAAGCGTATCCGTGATTATAGCAGAGCTGACTTTCAGGCTGTCAAAGAAGAACTATTTTCATTTCTCGATGCATTTTTAACAGATTTTGATAGCCGGCAGGCGCAGGTGAACTGGAACATTTTCGTTGCTAAGGTTAACGAACTAACGGAAAGATATATCCCCCTACGCACCATTACAACTCATAGAAATGCACTGTGGTACAACGCTCACATAAGAAGGCTTTGTAACAGGAAAAAACGCTTTTACCGAAACGCAAAAAAAATGTAACTCCGTTTCTAAATGGGAAGCTTATCATGCGGCAAATAGCGTGTATGTGTCGGCAATGAAAAACGCCAAAGATCATTTTCTACAGCACACACTGCCCAACATGCTCACAAATGATCCCAAAAAATTTTGGCGTGCCATTAATCCCAATAGAAATTATTCAATTAAATTGTTAGATGAAAACGGTTCAACTATCGCTGATACTGATTGTCCTAAAATTCTAAATGAAACATTTTGTCGCAATTTTGTTCTTTCTTCCAACGTCACGTTTCCTGCAGTGGAGGACTGCCAATTCTCAATCATGGATGCAATATCCATCGAGCCCCTAGGAATAGAAAAATTAATAGAAAATCTTAAGACCTATACAAGCCCTGGAACAGATTTAATTAACGCGAAGTTCTTGAAGAGTACTAAACTTTATTCCTCAATCATCCTTTCCAAAATTTTCCAGCAGTCACTTGAGACGTCAGTGCTTCCAGCGGACTGGACGATCGGGAAGGTGGTTCCGTTGCACAAGTCAGGTAGTACTAATTCCCCTCTTAATTACCGCCCAATATCACTAATCAGCATACCATGCAAAATTTTTGAGCCCATCCTATACACTAACTTAGTTACCTTTCTCGAATATAACTCCTTCTTCACTGACGCTCAACACGGCTTTCGCAAATCATTCTCGTGCGAGACGCAGTTACTTACCTTCACGCACAAACTTCACGCTATTCTGGATCGTCGTTCATGCGCGGACTGTGTATCTTTCTAGACTTCTTCAAGGCTTTCGAGAAGGTTAGTCACAAATTACTTCTTTTTAAACTTAGCAAGCTAAATCTTCTCCCAAATGTTTTAGCATGGTTAGAATATTTCCTTTGTGATAGAACACAGTTTGTAATGGCTAATACCATTTGTTCTCCATTCACTTCCGTGCATTCTGGGGTCCCACAGGGGTCTGTCCTTCGGCCCCTTTTGTTCCTGATATATATTAATGACCTTCCTATTTCCGTTACCTCCCACATTCATTTATTTGCAGATGACTGTGTAATATTTCGTGAAATTAACGACCCTAACGACTCTCTTCTTTTGCAAAAAGACATTAATGGAATTCTTGAGTGGTGTAATACGTGGTCAATGGAACTAAACAAAACCAAATGTAAAGTACTACGTGTGTCACGCATTTCTTTACACCCCACCTCTTATCATCTAGATAACATCGAACTAGAACAAGTGTCTTCATACCGCTATTTAGGCATTCACATAGCAAGTGATCTAACTTGGTCTTTTCACATCAATTCAATGATTAACAACGCCAACCGTGCCCTCGGCTACCTTCGCCGTAACTTTCTCTCTGCCCCCACTTCCTTGAAACTTCTCCTCTATAAATCTGTCGTTCGTAGTAAGTTGGAATATGCTGCGTCCATTTGGGATCCATTCACGGAAAACTTGATCAGTTCCCTCGAATTAATTCAGAATAACTCGGCACGTTTCATCCTTCAGAAATATAACCGTACCGCTAGCGTAACCTCTATGAAGAATACATTACAGTTACCATCTCTTGCTAGCCGTCGAAAGCACGCTCGCCTTTGCCTAATGCATAAAATAATGTATCATAACCCCAGACTGCACCGCGATCTTATACTTCCTCCATCATATGTTTCATCACGAGTTGATCATGCGCATAAAGTCGGCATTCCTTTCTTTACAACAAAATGCGCAGCTGAGTCTTTCCTTCCACGAACAGCAAAGGACTGGAACCACCTTCCCGGAAGTACAGCCTCCATCATCGACCATCAGCGTTTTTGTTCCGCCTTAGCTATCATTGTATAATTAGAAATCAAACGCCTTGTACTAAACCCTTGTATACAACCACTCCCCTCTTCAATGCCCTCGGGCCTTGAGGGCAGAATAAATGAAATGAAATGAAATCAAATTCTGTGGGAACGTTCACCTCAGCGAGCATTCTGCGAAAATCGTCCCATGAGACGTGCTCCTCTATTCGATGGCGTTGTTGCCGCTTTAGTGACTTTCGCCCTCGAGGGGCCCATGACACCACCACGGGATAGTGATCACTGCCCATGACATCATCAGCCCGTGACCGTATGATCTCATTAGGATGGGAAACAAGTGTCAGGTCTGGAGAAGTATCTTGTTGACCTCTGTGCTGGCCAAAGCGACTGGGCAACGTAAGGTCGCTAACGATGGTCAGTTTGTCTTTGACAATGTGCTGCCATAGATGCCTTCCCCTAGCATCTGAGCGATGATATCCCCAGCTGGTGTGCATGGCATTAAAATCACCCCCAACTATAACACGATCCTGGGGATATATCCTTAAGAAGTGTTCTATAAAAGATATATCTACTCGATATGTCGTAGTACCGAAGGATCTGGCATAAACCGAAAAAACCAATGCTTGTTGGTCCCCTTCTAATGTAAGGCGCACTCCCGCTACCTCTTGCGTCTGCGTGCACCACGCGGACGTATCAAGCTCGGTGTGGGCAGCGCGAGAGAGAACAAGTACGCATGCCTGCTCATAGGCTACTGGATTCGCGGATCGCGATCCTGGCCCAGGACGTCGGTGCTCTATGGAAGGGCTGCAGTAAGGTTTGTACCCTATTAGATTGGGCCTATTAGTACCAGTCTCCTGAAGCAGGATAGCTAGAGGAAGCGTCGGCGTGATGGACAGTCTCCTTTGAAGTTCTGCTTGTTTACGACGGATTCCCCGGCAGTTACATTGTAAGAACCATATAGGAGAGTCCGAAGCAAAAATGTCGTGAGGTTTCGGGCTAGTGCCCGCCGTTTCGAAACTGAAGGTGCGCGGAAGAGAAGATGATGTGTGCCCGATTCCGGGCTCTTGATTCGTAGAAGCCTGCGACAGTCCTAAGAGTGGAAGCATGCGCTTGATTACCTCAGCAGTGACCATTTCGATAATGTGCTTGAGTTGGTCTTCATCTAAGTGCACCGTGCGTGAGCGATCTTGCGCCGCGCTGTGTAGCACGAAGAGTTTCAGCATAAGCACGGTGTATGTGTGCTTGCTTTGGCGCCGTCGCGGAATGCTCAAGAGATCTCGTTAGGGATGGAGGTGTGACATTCCTTAGACTAGTGCTCTCAGTTTGTGTAGAGCGGCCGTGCGCATTTTATGCGAAGCATACTAGCCGCACAACCGAGCTCTTCCTTGCTGCGCCGCGCGCGGCCGCGTAGCTACCACTTGACCTACATCGGCGCACCACGTGATATGACGTCACAACAGCTGTGAAAGCTAGGGCTCAACTCGTGCGCTCGCTTGCGGACGCGCAGCCTCCGCCGGCGGCCTAACTCCCGCTCCTACCGCTAGGAGATACTGACGTCACGCAATTGTATAAAAGGCGACGCACTCGTTGAGTCAGTTGAGCAGCGAGATGTCGGCCAGGGAGAGGGCGGCTCGCCAGACCGCAAAGCGCAAGTTACAAAGAGCCACGGAAACGGGAGAAGAACGAGAAGTACGGCTTGCCAAGCGACGTATGCTTCGCATCCTAGGCTTAACCATAAGCTAAGCCAGGCCATTTTTTCGCTCTAGTTCTATGTTCACTGCCTCGTTCCTTTGGTAACGGCTGACTTTGTATTGGAGGGAAGTCCTCCTAAACAAGCACAATTTGCTCCGAGGGTGATCGCTGTGCGCTGGCAGGGCTCTTGTGCGCAGCCGTCGAAAACGTTTCGTTGCCATGTAGAAGCTCGGCTTGTTGCTTGCGCTCCTTTCGTCGCGATACTCGGATTCGGCGGACAATGCCGTTCCTCAGGGTTTTGGTAGCCTGTCGCCGAACAGGGCACTTCGGGTCTGTAGCTACGTGGTGACCTCCGCAATTACGGCATAGTGGTTCTGTCGGGCATACCTCGAGGTTGCCATGTGCGGGGCGACCGCAGAACAAGCATCGACGTTGGTCGACAAGTGGACACGAATTTGTCATATGTCCGATTTTATGACAGGTCTCACATATGACAGATTACGGGTGATAAGGTATGACCGGCAGGAGTATGCTGTATAGATGGATTTTGCGGGGAAGTCTGGAGCCCTCAAATGTGATGAGAGCAGCTCCGTTCTTGTGTGATGTGCGCGCTATGGCTTACGCTTTGTAGCCTTGCCTCCGGCGGCAGTGTTCCGACCCGGCTGGCAAGCACCGTCGCTGCCCCTGACGCGCCTGCAGACTTCTCCCCAACACAGGTCAGCGCACCCAACGTAGGGAGCCGGCATGCGCCTCACGAGAATGGGACAGGCGTGACGACTTTGCCGGGGAAGATGAGTGCGGCGAAATTCCCCGAACAGCGCATGCACCGTCGCTGCCCCTGACGCGCCTGCAGACTTCTCCTCAACACAGGTCAGCGCACCCAACGTAGGGAGCCGGCATGCGCCTCACGAGAATGGGACAGGCGTGACGACTTTGCCGGGGAAGCTGAGTGCGGCGAAATTCCCCGAACAGCGCATGCACCGTCGCTGCCCCTGACGCGCCTGCAGACTTCTCCCCAACACAGGTCAGCGCACCCAACGTAGGGAGCCGGCATGCGCCTCACGAGAATGGGACAGGCGTGACGACTTTGCCGGGGAAGCTGAGTGCGGCGAAATTCCCCGAACAGCGCATGCACCGTCGCTGCCCCTGACGCGCCTGCAGACTTCTCCCCAACACAGGTCAGCGCACCCAACGTAGGGAGCCGGCATGCGCCTCACGAGAATGGGACAGGCGTGACGACTTTGCCGGGGAAGCTGAGTGCGGCGAAATTCCCCGAACAGCGCATGCACCGTCGCTGCCCCTGACGCGCCTGCAGACTTCTCCCCAACACAGGTCAGCGCACCCAACGTAGGGAGCCGGCATGCGCCTCACGAGAATGGGACAGGCGTGACGACTTTGCCGGGGAAGCTGAGTGCGGCGAAATTCCCCGAACAGCGCATGCACCGTCGCTGCCCCTGACGCGCCTGCAGACTTCTCCCCAACACAGGTCAGCGCACCCAACGTAGGGAGCCGGCATGCGCCTCACGAGAATGGGACAGGCGTGACGACTTTGCCGGGGAAGCTGAGTGCGGCGAAATTCCCCGAACAGCGCATGCACCGTCGCTGCCCCTGACGCGCCTGCAGACTTCTCCCCAACACAGGTCAGCGCACCCAACGTAGGGAGCCGGCATGCGCCTCACGAGAATGGGACAGGCGTGACGACTTTGCCGGGGAAGATGAGTGCGGCGAAATTCCCCGAACAGCGCATGCACCGTCGCTGCCCCTGACGCGCCTGCAGACTTCTCCCCAACACAGGTCAGCGCACCCAACGTAGGGAGCCGGCATGCGCCTCACGAGAATGGGACAGGCGTGACGACTTTGCCGGGGAAGATGAGTGCGGCGAAATTCCCCGAACAGCGCATGCACCGTCGCTGCCCCTGACGCGCCTGCAGACTTCTCCCCAACACAGGTCAGCGCACCCAACGTAGGGAGCCGGCATGCGCCTCACGAGAATGGGACAGGCGTGACGACTTTGCCGGGGAAGCTGAGTGCGGCGAAATTCCCCGAACAGCGCATGCACCGTCGCTGCCCCTGACGCGCCTGCAGACTTCTCCCCAACACAGGTCAGCGCACCCAACGTAGGGAGCCAGCATGCGCCTCACGAGAATGGGACAGGCGTGACGACTTTGCCGGGGAAGCTGAGTGCGGCGAAATTCCCCGAACAGCGCATGCACCGTCGCTGCCCCTGACGCGCCTGCAGACTTCTCCCCAACACAGGTCAGCGCACCCAACGTAGGGAGCCGGCATGCGCCTCACGAGAATGGGACAGGCGTGACGACTTTGCCGGGGAAGCTGAGTGCGGCGAAATTCCCCGAACAGCGCATGCACCGTCGCTGCCCCTGACGCGCCTGCAGACTTCTCCCCAACACAGGTCAGCGCACCCAACGTACGGAGCCGGCATGCGCCTCACGAGAATGGGACAGGCGTGACGACTTTGCCGGGGAAGATGAGTGCGGCGAAATTCCCCGAACAGCGCATGCACCGTCGCTGCCCCTGACGCGCCTGCAGACTTCTCCACAACACAGGTCAGCGCACCCAACGTACGGAGCCGGCATGCGCCTCACGAGAATGGGACAGGCGTGACGACTTTGCCGGGGAAGATGAGTGCGGCGAAATTCCCCGAACAGCGCATGCACCGTCGCTGCCCCTGACGCGCCTGCAGACTTCTCCACAACACAGGTCAGCGCACCCAACGTAGGGAGCCGGCATGCGCCTCACGAGAATGGGACAGGCGTGACGACTTTGCCGGGGAAGCTGAGTGCGGCGAAATTCCCCGAACAGCGCATGCACCGTCGCTGCCCCTGACGCGCCTGCAGACTTCTCCCCAACACAGGTCAGCGCACCCAACGTAGGGAGCCGGCATGCGCCTCACGAGAATGGGACAGGCGTGACGACTTTGCCGGGGAAGCTGAGTGCGGCGAAATTCCCCGAACAGCGCATGCACCGTCGCTGCCCCTGACGCGCCTGCAGACTTCTCCCCAACACAGGTCAGCGCACCCAACGTAGGGAGTCGGCATGCGCCTCACGAGAATGGGACAGGCGTGACGACTTTGCCGGGGAAGATGAGTGCGGCGAAATTCCCCGAACTGCGCATGCACCGTCGCTGCCCCTGACGCGCCTGCAGACTTCTCCCCAACACAGGTCAGCGCACCCAACGTAGGGAGCCGGCATGCGCCTCACGAGAATGGGACAGGCGTGACGACTTTGCCGGGGAAGATGAGTGCGGCGAAATTCCCCGAACAGCGCATGCACCGTCGCTGCCCCTGACGCGCCTGCAGACTTCTCCACAACACAGGTCAGCGCACCCAACGTAGGGAGCCGGCATGCGCCTCACGAGAATGGGACAGGCGTGACGACTTTGCCGGGGAAGATGAGTGCGGCGAAATTCCCCGAACAGCGCATGCACCGTCGCTGCCCCTGACGCGCCTGCAGACTTCTCCCCAACACAGGTCAGCGCACCCAACGTAGGGAGCCGGCATGCGCCTCACGAGAATGGGACAGGCGTGACGACTTTTCCGGGGAAGATGAGTGCGGCGAAATTCCCCGAACAGCGCATGCACCGTCGCTGCCCCTGACGCGCCTGCAGACTTCTCCACAACACAGGTCAGCGCACCCAACGTAGGGAGCCGGCATGCGCCTCACGAGAATGGGACAGGCGTGACGACTTTGCCGGGGAAGATGAGTGCGGCGAAATTCCCCGAACAGCGCATGCACCGTCGCTGCCCCTGACGCGCCTGCAGACTTCTCCCCAACACAGGTCAGCGCACCCAACGTAGGGAGCCGGCATGCGCCTCACGAGAATGGGACAGGCGTGACGACTTTGCCGGGGAAGATGAGTGCGGCGAAATTCCCCGAACAGCGCATGCACCGTCGCTGCCCCTGACGCGCCTGCAGACTTCTCCACAACACAGGTCAGCGCACCCAACGTAGGGAGCCGGCATGCGCCTCACGAGAATGGGACAGGCGTGACGACTTTGCCGGGGAAGATGAGTGCGGCGAAATTCGCCGAACAGCGCATGCACCGTCGCTGCCCCTGACGCGCCTGCAGACTTCTCCCCAACACAGGTCAGCGCACCCAACGTAGGGAGCCGGCATGCGCCTCACGAGAATGGGACAGGCGTGACGACTTTGCCGGGGAAGATGAGTGCGGCGAAATTCCCCGAACAGCGCATGCACCGTCGCTGCTCCTGACGCGCCTGCAGACTTCTCCACAACACAGGTCAGCGCACCCAACGTAGGGAGCCGGCATGCGCCTCACGAGAATGGGACAGGCGTGACGACTTTGCCGGGGAAGATGAGTGCGGCGAAATTCGCCGAACAGCGCATGCACCGTCGCTGCCCCTGACGCGCCTGCAGACTTCTCCCCAACACAGGTCAGCGCACCCAACGTAGGGAGCCGGCATGCGCCTCACGAGAATGGGACAGGCGTGACGACTTTGCCGGGGAAGATGAGTGTGGCGAAATTCCCCGAACAGCGCATGCACCGTCGCTGCCCCTGACGCGCCTGCAGACTTCTCCACAACACAGGTCAGCGCACCCAACGTAGGGAGCCGGCATGCGCCTCACGAGAATGGGACAGGCGTGACGACTTTGCCGGGGAAGATGAGTGCGGCGAAATTCCCCGAACAGCGCATGCACTGTCGCTGCCCCTGACGCGCCTGCAGACTTCTCCACAACACAGGTCAGCGCACCCAACGTAGGGAGCCGGCATGCGCCTCACGAGAATGGGACAGGCGTGACGACTTTGCCGGGGAAGATGAGTGCGGCGAAATTCCCCGAACAGCGCATGCACCGTCGCTGCCCCTGACGCGCCTGCAGACTTCTCCCCAACACAGGTCAGCGCACCCAACGTAGGGAGCCGGCATGCGCCTCACGAGAATGGGACAGGCGTGACGACTTTGCCGGGGAAGATGAGTGCGGCGAAATTCCCCGAACAGCGCATGCACCGTCGCTGCCCCTGACGCGCCTGCAGACTTCTCCACAACACAGGTCAGCGCACCCAACGTAGGGAGCCGGCATGCGCCTCACGAGAATGGGACAGGCGTGACGACTTTGCCGGGGAAGATGAGTGCGGCGAAATTCCCCGAACAGCGCATGCACCGTCGCTGCCCCTGACGCGCCTGCAGACTTCTCCCCAACACAGGTCAGCTAACCCAACGTAGGGAGCCGGCATGCGCCTCACGAGAATGGGACAGGCGTGACGACTTTGCCGGGGAAGCTGAGTGCGGCGAAATTCCCCGCACAGCGCATGCACCGTCGCTGCCCCTGACGCGCCTGCAGACTTCTCCCCAACACAGGTCAGCGCACCCAACGTAGGGAGCCGGCATGCGCCTCACGAGAATGGGACAGGCGTGACGACTTTGCCGGGGAAGCTGAGTGCGGCGAAATTCCCCGAACAGCGCATGCACCGTCGCTGCCCCTGACGCGCCTGCAGACTTCTCCCCAACACAGGTCAGCGCACCCAACGTAGGGAGCCGGCATGCGCCTCACGAGAATGGGACAGGCGTGACGACTTTGCCGGGGAAGCTGAGTGCGGCGAAATTCCCCGAACAGCGCATGCACCGTCGCTGCCCCTGACGCGCCTGCAGACTTCTCCCCAACACAGGTCAGCGCACCCAACGTAGGGAGCCGGCATGCGCCTCACGAGAATGGGACAGGCGTGACGACTTTGCCGGGGAAGCTGAGTGCGGCGAAATTCCCCGAACAGCGCATGCACCGTCGCTGCCCCTGACGCGCCTGCAGACTTCTCCCCAACACAGGTCAGCGCACCCAACGTAGGGAGCCGGCATGCGCCTCACGAGAATGGGACAGGCGTGACGACTTTGCCGGGGAAGCTGAGTGCGGCGAAATTCCCCGAACAGCGCATGCACCGTCGCTGCCCCTGACGCGCCTGCAGACTTCTCCCCAACACAGGTCAGCGCACCCAACGTAGGGAGCCGGCATGCGCCTCACGAGAATGGGACAGGCGTGACGACTTTGCCGGGGAAGCTGAGTGCGGCGAAATTCCCCGAACAGCGCATGCACCGTCGCTGCCCCTGACGCGCCTGCAGACTTCTCCCCAACACAGGTCAGCGCACCCAACGTAGGGAGCCGGCATGCGCCTCACGAGAATGGGACAGGCGTGACGACTTTGCCGGGGAAGCTGAGTGCGGCGAAATTCCCCGCACAGCGCATGCACCGTCGCTGCCCCTGACGCGCCTGCAGACTTCTCCCCAACACAGGTCAGCGCACCCAACGTAGGGAGCCGGCATGCGCCTCACGAGAATGGGACAGGCGTGACGACTTTGCCGGGGAAGCTGAGTGCGGCGAAATTCCCCGAACAGCGCATGCACCGTCGCTGCCCCTGACACGCCTGCAGACTTCTCCCCAACACAGGTCAGCGCACCCAACGTAGGGAGCCGGCATGCGCCTCACGAGAATGGGACAGGCGTGACGACTTTGCCGGGGAAGCTGAGTGCGGCGAAATTCCCCGAACAGCGCATGCACCGTCGCTGCCCCTGACGCGCCTGCAGACTTCTCCCCAACACAGGTCAGCGCACCCAACGTAGGGAGCCGGCATGCGCCTCACGAGAATGGGACAGGCGTGACGACTTTGCCGGGGAAGCTGAGTGCGGCGAAATTCCCCGAACAGCGCATGCACCGTCGCTGCCCCTGACGCGCCTGCAGACTTCTCCCCAATACAGGTCAGCGCACCCAACGTAGGGAGCCGGCATGCGCCTCACGAGAATGGGACAGGCGTGACGACTTTGCCGGGGAAGCTGAGTGCGGCGAAATTCCTCGAACAGCGCATGCACCGTCGCTGCCCCTGACGCGCCTGCAGACTTCTCCCCAACACAGGTCAGCGCACCCAACGTAGGGAGCCGGCATGCGCCTCACGAGAATGGGACAGGCGTGACGACTTTGCCGGGGAAGCTGAGTGCGGCGAAATTCCCCGAACAGCGCATGCACCGTCGCTGCCCCTGACGCGCCTGCAGACTTCTCCCCAACACAGGTCAGCGCACCCAACGTAGGGAGCCGGCATGTGCCTCACGAGAATGGGACAGGCGTGACGACTTTGCCGGGGAAGCTGAGTGCGGCGAAATTCCCCGCACAGCGCATGCACCGTCGCTGCCCCTGACGCGCCTGCAGACTTCTCCCCAACACAGGTCAGCGCACCCAACGTAGGGAGCCGGCATGCGCCTCACGATAATGGGACAGGCGTGACGACTTTGCCGGGGAAGCTGAGTGCGGCGAAATTCCCCGAACAGCGCATGCACCGTCGCTGCCCCTGACGCGCCTGCTGACTTCTCCCCAACACAGGTCAGCGCACCCAACGTAGGGAGCCGGCATGCGCCTCACGAGAATGGGACAGGCGTGACGACTTTGCCGGGGAAGCTGAGTGCGGCGAAATTCCCCGAACAGCGCATGCACCGTCGCTGCCCCTGACGCGCCTGCAGACTTCTCCCCAACACAGGTCAGCGCACCCAACGTAGGGAGCCGGCATGCGCCTCACGAGAATGGGACTGGCGTGACGACTTTGCCGGGGAAGCTGAGTGCGGCGAAATTCCCCGAACAGCGCATTCCTGTGGACCGACGGAAGAAACACCGAGTGGCGGCGACGGCGGAAGGATGACGGCGCCAACCCACCGCCCGCATGCACCTGAGAGGCCCGCGGCATGCCAAAGAATTCGCGACTGAAAGACGCCATGATCCCCCCTTGCCTGGGGGGTGTTTCGGTGGTGTGTGCGCAGTCACGTGCTGAGGGCGGAGCCTAGGAAGAAGCCCAAGACTTTGGACTCGACCAGCGACCGGGGGTTCCCTGGCTAGGTGCCTAGGGAAGACGAAGGGAACAAAAACCAGAGGGCAGTGGGAGGAGAGGAGAGTTCCGTCCGGGTGGTCGCGATCGACCCTGAGCTGCTGAGCCCTCCCATGGTCCCGTGGTGGAGCTGATGCCGCCCCTCGACTCCACAAGAAGCCCCGTCTCGTCACCGGGTGAGCAGATCGCCGAACCCCTTCAGGCAACCACAGCTGACGATTAAAGATTTTCCTTACCAGTCAGTTGTGATGTTGACTCGTTCACTCCCGCCCTCTGCACGAATCCCAGACGGCAACCCACCGGGTTGCGAATTTTGACCCCTCATTGGGGCCGTCACACTTGCCAATTGGCCTGGCACTGATTACCTTGCACGAGTAGCACGTGAGGTTGGCCATGAGCTGTTCGCTTGTTAACCCGTTGGCCCGATATATGACCCCGCGGATCTGGCCGGAGCGAATGGTTTCATAGGCTTGTATAGATGTAGGCTTTCCAGAAATTAAGACAGACTGCAGTCCGAGAAGATGGTCCCTGGCATGCGTATGCGATACGTCGACCGCTAACTGATTGCTTCTTTCAAGAGGCCGTACTTGAAAGCCTGAGTGAAAATGGATTTTTTGAAGCTCATCGGCAATGGCTCTGTGCAGCCAGTGTGCGGGGAGTGAGCCTAGTTGTCCAGGTGAAGTTAGCTTCATTATCACAGTATGTTTAACACAGGTTGGATCGGCAGCTGTAGCTTTGTTCTTTCGCCTAACAGGCCGCCAGTCATCCTGTTCAGAGTGGTCATTATCAGCCGAGTGATCGGTTCTGCCGAATGTGGTGACCGTGGGAGCCGAGGAAGGGCCCCGCGATTGAAAATGCGTATCCGCGTAGCAACCATTTATTGCTGTCTGCGAGCGGCCAAATTTTACGCCGTGTCGTTTGTTCACCAAGCGAGCGTTTTCTTGAGTTATCTGAGAAGTGCCTAACCTCATCCTAGGCTGCTTGGCAAATTTCGAAAATGGAAAAGTGCAAGATCCTACCTGAGAATGGTTATTTCCAGGCATGTTTTCCGTGGAAAGAACAGAGAAGGGATTGGAGACAGGTATCGCCGCAACCACTTGTCTGGATTCGTCGTCCGTCATGCTTGCGTCGGCGTCAAGCACAGCGACAGATTGCGCCGCGTAATCTGTGCCGCTACGAAGCGATGTTGCCTCGGCGGCTTGCTGCGGCTCCCCGGGAGCCATGTTGGCGGCATCGGCGGTGGGCGTATCGGATGTATCCGGATGGTTTCCTGTGGTAGTCTTCGACATGGAAGCGTTGAAACTGTTGTCCACAGGTGACAAGGAACACGATGGCGAGCCTAGCCCAAAAACGTCCGGGCCAAAAAGCTTCGAAAAGTCGGAGCGATGCGAACGTGCGTCAGTTCGAGACGGCTGCTTGCAGCGCCAATCCTTGACTATATCTTTTTGGTCGGCGCTTCTTTAATTTCACACATGTATTCACCCGACCAGACGAGATTTCGTCAAACCTTAGATTTCAAAACGAAGTAAAGGTTTAAAAGCAAAATCAAGAAATAAAAATTTTAAACTAAACAAATATTTTTAAATAGAAAGCAATCAATGGAAACAACAAAAGAATAATGAAGAACAGGATGAAAGCATACGAAAGCACTCATGAAAAGCAAAGCCTACAATGCTACCAGCACAGCTTTTCGCTGGAAATTTTGCGCCAAGTAGTGCCATAACAGTGTTCAGCCATTGTGGAATTTTATTTATTTTTTTAATTAGCAGACAAAATCTTCGTCATTGGGAATTGCATGAAGGGTTATTATCGAAATTAGAGCTACACAAATAATTTACTGCCACGAGCGACTAAATAATCATGACCTTCATTAGCGAAGATCCCTCCGCTGCAAAAATGTAAAATAAATTGACAGATTTACAGGCCGCGGCGGTCGAATTTCGATGGAGGCGAAATTCTAGAGGCCCGTGTACTGTGCGATGTCACTGCACGTTAAAGAACCCCAGGTGATCGAAAGTTCCGGAGCCCTTCACTATGGCGTCCCTCATAGCCTCTGTCGCTTTGGGACGTTACCCCCCCCCCCCCCCCCCATAATAAATTATTATGAAAGCAATCATTAGGCCAATATTAAATTTACCTAACTTTATCTTAATGAGGAAGGAAGATAGCAGTGTGGGTGAGGAACAAACGCGGGTAAATGTCACCCTAGTCGGAATCAAAGGGAAGAAATGGGCTTGGGCAGTGCATGTAATGCGAAGGCAAGATAACAGATGGTCCGTAAGAGTAACGGAATGAATTCCAAGAGAAGGCAAGCGTAGCAGGGGGCGGCAGAAGGCTAGGTGGGCAAATGAGATTAAGAAGTTTGCAGAGATGGGCGCCCACGGCTGGCACAGGACAGGGATAATAGAGGGGTCGATATTTGTCCTGAAGTGGGCGCAGTCTGCTCATGATCGTGATACTGACGATTTTAATTGGTAATAGCACCGCGGGGAAACATGCAGACGCAGACAGTAAATCAAGATCGAATTTAAAATTTCCCCATAATCTGCCAATGCGGCATTACAGGTATTTTGGGCTGCTTTGATCTTAGGGCTAGCTTTGGCAAGAATTCACCTTTCAGCAGGCATCCCTGGCAGCTGGCATTTTGACTTCTCTTTAATAAATATCTAGCAAAATACTGCTTCTGAGATTCTGCTAGCCATTCAGCCAGTTCTGCTAGAAGACGTGTAAATTATTCACGTTTTCCACCATGTATAGGTTACAGGTGGAGAATCACACGGTTAATTAATCACTGAATATTTCTGTTCACTTCCAACTTGTGGAAAGGGTTCGTCATCGCATTGCAACGATGTCGGCGGGAAGGGTACTTCAGTGCTCGGCCGTTCGTAGAAAGCAGTACTTTTGGGACGTCAATGCGTGACGTCAGTACGGTTCTTAAAATGGGCTATCAGCTGCAGCTTGGCCTACTAAATTATCTTCATCTGCACCGTAATGCCGCCACTCATTTCAAGCTACTTTCATTTTTCTTCGATTATTGAAGTGCATTACACCTGCACCCACCGAAGCTGCTTGCTGTCGAACACCTTCAGCGTACCGTGTACCATATGTTACCGTTACTGGAGTACCGATAGCCCGCCCACAGCCGCTGAGCACACGCTGATATCATGGTCCCGATGCTGCAGGCGCGCGCGCAGCTGTCTAGGGCGCGTTGGTATGGAGGCTCCTAGGAACTCCAAAAGCCCCTTGATTTTAAGAGCGCCAAGCTCCGCGCCGCGACGGACGTCGAAAAGGGGCATGCATCTTTCGAGCAGACTGAAAGAATGTCAAGCCCTGAATAAAAGAAGTTGGGGAGCTGAAAAGATACCCAAGAAAATCTGGGGGAACCTGAAAGAGCTCCAAGCCCCGAAGAGTCCCCGAGAGCCCCGCGGTCCTCCGATTGTTGTAAAACGGGCCCCGCTTCCCACTGCACGCGAGCGCCAAATATCTGGCGGGGACAGATCGGACCGTTGCAGCTCGCGCCGCGCACATGCGCAGACCGGTTAGACGCCCGCCGCAAGTGTCCATCGAGTTAGCGCTTAAAGCGTTTCAAACTTTGTGCTCGCACGCAGCAGTGTATATGTTTCCGAATAAATGGTCTCCCAATCCTATGAAAACAAACCAAAAGTAATCGAAGGAAGCCCTCGCCAGTGAAGTACAAGGGGCTCATAGTGAGCGAAAAAATTTGCAGTGGCTTAGCTCGGCTACGCCAGGATATACGTAGCGAGAGGTACGTTTCCCTGGCTGGGCTTGTTGTCGTCACTGTATGTTTAGCAATGAGAAACATTGGGTACACATTCGTTTTGCTTGACAGAGACGAAGACTGCCCGGCGATCTGTGAAGTAGCATACAGCGGTTTTAATTTTGTCAATACAGTATTTCGATTTGGTAAAACCTCTTTAGTATACAAGCTCTATAGTATAGTTCCCCATTGTGTAGTCTGAACGTGAGGGTCCGAAGCTAAATTAAAGTCAAACTTTTCTTTCATATACTGACTAAGATAACACTGTTCTCAGTTGAAATCACCCAAAGTCACACACAACTGTGAAACCGTGCCGTAGGCTGGGATACATGCTGCAACCAACCACGTCAATCGTCTGCTTGACAGATGTTCCCGGTGCCACGTAGACTCCTTGGATGATAACGCCGCTCTCCAGGAGCCGAACACATGCAGCAAGCCTCACCATTCACCGCGATCGAAGGGAGATGTCTGACGGCGGTGATACCTTGTTTCACGTACACACACTTCAGCGTTCTTTCTTGGTTCAAGCCAAGTGCCAGCTGGCGACAGCCTCAGGATCGGAAGAGTTAATGTTCGCTTGTCTATACCGCCATTTAGCAGTTACTGGACTCTCCTTTTGTGCATCCATGTCAAACGTTGCGATACAGACGCCCACTACATCTTCGCCTTTTATACGCAATGCTGCGCATGCGACGCGGGGTACGGGTAACAGAGCGGCGAGGCGCCGACGAAGAACGCGGTGCACCTGTGGGGTATCTCTGGTTACCATGAGCAGTTGTGCGCATGCCCCGATACCATATAGTATCGAGGCATGCGCACAACTGCTCATCTGCGTGTCGTCACAATCGGCTTTGACGGTGGAGCGGCCGCGGCGACGCCAAAGCGTAGTAGTAAGTGGTTTTATTTAAAATAATAATAAAAATGAAGGAAAAGATACTTGCTAGCCCCGGTATCTGCCACCGATACTGAAGCACCTGAGCTGGGGCAGTGGAAATAAAGGATAGCAGGCAGAAAGCGCTCGCCGCACTTTGCTCCTCTTCGGTTGCCATGTTTATGGCGCATGCGCACAACTTTCCTGTCCCATGTACCGCGAAATGCTCGACTGGTAGCCCAGTGCAGCTCTCGCTACAAAAATGAATTAAATACGGAGAAGCGCATCAAAGCGTTACAGAGGTATAAATACAAAAGGGTTCAGAAAAACGAACGCTTTCCCTCACGGTAATGAGAATTTTAGCAACAGCTGGGGTAATACGAAATCCTGATGCCAGTCGCAGCGCTTGGCAGTCTCTACCTAACATCGCATTCAACCCAATATTCGGACACATGCCCATCGTGCGGAGACATATCTACTTCAACATGCACGCATGACCATTAATCCCCGCAAATCACGGCAATAAAAAAAAACCGCCCAACGAGGAATTGCAGCATGGAGGTATAGCTGACCAGCGACGCCATGGACCCAGTAGGCGCTCATCACCATCGCAACCGAGTTAATTAGCCCTGGCCACTGAAGTCTTGGACTGAGGACTCCACGGCCATCCCAGTCCAACACCTCCTTCCGGAGCATCTCCGAGTGGCGCTGCTTCGCCTAGGGTGCCTCGATGCCCGCGCGCCCTCCTGCTTGGCGAGGGAGGGAAGCGCGCGCATCGAGGCATCCCAGGCACCCTCTGCGCATGCGCTACTCCAGGCGCAGCCATTGCGCCGCGTCGGTGCTGTTGGACTGTAGGAAGGCCGGATTTGCGCCTGGCGCGGCGTAACCAGCCTGACGTGACTGACCGTGAGCGGCGTTCGCCCGCGAGCCGAGCACGTCGGAGTATAAACGCGCCTTAATGGCGGCTGGGGCACATAAATAAACTTAAAAAAAAATGCCAAACTAGGCAAGGGCACAGTTAAACAATCAGCGCGAGCCAGCAGCGGCTGCTCCGCTCTTAGGCTTCCAAAGCAGACCTCCTGGCACGAGCCTTGTCCTGGATGGCAGTTCCGGAAGTTGAACGCTCTCGCTGCTGCGAGGTCTTCGTCGCCCCCCGTTCCTGCGTCTGGCTAAGCCACCGATCGGCTTCGCGCTATGCGGCGAGCGTCCTTTTCATGCAGGTCTGCTCTGCTTCTCTTTCTTCTCTTGAGAAGACTAATAAAAGGGCAGAGGCTGCACTATCAGCAGCTGGTATTTGACTGTTTCTGCGGCCGCTCGCACAGGTAATCTTGGCTGAGCTCTCACTGAGCTGCAGGCGCTACTGTAGAGGGGGCAACACAGACCGGACTATATCGAATGCAAATTAACAAAGAAGCTTTTCCCCGTCAAGGGGCCTCCTTTCAGCCAATGGCGTAAGCCGATCGTCATGACCATGCTGCGCGACAAAGCAGGGAGTGGCAGATGAAAGGGGATTCAGTCGCCTCCCTGCATTTTCACAATATATCAGGGTCACGAGAATCGGCCGACGCTGTTGACTGGAAAGGGGTCCCTTGATGGGGAAAAGCTTCTTTGTTAATTTGCATTCGATATAGTCCGGTCTGTGTTGTCCCCTCTCCAGTAGCGGCTGCAGCTCACAGGGAAAAGCCACTTCATTATTGAGTTGTATCCGACTACAGACTGGCTCATGTGGCCGATGGCCTTCGCAGCAGGTGGTATTGCTGCGTTTTTCTTTTATTCTGTTTGTCGGCAACAGTGACGGCCTTCTCCCATCGCCGCCCCTCAATTCGTTCTCACCTTTATCTTTTGGCCGCTTCGATAAGTGAACTTGGACAGGCTTCATCCGCACGACCTCTCGAGGTGGGCTCCGTATAACGGCTACCGCCGTAACAAACGTTTGTTGCGCGGTTACTGCGCAGAAGCTGAGACACGTGTCAATAAAACAGCTGTGGTGACATGGGCACATCCGTGCGGCTCAGTGTCGGACCGCTCGGACATGGGCGCCTGTGAAAGGGGTGGTGGCAGTGGAAGGGGTACGCTGACGTCCAGAGCAAGTTCTGCAAGGATGCTCTCCAGGCGTCAGCAGCACGTCGCGCACTGCGGCATATCAGTGTCGATGTATCGCCACAATCTACAAGAAACTTCCTTGCGATGCGCAGTCCATGGTTACATTAGGAGATACCGCTTCAGCACTGTACGCGATAGCAGCCAACCAAGACGTTTGCAATAATTAAGTCACTGCGCCGTAAACGGGTACCAAGTGCATGAGGTTTCGCGGAAGCACATTAGAGGATTTCATGCGGTCTTAAGCAGAGCTACCACTTACACAGGTTTTACTGTATCATAAAATTTTACCGTAAATCATTTAAGCTGGCTTTTCCATGCTTGTTCAGTGCAATACACGAACAAAGAGGAAATAAATGTAATATTTTCCGACACTTGAGTCTCATTTAATTGGCGTCTCGTTTTGCTCCACTCTACCCTACATAAAGCAGCAATTTTACACTGGCAAATTCAGCATAAATTTTTGGTCCCAATGAAACCATGTTTACCTTGCAGCACACAACTGCTGCATGCTGACCTACAAGATTAAAGCTGTGCCACCCCCTGCTCTGTGCTCCTGGTGCGCACTATAGTGTTTATTTGCAGTGGAAACTTTCAGATGTATTTGTGGGCCTGGCAGTGGGGCAAACATGATGAAGAAATAAATTGTGAAGTCCTCACACGCTGCCTTGTCTGCACTGGTACAACTTGAGGTTGCACCGACAACACCTAAAGTTCCTCAGCCGGAAGCTTGTTTACAAACATAAAAATTGCCTCTCAAGCAATATGAACACCTGCATCCATTCCAGGTTGTCAGTGCTTTAAATCAGATGATGTACTGTTTTGTTTGCCATTAGTATTGCAGGTGCCCAGCGTGCAAGACTACATGAACACATGCACAACCAAACATGTACGATTGCTCCAGTGATATGAAAACCGCAAGAATCTGCTGTTTCAGAGTGTGCATGCATACCTAAGAAATAGAAAGAACGACAGTGCAAAGGAGAGTGTACATGAGCTTAACCTCATGCTTGTATTCAGCGTTCATTTATTATTACACCACTCTTAGGCTCCTCACACCACCATTCAACAGGGGCTTTGAAAAATATGTGGGTTCAAAAATAAAAAACTTAAGAAAGGTCCATAATGTAGCAATCCTAACATCACAGCTAGCAAACTGTACACACATGCACACACATACATGTAGTACAGAAAGATTCAAACACAGCAACCCTCATGAAATGACATGAGTCGCAATTTTTCAGAATTTTGCCGCAAGCTGCAGCAAAAGAAAGTAACAAGCACAGAGTATAACTACAGCAATGTTGCAGCTTCAAAAGCCTTTAGCAAGTATTATTTCACAAGCACATTTAAGAGACCTAATCAGTGCTGGCCGATTTCAAACAACAAGCCTGTATGGCAGGTGCTGTCTGCTGAGATGAGAATGTTCCTAATAACAGAACCAATCAGTCCCAGTTTAGCCAAACACTCTGCAAGTGATACAAGCGAAAAAAAAAATCCACAGTGGCTTCCACAGCGAAAGCACAACTAAAAACTCCAAACATACAAAATATTTGCTTTCACAAAAGCCGAAGGCTGTACAGAATTTTGGTCCGATTCATATCACATATCATTTTGCACATCGTGTACAAAATGCCAAAAAACCCATAAAAGGTTGTAATGAGATTAGACTAAATGCTGCTTGAGCCTGTCTGCACAGAAGATGGCACACACAGCACCTCTTCCGACAAAGCAGCAAACCTATTGTTAAATGACAACTGCAAACCAGGGCACATTACCACACACAAGCAATGTGTTTAAGCTCCGAAAGAGACTTTCAATGCATTACACTGTTTTCTTGCAAGTCGTACCAGCCCTGCCAAGCAGCGTGCGTAAACACATAACTAAAGCACTCCCGATGGCATTTTTCTGTTGCCTCTTGCCGATACCAGCTGGCTGATACCCAGCACTATTAGCAACCTCTAAAACTTGAAAATTCAACATGGCCTGTTTCGTCCCCAACATACATGTAACAGCAACTAACAACCAAACTGCCGCAAACCATACAGCTCCTTTTCTTGCTTTTGCAAACCAGGGTTGAAGTTAACGCGCCAAGTCAATCTACCCGCGGTAACTTTCCGAAATACAACTGAAACTCTTTAAACACTGCAAAAACACACACTGTCCTGAAAGAAAAAACACTCACACACAGGCACACTTCAGCAATGGTGAGAAAACAGTTGTGTGCTGCTGCTTAATACATTGTTTATTACATATGTACAATGTTGAAAACAACTATCCCTAGTGTCCCTAGACGCAGCTAGACAAGTCTTAACAGGTTTCTTGGTGAGAGTACAAGTGAGCTCAGTTGAGCCAGAGCCGTGTTTGCAAAAAGCTTCATACTTAAGCTGGGAGACACTTCCATCGTCCACTTCACTAAAAGTTCACTAAAAAAAAGAAGGTGGATGCTGAAGAGACTGAGAGGCATTAGATTATAAAAAACAGGCCAGTGACACGAAGCAATTAAAACTTTCTGCCAGAAATATTTGCGCACAAAATTTGCCATAGGACTATGAGGATTCACATTGAAACTGCAGATACACAAACATCATGTTAGCATATGCTCAACACATGCAGTACGCGTAGCAAAACATGCATGCCGTGTGTTTTTCTTAACTTGTGTGCTGGTTACATGTGACATGGATAACTAGGGCTGTCAAGTGACACGCCTGCCATCTAGCTAAACTACACTAGGAAAAATTTGTTCTTTTATTTACAAGGGATCCGTGCTTATTTATCAGTATTCAATTTGAGGCAGAAAACAAACATGACAGACTTTGAAAAGCCAAGCGAATGCAACAAACCACTGGAATCATGAAGGAGGCAGATACTGCAGCTTGTTTCGAAAAGGTAAACAAACTTCTGTGAGTGATATCATTCAAACCAGAAACCAAAGCCCCCCCACTGAAATGTAGAACATTGCTTCACCTGTAACTCTTTTCTTTTATTGTTTGACTTCGAGAAGGTACTGGTATTGTGCAGTTGTGCAGTGAGGGAGTTGCTTTCAAAATAAACGTGATACACTTGAGCTTACTGTCCTCTTTTGAATAACTAGTTCAACAACATTTCAAAAACTAGTTTCTGGAACAGCTTGGTGTTTGTTGTTTTCTTTCTGGCATTATCTATCTAAATAGAATCTGTTGATCACTAAAATAGATTTTTCCCTAGTTTACTGTTGTTAGGCCAAGCAGTCAGTGTTGAGGTGGCACTGCTCAGGTATGCACAGCACTGAGAGCCAACTTCTAGCTTTAAACCAGTTTGCCAGACCCAGAGGGTGGTTAAATGACTATAACAAAAACAACACAAACGAAATTGCTGCACTGATCTCCTGACCCAGTGCAGAGTGCAGACTGGCCTGTTACTGAGGGATACACACAAACTTGAGCTTCTATACAATGTTACACAGTTCTCCTTGGATCCCTCTTTCCATGACAACCCCAATGGTTCAGAATTAGGTTATGGGCAACAAGCCATTTCACGGCCTCAGCTCCACTTCATCTAATGGCCTTGCCGGTTCTGTCATTTAGTGCAATGCCAACAAGCAACAGAATGGTAAGAGACTGAAGCATTAAAAAATGCCGGTCGAATTTTGTTCCAAATCTTTTAGTGTTGTGCGTGTAACATGGCACTGCTTTAGATGAAAAGATAAAAGAAAGCAAAAGAAGGGCACCTTGTAATCTTCCCTCGAAAATCTCAAGCATGAGAAGAGGTTCACAAGAATAGTTCTGAAACCAGAGGGTACCATCAGTGAGGTACATGCCTGAGCAAGTGGTTTTGGTTAATGCACTGTCAGCTGCCTAGGCCTACAGACCACAGAGAACCAAAGAGAAATCAGCAAGGAACTAAATGTTGACTTGCATGTCTAGCCACCAGACTGGACACTTTACCTTCAAGAAAACCATTTTTTTTTTTATGGTTCTAGTGGTCTGTAAGCTTTTTCAGTTCTGGCCAACTTACACAGGCAGCAGTCCCAAGAAAACACTACACTTTACATAGACCTGCAGCCCCTCCCTACTTCCGTGCCCACAGTGTTAGCAGCTTTGAACAGCTAAGAAAAAATGATGCTGTCCTCAATCAAGTGACATGTCCCCACTGTCCGACACAGGCATTCTCTGCAGATAAACCTGTGATAACATGACTCTTCATGCAGTTTCTTACCAAGCTACAAAGATAACTGGCAGCCAATTTGGAAGAGGCTAACCTGCAGTTGTGGCGTCACAAATGGCACATTTTCACATTGCTTCACTTCAGCTCCGCCAGCCAGATTGTACTTTGAAGACAGTGCTACAAAAAGTGACGAATTACGTGCAACTCCTATGGTCTTTCATCAAATCCTTGCGTGACCCAAACCAGCCCAAGTCTAATTAAAGCCACAACGACATGCTCTGACAAACCCTTCATCATGCACAGCTATATAATTCCTTGCAACGGGTGCTAAATAAGAAGCAAATTGCAAAAAGAATTGAAATTCAACAAAGTTAATTGTTCATCATGTAGCTGTGCTGGCTTGCTACTGAGCCATGGCAAGAAGCTATGCAGCTTAAACATTGATACAACAAATATTACCGGAACAAAAAAAAGCGACCTGATGAGTAGACAAAAAGCCAGATGACTTCTTCACTTGAGGGATTGTAATTTCGCAAAGAAAAATTAACAGATATCTTTATTTTGTTAAAGCTATGCTGAAATAGGTTTCTTTATAGTAAGCAGCATACATATGAGCTGCACAATAAAACAAGACAACAGCAAACAGGCGTGTCTGAAAATATTATCACCAAACATGCCACTGCTTCCTAGCCATTTCCAAGACAAACTGTTCACAACATTCCAAGCCTCCAGAAGTTGAACGAGTGCCCTCCGAAGAAGTCCACAATGCATTGTAGAGTAACGGTCACATATTCGTTCAGAAAGCACCAGCATGGCAGCAGACCTTGGCGAATGTAATATTGCAAGCAAACAAATGCTTCTTCGCTAAGGGTACTTTACAACCCATGCTTCAACAAACCAGTTCAAGTTACCTTCAGTTGAATGAAAACGCTCGCCAACCATCACCACACACCACTTACAAGTTCAGCAAAGCATAGCACAGTGGAATGCTTCTTCAATAAACCTCTAAAAGAAAAAAAGAAAAAACCCAAAGAGTAATCCACAAAAGCAAGGCAGGTGTGGAGTGCATAGTAAACATCATATATCCATCAGACAACCAAACTTGTCAGCAATGGCACATTCGTATAATTGCATTTTAGGAAAAAATTTGCATGCTAGAATGCTCTCCAGAAATTGTCACAATTAACAAATGCTAGTATGTTACAGGATTATCGAACATCATTCGTGTTTCATATAGCTTGCATATTCAAACTAAAAGCGATGAAGCCACCTACGAGTAACTTGGGAACATCTTATGCATAGCCAACTTGCTGCATCCTAATTATTAAAAAAAAAACATGAAGATGTCTTCAACTTAGCCTGTTTTTCGCTATGTGCCTTTGAGTCCACAGTAGTCCAAATTCAGAAGGCTTGGTATTTTAACAAGGCAACTACGATCATAAAATCTCGATGGAAAAGATACTTCCTCCTACCAACTGTTATGCGAAAACTGGCAGTTCAATGAAACCACACCTCAGCTGACCCATATGGGAGAAGAAAACTGGCACGTAATCAAAGAAGAGCTCCTCTGCCATTAAGCTACGCATGATGTTAAGTTTAATTTCCTTCCCGTTTAATTTGCACATAACAACATAGCTCAAACAAGCAGGATGACAAGACGAGTGCCTTTCCACGCTAAACAGTAAAATTTCTCTCCGAAAGATAAAACAAAAACAAAATAAACACAAAGCCTAGTACCTGCCCATCAGTGAAAAGCACTCAAACACAGAAACTGACATGCACCAAGAAAAAAACGAAAGGTATTTAAAAGCAGGTGCCGCCAATGTCAGTCGGTAGCTTGAAAACTTGACTGGAACGCACCCTTGTCTCTCGCAAAACCAACACACTTTTTACACATACCTTTTAAAGTAGTGCGTCTGTTCTCTGCAGCTAGATCAGTACATGGTCAGGTCGTTTACGAAGTGACTGCTTGTAAAAAGTAATGGCGGCCTGCATGCTCTGTGTATAGATGACTTATTAATGCATTAGCAGTAACTGGTATTAAAATGAAGCAATTAAAATTGAGGAAGCACTAGCGAATACAAAGAAGGAGAAATCCACTACGATGCTTGCCATGGCTCCTCCCGTAGTACCTACCCAGCTCCAGCACATAGGCTCAGCTCCATTATCTACACAAAAAGTCCAGGGTTCAGTATATGTACACAAATAAATACCAGGGTGTTTGACGAGGACCACAAACAAAGTCAGGGTAGAAGTAAAAAAAACACAAAACGAGGAGGAGGAGGAGGAGGGAGGGGGCTGCTCTATCTGTACAGCTTCGTTGCAGAAAAGGCTGATAAAAACTAAGGAGTAACCGAAAAAAAAAAAATATACAGTCAATGAAAGTGAGGACGCCACCTCTGCATCTGAGTTGGGGTGATGCAGAGCGGACGACGACACCGACCTGTGTGTCGAACAAAAACACGGACCGTGACCTTGCCGGTACGACGAGAAGGCGCTAGCGTGAAAAGCGCCCGCCCAGCCGATGGCAACAGCTGAAATCACATGCGAGTCTTTCACTACCCGAGTTGCACACCCCCTTGGTGTGATGTCACCGTCCACAACGAACAGCTGTCCTCCGTGCCGCCAACACTTCTGCCACTTCCGACGACCTTCAGTTCTGCCACGGCGACCACCGTTTGATAACACAGAACTTGATGATCATCGGTCTACAAGGTAGAACTAAACATGCAGGCATGTGGGGTGCCGGAGATCCGATCAGGCGCCCACTTCTGACTTGTGGAAGTCTTCGTCTGGCAAGCGGGAGATCCTGGTCACCCTTGTCAAGTTACGTCCAAGTCGACGAAGGACCTGTCTACTGCTGCGACAACAAGCGGACAGCGGAGAAGAGTCACGTCGTGACAATGGTGGTGACGACACTCACAATCCCACTGCTGCCGCCAGCATACAGGCACGCATGCGACACCACCATCAGGAACACTTTGTCTCTGTTCACCCACTGCACAGCCCAACGGCGAAAGATGAGCTGGCCTGAGCATTTCTCTTGAGTAACTTGCGCAGCCTCCTTCATTCGTCGATGCCGCAAAACTGCTTCCTCGTTGTACTCCAGCTGTCCTCGAAGGGGTGGCACACTGTGCTAGGCTTGAACGGAAACTGTGCCCTTAGTAGCTGTTCTCGTGGCCGGCCAGGATGTAGATGTTGGAGGGTCCGGTGGGCTCCTCTGTTGCTCTGCTCTCGAGCACCACGATCCTAAAAATGCAGAAAGAGCAAAAAGAAACCTTATACCAAGTCTCTTCACACAAACATACCTGTCCATGTGAATGGAAATAGATTCACTATAGAGCAGACATGTGGGCTAGTTGGTGGCTTCAGAACGTATGAGACATGGTACCAGTGTGTGGCGGTGGATTTAAAAATAGGTTTTCTTGCACTTGTTATTTAAATACGCATCAATGAGGTTTTACTGTGTATTAGACTGGCTATACAGTTGAACCTCGTTATAACAAAGCTGGAGGGGCCCGACAATTACTTCGTTTTAGCCACAGCTTCGTTATAGCTCGTGTTGAATCAGCTTCCACGGAGAATTGTCATTCTTTTGTTATATCCATTATAACTGCACAAAAGTGGATTCTGCTGTAGAAATGCGATTTTTTTTCTTGAGCTAAAGCACCGAGAAATACTCAGCTGATTTCAACAATTGCCCAATGCCAAACACTTACTTGCACGCAATTTCCCTAAGGGGTGAAAAAAGGACAAAGGCAGCATATTAGCAAAAAACTTCAATCTCTAATCAGTGGGGAGCACAGCATCTTATTTTCCTGCCACACTCAGAAGCGTGCAAAAATTTCTCCTGCGCTTCGGAACTGTGCACTCTGCACATGAATACGCCCACATGGGATTATAAAGAGAGTAAGCTGCCCTCTGGTGCCCTGCCCTTTTTATAAAAAGGACAGTTTACTCCCTTTTTTCCTCCTTTCTGTTAAGAGTGGAGGAATACCATCTTTGAATTTTAACGACTCCTGTCTAAAGGGGCACTGAGCACTAACAGAAGTATCGACAGATTACCGCACTATAACAAGAAAGTCGCTGCTTTCACTGAAAATGGGGCCGCTATCTGCTAGAAAAGGCTAAAAAATAAAGTACGGGTGTCACCATCACCGATTTTGAAAGTACTGCAGTTTCAGATTTTTCGTTGGTGTATCTGATACAATGATGAAACTTAAAAACGGTGAAAAATTACATGCCAACGCGCACTATCTTTTGCTGCTCCCAGGAACTGAATGTAAAATAAAAAAAAATTATGTGCAAAAAAGAAAAGAGTGAGTTACTAGCGAGTTTTAGCACACCATGATCCATTTTTCACGCGGATCCAGCTGCGCATGTGCAGTGGTAAGGGTGCGCTCTTTGGGGCCATGTGCAGATGTGCAGATAGCTTGCTGTTTCATAGTATGCTAAAATTGCCTATTTTTAACATGTTATTCTATGGGAAGGACTACATAATGTCACAACAATCAGACGCGCACCAGCACCACATCTAGTAGAGCCATATTCATGAAAGTTTCGATTTCAACGTCGTATCCGCATGATTTCGTGTGCGTCATGCTTTGTTCTTGCTCAATATGACGCCTTTTGCGAGGTGAAGAAGCTATGACACAAAATTAAGTTGTGCTCCATTGAATTTGAGCTGGAGAACAGGAGAATGAACAGGTGCATCTTATACACGGGTGTGACTTAGGTGTGATTTGTTTTAGAAAAACTGTCGCTTGCACGGGGGTGTGGCTTATAGACCCGAAAATACAGTAAACCACAGTACACCGACAGCTTTTGAGGGCAGGGATTCCAGAGCTAGGCCACATTACCATGCAGTTCAAAGCAGATAACGCAATACTAAAGAATCTATTTTCTCCAGGAATAAAAACTGAATGGAACTGTCCTAAGTGTCTCTTTAATCACTTAAAAGACACAAGCTCTGTGCTTGTCTCACATGCATACAAAGGGCAAAATTGCACTCAGAATGACTCTAGGAATTTGATGCTATCACATTTCAAGCCATTTCGACTACTTCTTTTGCAGAGAAACGGGGGTATACAACTGTACCAATGACTTCGTAGGAAGACCTCAAATGTGGTACGTATCCTTACGTCAGTCTAAGACCACTTGTATTAGACTTTCAAACTGCTTCAAGATGTATTACGAGGCTCCTGACTGATAGAAAAGGCTCAAAAGGTGAACAATTGGTGACTGCATTTCGAAAGAGGCAAAACGCAAAGGTGTCCCTGTGCCAGTGCATGTGAAAGGTCCCCAGGTGGTCCAAATTATTCCAGAGCCTTCCACTACGGCACCTCTTTCTCTCTTTCTTCTTTCACTCCCACCTTCCTCCTTTTCCTTATGCCCCCCTCCTGAGATGTTAAACAATTACGGCTTCATTTCCTTTCCACAAAAGCTAATTTTAAAGGTGAACAATTTTTCAAATTTTTTTTTTTTACCACCAAGATGGATTTCTTTGAACTGCACACCCATACTTGTAAAAACACACAGAACACCAAGGATGCCAATCAGTGAAATATAAAAACACAATGAATGGCTTGTTTGAAAATTCGGGAGGATTCTGCATGCAGGAATATTACGTAAGTGCATCATTTTCCGTTTACAGCACTTGAAGCAAGTGGGACACATGTGTCCCACTGCTGCGCAAAAGGGTTAAGATGTGTAATAGCTTGCAGTGGTATGTTTTTGAAGTTAAATCCACATTTTTGGGCAAAACCCTAAAATAGCCAAGTTTGAAGTTTGCACTTTCCTTTGGAGGATAAAACACTTTCCCACATGGAAAGTGATGCTCTTTACCCCCGGCACACCCTGGTAACATTTTTGTTGACCACCGAGTGAAAGTGAGTTTTTGGCTAAAACATGCTGTGACGTTTACCCTAGAGTAACACAGACGCACACCCATTGCTGAAAAAATAAATGAACAAAGTTTTTAATTAAAAAAATAATTTGAAGCATTCTTTACCATGCAATCCAATGCTTTTTTAAAAAAGAAGCAAATTAAAGGTGCTAGAAAAATGAAGAACAGCCGGCACAGTTTTAGAGCATGTTGCTTGTGGGAGGAACGAAATAGCCTACATCCTGTCTCATGCCTATTAACAATTCTGAAAAAAGAACCAAACAACAACCAAGGGCACGAAAGAACAATCAAGGTGCAAACCACAATGACAGGGACTAACCTTTCAGCCTGTTCACATGTGGGGTCAGCTGCCGTGAACCCAAAATACTTTGCGCTGAACGTGCAGGAGGGTGGTGGGAGAAAAACATGCAAGAACGAATTAAAATGAAAGAACGCACTGGAACAAACAGAAATCAGCTTCATTAAACAAGGCCCCTTTCATGGGGGTGTGGCTCATACACAACAAATTGAATGCATGCGCAAAGCTCATAAGTCAGCCCAGCCAGGCCAACCAGCCTGGCACATTCGAAACACATACAGAACAAAATGGGAACGCGTTCTTTGATGTGGTCTCACAAGCACTCTCCATGTACGGATCTAGATCACAGGCTATGCGACAGCAGTGATGTCATTTTGCATAGAGCAAAGGACTAAGCGCAGAGAAAGGTGCAGGTGACAGCAGTAATGTGACAAAACTTAATATGACCCAAGGGCATTCAAAATACATTGCCACACGTGTGCTAGATGTTCTTTGAGATGCCAATGCATCTGTTCTCAAATGACAGCCAAAACACTAATACTCATAGCCAGCTGAAACACACCATATAATACACATTGATAGGCAAGTTGTCCACAGGCATGGCAACCTTGGCAGGTGCTGTGCACTGGAGTGCCCATGAAAGTCACACAATGAAATCTGTGGAGAACCTGTTTCCCCCCTCCGTTTCGATGCGGCCCATCTTCATCGTCGGCCGTCGGGACGGACAGCCCCCGGCTGGGCGAGGAGGGAAGTCTCCCTCATGGGGGAAAGGGAACGGCGACGGGAGCGCCACCTCGTAGGTTACGCGGAATTCTGCGGAACCGGAGAGAGCCCCTTCGGGATCTGGCCAGCGTCGTGAGCGGTTGGAGCCGCACGCTCTCGTCACCTTCCGCGGCAGGCGCACGGGGATCCGTTGTGCCTTGCCGCTGGACTTCTGGTTCCAGGCAGCGAAGCGAGCGCAGCAAATGCGCGCTCTGACCGCCTTCCCCAGCAAATGCTAGGGAATGGATTTGCCCCAAGAATGCAGCGCGCATGGGAAAACCCGGCCGCCATTATCGGCGCATACAAACGTTCGCCGCCGATACCTCCGAAGTCGCGCCCCTGCCCCAGCCGGTAAGTCGGAAGTCCTTCTTACGTAGCCTTCTATTTCCGAGGAATGCCTCGTTGATGTTTTGTAGCTAGCTGGCCCACTCTGTGTATTAATTGCAAGTGTAATAAATAGTATATGAGTGTTAACGCTGTGTCGTCCCTTCCCTTTGTCCCTCGAGCACGAACCCCTCCGCGGTTAGCGAGCGGGAACGCTGCATCCGCGGAGTGGGAGTGCGGGCGGGGCGAAAGGCTTTGTTTCCCCCGTATTTCTACAATGGCGCCCAACGTGGGGCAAGCTCTTGGGACGAGGGACGGCAGTCAGTTCGATTCGTGGAATGCCCGCCCAGATTTGGAACAGCGTTAGGCCTGAACCGAATTCGGAGTTGCTAGCAAGGCGAAGATGCTTTCTTGACAGCGAGATGAGCGTAATAGCAGCATGGGAGGATTGCCGTGCATGCTAAGCTTTTGATGAGCACTTCATCGGTACACCTGTGGAAGGTGAACCTACGAGGTCCGCTCATGGAGAGCGAGACCGAGACACCCACGGAGAACAGCAAGCCAGAAGCGAGTGAATGTGGAAGCCTGGAGGGTGGCCCGATTTTTCTTGTACATAGTTGTAAATATTCTCTGTTCTGTCTCTTTGGCTCTGGGAGCCGGGTGCCGTAGTCAGCTGTTTTGGATTGCAGTCGTGATTACAGGAAAAGCACCGGGGCGCTGCGACACCGCGGGAAGCGGTAGGCGCCGTTCGCGTTAGGGTCACCTTGGCAGAAACGTATCTCCTCGTGGCGTTGTGTTCTAGCTATTGTCCTTGGTCCTTTGTTGGCACCCGGAAGTGTAAGAGCGAGTAGGCCTAAGGCTCTTCGGGAGCTGCCTGTCGCTTTTGGGAGGACACAGTCGTACCGTGGCACAAGCACGCGCAAACGGGCTTGCTTGTTGTATATTTACCCTCGCTAGAGTCGAGAGGTCTCGCTCAACTACAGAAAGCTGACTTTGTTCGAACGAACTTACTTTTTTGGGCTGCGAAGCGAATTTATAATTTCGCGGAACCAGAGACGCTAACACAGCTCAAGTGAGCTTAACATCACCATGCCGGAAAACGAACCGCGAATGTGCTTCGTCCGAAGAGAGCCAGCTACGTTCAAATGAACCGAGCGTTTGGGCGGTGCCGGATAGGATTGTTTGGCACTTGCATTGCTCCGCACTTTACCAAACGAGTTCAAGAGAAGCTGTCCCGGCCTGCTGTACATTGTATGGGTCTCTGCCAGCTGCCTTGCGGCCATGAGTCATCGAGCTGCAGAGTCTCCGGCGAGCAGTTTGCAGCGGCTACGAGAGGGGGGGGGCCAGCCCCTCTACCTTCCAACAAAGGCGCGTCGGCGCGAACAACACCCTCCCGACACGCTAATTTTGGATGCCTGCCGCGGGACAAAGGACGGGTGCCCGGTGACCTTGCTGCTCATTGGATGACCCCGGCACCCCGCCTGTACGAGCTGTCTTGCAGTCATCATCGCAACGCTCGTGGCCCCTTCGTCGATGGCATCCATGGACGGGTTCAACCGTAGGCCGACATTTAAGGAGGGAGGGATGTGGAGAACCTGTTTCCCCCCTCCGTTTCGATGCGGCCCATCTTCATCGTCGGCCGTCGGGACGGACAGCCCCCGGCTGGGCGAGGAGGGAAGTCTCCCTCATGGGGGAAAGGGAACGGCGACGGGAGCGCCACCTCGTAGGTTACGCGGAATTCTGCGGAACCGGAGAGAGCCCCTTCGGGATCCGGCCAGCGTCGTGAGCGGTTGGAGCCGCACGCTCTCGTCACCTTCCGCGGCAGGCGCACGGGGATCCGTTGTGCCTTGCCGCTGGACTTCTGGTTCCAGGCAGCGAAGCGAGCGCAGCAAATGCGCGCTCTGACCGCCTTCCCCAGCAAATGCTAGGGAATGGATTTGCCCCAAGAGTGCAGCGCGCACGGGAAAACCCGGCCGCCATTATCGGCGCATACAAACGTTCGCCGCCGATACCTCCGAAGTCGCGCCCCTGCCCCAGCCGGTAAGTCGGAAGTCCTTCTTACGTAGCCTTCTATTTCCGAGGAATGCCTCGTTGATGTTTTGTAGCTAGCTGGCCCACTCTGTGTATTAATTGCAAGTGTAATAAATAGCATATGAGTGTTAACGCTGTGTCGTCCCTTCCCTTTGTCCCTCGAGCACGAACCCCTCCGCGGTTAGCGAGCGGGAACGCTGCATCCGCGGAGTGAAAGTGCGGGCGGGGCGAAAGGCTTTGTTTCCCCCGTATTTCTACAAATCTCAGAATTATATCATCAAGATCATCAGTCCCAACTACATGTCCACAGCAGGGCAAAGCCCTGTCCATTATCTCTCCAAATAACTCTGTCCTGTGCCAGCTGTGGTTACGTTATCCTTGCAAACTTAGTCTCATCTGCTCGCCTGACTCTCTGCCACCCTTTGCTGCATTTGCCTTATCTTTAGATCCATTTCATCACTCCAGGGCAGGGTTTCTCCATCTCCGTAGCCTCGGGGAACCCAGCGGCTTTCAAGAGGACCCCCGCATGCCTTAGCGTCTGCCCCTTCCTGCCTGACATGCATGCAAAGAGGAGCATGTGCATGCATGGGTCCTCAAGAAATGCCCAAGGTTCTGTTAGTAATTAGTGCTGGCTGGAGAGCAGAACACTCAGCTATAAGCAGGGGTTGGAGATTTTGGTTTGGTTTGGTTTGGTTTATGGGGGTTTAACGTCCCAAAGCGACTCGGGCTATGAGAGACGCCGTAGTGAAGAGCTCCGGAAATTTCGACCACCTGGGGCTCTTTTACGTGCACTGACATCGCACAGCACACGGGCCTCTAGAATTTCGCCTCCATCGAAATTCGACCGCCGCGGCCAGGATCGAACCCGCGTCTTTCGGGTCAGCAGCCGAGCGCCATAACCACTAGGCCACCGCGGCGGCTTTGGAGATTTTGGTTTTCATTTCTTGAAAATTCAGCTGATGTCTACACGGTGGAGGTCTTGAGGGGCCATTTCTCGGCGTCACCAGCAGAGTGAATGAGCAACGTAGCAAAGGATGAAAGTAGAGCAATATGCCAATATGCAGTGTGAGGAGGAAAGAGGAGAGTATAGGGACAGCATGAGGAGGAAAGCTGAAGAAGATACGGAGAGAGCATGACATGATGAGAGTATGAGGAGGAAATCGAAGGAGGAGGAAAATGGAGGAGGAGGGACAAGCGGTTGAGAGTGTTATCACGCTGTTCTGCCTGCAGTGAAAAGAGTTGCTCTAGCACAGGCTTGGCGGCGGCGCCAATTTGTAAATTGCGCTTGCTGTACGCTTGGCTGGAGCTTTGGCCAAGTGCCACCCTCGTTTGGCACTGCAATTTCTGTCTCTATCACCCAGAGACAGAACATCCCCCAGAGCACCTTATACTTAGTGGTGCGGGCAGGGACACTTTATTAAGGCGAAAGCCTTTAATGGCTCACACTGTCGTCCATCCGTTAACAGAGGGTGTCACACGTGTTAACTCGGGAACTAAAAAAAAAGATAGGGAAAAACCAATGGTTGCTTCACATAGAGCAGGAAAAAATGAACCTAGAAGACACGTTTGATGACTGTAGAGTAATTAGTTAATTAATAATAATAAAAAATGTCAAAATTGCGTCGAAATAGCACGGACGTCAATATAGCCACAGGAACGGTGTGACGTCACATCCACCGGAAGTCGTCACGGCATAGTGAAAATTATCACAGAATGGTCGGAAAAACGTCGGATTTGCATCAAATTCGATGAAAAAACGTTAAGCATAATTAATACTAAAGATCCCCGAAAGATGTATAATTTGGGTGTCGATATACCCACGGGAACAGTGTGACGTCACATCCACCGGAAGTCATCACGGCACAGTGAGAATCCGCCTTTTTCATGTTCCTGTGCTGCCACCTCGCGTACAGCGCTGGAAGCTCATTGGAAGGGTACTGTGCGCCCAATCCGGCCGGAGTGAGTGCCGCTGCGGAGCACGTTTTGTCGGAATCTGTCAACGATGGCGTGTCCTGCGCAGCACCTTGTGCCTGGAGGATTTCTAGGATTGACTGGTGGCTGTGTGCGAAGTCCGAGGCAGGCTGCTGAGCCCACCGAAGAGCAAATTCTTCAGTATATCCGATCATGCGGCATGCGATGCGATCGCCAGCTGAGCAAGGGCCGCCGCTTCAGAGATGAAGGCTACATTCGGAACATAATGTTTAATGAAATATCCCCGATCAGTGAGAATGGCGTTTTCCGCTGTATATGCCTGCCATCCATGAAAGGTGGATACTACATCGTGCACACCGTAGCACAGAAAACGACTGGGGACAACAGTTTTCACAACCCCGCCGCGGTGGCTGAGTGGTTATGGCGCTCGGCTGCTGGCCCGAAAGACGCGGGTTCGATCCCGGCCGCGGCAGCAGAATTTCGATGGAGGCAAAATTCTAGAGGCCCGTGTACTGTGCGATGTCAGTGCACGTTAAAGAACCCCAGTTAGTCAAAATTTCCGGAGCCCTTCATTACGGCGTCCCTCATAGCCTGAGTCGCTTTGGGACGTTAAACCCCACTAAACCAAACCAAACCAAGTTTTCACAAGCAATCGTTGTGCTCAAGCGCTTCCGAATAGCTACACGAGCGATAAAAGCACAAGCGTACTCGCAACACGGCAGCTCTGCTAGCATTTTACTTTATTTTCCCACAGCACACCGCTGCATAAGTTAAACAAGCATGCGCGTCCATAAAGACGTACGCGAGAAGCGCACATTCAGCCATTCCGACGAAACCACGCAGAGCTTTTCATCATGGATATGATGCGAACACACGCATAACGCACCTTCTGCTTCTTCTGCCTCTTAATACATGGCGCATACCCACATGGGGGTATTGGCCAAGATGTAGTGGCATAAACAAGGAAATTTCCTTAGGAGATTACGACAAAATTGTAGCACCATGCGTGAATGCTCTCGTAGCTTCTTTTTCATTGTCCGCTCCACCGCGCGTTGAAAGCGGCTCACAGCACTTGCCCATTTGGCCTTCTTGCTTGAGAAAGCAAAAAGCGTCGGAACGAAGTCTGGGTGCCGCGGTGACATTCGAGGCCTTCCTGCCCATCAATAAAACATTTCGTGATGGACTGCACACGCATTTAACCACAGTACCTCGTCCGCACCTGTCACAAAGTGATTCCAGCACAGTCTTGACAGTGCCCAATGGCGGCCACGATCGTCGAGCCGGCGAACGGCTTTTATCCACGCATCGCGTCGAAGGCGGTCCCGGGAAGCGTTCGGAAAGCGAAAAAATAGAGTTTGCTTCCCTTTACATATTGGGCAATGCAGCTGTATGCAACACATGTCGTAGGCATTGCCAAATGCGCCGCACTGAACGCCCGACGGCTGCAGCAACGCACCCCGCGTAGGAAGCCGGTTTGTTTACACTTCCACGGCCGGTCTCGAGTGGCGCGCGACCCTTCCAATATGTTTCGCGACACCGCCGCCAGGGGATGGGCGCATGCACAGTCGCGTCATGAAAAAGGCGGATTGTCGGAGAATGGTCGGCTTTCGCCTCTCAACAGTTTAGTTGCCAAAGCGTCTCGATATTTTATTTTTCGTTCTTTTTATCGTCCCACGATAATTTTTGTCTCTATCACCTATGGCCCAGTTACTTCAACTAATGCGCTCAAATTTCACTTTTACCAGTATCGTAATCATCCAGCGAATTTTTTTCGGTGACCGGACCAATCTTCAGCTTTTTTTTCTTTTTGTGATAAAGTGTCGTATTCCTGTGTGGTCAAAAGTCACTTCAAGTTTACTGTGGCCTTTTTGTTAGCGTGAGCAGCCTAGTTACCAGCAATTAACCCACAAATGGTCATACTTAGAGCTGTTTTTGTAGACGGAAGTGCTATTTCCAATAAGAAAAAAGTAACAGAAGTGAATGAGGAACCGTTAAATAAAAATGCAACAGTGGGCTTCCATCTAAAAACTGGGTTTTCATGTTAGCACTAAATGTTGCCCTGGGTTGAGCCAGAGGGCAGGGAATGATGAAACTGTCCCTTAATCATAGCTGTAGCTAGAACAGGGCCCTATTTCGTGATGCCTGTGCATAGTTCCACACCAGTGTCCTTAGAGGTGCACTTAGGAGGAATTTGAACTCATCTTTTTACCGCGGGAACTTGATCTACACGTTCCGAACATTATTAGAAAATTTGAATTATCGTCCTGTGTGGCCGATTTGCCCAACTTAAATCCGATTAAATGCCCTGGCTTCTGCCTTTTTTTTTTCAATTAAACGGAGTAAGAGGAGTCAACCAATGCGTGCAGTGTCTTTTAGTTAGTCCCGTGGCGTCTTGCCGCTCTGCAATCGGCGGAGTGATACCTAGATCAAAGAGTCCACGTGTATTTTTATTTCCGTGGGCCTAATTTGCGGCTATGTTATCTGCGACTGAAACTATTTATTTGCAGAAACATAAAAACAAAACAAAAGCGAAAGCAAAGCCACCATGGGACTGGCTAAGAGGCACTCCACGCATTGGTTGATTCCTCCTACCTTCAGTGTTGAGTTCAAAAAAAGGCGAGAGGTGGGACGTTTAATCCGATTTAAATTAGGGAAATCGGCCGCACAAGACAATAATTAGAAGTTTCTTAGCATGCTCGGAACGTGTAGATTGAGTTCCCGCGGTAAAAAAAATGAGTTCAGATTCCTCTTTCGTGCAGTTTTAAGTGCAGTACGGAAGCCTACACAGCAAAGTAACTGCCAGCGATTACAATGAACAAACAGTGCTTTGCTAGTAAATGGCGAGAAGGCGGAGCCTCCCAGTCTGCAGAGGCATAGTGTACAATGCAACAAAGAGCACAAGTTGCAGTAATCTAATGGTACGAACGTCTACCCATGCTGTGGCTTCCATATTTTATTAATCTTCTCCCTGGACTAAGTCCAACTAACGGTCAATAGCCAGCTGGCTACAGCGTGCATGTCAAGGATGCTGACCGTTTTCGGTTGAAACCGAAAAGTAGTGTCAAGTAGTCCCTGATGAAACCATGAGGTGTCAATCCTACCAAAAACCGTATCTATCATGTGTTCATGCCAGCTTGATTTGGCCTAGTGTGTCGGTGAAACAAAAAACTCGCACGATGGAAAGTAAAAAATTGTGCAGTTCCTGATCCGATTTTGGAATTTCAGTTCCTCACCTCCCATTCATGCCATTAACATTTACCGTTATATTAACAAGCATTCAGGGGTCTCCTTTTTCCGCACCCTGGAAATAGGGCAACGGGCTTAGAATCGAAGTGCATGAGCACACACTGCTAGACTTTCATTCCTAAAAAAGGTCAACATGATATGGGGTGCATAATTTAAGCAAAGTGGAAGTTTGGGCTAGTTGGTAAGTCATGATTTGGAGGGGGGCTTGGTACGAGAGAAACAAAGACATAGCAGCTGCACAGAAAGAGTGCCCACCCTGTGTCCTGAATCTGGAACTACAGGACTACTTACAGTTCGGTTTTCCGCTATACTCAGTCAGGCCGCACTCAAGTATGGAAAACAGGATGGAGTGCCATTCTTTTGCTCTTGATCTCCATTGGCTTCTAACTACTGGTTAACCAATTATTGCTTTAAGTTGCATGCGCTCTGTGATTCCATCCCAATCGAAACTACAAAAAAAAAGTGTGGTGGTGGGACGATGCAGGAGGAGGACGAGCAGAGAGGGGGGGGGGGGGGGGGGGGGTGCATTCGTCGACTAGTATTTGGAGTCAACTTTCTTCTGGCCAGCAAGGGCTAAAAGTTGAGGGGTAGACTTTTATGCGCCAGTATATGGTAATTAATCACAGTGTGTCCATATAGGTATAGCGTGTTCCCACAACAAAAGTTTTTTGCCTTGGTCGTTTCTTTTTTCTATGCTCAGCTCAGTTAATTTGAAAATCCGACTAATTGAAATATTTTTCGCGGTCCCAGCGACATTGATGTGACGAGGTTTTATTGTATGGCTTCAACAAAACAGGTCTCGAGCACGCTAGAACCAAACATTGTAAAGTCGTTCACCCAGATAAGCCATTCCTAGCAGACACTATGCGCACAGCCGACTGGGACATGGATGCGGCTAAAGCATTTCCGCTTTTCAATTTCCCCCGACTCTCTCGATGCGTCCGTCACACCTCTGCGTGGAGGAAGGGGGCTCCTACCTATCTGACCCAAGGACACGGAAAATGCGTGTTGAGTCGCTGATCTCCTGGACCACCTCGTTGTTGAGGAAGCTGCGCCCCTGCATGCCGTGCTTGTGGAAGGCCAGGACGCTGTCCGTCAGGCACACTGCGTCACAGACACACTGCTTGTGAGGAGCCCGGCAGTGATGGCAGAACCTCCTGAGCACCAACCTCGATTGTGACAAACACACTGACCAACCGGCCAATGACAATTTCGAACAATCACTAGAGGACAGACTGGTGCCACACTCGGTAAAAACTTTCCCAGTTAAGCAGCTATCATCACACTTTATGTGCAAAAAAAAAAAGAGCGAAAATTAAAAATAAGCTCAAAGAAGACATTCGCATACACTGATCACCACATGAAATTAGCCCATACCAGGTAAAGGGTTGACAACCGAATTTCTTCTTCAATGATGCTTCAGTTTCAGCAGCTGAACGGTGGCAGTGACATCATAATGCACTTCACATCACGAGAGTATAAAAAATAACTGACAAAATCAGTGCTTCATAGTTTTAATTCACTACACAACACTTACAATGTCCCACTCAAAGAGCCTGAATGATTAGAACTGAACAACCAGCTATACCATCACTGCTCTTTTTATGCCTGACCTGATGTCAGATCAAGAGTTCGGTTGTTGAAACCGAAACCACATGATAGAACAAATTTAGTTATAAATCATGTACGCGAATTATGTCCATTAAGGTATTGCACGTTATTACAAAGAAAGAGTTTGCATCTAAAATTTGGTGCCTGTATCCCTTTAAGAATTCGCAAACTGCTGCTTCCTTATCTTCTTTTTAACATCAGCAGCACCTCTCAACTCCAGGCAATCCTGCCTCCCACAGCTGAGGTAAAAACTGATGAAAAAGTCCACCTTTAGTGCATAACATTTACTTTGAGTTTTAAATGGTTTCCTGCTCCATCTTGATCAACACACCAGTTCGTCAGGTCAGGTCAGCTCAAGGCAGAATGGCTAGACAGGCTGAACTTGCGGAGGCGAAAGTTACGCTTCTTCTCGTTGTCCATCGTCGAAAACTTCCGATAATGCAAACAAATGCTCGGTAGCCGTGCTAGGCGATGCAACGCGAGCGGATACGAAAGTGCGGGGGTGGCTCCACTACACGGCGACAGCCAATGGCGGCCTCGGGTTCGTGTCGCATGACAACAGGAGCGCTCCGCAGACGCGGGAAAAAAGCGTTTTCTTTATATTTTATCCTGAAAATACGAAACTGACGGAGGTGCCAGTCGAAAGAAGAAGGCTTAGCCTAATTTTTGGAAGTGGTCGCAATGGCGGCCGGCGCCGCTGCCATGAGCGGCGGCAGCTCAAAGATGGCTGAAATTGGGCAGCACGCGCGACTTTTTCGGTCACCGCGGGTCATTTAGACACGTTTTTAACTAACTTCTCGTACAAATCTTACTTTCATATTTTGCTGCATGAAAGTAGGATGTTCAAAGATGATAAAACAAGCGAAAACAGAAAATTGAAAATTTTCAAAATAATGCCGATTTTTCGACCCGCGTCTCCCCTTAAGCGCATAGCCACTGCTATGAAAAACAGTGTGCTCAAATTCAACTAAGTGCCTCGACGCGGCAAAACGCAGACTGCAACACGCAGTCTAATGGACTGTGTATTTAAGGGGCAAAGTAATGTTGCAAGCCAGAAAGGAGAGGCCAAGTGGTAATCACCCTGAAACAAAAAGGATGACCTCAAATGGGCTACTTCAAAGGAATACTAAAAGGATGGTTTGGTTTATGGGGCTTATATCCCAAAGCGACTCAAGTTAAAAGGGATGCCGCAGTAAAGGGCGCCGGATAATTCGACCACCTGGAGTTTTTTAACGTGCACTGACATCGCACATTATATGAGCATCTAGCATCGCCGGGCTGTGGCCAGGATCGAACCCGCATCCTTCGGGTCAGCAGCTGAGCACCATAACGACTGATCCAATGCAGCAGGAGTACACTAAAAGGAATTAAAGCAATCAGGAGGCTATGCTAGTCTGATAGATTACCCTCTGGGAACATCGGCAGAAATTTCTTCTGCATAAAAATGTGGTTGTGATATTGAGAATATGGCAAATGAACTTCCAAACTTGCCCCCCCCCCCCCCCCCCCCCCCCAACCGCACCCCCCCCCCCCCCCTCCCCCCAACCGCACCCCTTGAAATGTGGGCAGTGCTACATGGATTTCACGATGTGTGATCCTCCGAGCTCTGGAGTAAATCAGAGAAAACCTAATTGGCTCATCAATCAGATGGCCATTTATTACAATTTTTACCATTAGGTGATGCCAACACGCCGTTTAACCCAGTCTTCATGATGCAAAGAAGTTCTGTCAACATAGCAACATTGGACCTGCCGTGGTGGCTCTGTCGTTGGTTAGGACACTCGATTACTGCTATTGAGGTGGAGTTCCTGGGTTCCAACCGGGCCCCGGCTGTGGCATTTCAGTTTCGTTTCAATGGAGGCAAAACGCAAAAGGCACCTGTGTAGGGTGCAGTGTCAGTGCACAGAAAGATCCCCAGGTGGTCCAAATTATTCCCCAGTCCTCTCCGTCCTTTTCCCTTACAGTGCTGTTCAGGAGTCCAGGTGTCCACCATGATGGGAGACTGCCCTTTTCCTTTCCTCAAAAAACAATTTTTTTTTACGCACATGACCAAGAGCTTATACTTACCATGCTGCTTCACGCTAAGCGGCCAAATGGGCAGCACGCGCTTCCGTTCCATGGCAACACCACTCACCCCACTGCTTTCACCTATTTTGATGGTACTTGCACCTAATAGCAGTGTTATACGTGAAAGCGACACGGCAAATGTAACTGGTAAAATACAGTAAAACCTTGTTAACAGATTTAAAAAAAAAAATGAGCAGAAAAAAAGGGTGATCCGGGAAGGCTCCAAAATTTTTTGAAAATGTTACACTGTCACTTCTTAGAGAGGAGGACTAGCGTGCGCTCATACGATATCTGAAGAACCTTTACAGTGCTTGCAGGCCGCTATCATATTTGCGTTGTCCTTGGTGCGACAAAGACGTAGCAACATAGTGATGGCAAGGGTGAAAATAGACCTCTTCGTTGTCCCCACCATCGTTTTCGGATGCTTCGCCCTATCGCACGTGTACATAGCGGAGAAGCCACTATCGTAGCTGCCTGTCGCTATTCTTCGAATGTTTTGCCCCGTTGCACTAGTGCTCTGCGAAAAAACCACTGTGGCGGCCGACTGCCGTTGGTTTCCAGATATCCAGGCATGTGCGAATAGTGGTTTTAGGTTCGAAGTGAATTCAAGTCGAATAGTAAATTTTTAAAAATAATTTTGAAGCGAATATTTCAAATACTTCTAAAATAAAAAATAAGATGAATGGCACAATGGGCATTTAAAAAAAAGAGAGAGAAAATGCACTGCACTTCATTGCACTCACTGAAGCTTGTCGACGTCCTGCAAAAGGGGCCACCGAAAATTGGGGAGTTGGCCTACATGCGCAGCGGACACATTTGGGAGCTGTGAGACCTATTATAAGACCCCTGAGTGCTGGCCGTGATTGCGTCCTTGCGCAGCTTTGCTTTTAAGCGACGACTCCATGAACACCAGTGAGCGAGTGCGCAGGGTTCTCCATTAGGGGCAGCCAAGTTTCACCTCAGTGCTATCCCCCCCACCCAGGCCACTACGGTCAAAACGCAGAGCAAAGATGACGTCTGGTTGTAAAACACTTATTTCACTGTGATGGTATTGCAACATGTATGAAATATTATTGAGCAGTAGTTTTTAGCAGTATTGTCAGGAAACCTGCGTGGCCATAACCTTGCACTTGAAACAATGGGACAGTTCCAAAAGAGCAAATGCTGGGGGAAACTGGGTGCCTTCGTTAACTGACTGGGGGGAAACCTTTGCCTGCCCACCCCCCCCCCCCCCCCCCCAAGTCATAATCTATCAACTCTTAGCGTTGGCCTTCAGCATCCCTTTAAAATGGCTGGCTTCTCATCTTTGAAAAGTCATCAGTACTCAGACTGACTGCCCTTGAGGGTGTGACCAAGCAACAGAGTTTACCGAACGCCCTTTCTGCAAAGGCCGCTGATTATAGTTTAACACACAAGCGCTGATAGGAGGTGATTCTTCTTCTGTGTCCAGCCTCCCTTTTACGCTGCACGCTTTTTGACTGTCAACGTTTACCTACTAGCTAAGACTGCTTTCTTGTGGCAGGAGGACTTGGTAGTCCCTATGACTCACCGATGTACTCCACTGTGAAGTCAAAATGGAGCTCGGCTGGTTGGACATCGCCAGGTTTGAGCCGGCCTTCCAAGTCCAGGAGCTTTACTTGATCTGCAAGGCAAATTGCAGTGCCCACTGTCACCCTGCCTAGCACTGAGCCAACGGTAGTGGTAACATAGCCCTACAGCTCATCACGAGAACCATGTGGCGGTTGCTCCTTTGCCTTGCGCTTTTAATCAGATTTAAAAGCCTTGTGCTTTTAATCAGCGACTGGCCCGTTTAATTTTTACATCTATATATTGTCGGTCACTTAAACTGTCATAAGACATATCATCAGTGTACAGTGGAACCCCGTTCATACGTTTTTCACCGGACCGGGGAAAAAAACGTAACAGCCAGGAAAATGCAACAGTGAGGAAAGCTCCGAAAATGAATGAAAAAGTGCAGCTTCAACTAAAGACAATTTATTTCCGCAGAGTGCGCTTAGGAGTTAAAAAAGTCCAAAAAGGTGGCTTGCCGTTTTTGCCACGAGCCTGCATTGCTTTCGGGCCGAAGAGCGCGGCATTTCCCTCTATCTCGGCACGCTTCGAGACGATGCTGTTAAGCGTCGAGGGTGGGAGACCAAGGTCCTTGGCAATGTCAACTCTCTTCCGCGCTGCCTGCCTGTCGACTGCGTTTAATGCATCCAGCTTTTCCTCAAGGGAAAGCGCCTTCTGCTTGCGCGACACCATCTAAGCACAAGTTCGACATTCACGAGGCTTAATGCACAACGACGATAGCATGATAGAAGAGGAGTCGGCCCGGCCCGTTCAATAACCATGCGGCGACCGTAAAAGTGACAGCATTTTTCACGAACGGCCACCTAGTGGCGGCCTCTCGAACTGGCATGCGGCTTCTTGCAGCCAGTTCCATAGCCAAGCCCGGCCAAAACTCGCCAAAAGTCAAAATGGCGGTTGCAGCGCGTTGCCTACTTCAGCCCAGGCGTGTTCGGGTTGCTAAGTTGCGACGTATCATGCGGGAACGTTTTCACAGCTACTACGTAACAACGGGGTTCCTTATACATTGGATCCTATGGAAGCTATGCCGGGACTGGATGAAAACGACGTAGCAGACGGGAAAACGCAGCAGTGAGGAACGTAACAGCGGGGTTCTACTGTATATAAATAAAGGTTAATCAGTGTTAGTTCTCTAGTGATTATTTTCCATTATACTTCTATACCTACACGATGTGCAAAAAACATTCTTAATTACTAATGTTCTTCCCAGGTTCCAAGACTGGAACATTGAATGGGTTACTCAAACTGCGGGTGAGTAAATGGTACAGAACACAGAAGTGGCATTTACACAGCTGCAAGTACACACCACAGCCATTTGGTGCAGTGACTAATGCGATGTTCCACCACTTACACATGGGTGCACATCAATATTTTTCGCGATGGAGGTGGCTCTAACAATTGCAGGCTGGACTAGTTGGTAGAGATCTGTTATTGCAGAAACCGCAGCGCACAAGGCAGGGTCCCCGTGTTTCAGCTGAAAGTTACAACGCTATCGCTTGGCCACTTGCACTTGTGCCTTCAATAATTTCCAGTTCTATGCTGGCTTAGCCATGCCATGCTTTGAGAAAAAAGTATCACACACAAACCTGCTGCTGCTGGCACATTACAGGCCCCCTGCCAAGTTGTCCTGCCAGCTGGAAATGCTTTTTTTTTTACTGCTTTTTTTACTGCTCCCTCAAAACTGCCACAATTCATCACTCGCATCGCTGCAATGTGCCTTCATTTTTAAATGCATCTCTGGAAGGTGCAGCAGCCTCTCGATCCATCCCTGTCTAGTGCAGCGACTACACTGTGACACCGTAGTGAAGTTAGGCGTTTATGTAACATCAACACAAGAAAAACCAGTCTCACTGCGACTCTGCCATAGCCATGTAAACGCCACCACAGTTCCTGCCGTTATAAACAGTCCAGAATGATTTCAGCATGACTAATGACCGATGGATAACAAATACAGAAGAACCCCCTTATAGCAAAGCCACTCCCAGCTGCAAAAATCTTTACTATATCAGTTGCTAAATGTAAGCAAAACTGTTGGCGTATAAAGAAGCACTCAGAAATACCTTCCATACTGCTCTTATAGACTTCTCATGTGATAACGGTTTATCATTTATTACATTTCATGTTATCACATTTTCAATTTTGTTTATGTTTTGTGGAAGTACTAAATTTGCACGAATACAACGCGACTATGAATATAGCGTCAGTTTGATTCCACGTAAAAACCAAAGCTTTGCGTGAGCACAGTGTCGTCTTCCGCAGCCTCAGTGTCAATTAAGAGGCAACGCACACTACACAGTCAAGCATGGCAAAATCACCCATGCAGTGCCACCGCTGCTGTGCTGAAAACCTTCGCCCTTTTCTTCCCTTCTCTACTTATCACTGCACTTTTACTACTTTCTCAGCAACCGCGCCGCCTTCTTTCTATGTTCATAGCCAGCTTCACATATTTCTTTTCCCCGTGAGTGCCCCGCGCTTTGCCTCGTGGCCGCAAGGCTTTCAAAAAGTTGGCTTCTCCTCCCGCTCTTGAGCTTGGTGGTGAAGCCAACTCAAAAAAAGCGCTATTCTATCGTTTTTGGTACGAAACACTGGCCTCGCGATCGTCGGACTTCACATGCGCTGCAATGTTACCAATCTGTGGGAAGTACATCGCCACAGCCAGACGCTCTTTACTACAGCCATTTCTTCGAAAAAAATCTTTACTATAAATGAAAAAAAAAAGTACATTTCTCTAGGGAAGGCGAAATGGGACCGCAGTTTCACTTTACTACATCCCGAGTTTACTTCAGCGGGGTTGTACTGTAATGCTGAGGAGTGCGACAAAATGTTCTCAGCCATATCAAAATAAAAGTAAAATCCAGACAAGGCCTGAACTGCCAAACAGCACTGATGTGTGCCTCCTGACATTCGGCTCTACTGTCGGATACAACTTCAGTCCACAGTGAGGCCCCGCCCACATTCAGGAGCGCCGAACAGGATTCCTCCACAACAAAGAACTAGTTCATAGTGAAAACTTTACTTGTTACCTAAACGAGAAGCTAATCCCAAGAAAAAAATTATCAGGTCAGGAATTTTTATACCTGGCTGGTTTAATAAAGTCAAACATTAAAAACCTGATTTTGTTTACTGTTGTGAGTGGCTAGTGGAGTAATACAGGACACCGTGGACCGTGGCCCAGTGTTACCAGCTGCTGTTTTCGTTGTATCCCTCTATAGCAAGGTGCAGTGCAATGTAACAAAGATTTCTGCTGCCCCAAAAAGCTTTTCAGTGAGAATTCAACGACAGTCTGGCTGGTGTTCATTAAGAATCCTGCCTGTGGAAAGTCTGGGATGCAAATGCGACAAATGCAAAAAAAACAAAGAACTCATGGGTTCTTCCTCGCGTCCATTCAGTTTGCACCACAGCTTCTTTCTGAGGCAGGGCACAGTTCTTTCAAACACTCAACCAGCGAGCAAGTGACGACACCCACTGTCATAGCAGACGAGCACGGTATCCCTCTCGATCTGCGTCACGTGCACCGCGTGCAGCAGCTCGTGGCGGGGCACCATTGTCTCGAAGCCGTCCGAGTCGTCGTCTTCGTCGTAGCCGAACCAGCACGCCGACGAGTTCAGGTCGATGGTGTCCAGCTTCAACTGGGAGCCGTCGTATCTGCAACGAGCACAAAAAAAAAAAAGGTATGCTGGCTGTCAGTCACTGCCGTAAGGCACAGGCAGCCAGGCGACCTAAGGAAATGCAAAGCCAACATTGAATTTTGCTATGTGTCTGGTCACTGTAAGTGAGAGTAAATATTCTCAGGATATACTCCAAACACCTGTAAGCAGCGCAGGTGCGCCCATCTGGTGCGCTCGGCGTTTGCCCAGAAAGGATGAAACATTATGGTTTAGAACCGGGGTTATGGTTAGAACCGAGAAAAATTACGGTTAGAACCGGGGAAGAAAAGTACGGTCCTTACACGAGTATATACAGTAGCTAAATTTATCAGCCGAAATAATTCGTAAACAGCGCATTCCCCTTCGTGCTACCTCTCGCTTCAACGCGACCCCAGCTACGCGCACGAAGATATCCCTTGGCACAACTATGCTACCTGCCTCTTGCGATGCCCGCAATTGAAGACTAGCTGTGCGCTTTCCCCCACCAGGCTTCCCATGAGCGCGCGATAAAGAACCGTCTTTGTTAGCTCGCCCTCGAAAGCTTTCAATTGCACAAACACCAAAAATAATACTATCCTTGAAATGAACAAAACATTCACGTTCGCTCATATTCGCCGTCCAGGCATGGGTAGTGAACTCAAAGAACACGTGAACAGAAAGCAAGCACAACGGCACGTGAACAAAGCACACACTTTTCAAACAGAATTAATCAGTCTACTTCACTATTTGAACTCCAGAGCGAAGACTGTCAGGAGCTCACATTGCTCTGTCTGCCACCTGTAGTTTCGTATTGCCACAAGCCAATGAAGATGTTGGGCGGAAGATGATTAGAAATGAAAGAGCGGGCCGAACCACAGCACGGCGCAGGCTTCTGCGTAAAATTGAAAACATTGGTGGCGCTACCATCGAACTATACCTCGACGCGCAGCTGCTTATGACAGGCGAAAATGCTCCCAAACGCGCGGTCCGATCGACATGGTAACATAATTAGAGTCACCGCAGGCCCAGAGAGCCACAATCAACCATGCGATGGTAAATGTAAAATTGTTCCAATCTATCTTTATTCCAAATCCGCCATGCCCTCAGAATCAACATGGCTCAGTGCCCCATTAACACAAGCGTTTGCTCGCAGCGCCCTCAGAGACTCCCTTTCAGTGTTGTGTGCGTAAGTTATGAAACGCCGCGCACTTGGCCGTGCTGGTCAGCCCACTCAACCCCATTCAGTTCCTTGGCATCAGCAGCTACAACAGCTGGGACTGAGGAGTGGCCGCGCGTGCGCCACCACTTCCCGGGACCACCTAAAAGAGCACGAAAATTATTAAAAACTGCAGGAGGTGTCCACTGCGCTGAATATGAACGGCTGCATTTTCTTTTCGAAAAATGAATGATTGCGCTGTTCGAGACCGCTGCCGGAGCACAGATGCCGAAATCCTTCTGCCCATTCTGGCGCAAAGTGGCGCAATTTGCATCTCTTCTCTGTGGTTGGCGCAGTTTGGCGCAAGAAGAAGTGTTTGTATCAAAATGGCACAATCGGAGCAGGTGTCCCACCCCTGAAGGTGCTGTGCTACTGAAAATGCACAGACTACAGCCTGCAGGGGTGAAGGCTTAGAGCTCCATAAAAACTACTGTGGCATGGCCCTTGGCTTGATGATCTGCCCCGGAGGAAACAAAGCAACTCCATAAGGCTCGATTCTGTTGCAGCCAAAGGTGAATGCAACACGTTCGTCCAATCCTCGAAAACCGCACAAACTTCGCTGCAGATATCAAAGCGGGGTGCCCCAAAATACTAGTATGATTCCCTAGCAGCTTTTATTCTCGTGTCCAACTGCCTGATCAACTTTATGTCAATCACAAGATTAGAACTCAGTTTCTGTGGTTTAACATACCAAAGCAGCTCATGCTATGAGGGACGCTGTAGCGGAGGACTCCGAATCATTTCAACCCCCTGGTGTCTTTAATGTGCACTAACATCACACAGTACATGGGCCTCTGGTATTTCGTTGCCATTTAAATGCGACTGTCGCTGCTGCGACAGAATCTGTGTCTTTTGGGTCAGCAGCCGAGCACCATAAGCAGCGAGCCACTGTGGCAGCGATTAGATAGAGCCGGAATTCGTAATATATAAAAGTTCCTCTAAATGCATGCAAAAGCAGTGCAATTCAGTAAGTGAAGAGACGCCAACTGAGGAGACCGCTAATAGAAAAACAGAGAAACCTTTTCTGAAGTTGTAGCGCTGTTTCAAAGTCTCGGGGGTCGATTCTACAGGCTGCAAAAACCAAGCACCAGACAGTGGCTTCCCTGCATTACAGCCGTGCCAAGTGGAACATGGTGCACCAGAAAGAAAAAAGCTACCACCATTTTTACCACCATTTTCTCCACTTCCACAACAGCTGACGAGCGCTGGATGGTGAGTGCAAGGATAACAACCATCCATGCCGCTGCATCCCGCGCATTGTCAACGGGTGCGAGAGGCATAAACGTGCGCCAACTGTCTGGCTACCAACCCTCCCCATCGCTGGCTTAGGCTGCACATTCGGCAAGTGTGAGGTAAAAGCGCAAACCTCGCTGCTCGCTCCATCAACACCACTCACTTCTGTAGTGAGGCAAAGCCTGCCACCTGCCATCAGCACAGGCCCTGCTTGGTGCTGGGAATTCAATATATCCGTCTCATGGCCAACCGCTTTTGATACTCCCTAATGCAGAATTTGAGTGCAACTGCTGAGGTGTATTTGAACTCCAGGAGGTTTGGAGCTGCTGCCGCTGAGCCTGCTTGGGAACCCCAACGCTTTTTCCCTTGCAAGTGAGATCGCGGAGCACAGGTTGCCTACTTGCTTGTATTTTTGCTCCGACAGATGGACAGACGGACAGGTGGGTGGATGGATGAATGGAAGATAGCGATGTCCCCTTTGAAATGGGGTGGTGGCATCTGCCAACATGCTCACCTTTCTTTATGCAAAAGCACTTACACGCTCACCAACACCGACCCAGAATCTTTTCACCGCACATACGATCCTGTGCCGTTGCACAGCAACCTGAGTTAATACCTGAGCTTACTTAACTACCTGAGGTTACTCGGGTAAGTTCAGAGGAGCGTTGCAGCAGCTGCATGAGAGGTTGCTCAGGAAGGGAAACATGGGTCGCACAATCCCTACTGGCGCAGGTGGCTGCACTCTACCAGTGTGCTGGTAGTGGTATGAAATGTTGCTGCCATCTATGAATGTTAAGTAGAGAATGACCAATTCTTCATATATATGGGCATTAACCCACAAAAGATATAGCGCCATACCCGTAAGGCAGAGCTTAAGTGCCTCCTGCAATTGCAGAATGAACACCTGCTTTCGCATGTGTACTCAGTTTAGTTACGGTAAATACCTACCAATATTTTTTTTAATAGTTCTTCAACAGTGTTAACAGTGCAATAAATTGGTCTATAAGTTTGCCATTTTCTTTAAAAAAAAATTTTTAATCCTACACTTCTGACTTCATGTCACCTTTGGTTTTAAGCCACCAATCTTCCGATCGCTTCTTGGCAACTTCTACTTCAGATTCATTTACATGACCAATGTTTTCTGTGACCGGCTTCAAAAAGAGTCACTGTGCCTGCGTGAACGTCCAGATCGATACTGCCACATTTGAGTATAAGATGTTCCAATTGTTTCTACAGATTTACTGTGCACATGTGTGTCGTCTTTTTGGTTAAATTTCTTTTTATAGCTTTGCATTCTAAGACACCCTGAACTAGCCTCAAAGAGGAAGGCACTGCCTCGAGTAATTGTAGAACAATTCTTCCATGATCTGCCCTTTTCAATTCCTATATAGTTCTATAGTCTGCTTCTTTTCTATTGAATCAATCTAGTTTTTATCTTTTGTGTTTTTTACCTGTCACCAGCACCATCTGGCATGCAGAGAAAGAAGCAGAGAGGTACAGGCGCTCTACCATAGATGGCGCCTCTAGGAGCCAGTTGGCAACTTTGGAGCTCATGTTGCATGCTGAGGCTCTGACTCCGCTTTCCTCCTTGCGCTCTCTCCGCTTTCGCTATCTTTCTTCCTCCACTGCACTCCATGCTCAGTTACGCCGAGGCACGACACTCAACCGTGGGAATGGGTGCCTAAGGCCATGCTCTAAAACTGCATGTGCTTGTTAAAAATACCTAGCAATAGTTTGCTTTCACCAATTATTCTTAACATCCATGCTCATCATATCGAGGTCCGACTCTATGAATAGGATTAAATGATGCAAAACTAAATAAAAAAAACTCACGGAGACTAGTGACAGTGTAACTGTCAATTCAGGAAGGTGTATTGCGGGCACTCACCCTTTCCGAACACCAACACACAGGATAGGGTAGTCCAAGTCTGGTGTGATGATCATCTCAAACACACTTAGCCGTGCTGGAACCATGCACTCAAAGTGCTGCAAAGTAAAAGAAAAGGAAAAAATAGCAGGCATTGGAAACAAGCTTGCTGAAAAGAAAACTGCTAAACATGGCATCGAACAGCATCAAGGTGGTGGAAATAAATGTGTGACAGCAAGTTTGCATAGTGCCACAAAAAAGAAACGGGAACATCCTGTGACTTACCATATTTATTACAAAGTGACCGCGATTGTTAATGCAAGGGTAAACTTTGAAAGCATGAATTCGGGTAAAAAAAAAATGTGCACGAATGTAATGCTTGAAACGAGGTTGCAGCACAGTGAAGACAGCCACAAAAAATATTATCAAACAAGGCCGATACAAAGATAAGCACGGGGTCCCACCACGTCATCACTGCGTTAACCGCACACTCTAGAGGACTTGTCATAAAAACGAAGTTCTCCGAGTCTGTCAACCTCGTGCCGGGTCATACCTTCCGAACATCAGTGGCTGCTCTTGGCATTTAAACATGTTATCATTATCTTAGGCGCAAAGCTGTTATAAAATTGCACGGCAGCACGCGAGTTTGATGCTGCCAAAAGGCCGTCAGATACGGTACCGATACCGAGGAAAGCATATGAAAGTGCCTTTTTCATGTGCAATAGCAACGCCAAACTTTTTGTGCACCCAAAGCAGACTGCTGCCGTCAGTGTGTGATACTGGCAGCGCTGCGGACATTGTGTCTGCTGAGCTTTAGTACTGGAATGAACGCCTTTATGGCTTGCTTGTTCTACCGTGTTTACTCAAGACAACACATCAAATTCACATGTGGTACGCAAGTGTGCCATCTTCGGTAATAAGTTTCTTGCTGCTCCACCACTGCTCTTGATAAGCGATGTGGCGTGCTGGTCGACTTAGTTAAATATTTTCAGATCGGAGCTTCCGTTGGTACACCAGTATGGCATTCAAACTCTGTATTTTGTTTTCAGTGTGTTTCCCTAAAACAAGAATATTAAAAACTACACATCACATTAAAGGTCAGAGGGCTGCCAAAGAACACAAACTGGAAATTTCCGGCCAGATGAAGCATCAACAATGCTGCCAACTCACTGACTCTACCACAGTGCCCATTAGGAAAATGTGCCTCAATCTGGCCACAATGGCTGACACTGTGAAAAGAAATGTCTCTGCACGGAGGCAGTAGTAGTGGTAAGCACCTTGAGCAGCATGAACTTGGCCAGGGGGTTGTACCACTGCATGAGGAACACCCCCTGGGGGGAGGCGCCACACAGGTACTTGTAGCCATTGTATGGGTTGCGCCCCACACAGCACCGCACACAACCCTTGGTGTCCGCCACCTGCAAGAGGAAGAGAAAGAGTAGTTGCCACACTGGTACACCGTTTGTGGGACATAATTGCAGGGGTGTGAACAGCATGCGAGTTGCTTAAGAATTACTTGCTACCTTTAAAATATGGCTATGGATACCCAGTCTACCACTAGCCCTTCATTTTATTTATTTATTATTATCTGTTCAAAGGTACTACTGCCAGCCTTAGTCCTAGGTCTTAGGCAGGAGTGGGCAGTGGGAAAGGTATCGATATATCAGGTTTATGGGGGAAGCTGGTCCTACAAAACAATTTTTTGAATACCACACAGTCGAACCCGGATATATCGAACCCACATATATCGAATTATTGCCTATATCGAACTCAAAGGTTGTCTCCCTGAAAATACTATGTAAAAGTATAGGACAGTTGCGTAGTATATTGAACTCCAGTTTCGCTGGCCATTGTACATTTCTAACGCCGCGCCGGGCCCGTGGGAGGCGTGCGTTCCCCAAAGCCACTTGCATCTCCGGTCGCACAACGTGCTGCACGGAGCTGAGCGGCGACATTTGCAAGCCATGCCCCCTCGGGAAAGAGAGAAAACCGGTCGGAAGTGAGGGCAGCGCCTCCTCTCTGTTGAGGGAGACGAGAGGAACTGGAAAGAGCCAGGCGGTGGTTGCGCCCGCAGTGTTCCACGACTGGCACAACTAGCATTAACGGCGCATTTCTGCTGAGTTTTCTCCCTCTCTCTCCTTCATTTCCCTTTGCGCTGACTCCTCGACCAACGCCAGTCGACTCCATCGGCCAGTGCGAGGCATGTCACATTTTTCTTGTGCGTCACTGCTTCAACGCGCCGATTGTAGCGTGCGTGACTGCTGTCATCTAGAGAGCTATGGCAACTACGGAAGTAAAAAAGGGAAAGAGTCTGGACTTTGCAACAAAGCTTGAAGTGATCCGGCGCGCTGAGAATGCCGAAAAGAAGTCCTACGTGGCGCATGCATTCAGCATTCCCCCGGGCACTCTAAGTATGCTATTAAAATACAAGCAGGACATCACGCCCCCCCCCCCCCCCCCTAAAAAAAAGAGAAATACCGCCAAAAGTAAAAAGTAGTATGTCCAGCACATGCAGACCAGTCATGTGCAGGGATACATGACCTCCATTCCACTTTTGGTATCCAGCACAGACTGTGTGGGGACCTGCCCTGCAGCCCCCTGAGTTTGCTTTCCCGCGAGGCACCGTGCAGCGGCAGTCTCACCTCGAGGCCGAGCGCATTCCCTTATCAGTTACATTAACTGGCAAGAGAGGGCGCCAGCATCGCTGCGCGGGAGACTGCCGAAGCCAGCGCGCGGGAGATGAGGGCTTCGGCTGGTTTCGTCGGCGCGGGCGGACGTGTCGCTCGCGGCTCCGCTCTTCGCCGGCGGCGCGAGGAAGCGACGAGGAAACAGGCTCCCGTACTCGTCCCGTCCGGTCTTCGGAGTATATATCCCTTGCCCTAGCGCGGGCGAACATTCGCTCGGAACCTTGCTGGTGAGTCGGACGACCTTGGTTCATTAGCGTACCTTGTTGCTAGCTGGCGTTATTGTTTCTGTAGCAATAAATGACTGTTTGTGTCAGCCAATGTGTCGTTCATTTGTTCCCTCAGAGCAAGGCCCGCCGTGGTCGGCGAGCGCTCGGTAGCGTACGCGACCACGGGGTGGGGTCCGGGCAGCTTTGAACCGTGTCAGCCGCGATTGAGTGGGGAGAACGTACTTATCTCCCCAATTCAAACCCCACAACTGCAACAACATAGTCTCACTTTTCTGCTGATTAATCCTTCCTTCTAAATGAAGAAGGCTTTGACGACCACTTCGCGAGACACTCGCCTCCTCTTCTTGAAAATAATCAAAGTAGTCAAATCACTTTAAGGCTTATTCTTTTTTCCTTCCTTGTTTTTGTTTTGCGCGCCACCACAAATGCTGGTCAGCACACCCTTTTTCCATTATGGAAACAATGAATAACTGCGCAAAAACGACAGGACAAGAGAGAAGAATCACAGTTATTCATTGTTTCCATAATGCCGTACCAACTAGCCCCTCAACGCACTCTTCTATATTCCCTTTTTCCAGTTGTTTGCTTGGTTTCACCACACTGCACATCAGCCAACCAGCAAGCGATGTTGCTGGTGGCTATCAGCGAGTCAAAGATTAAGTGCGAAATGCGCATGCCAGCCCTTGACAGGTGGTGGCTGCATGCATCGCCATGAAACCAATGTCTACATCTTCTGTGCCATAAAGTGTACACACAATACATCTTCGAAAGTGGCTGTTGAGCCATTCAGCATTGCAATGAAGCTGGCCTGACAATTGGGAAAAAAAAATCCTTAATAAAGTGCTGGGGAAAGTCAACATTTCTGGACTGCCCCGTATTTCACTGGCAATCAAGCTTCAGACTCCAATCGAACCTGCGATAGACTGAAGCTTGGGCATTGTGGTGACCAGCACTAACAGGAACTGGATAACTGTGAACAGGAACGGGACGAGTGCAAGCAGGAACGGCATACAAGAAAGGTGCACTCCGATGAACACTGTCCAAAGAACAGTGCTCGTCCCAGTGCACCTTTTTTTTTGTGTACTGTTTCTGTTCACGCTGCTCACCACAATGAACCTGCAACATGTGGTGTCCATGCAACGGCACTTGCCTAACGGCCAATGGTGTCCCCCTCACCTTGGAAGTGGCTGCGTACCGCCGGGGCACTAGCCGCTCGGGTAACCGGCCCATGGGCAGGCCAAACCGCTGCCCAGCCCTGGCATGGAGGGCAGCCAGGTCGTGCCTGTACAACTGCTGGTTCTTGCCTGCGCAAAGGAGGTGGTGGACGGGTTCAGACAAGACGGAGCATCACCACGCCCTCACCACAGAAACAGCCAATGGGCAATAAAAACAAAGTGGAAATAAGTGAAGGTGAATTAGATTACGCAGTGAACGAATGAACAGATGAATTGAGAACAAGCGTGACTAAGCAAATAGACTGACTAAACAAGTTGAGGAATTAAGAGTTTGATGGTGAGGTTGCACTGGGTTTTATTAAAAATTGAACATATGAGGAAATGAACAAGTGGGTGAACATTATGAGCATCCTTTTACAGGAAAACTGTGGAGCACTCACTCATTCTTAGTACAATGACACACGTATGAAGACACAAACGATAAAAAAAAACCCAGAAAGAGCAAGTCCAAATATATGCAGGCTTAGCCAGGTCTATGCGCATATTTTCCCCATATGCAGTAGAATCTCTATGATATGATCATGACTGATCCAAATTTCAGTACAATATGAACTTACAATATTCCCTGTCCAAGGTGCGCTGTACACTAACTATGTACAGTGTTTTGGGTGCTCCAAACACTTTCCTGCATCTTTGCGGATGATGCGAATGTAGAAGCCAGGACTCCACCCAATTTCTTTTTTTCCTCAAGTGCTGCCCTCGCACTGCCAATGCCGTAATTGCCAGTCAAGTATGCCCCACGAGCACAGAGCGGTGGCGTATGACCATAAATAAATCCCATCAGCCATAAAGAGATTTGTGCAAATGTATCTCCTGTGCCTCAGAGTAGGATTTTGTTACCGTATAAACGCGTGTAAGGGCCGCACCCCGTATTCACAAAGGAAATATTTGAAAAAAAAAAAATCCGTGTAAGGGCCGCATCCAAACTTTCCAGGAAACACGCAAGAATAGCCTTCGAAATACATGCGCACAGGAGCTTCGAGGTGCCGCCCATGGATGGCGCCCGAGGCCGCGGGTCATCATCATCATCTTTTCTTCTGCCGCGAGCTTCTGCTACTGTACTTCCGCTATCCGTATCGGCATCGGTATCGCCAGGTCTAACTTTGTTCTATTCTGGCTGTCAAAGCATGCGTTTTTTGATGGTTGTGTTAGCGTGGTCGCTCGGCATAGTTGTTGCTCTCGTGCGCTGTCGTTCTTCACTTTTTCATGAACTGCCTCCGAGCATTGTCACTGTTGCACGATGGGCAAGCACCTCAACAGCTACACGGCGGGCTTTAAACTGAAAGTAGTGGAGTTCGCTCTCGAACACAGCAAGCGTGCCGCGGGCAGAAAATTTGACGTGGACGAGAAGTGTGTCCGACGGTGGTGCGGACAAAGGGATGCGTTGAAGAATACCAGCTCCAAAAAGCGCGCTTTCCGAGGCAAGCCATGCAAATTTCCTGAGCTAGAAGAAGAGCTGCTATGCTATTCAATGGAAGTGCGGAACAACGGCTACGCGCTGACAACGGACATGCTGCGCGTGAGGGCACAAGCCTTGGCGCGTGCTAAAAGCATACCGCACGAGGACTTCAAGGCTAGTGCCGGCTGAGTACGAAGATTTCTGAAGAGGAAGGACCTATCATTTTGGCGAAGGACCACGCTGTGCCAGCGGCTGCCCCCCCCCGACTACACCGGCAAGGTGCTCAGCTTTCAGAAGTATGTCATCGGTCTGCGTATTTTTGCAGATAGCGAACGCCGACCAGACCCCCGTGTGGTTCGACTGTCCCGAGAGCTGCACAGTTGAACTGAAAGGAAAGAAGAGTGTTTTCGTGCGGACAACCAGTGTGGAGCGCCAATGGTGTACCGTTATGCTGTGCGTCACCGCGGACAGGCGGAAGCTGCCCCCCTATGTCACCCTGGAAAGAAAAACGATTCCTAAAGGCGTTTTCCCCAAGGGACTTGTAGTTCGCGCCCAAGAAAAGGGCTGGATGGACGATAATCTTGTGCTCGACTGGGTAAAAAGCGTTTGGGAGAAGCGCCCAGGCGCCATGCTGGCCCGACGATCGCTCCTCGTCTTGGACAGCTTCCGCGGTCACTTGACGGGTAGGGTTAAGGAACGCCTGCGCGGTAACCGCACAGACATGGCCGTGATACAGGGCGGCCTCACCGGCATGCTGCAACCCCTGGATGTAAGCGTCAATCGGCCTTTTAAGGTTGAATTTCGAAGGCAGTATTCGGAATGGATGGCCAATGGCAATCACGACGAGACGCCGACAGGGCGGCTTAAGAGGGCACCGCTCGCGACTGTGCTTGGATGGATTTTGTCCGCGTGGAATTCCGTGTCGACCGACATTGTAACCCGGAGTTTCAAAGTGACCAGAATTTCAAACAGTTTAGACGGCACCGAAGACGACTTTCTGTGGGCTGAACATTTACCTGAACACAGCACCAGCTCGGAGTCTGAAGACTCCGTGAGTGCCTGAACAGTAAATAAATGCCGCGCATTCCAGATGGGTTTGCTTTCACTTGAAAAAAAAAATTTTTTTTTCGAAAATCACGTGTATGGGCCGTACCCCGAAATTTTTCCCCCGAATCTGGGAAAAAAAGTGCGGCCCTTACACGCGTTTATATGGTAGTTTTTTATGAAGATATGAATTTCAGGTACTAATAAAAACTTTTCCGACCATGCAGGATCTGTGTCAACGAGATTTTTATAGTTCAGTGGTGAGACACAAGCTAGTTTTAGTGCTAGTGAATAGTAAACACCACAGCACTGAATGTCCCCTTTTCTATGAAAAAATAAAAGTATATCAGGTAGTGTTTCTATTTAGTACCCATAATCCTCTAGCTTAGAAGTATAGCCTTGCATTTAGCTGCACAAGAAAGTCTGACTGCTGGTTTGCACAAAGCAGCAAACTTTACAAAAGCTGATCAAGAAAAGCAGTTTGAAGGCGTTTTTTAAACATGTCCTCCTACTAAGACAGATGCCTGGACCAGTTGGCATAAATTGATGGCAAAAAGAAGCGCAAAGACAACACAGCACTTGGATACAAGTTTCTTCCCATGTGTGCCTCATTATTTCTGCACTGCCTCTGAAACATGTCCTCCTACATAAAACGGTTTTCAGTTCATAAATGAAAACATGCAGGTGTGAAAGGGCAAAATCATTCGCAATGTCCATGAAAGAGTAATGAAAGCTGATCGTAACATTTTTATAAGATACAGAACGAGGCCAAAATTTTTTTTCTAAAAAAAAAATGTGCCCAGATGTGAATCAAGTTGCAGCAAATATTTTCATCAGAACTAAACTTTTCATGGGCATCAAAGATGGGCAAATATTTCTCTCACAATGCAAGACAGCCGACTCAACAGGAGGCCCGCAAAAACGCAACGGCCATGGAGCTAGTTTTGGTGATCTGATAACCATATATATTTGGTCCCTCAGGCAGCACATTAAAGCCTGTATGACAACCTGTGCCAGCGTCACCCAGCTGACAGATCGGACAAAGGCCCACCAATAAAACAATGGTAGATTAAGCAAGTTGAATAGAGTGGCTTGTTCACATAGCCCATTTATACCTGCGCCTTCACAACTCCTTTTAAAGGCGCAGCTGCTAGAAAATGTCCTACTGTTGTGTTGTGTTGTTTGGTCTCCCTTGTCTGTTGTCCTAAGTGCGCTTTATATAATTTTTGAAAATGAACAACCAACTAGCTCAGATGTCAATTCGTTTTCCATTAAATTAGACGCTTCGCCAGCCGCATCAAAGTCTGGCAGTCCTGAAGGAAGAAAGGGTCCAAATCAGAGATGTGCCACACTGTTGGCAAAGTGCTGGCCACCATGAAACCTCACCCTACCATCATGAACACGTTCGCTTGTGCTGCATTAGCCTGGCACGCACCAAGTTAAAGCCTCCATCTCACTGAGTGATGCCTTTGATGCTGCGGGAGACTGTATGTGGCGCGTACGCACATAACAATGCTCACCTGATAATGACATGAGAACATCCTTGATGACAAACATCCACGACGTTCTCCGGGGAAATATCTGCGCATATGAAGAGAATAATAAAATAAAGTTGCTCAGAGATCTGAAGTCTCGGGTATCGCCGGACAACTGGCAGGCCAAAGAATTTCCAAATTTTGACTATTTTTTTTCAACAAGGTAAAAGATGCATTTCACACAAACTGCTGTTATATAATATGTGTATAGAAAATGCAACCACATTTACTGTAAAACCAGCATAAAATAAATATGAGATGTAGTTTGGAGATAGCAAAAATGAAAAAAAAATTTTTCATCTGCATATAATGTGAGCAAAGAAAGGTAATCAGCTTGAAAATGTTCTGCAAGTCGCGGCAGCCGAACACCTTCCGATTATTTAAGTACGCCAGCGCCCTGGATATGACATATGATGTGTAGCGCAAGCGCCAAATACCTGGGACAGATCTGGGCACCACAGTCGCTCCTACACACGTCCTGCGCCGCAGGCATGCGCAGACCGGTTTCGGCATACGTGCGGGCGCGCAGGCTTCAGAAGTGTCCGTAGTCGGACCTTCAGTGATTGTCGCCATCGGGCGCACTGTCTTCCAAAAGGCCCTTGTCAGAGATATTTCTCCATAGAAACATGTCTTCTCTACTACTGATTGCATTCTATATCACGGATTGCTTGAAATCCCAACCGGCGAGCTCCTCAGGAGTGCTGGCCCGAGCGTCCGCGATCCAACTGCACACCAAGGGCTGGAGAGGCCCCTGTTGGGTGGCAGTAACTGCAGGCTCTCCCTACCTCATCCAGACCATGTAGCAGCGCTCGACGCAGTGTCAACGTTTTTGGCCGCTACAATTGCTTTCCTTTTAAAATCAGCCGAATGTGCTTTTGTAGTCCCAATACCATGGGAAGCAGGCATTTCCACCAGATTTGATTACACTGTAAACTCAAAGGAGTAGTGCTTACACGATTGTAAGTCGGCCTGTTCTTCAAAATTTGAATATCCGAAGTGGGGGGGTCGACTTACAATCGAAACGAAAGCATGGCACTATAATTAAAGGCGAGACAAACGAGATATTGGGCATTTTTGCTGCGCGGCACCGTAGCATCGCTCTTGGTGCTGGCCTTGAGCAGCTGCTATGTCAAAGCACAGAACTGGCATCCCCTCTCACCGCGGGCGGTGGCCGATGGCGGCTATCGATAAGCAGCAAACTGGCACGCCACACTCCCCACACGTGGCTGCAGACTGCAGCTGCTGAGAAGCGGCGGCGGCCCAATAACGCAATTGCGTTCTACAGGAAGCTGAAGCGTCCAACACGTTTTCTTTTTACTTCAAAATGCGTGCTCGGCGCTCAAGGGAGCGTTGATAGTTGATGGAAGGGCCGCTGTTCCAAATGAGGTGGCGCCCCCACTAGGATTGGCAGCGGCGCCGGGGAGTGTCGGCAGCCAATGGATGAGCCGACGCCATTCACGCGTAGTTTCTCTTTGGCTCTGATGCATTTGACTACTGGCGGCCGTGTTTCACAAGTTTTAATGTAGTGCTTCGTCAGTCATTTAAAGATGGCGAAATGGCGTCGAAATCGAAATGCCCGACCTACAACACCGCCAGATAGCGCCTCCTCTTGCTTGAAGCGTGATGGTGATGGCGCTCGATAATAACGAAACCGGAACTGCAGACTTTGGTTAAAAATTGTTTGCATCCGCATATAACATAAGGTGAAAATTTGACTTGCTAAAATCAGGAAAAAAAAAAAGAATGTATTATATGAGGGTTTTTAATGTATATTTTGTCAGAACAAAACTGCCTGTCATGCACCACTGTTTGAGCCACTCAGTGCACAAGTTGACGCCAGGGCAACAACATTAGTATTAAGCACTTAAATATTTCAACTATGCAGCCAGAAACCAAGAGCACCACGATCGCCACGGAGAACTTAGCCATGGTTAATGAGACTGCTGCCTTCAATTTTGTGCTCACATGGCCTGCAGTTATTACGGGGCTAACGAAGGTGAGAGACCAGAGAGGGCGTGCACTCACCTGGTCCACGCAGGAGTCATGAATCTCATTGAGGTTGAGTGTGTAGATGCCCTCCTCGCAGCCAAATAGGATGTGCTGGTCTGCACACACCAGTGAGAGAAGAGGAAAACAAAAATAAGAGAGAATGTTCACAACATTCTGCCGCCGGTGGAATTTCTGCGATCCATGCTGCTCTCAGACAGACAGACAAACAAACGCCGGACAATTATTCTCATGTCAGAACCACTGGATTAGTGCTTTTGTATTAAAATTTGGACGACGCCTAACCTACCCTTAAGAGCAAAGTGTGGTAGCATTAGAGATTCCCCCGTAAAGTACTTCTTCTCTTGCATAGACTGATATATAGCACGGAGCTCCCCTACCAGTACTGGCGCAATGGTGCAGTAGTCAGGTGATGCACCACTGCCCTGTCAGGTGGCTCTTTCAAATGTGCGGCTTGTGAACTGGGTCCTGTAAGGCTCATCTTTGCACAGATAGTTTTTCGGGAGGCTGTCAATCTCTCGACCAAGGAGCTGTTGCACGGTGCCGTGGTGGCGGGCAGCAGGCAACTGTACTGCATTTATTTGAATTAATTTCATTTCCACCTGCTTTTTCGTGACATGGGTGAACACCGGCTCTTCTCTTGAATCGGACTTCAAATTCTATCTAATCAAAAAATGCAGGAAAGCATGAGCTGGCACTGCAATTGTGCCAGCAGTGGTGACATGTGGAAGCAGAGGTTGTGTCAAGATTTGTAGTTGCTTTAATGCCAAAAAAAAAAAAAGCGACATAGCCGGTATAAGTACCACAGCACTGCACATTTAAGACTGACACGTTTATGCGCCACATTAAAATCTGGCAAGCTGATTACGTACGGTGACAAGCAATAATTTAATGACAATGGAAATTCCTGTGAGAGTGACACACGCAATGAATTTGAGTTTAATCACTTCCACAACGAACCCGACACTTTGAAGATGCAATAAAAACAGCACGGCGAACGAGGGCACAAGTAGAACATGCAGGACAGGACCAGTGCCAAGCATGAACCAACTAGCCAAAGCAAGAATTTTACCTGACACACTGGAGGATTTTTTGGCTTTCTATGGCTCTATCAACATTTGTCCAAAAGCAAAAGATGTTTTTGTTGGAGAGAAAATTTGGGTTCAAAATGGAATTTTTTTCCCACCACGATGCACAAACTTGTGATGATGATGATGCTTAGAGGATAATGGACTCCGTGATCGTCGACTGGATGTAAACGGTAGGGTGATCGAGCCTCAGAGATCCAGAAACAAAGGAATACTGGAAGTCATTTAACTTTGTTGGCAAAAAAGGCTAGTTAGTGTCTGTACCTGCGTTTCGTTCTTTCTGTCTTTTTCCAGCCTATGAGAGCTCCATTTTCCATGAGAGTAGTATTCTCGTCAGAGTGTAGTGATCTATCAATAGAGGTCAAATTCTATTTTCCCTAACTATAAGTTCTTTTAACTCAACAGCGAATTCTGAGTGAACGAAGCCCAAACACAGCGCCTTCCTCACCCCTGGTCTCCGGGTGTATCCAGCTGGTGCTGCAGAGGATCTTGAGGGGGCACCCGTTGAACACCTTGGAGAAGCAGGCACCCATGTGGACCTTGGGCGTTGGAGGAAGGCCGTTGCTCACGGGCTTCTGCTGGGTAGGGAGGGGGTCCATCAAAAAACCATGCTACACGCGATAAGCTCAACAAGCTATCACCATCTCCTCCCTGTCCTAGAGGCAACCACAATGTTGGTCAGTCCTCCTTTTGCTTCCCTCATCTGATGCATTCAAGAAAACACTCTCATGCAAGGAGGCTGGCTGAATAAGCTATGTTATACTTTCACTGATGAGAGAAATGACTCACTCTTTCCACAAATGGGTGAAAATTGAAAACTGGTTTTTGAGGAAAGGAAATGCAGCAGTAACTGTCTGGCATATCTCCATGGACACCCAAAGGGCAAGGAAGGGATAAGGGATGGAGTGAAAGAAGAAATAGGCGCCTTAGTGGAGGCCTCTGGAATAATTTGGACCACCTGGGGATCTTTAACCTGGCACACGGGCGCCTTTTGCGTTTCACCGCCATTGAAACACAGCTGCCGCGGCTTGGTCTGAACCCAGGAACTCTGGGTCAGTAGCTGAGCTCCCTAAACACCGAGCCACTGCAGCGGGTATGAATGGGGGGGGACAGTTAAGAAATCCGCAGGAAAGGACTGACCGACAGCAGTGCCTTTTCAGTCCATCCCTTTAAAATGCACTGTCTCGTTCTATATCGGCACATTTATTTTTATTTTTACTTTGCTGAGTAATCTTTTTCGAAAGCTTGATGTCTCACTTGCATACAGCCGCCGGGAATAAACCTATGAGGACGCAAATGTCGCCATTAAGAGTGGAATGTGATGCCATCAGGTTTCGTATTTGTCACAGCTTCTGTTGCAATGTCTGCATGTGTTTGCGTCAGTTTCTATGCAATTGCCGGTCCATCAACTGCCATATTCAGACCGCTAGGTGCAGTAGTGCGTATCCGCTATGCTGCGATGGTGCCAACTTTTCCATATGTCACATTCTGTTATGATCTTTGACTATGATTCTCTATCTAGGTTCCTGTCTTTCTTAGAAACTCGGTTGGCCACAATTCGCTGGGCAGGTTGTGACAACGTCGCAAGGCCACGTGACTTCTCTCGACCAGTCAACAAATTTTGTGACGCCGGACATTGGCGGGGTTCTGGTGTGGTACGACAACTCACTCTAACGCTACTGCATTAAAAATGGGGTGCTTGAAAAAGCAGCGCACAACATACTGCTTGTCCTTCTCACCAGGGGCACGTTGGGCACTAGGTGGGAGCGCCGCTTCTCCTTCTTGCGCGGCGGAGCCTCGGGTCGCGTCACTGCTGCATCTTGCGATGCGGGGGTCTCTGGATCCGACAGGGGGTCCTCCTCTTCACCAGCTGCACTGCTGGGCGGGTGCCTCCGCTCCAGGGTGCCCCCCGTGGGTGTCAGGCTGCCCTCCCGCACGTCCTCCACTGCACCCACACCACACAATCAAAGGAGGGATGACGGAGAAGACTCCAAATCCAAGCTCCCCTTTAGACTTTTCCCAGTATGATCCTCGGACCAGTGCAGTCACGATGGGAACAGAACTTGTTCCAGTGCTTTCCAGTGATACCACTGGTCAAGAAATTCCAGTGAGGTCCAAAGTGATGCCAGTAAAACAATGTAAAACGCTGAGTTAGCAACAAGAATTACTCGACCTAATGAAAAAGACTGTTTTTAATAGCCAGATGAGAACAAAAAATTGATGGCTGACTACTGTATTCCGTATGTGGTTCCTTTCTAGTGCACAGTGTAATATCTAGCATGCAGAGGCTTATAGTTAAATTATTAGTTTGTAAATGTCCTGAAGGCATCAAAACCTCATCTCTTTCCAATCAAAACATCCCAGCCCAAAGTGCTCTCTTGACAATGTGCAGACAGAGTTCCCTTTCCACATCGCCAGTCCCGTACCTGGGCTGTCTCCCAATATGTCAGTCTCCAGCATGGCATAGCTCGTTGCGGGCAGCCTACCCGCTATGGGAGTAGCCTCCAGGGTGCCGTCCCTGGTGTCACTGTCTCCCTGGCTGTGGACCCCATGCCCGTTCTCATGCGGTGGACCCGATGGCCACGGCTCCTGCAGCACACCACAGCAAGGTGGAACCAGATGCACAACCCCGCATTCACCGATAGAGTGACGCACCAGGCTTTACTGCCGTAGCTCTTGTGTAATGCTCACAGTACACATAACTCGTAAGAGATGACTTGAAACATTCTTTCCATTATCTTTCTTTTTTTTTTAGTTTCTTGCCATTATCCTCCATTGTTTTTCATGTTTACACTGCATCACAGCAGCCTCTGCTGTACCTAGGAATTCAAATGCGCCACTCATTCTCTTTCTCAAGAGGACAGCAATCCACAAGCCTGCTGCCAAGAAAAAAGTTGCAGTGTACCGCCCATTATACATCCTTGAATGTATGCATTTCTGCACAGCCATCTTCTCCCAGCTCGCATAAGCTATTAAAACAAACTCTCTTTTGTAATTACTGCATGTGAAAGAGCCAGCTGAAACCTGCACAGGCACTGATGACCTGGCAGCCCCCTAAGCTCATTCCCTATTACAGTTGTTCAAGCAACGATTGACACCAGTAGACAGTTCCATTGTCAGTTGATGAGGGTAATGTTGAGCTGTTTGTCACTGACAAGTTTCTTTTACGCGCACAAGTCTGCCACAAAGTCACTAGGCTAAGCATGACATGCTAGAGTTTCAAAGAGTAAATTCAATGAACACAGAGCAAACCTGACAAAAAAATTCAAAACCATTCCATTCTGAGGACCATCCAGTTGAGTAAGAGAATGTTCCCAACGATCGACCTAAACTGGCAGAGCAGAAAACTGAGCTGACAAAATGCATCTGACATTTGAGCAATGATAAGAATGCAGAAGTAAAAAGAGCACATCAACAGAGTCGGATATAGCCCAGCTACGCTTGAATGCACGACCGCAGACGGCCCTAAGCAATTCAACGCTTACGCATGCTCTAAGTAATGCTAGACTATTCGCTACTTTCTGCCATGACAGCACACATCTCTGTACGACCGGCACCGGCTGGCACGCCTGATTCTCACCGCACGTGCCCGACGCCGCAGTCACGTGACCTTTGTCACCTGTTTTTCTGTACCTCCTGTCCCAAACAAGGCGGGTGACACCTCAGCACCCAGCATTGTCCCCGTTTCCTAACCAGGAGGATGGTTACCATGCAAGTGCCACAAAAACCAATAAATAAAAAAGAAGGAAATTTCACTGTAACTTAACACTTGCCAAAGACGCAAGGGAACATTATCAAAGCCATCTGCGAAAGCATGCTGGCCGTTTCAGGTTTGCGTGAGGCTTTACTGCGAATCACCTAGTCAGCTCCTTTCAGAATGCACTTTCCCTCAAGGAGTAAGCTAGAGCTATGACACAACAGGTTCAACAAGTCAAAGGCGGCAAAACTGCACTGAACATTACACTGACTTTCTGGAGTGAGCTTTCTCACGTGCCAACCAGACTAAAACAGCCAAACGTGTGCTTAGAATATCAGTTCAGGTTCACTGCTTTCCAGTTATAATAAGATGCTCACATTGTAAAAAAATAATAAATAATAATGAGCACATATGTGCACACATGGATGTGCATGTGCACACAGCTGTTAAGTGAAGACTGGTGCGTTACGCATCATTACGTAAACAATCGGGCAGGTCCTATGTGTGTATTACTCGCTATTCATGCTTTTTTTATTATTTGCACTGTAAACACCCCAAAACATCGGACACCTGACACACATGCAAAGTCACAGCGCAAGTCTTTGAACTGTGATGAGATGTCAGCATGGACTGCTAACTGACGACACCGGCAGACTTTCATGTAAGATCGTGTGCTGTAAGACGGTATACGAAGAAGCAAAAACAAACAAAAATAAGATGAACATGACTAACAACCACACTCGTGTGTTTGCCCCCATTTCTTCTTCTTAGTGCTCTATCTTTTAGTACACAATATTACACGATGACCTACCAACTAGCCCTGTGTTCTTGCTAGTGGGCTGACTTCACACCGAATGTGTCTTCATTTTGAAGTTGAGGCTAGTTGGACCACTGTCAGACAAAACCTTGCAATGCCCGCTGAATCAATGGGTACTGCGTTTGACACACATCAAGGGCTCATACATGGCCACTTTCAAACCAAACTGTGGCTAACAATACTTCATACAGTTGCGCATCACAGAACCGAACTGAAGTTTCTCAGCTGCATTCAAAATTGCTGCTGCCACCAGGAATGTGGTATAAGCTAAATGACACAGAGTGAAACTTAAAATGGCACAAGCGGTTTGACTTTGATTTGCGAAGAACCATGTCAGCATAAGTAAGTAGTGCATGGCTATCGGACATAACCTAAGTAAAGCAGGCTTCAAACCAGGCTTTAATAAAAAGTATTTGCATATGCATTTTTGAGTAATATAAAAAAAAAGGCCTTATTTTATTAAATATATTGTAATGAGATTTCCAGGGTTGATTCCCAAGGAAAACAGCCTGAGGAGAGCTAGCAAAAATGACAGTCCGAGCTCCGACAGTCAACGCAATGATCTCATGCTGAGTGCTGGTGGTGCAGCAGCCGCCACTGCCCACCTTCCTCTTTATAATATATACACACACACTGACTGTTTACCTTTATCTACCCTTTGTTTTAGTGCAGTGGTTAATGCTGTGAACATTCTCCTCCGATTTCTGTGCCTTCCCTGCTTGGACAAGACTAAAAGGTCTGCTGTACTGCATCGACAACAAAAAATAAATAGAACTGCTTTTTATGGCGCTTTCTTTGTAGCTGAAGATGCACTTAGCCCCACACAGCATCCCCAGATAGCTGGACTAACCTTTATTTCAGCACTGAAATGGTCCAATCAAGTAGTGGCAATTGCCAAACGCACTAAAAAGTTATGTGAGAAATGGTTTCAAGTATCACTAAATTGTGCAAATATGAGAGCACACACCAGGCACACCAGAGAGGCACTTATGGTGTGAGGGAAAGCACACCCTTAGAATGTCATGTTGGCATCGCCACAAGGCTAAAACCAATACAACTTACCGCGCTGTCTGCCTTGTCCATTGGAAGTGTGGCCCTGGAAGTGGAAAAGAATTTGAGAGGTACTACTTAAAGAAGTGCTCCGTTAAGCACTGTGGAATGCATTTCTATGCAAGATGCTACGCCTTGTCGGCATCAAGCTGTTGCTAACTAGCAGGATAAAATGCCTACGCAAGCTAAAGAAGTCTATGCATAGACGAGAGCTCTTGCACTGTATTGAGTGGTTAGGAGCACCTTCAGTACCTGCCAAGCACATAGCTGTGTGCCTTCACTAAAAAAAAAAAAGATGCATCCAGAAACATTAGGAAACCATTAGGGGAAGTGTGAGTGGGACAGATATGATCATACACTGCTGAATCATGCTAGGATTAAATCCTTCTCATCTTAAATTTCTAGTGTAAATGCAAACACCGTACTAGAGGCAACCAGAAGAAGAGAGGACAGAAGCAAGAAACTAACCACCACAGAACACGCTAACGCATAGATGTTTGCCACAGGTGCAATGAGTGCACTAGGCAACAGTAAAGTGTCGAGCACTTGGGGTAGGCATCAGAAAGAAGTGATGCGCTGGGTAGTTGCAAATAAACCAAGAGAAAACACGCATACAAGCCGAATGCACTCTACCACAATTGTTTCGCTGCTTGTAACAGAACATACGAAGAGAAAGAGGACAGTTAAGCCAAGCCAAGGCTAGAACTGGTTGATAGCAGAAGTGCAGTGAATAGCAGCAGTGATAACAAAGTGAGATGGCAAGCAGCAATGAAAAAGCACCGTGACTGCAAAGGTTTGCAAAGGCATACAGGTGTCCACTTCAAAGCACAGCGCACAAGCGCGAATGCGTACAGCCCAAAAGTAGTCAGAGGCAGCGTTAGAGTGCACCCAGTCAGAGAAGTTTAAGAAAGCCAGAGGAAAAAGCCAGAAACTAATTGCTGCAGCTAATTAAACAAGCAGCGTCAGCAGCAGCAAGGCAAATGTGAAGGAAGGACAGATTTTCAGAAACAGCAAAAGAAGCAGAAGATTCATGTAGCTTAGGGCAGAGCAAACAATGCCACATAACAAGCAAGATTGTTGGCCCAACACAAAAGATTCATAGAAACAGTTTAGTGATGTGTGGGTTTGGGCTAGTTGGTAACCGAATCTTGACAACAAAGCGTGCAGGAAATGACAAAGGTGAGAAAAGACACAGATAAGCACTTAACTATGTCTTTTCTTGTCTTTATTGTTTTCTGCCCACTTTGTTCTCGTAGAAACAGGTCGAGCTGTACAACGAGTTGGCAAAGCATGAATCGTTAGGCACAGTAAATGGGCATCACATGTCAGGTGAGTTTGTCTGTGACAATCGGCTTCACTCAGATGTCTCTCCTTCTAAATACAGGATTGAAAATCGAGCATGAAAGGGCACTAACAAGACTGTTTGCTGGAGGTGTGGGAGGGGCGATGGTGGCGTAGAGAGGTTAACTAGAAGCCTGGCAAACAAACTCTATATCAACATTATTAACCTAAATATTCAGAACTGTCAGCGGGGGTCTTACTCCTGTCAGAACTCAGTTGGCACACAGATCGCGTCTGAATGTCGGATACTGCTGTTGCCAATTGGAATGAGAGGTTCTGTTATTTCCAGACAGTGCTCTGGTGCGTATAAACAGCTAGAAACATGAAGTACAGAGTACTCGTGAGCAAAAAGAAACTATACAGTCATGAAACAAGAAAAACTAAAATACAAAACATGCTCTACATGCTGGTATCAAAATAAGGACACAACGGGCATGCTAAGCACACATGGTATGTAAACCAGGCAGTTTTAGTGTGGATTCCATTTCTTAACAGGTATGTTCTACACACGCTATATAATAACTACATTTTCTCTTCAGTGCTCAGACAGGATTGCAGTCAGCAAAAAATGTTGAAACTACCAAGGCTGCGGGAGACTAGACATTGAATTCTGTATAACATGAAGGTTTTCCAGCAGTGTTTGCATGGGGGCTAGTTGGTTCATGTTTCTTCTAAGAAAAAGTCTTTTTTAGTGCGACACATAAACGGGACGAGACAGGCGCTACTGTAGAAGCAAACACTGCTGAAATACCTTTCTTCTACAGTAGCGCCTGTCTTGTCCCATTTATGTGTTACACTAAAAAAAGGCTTTTCCTTGGAACAAACATGAGCATGAAGGCTGCATAATAAATTTTAATTGCCAAGGAGCCAGTTTATTTTTCTGCAACATTTGTGCAAAGCTGAGCTTCTTACTTATGCCGAAGAATCATGACAAACTTTACTGAATGAAAAGTTCCTTTGCTACAGAAGTGGTTCGTTTAATGCAAATTTCTGCTTTGGGCAAACTAGTGTGCTAGTCAAAATAGCGCTGACTTAGTTCACTTCCAAAAATTAAGGAAAACCATTGCAATTGCGCTCGATAAACAATCCCCAAAATACAAATCCTCAAAGCAAGTTACAGTTGCTGTCACCTACACTTATTGGATTCTCAATTATCACTATTTCTTAAAAGAAAATCATTGCCCAGAAGTCACTCAAACACACAGATTTTAATAACTGGTGACTTGAAAATGTAACCAAATCAAGGATGTCATTCTAACGGTTGAAGTTCTAACAGAGAACTGCCTGTAAAAATGATGCCACATTTCTACTACAAGCAACTAAATCAACAACCGAAAAAACTCCAGGCAATATTAGTAACAACGAGCACAACAGCCGACCTATCCAACTGGGCATGACCATTTGTTTGCATGGCTAAATGAATTACGTTAGCATAACGCTACACATCAAAGAGGCTTTTCAATGCTAAATTAAACATGCAATAACAAACCCTAATTGTACACACAACCAAAAGCAACAACAGCGAGAAGCCATGCCCGGCAAATTTCCATCCTTTCAGCATCCAAGCAAATTGACACATTGCTCAAAGCAATTTAGAGCCTTCTGCATGCAGTCAACATGGTGAAGTTGTTAATGACTTGAAAATTTCAGACTAGTAGTGCAAAAGAAAACAAAACAAAAAAAAGAATGTAATGCAGTAAGTGCCTTGAGAATGGGTACAATAAATGGTAAACAGAGAAAAATTATTTCGATCCTATCTACAGTGGAATGGAAAAATCTGTACGTCCTTCGAGAGCGCTCTTGCTTCCTTAACCATGGAAAAAGCAAGTCACTCTGAGCCCTGTACTTTAAGCCAACAAAGTCTTGGCAAATTGAGAAAAAATTTTGACCTGCTTGTCAAAACACAGATAAAGTTGTATCTTTGCCACGATGCATTCTTTTACCTAGGCTAGTAGCCTCGTCATGTTAAGAAAAAAAGGTCCTCATTACCAACTTTATAACAAAATAGAAGGCAGAAACCGCAGCTTCCAGGTTCTAGTTACTACACTGCCTTGAATCGTTCTTTGAACTCATTCACTCTTGGACTGTTCATTACATATCCATTTATAGCTATGAATCTGTAACCTACAATTTCATCCTGCAAGCATGCGAAAGGCTCAGATATATGCCAAGAAAACTTAGATGAAAGTGCACGCCGTCATGAAGGAAAACTAATATCCTTGAACTAAAAATTAAGGAAAACCATTGTAATTGTGCGCATATCTAAATACACAAAACTTTTCCCATAACTAAGACACTGAACGAACAATCTAAAATTGCATTTCTACACTAGGCAGGCAGCCCCAAAACGACAGGCATAGTACATAACCAAACCAGGAGGTTAGTGCAACAGTTAGTTGCCAACCAACGTGCACTAAGCTGACATTGAAAGTACATAAAAAAACTTACATGTCTGCATCGAACATGCATGTTGCTAATGAACAATATTCATTCAGTGCTACTGACATGCCAGCCTATGAACTGTGCACAAGTCCATCGATGAGAATCAAACCATTCACACAGTGCCAAAGAATGCCACAGAATGAGTGCCTCGCAAAATTGCTAGCCATCTCCTAGCAATGCAGTGCAGACCATGCATCTCAAGCTCAGTAAAGACCCTACTCATATCAGTTGTGCAAGCAACAAATCCAGGCTGTGAGACAAAACGAATTGATAAAAAAAAATTCTGCCTCTTGCCATCTGACTTGCCGCAGATTCCAATTGCTCCTAACAATGCCGAAATCAATCAATGCTTCAATGCTTCGTAACAAAGTTAGAATAAGGCTGCAAGAGAGATTTTAGTCACATATCTCAATTTTCTTCACTGCAAAGCTTTGCACTGCTACGACTGACAAACGCATTCGCTGCATAGCAGGGAGGATGGCTAGTGATGTGTAATTCAGACTGTGTAAGCTATTAATGCGTGGTTTAGATAGTACAGAATTATAGGTAAAGAGCAAATGAGCAGGAACATACTAAATGGTTTTTTTTCCTCACTTGACGTACAGAAAGCAAGAAATCCTCTACTGACTTGAGACCACAGGTCCACATGAACCAGTACAGCTTGAAGCTTGGCAGCCAATGAGACTCGAATAACAGTCAAAGCAAGCAGCCAAAGCCACCGCTTGGAAGCACAAAGCTAGGAAGCTGCAAAATGCACTGCTTCCGAAAAACAAACAAGCAGCACAGCATAAACTGCTTTGGCACGACATTCAAGGCAAAAAAGCTGCACAAACAAAGTGGCCGAGTACCGGAAACACAATTTTGCTTTATGACTTCAGTCGCAGGAACCAGACCTCCCAGTTGTCACTAATGAAAGAGTAGTTAACAGGTCCGGTTTCAAAAGTAGTAGAGAATTTGAGAAGCCCTGAAAAGTGCTTGCCTGTTGACTTGATTTTGAAAAAGCCCAGACTGCTCAACTGAAACTGAAGATGGCAAACTGTAAAAGAGGTTCGCTTTTACAATGTCTTTGCATAATGCGTGGTCCTTCATTATAAAACTAGTTATATGGCTTTGTTTTTACATTCTTCGTTTCTCATGCATGCCCTCTCCAATTTCGCTTCTACAGTCACCATTTCCCTGAGGACATGAGCACAGACATACATGGTCAAAGGCGTGATATCAACAGCAAGAAACAAGTGAAAACCTATTGAAAAATGAAATTAAGTTTAATGTCATATTTTACATAACATGATATGTACACATGCTGCAATGTAGCTATGTACATAAAATGAACATAAAGTGAAATGTATGCTGTCTGACTTCTGGAGACTTTTGCACTGACCATAGAGGCATAAGCCTGAATTTGCTTGTTTGATTCCCTGTAAAGCCCACAGCATTCATGATTAGACTACTGCAGAATGCAAAGCCAACTGAACTTGACCAACTTCAGGAAAATATGCTATTAACTGTTAATTTTTTTTGTCAGGAATACACTAGGTTTGGTATCTGACAAGCCATGAGTATGCCTTTAATAAAACTGGGCAGGTCAAGCACTTACTAGCTTACGCTAAAAGCACCCTCCAACTAACTCTCTCAACATCATTCTACAAGATTCGCCACATCATTTAACTACAGTGTTAAGTGACAGCTGCAAACACTGGCACCTAGCACCAGAATTGGCAAACCAAAAAGAGAGAAAAAAGAAAATGGTGGACAGGGCTGGACTGATCCAACAGGTTAGTGATGTTAGTGCAAGCCGCAAGACAGAAACAAGACCAGTCCCGATCACCCCTGTCGCTTGCATGTGAGGAGGCTGTGAAGGCAGCGTGCAACGAACTCTTACTGTTGCGAGTACTTGAGGTCCCGGTCAGACAACCTCTCAGTGTGACCCCTGCACGAAAGGCCGGCGGGCGCACTGTGTGAGCACCTGCTCGCACAACAGCACGTGCACACGCTGTGAAAAAAACACACACAAACCCGCACACACGCCACGCAACCACCAACAACACCACCAGTGCCAAGAAGTCACAAAAAAAAAAAGCCCAACCGAAGAACCAACAGAAACAGCAAAAAAAAAAGTTATAAAAAATCAATGTGACGGATGAGGCAGAGTATCTGTTAGCATTTTAGTCTCTTCCCCCGGACAGAGCACCCGCTGCCACCAACAGGTTCAGACCGTGCGAGCAGGTGACGTCATCCAGTCTGTCAATCACCGTGACACGCTGTACCACCCTCACTCTCCCTCACCTGCCACCTGCCACCCAATCTTCGCCTTCCCTTTCCCGCCTGTCACCTGACGATGACGAATGGGATTTCCCTCTCAACTTTGTCACTAGCCAAATGAGGCTTCAGACAGATGGACAGAAAGATTTTTCCACCACAGGGGTTCTAATGGTAACACTAAAATCTTGTGCACCACACAAGTGCTTCATCCTCTCACCAAAAAAAACTGAACCAGTCAACCTAAGAAACTGAACTGTAAAACACAAACACGAGAAATCACCAAAATGTAAAGAACAAACTACAACAAATCGGGACGCCACATCACAGGCTGTGCGCAAGTATGCACCGACATCATCAAGAGCACTTAGGCCTTTTCGTCGGGTACTGATAGTACTGCCAGAACACCTTACAAGACTTGTGTGGAAGTTGTTCTCTTTTGAAAATTTTAGAAGAAAGCTTTGAGGGTTCTTGCGGCACAGAGATTCTAATCTCTCAAACTCATTAGACGCTCTGCTGCACACATCCCGTCAACATTGCTGGTCAAGCGCAAAGCAGCTGGCATACTTTAAACAGAAACCTCGCAAGTATATTGTAACACAAGTATTGACATAAGCATGTTTTGACACGAAAATCTGCAGCAGACTAGCAAAAATCACAAATCACTCAAATAACATTAAACACTAGCAGGGGACATGCATTTGCATAATGCAAGTCTAGAGTTTTCTAGAGACCTACGTCTCCGTGAGAAACTCAACAAGAATGCGTGCGTAGAAGGAAATGACAAAACACAACTTTGCAGCGCACAACACTACACTTCACAGTCCCACAGGAAACACACTGCCAAGACAGCCAGCAGCACATGATGGCACAGCAAAAGCACCATTTGCACAGCAGCACAGAGAGTGACATAGCAATGCTAGCACAACACACGAAACTGACATGAACAGAGGCTACATAAAGCAGAAAAAAAGAGAGCTTTCCTCTAGTGCGCTGCATGCTAGAGGACAGCTAACTAACTTTTTTACTCCCATATATGCATATTCGTGTTTCGAGTGTAAGACACAAGTTGCTTAGAGAACGGCTAGGCAAGAAATGTTGCACCTGCTGTGCACGGTGGTGTTTCCCACCTTGTGTCAACAACAGCACTGCTTCAAGACCACCTTACTATGATACCCAAGACTGCACAGGTGGAAAATATTGAGAAAGCACTTTGTGTACATGCTAGCACACAGGGATCTGTACAACTGAGCATGTTTGCATGAATCAAGGCGACATACACAAAGTGAAAATTGGAGGCATGGACGCTCTGAGGCAGGCCACACGCCATGAACGCTCGGTGGCCTGCACTCTACGTAGTGCAAGCATTTTATAGCCAAGCTCAAAGACCCCTTTCTGTGGCCCTTTAATGTCAGCTGTGTAAGAGCACTAGCGTTATGTCATGCTGGGCTTAGTACTCACGCATGAAGAAAACTAATCTCTATATAGCACACATTTCTTCCAAATCTTTTCAATGCATTTTAAAGTCTCATACGGAACTAAAAATGTTACACTTGTTTTTCAAGTGTGAAGTAAGTGTTCCCCTTCATACTGTTTGTACGATTACATTACTGCATGCGTCACTGCACTACACACCGTCTTTGACTCCCTTGAATCAACAGTGTCCAATGCCCCGTGAAGCGAAATAAAACCAGCAACTTTCAAGGTATACTTAACTCTAGCACTGCCTAATCAGATTATGTTGCGATTTACCTGCCTGAGTTGTGCAAATACTACTCACGCACTGCATATAAATAAAATTCAAACGCCATCTTTATTACCACAGTGCTTTTCTGAAGAGAGCAACTGGCAGCACCTTCACATTATTGTGTGCCTGAAAGAACAGGCAATACCTATGGATTTCCATCGCCAAGTGCTTTCAGGCAGCCCTGCCTTCCGGTGATTTTCAATAACCAGCCGACTTTGCCACCGACCTCTGATATGCTTTAGCTGTGCGTCTGCAATTCAACTATAAATGATTTCCCCAAGCACTCATAGAATTGGCCCCACTGTACTTTGCCCACATCAATGCGATCCAACAAGACCCCAGCTCAGCGTCTCCAACTCAAAACTGCTCCTCCTCATGTGCAACCCCTGACTGATGAATTGAACTGTTGACTTCGGCACACTACCTCCCACATGCCCTCCCGATTCATGTGGCCCGCTGGGGGTTCCTCACCTTGTTATAGACAGACAGCTATGAAGCATGTCATCTATCTCACAGACAACATATCCCCTGTAAAAAAAAACGAAAAAAACTATCTCTGGTTCATGAACCAAAAAAGTGGCTGCCGAATATAGTAAAGTGGAGCTGGGATTGCTCCCTCTCTCCATGGCATCCCAACTACATCCAAGTGTCTGTGTGCTTGAACTTTACAAGACGCACAAAAACGTAAAAATGTCACACATCTGAAGGACATCTATGGTCCAGCAGAATCGAATCTTTGGCCATCGTTAACGCTGCATTCAAAAGTGGTGAGAATGTCACTGCGCTCATGCGAAACACCTGCTGAGTCAACTCCACCATAACACACCCATGCCAGGGAGTTCAGAAGGCCGTCCAACTATATTCGCTTCATTCGACAGGAAAATGAGGTTGAAAATGTAATATAATCTAACTTGCCAGAATAAAAATTAGTCTTTCCCTGAGGAATTGCTAGCTATTTTGCTGCATGTCAACAAGTTCCTTCTAAGGGCTCCTCACTGCTCACATTCCAAAGGTTTCCAAGAAATACCTCTGTCAACTTAATGGATCCTCTCGAAGTATCCAGCCATTCTGCACTTGGCACGAGATCCAACACATTGTAGGGTAAGGGTACACGCTGGAAGGCCGATAGCAATAAGGTGACTATGTTGTGCAACAGAGTTTTAACGCGATAGCGTTAAGGGCCCCGTGTCGTAGGAAAGCCGGTGTGGTTGACGGCGTCGGCAGCATTGGCCGCGAGCGAAAAATCACAGAAGCATTAATAAATAAAACCGAGTAGGAAATTGGTCGAGTTGGGGAATTGAACCACGTTCTCCGGAGTGCAAGATGAGCACGCTAACCACTCCGCCATGCCAGCTCGATGGTTTAGAATGAACGAAGGCGCGTCTAGTGGTGGTGTCTTAGAAGGGTGCTTTAGAGACATGTACTATGGTGTATATTAGTAATTATGAGCACGGAAATTACAGAAGTTGCAGTTAAGCAAGTAGCAAAGTACCTATGTTTCCGCTACTTTTCCCCTTTGCTTGGCGCGCACGTAGCGCCATCAGGCGGCGCCCACTTAAACTTTTTCCTCCTCCTCCTCGCAATGTACGCCACTGCCCCAACAGATGGAGCGGGACTGCAGCGCCTCCCGCTCGTCTCGTTCGGGTGCAGTGTTGCCGTGCGGGCACCTAGGAATCACGCGGTGAGCGGCGAAGAACGCAGCGCATATCCAAAGCATGTTCACCACGAAGCATGTGGCTTGCTGCCCGTTCGTTCGGCACTAAGCTGTGCTGGCGTTCGCGGCATCGGGTTTGTCGAGAACGATGTGCCGATGAACTACGACTGCAACTTGAGTCCCGCGCGTTTCTGCGGTATGATGACTCTTGGGGATTCATGATTATAGAGAATGGCCTTCTGGATATATAGCAATTAACAAATTTCGCTATCGCGTCATACCCTCAAGGCGGAGCTTGAGAGTACTCTCCAATTTTTGAGCTCAGGGAAAAAAGGAACTGAAAAGTGATGGCTGCTGTAACCAGCATGCACATAGTAAATGCAATTGGCATGGTTTCACAGATGCTGTTCCTTAAAAAATCAACTCTGGCAAAACTGTACAAATGGATGCACTTGGTTTGTTATGACAAGGACGAAAAAGGGATGATAAATACGAAGACACAGGAACAGAAACATAGTGTGTGCACTGTCTTTCTGTGTCTGTTTTTTTTAAAGGATTCTTTCCTCCCTACCTTAACAAACCGGTTATCCTAACCATTGTGTTAAGTGTCAACACCCATGCATGAAAAGATCCTTGTTGACTGCCATTCAATGCTAAACGGCAATGACTGGATCAATGATGACAGAAAAAAGAAGGGAATGAGTGGCAGACAGGATTACAAAATATGAGAGGAAAAAAAAAAACAATTTCATGCTTTCCGAGATTAACAAAAGATCTTGTTTACCGCACAGTAGTGTCTGCAAAGTGTCCTTTGCAAAAGTTGGTAACCTTAAAGGCGTTTCGCATCAGGCAGCTGTTCTACACACAAGTTAACGACTGGGTCGAGGCAGCCTTGAATGTAATGAGGTCGACAACCTGTGACATCACAATGCCATAGAATAAAAGCACACACTGGAGACATCCCGACAGCCCTGTGTCAAAAGTGCCAAGTAGAAAAGTATAAACACCCTTTTTTCCAATTCTCCCATCAAGCTGAAATGCCCTGCAAATCAGTTCGGTACCACTGAGTTTTGGAAATAAGTGACACAAGAGAAATACAAAGAGCGAAAGGAAACGCAACAAAGCAGCACAAAACAGCCGCATCCCAACTGCACACAGCATACCTGAAATAGGAGGCCAGCTTTACTCTGCAGGAAGAAATGAAACTCATCTTTTTCACCATTTGCAGCCCATACTTTCCACTGTTGCCAACACAAATTTGTAGCACGGCCAGTTCTGGACGCCCAAAGCTGGGCAGGGACAGAATATTCCACTCTCACTCTTGAACAGAAAGCAACACGTGAGATATTTCCTAAAAAAAAAATGACGCTTATAGAAGGGCATTTGTGCACTTGTAATATTATAGGCAAGCAGACACTACGTCTCAACACCCTTTCAAATCAATTCAATGAAAGGCTGCGGCGCAGTCGAGTAAGTTTTCCACATCATGAACGCAGCTCTGCAAGCCAATGACCTCTCATATTTGATCTCTTGTCATTTTTTTTTACATATAAAATCTATTCACCTCACCTTAGAGTCAGATTAAAAATGGGTCAGGAAACTCACACTTGAGAAAGCAGATGGAAAAAAAATATAGTGATGCACCAAAAAAACAAGACTTGACAAATTGACAACATCATGAGCACGCAATGCGCAAACACAAAAAAAAGTTGCAAAAACAGAAGACGGACGACAGCTGCACGATTGTTTGCGCTGCAGAGGCATGCGTTCTCGAGCGCAGCTGTGGCCCGTTTCATCGCAGACGACAACACAGATGACGACGCAGACGAGGCTACAAATGGCACAAAAGTGCAACGGACGAACACAAGAATAGAAATGCGTAACAAAACGCACAGAAACAGCACACGTGGACGCAGATGGGTAGATGGAAACAACTGCACACCTGTGTGATGGGCCTCTTATAGTTTGTGCAAAGCTATGCTTGCAAAAAAAAAGGCTAGTGCTAAGAGTACACGGAGTTTGCTTACGCATCTCCTCAAGGCACGTGAACTAAAAAAAATAAAAATCCGCTCATCGGAAATAAATGACACTGCCTCCCCTTAGTGCATTTTAAGAAGTTTCAATTGCCAACTGCACTAGCACGAACTGGCATCGCAGTGTTGGACACAGCACAAGAAACGGTTTCCAAGAACACACAGACACAAAAATACTATATACACACAAGCCTGTAGCCAACCAAGCCAGCACGAAAAAAGTCACAGAAGAGATACTGCAATGGGGGGACTGCAAGGTAGCACACATCTTATATGTGTGAACAAATGCACAGTGCCTGCCTGCATGCAACTGACTTTCTTCCAGAAGCAGAAACTAACATATACGTACAAAACAAATCTGTTACACCTTTTATTGTGCTTTAGCACATTTAAGTGATTGATCAATATGACAACAAAAAAGTGCACTTTCATAGGTATTATTCAGGGAATAACAACTATTTCTGAACCCTGTCTCTATTAACAACTATGCACACAGTAGTACCCCAAACTTTGAAGTTTTCACATCCAACCACAAAAGCAGGTTCTCTAGGAGACTCAATACTAAACACAGAATGCAGCGATGACACCATGACTTAACCAAGTTTGGCGAGTTTACCAAGTTTCAGAAGAGATAGCAGTTACCTATGGCTTTGTACGAAAACATGATGGATGAGAAGTCTCGCTTTGTCACATCTGCCCATTTGGGAGCTTGTGACAAATGATATATACTTGCTGTTCTTTTTCTTGCAAGTTTTATATGGCTTCCCCCCACCCAAAAAAAATTGATGACATTTATTTTTCCTCTCGGTATCAAATAAGAAAAAGTAGCACTGCACACAGCAGCATATAGCAGCAGTACTGCTACACAAGAACCATTTTCGATTCCTATCTCAATCACCAGCAGGCAGTGATTGAAACAGCCTGGACATTTTTGGGAAGACCAAGTAAAGGAAGCCACGCTGAGCTCCTTGAGAAAGCCATAAGAGGCAGCAACAACAAACCCACGCTGAGCTCCTTGAGAAAGCCATAAGAGGCAGCAACAACAAACAACAAGAGGAATAAAGGATTGCGGACACCTGGCAAACATGCACTCCTCTGCCTCAAATGAACGCAGCCTGCCTCTTTTTCACCATCACTGCACACAAGACATGAGACGACACCACAGCACAAACAGAAAACATTTACTCTCACAAAAGCTCAGCCACTGTTCTCCTTGAAAGTGCCACACTAAGGCACTACACAGAAGTTACAGAAAGCTATCACGTGTTCAGAGACTGCCGGACTGCTAAGTGCATGAATTCAGCTATTGGCTGGCAGCACTGTCCAAGAAGCGGTGAGAGAAAAAAGAAAAATGATGGACGATTCAGCACGGTTAGGACAAATACGAATTAGGTGCGCTCACACAATGGTTTTCGCTTCGGTTTCGGTTTGAGGCTTGGTTTAGGCGGGCAATGCGACAGCGGTGTGTTCTGGATCCACTGAGCACGGATAGGACTTGATGACGACGATGAAATCCAACGCACAGGTTAAGAGACTGACAGTTAAACACGCAAGAAGCTCGGCTGTGGCGATGACATAGCAGTCTAATGCAGTGGCCAGAGAACCCGACTGTTCATGCCGCGGGCTCGAAACCCACTCACAGCCATAGATTTTTTTTTTTTTTTTGATAAAGTGTTCTGCACAGCTGGCCATACAGCTTGCTGGCAGGCTGCCCACCACTGCAGGTGGGCCACTCGCCAGAGGCTTCGGACACACCGGCGAACTCTAAGATTGGGGGTTTTAGCATTAGCGCACTAAAAAGTAAGAACTTAGTTTGTGCGCAAGAAGATATAATGTGCTGGTGCAAAAATGAGAGCAGTATTAGATTGTGTTCGCATCACAGTAATATGCAAAAGAGAGTCAGGGTGACAAAAGCTACTTGAATAACAAATGAGTCTTACAAACAACAAAAGTGCACAAATGAAGACACGGACAACAAAAGCAAAGTGATCTAGGCCGAACTGAATTAACAATGTAAGTGAAAAAGATAAATAAATAAGAATTTCACTAAAACCACACAATGCACATCAGAACACAAAAGGCAAGGTTGGCGGAAAACATGCAACAGAGTGATACAGAGGTGCACGGACAAACACAGCTGGAATACACAGTGTATAGGTTAAAGGAAAAAAAAAGATAAAACAGACCAAAATTTAATTGTGCAAATAAAGCGAACAAGACAAGCGTCTGTCTGTCACAATTTTGGGCGTGATGGCAAATTTTAAGGGGAAGACAATAAACGTGTAAACAAGGAAAGAGTGGAATTGGGAGTGTGACTGTAACAGGTAGAAAAGTTGCAACTTCAAGCCTACATGAAACACAGTCGCCATATGGCAGCCTCCGCATTCAGCATTGTGAGTTTTTTTCTTTCTTAAAGCAGAAAGATGTGGCGAAAAAGAAGAGGAAGAATGAAGCATGGATTCATGCTGACAGGGTGCAAAAAGAATCGGAGTCAGTGGGCCACCAGAACAAAAGCAATTTAAAAAAGTAAGAAATGAACTATATTGATGACATTAATGAAAACTACAAGGTTCTTTCTGTTACACTGTCGAAGCGTAAAAGCAAAGCCAATTTAAAAAAAAAAACGTTCTTGTCCAAAACCTAAGTGGGATATTTGCTTCTCAGAGTTTCTGAATTAGCATGCACCCTAAACTCAAATACACCTAATATGGGAGTTGAAAGAGAGTAAGCTGTGCTCTATCACACTCCCTTCTATAAAGGGGAGTGTGAAAGGGGGCAGATTACTCCTTTCTGTTAAGAGTGTATGCCAATAATAACTCCTGCACAACTCATCTGCAACAACCTTAGACAATCAACCCTGCTAGAGCAACTGCAGCAATTCTTACTCCTTGCAGTTACCTGAGACCCACAGTAGCATGTGACGCAATCACCATAAAAAAAAATGCACTGTGCATCAGAAAGCTGAACCAGCCACAACGGTTCCCAAGATGTTGCAGAACTCATCATACTTTGTTGTTGGGTCAAGAAAGCTTCTGTGCTAGACATGGGCTTATGGAAAAAATCATTTTGGAGCCTAGGGACTAAATGTACGTCTTCTGGCCCAGTCAACACGTTCGTGAGGCCTTAGAAAATGTTCGCATAGCTTGTCCGTATAGCCTTTAGCCTCTCATCACTCCATCAAAAGAGCATATAATTGAATATTTCCCAGATGGCGTACAAGTATCCCTTCAAACTGCAAAAAGTCTGATGTTTACTTGTGTTTTACCATGCGAAGGAAACTGCGTTACCATTTTTCATACCAAAGACTAGGTTTTCTGTAAATGGGATACCTTTGATAGCTGGTATGGCGACAGATTCATCAATAAGTGAACCACCCACACATTTGTTTTTCTTGTTTTGATGCCAGAAATTAAGTCAGGCCACCTTGAAAAACGATGATTGGATTACGAAATCAGAAATTCCCGTTTAGTTTTTTTTGCATGCCAGAAAAGGTTGCAATTCAGCTGACATTATCGCAATTAAGTGCACAACAACTTGAGCCCTCAACATGATACTTTGAGGGCAGCTGCAGCATGTCATAACGTTGTGCCACTAAACATGGCAGCAGTAATGAGGCTAACAGTTTAAAACTACCACACTGTGACTTTCAAAATGCTGCGCATCCGTACTCAACATTTTTCAGGATAGCTAGCGTATTATGTTACATGTCTTGCAGCAAATGGCATGCTTATTTTTGTTTCACAAATGTGATCGAGCACTGTGTGAAACATTTGCTACACACCAAGTTACAGCAAGAAAGACACCATCTGTTCACCTTTGCCGGGGCTCGAGATCACATGTTTTGACCATTGTTAAATTTAAAGTGTTATATAAGCAAGCATCATCTAGTCTAATCTGAACTGTACCTTCAATGAAACTAAAAATCAACTAGGCTTGTGACTTAGCACTATACAGGGCCCTCATAAAGTGTTCTGATTTCCTGACATTCGTGAGCTGAGCGTTAGTAGGTCCATTAAAGACAAACAGGTACTAGTGAGAAACTTGTGCAAATTACTGCTTGCTAATTCCAGTATGTCAGCCGATGTGTAGCATTCTGTACACTGAATGACATTACAACTCCAGTCTTCCCGCATTAAGTTCCCCCTAACTATGCCCATGTGGAAATAGTACAAATGCAACATTCCTGAATTTTCAATGTGCTCTGCCTTATTCTGAAAACAAGTGACTTTGTTCTGTAAACCTGCTCCTGCAGGTAACAGAGTGTTCACTCTTTACAAAATAAACACAGGAACAAACCATGACAGAAAGATGAGATTGGAGAATTCCGACAACAAGCTTTTGTTTTGCTCAGAGTAAGATTTTGCAAGTCGAAAGATGCCTGTTTCTAAATGCAAATCACCTTCACAATGCTCCATGTGCTGAGCAGAGAATGGGAACGAAGCAAACATCAGACCAAGTTGCAGTCAGGTTTCATGTGAAGAGCAGCCGACCAGGACACAAACAAGCGGAGACACGAAAGGGGACAGTGAAAGGGCACAGGCTTAGACAAAGAAACACCAACGAGCACAGGGCACTAGCAACTAATCAACAAACAAACATAAATCAATAAAGGATACCACAGAAGCACACCAAAATGGGGAATTTGTTTTGCATGACAAAATGACAACACTGACCTTCGTCCAACAAGACGGGGTGGGAAAGGGAGGTCAAATTATAGCGGGCATCAACAAATTACATGCCAAGGTTGCAGTGCTCACAACAGAACATGCCGTTAAGAGTAGAGGTGTAAATGAAACACACATAACAAAGAAATCAGACCCTACATAAAAAAAAAGAAGTGCACATCAGCACACTACTACAGAGCCTAAAATGGAACCATGCACTAACATGCCGTTACAGAGAATATTGTAAAAGAAGCCAGGTAGTGCCAAGACGTGCTCAAACGAAATGCATGCCAAAACACCAAGTAGGGTGTAAAACAGAGTAAAATATATAAGGAGTAAAAAGGAAGTAAACAATGACAGTTGCACCAAAAGAACTGAAAGTAGTGCAAAGGTGTAAAGAATCACAACGCACAGGCCACTACACCAGGGGTGTGGAAACAAGCACATATAAGGGTGTAAAGATGGCTAGAAAAGGCAGTGGCATTCGCAACATTCAAAAGGGTGCGAACACAGAGCAACTTGGGAGATCAGGTGGCGAAAAGGGTAAAACAAAGAGACAGGAGTTTGGAGTGCGCAATGTAAAATGGCAACACGGAATGGCAAAAAGAAAGGAAAGAGGATGACAAAGCAAAGGCTCATGAGCGCAGTAGTGGGTGTGGCAGTAGTAGTTAGTAACTGGACAAAGGTACCTGTGCCGTAGCTCCTCGTCCACAATCTCCAGCAGGCTCCTGAGGGCAGCACAAAATTTGGCCTCAGTGTCATCCGCACTGTCTGTGGCCGCGACCGGCCCAGCGCTGTCATCCCCAACACCACCACCACCACCAAATCACCACCATCGCCAGTGACGGCAACCAAGCGAGCCAGACAGCGCAGAAGCCGAGCAGAGGGCGGGAGGCAGAAAACAAGAGAAACAAAAAGGCAAAGAAGGAAAATAAAGGGCAGGAAAGGTGGGAAAACAAAAGAAGAAACTGAAGAAAGAAAGAACACCCAGGCCACAGCTCTGCTCATGGAGACTATCACACCACTCCTTCAGCATTCCCCACGAGTCCTTTAGTAAAGCGGGCAGCATGACGACTGCGCTCAAAGCCAGTCAGCAAATGTCAGGTAACGAATCCACAGTGGGTTTCTAAGCAAAGCAGTCACCTGCAATGGCAGTGTGCTGTAGCCTAACAGCACTATTCTTTTTTTTTTTTTAAAGTCTAATTATAAGAGCTACAACAAAAGTTTCAGATTGCCTTGCCCAAGTTAAAAAATCTTACATTCCATCTGACAGCAGTCAAGTGCACAAATATTTTGCCATTAGCACTGGCATGATTTTAAAACTTTAACAATGCCTCAGTCAGTCCAGTTTTCTTCAAGTCATCTGCCTGATTTCGTTAGCTGTCTTCCAAGAAACATGAAAGAAACAAAACTCATGAGCCCAGACTGTTGTGCCAAGCTTCTGTACAAACCTTTCACTTTTTTTCCACGGCAACAAAACGAAATGAAACTGGTAACAAATGCTTTCACCTCAGGCTCCCACTAAACCCTAAATAGGTATCCCTAGGTGCACTGAGCTCACATTACAGCAAGCATGAATAGTTGTATTGTATTTATCACTATGGCAAGACATATAAGAAGCAGTGAGAGTCATTAATGTCTGAAATTATTCAGTACTACCATATGTTCAACTCATGAGTAGCCTTGCTCGACCTTTTGTCACTAAATCTAACAAACCCAGAATAAAGCTATTCAACACAGTAGCACGCACAGGACTAAGCGATTAAAGTGCTAAGACAAGCCTGAAATGCATAGCATGGGTAGTCTGTGAAATGACCTATACATTACCTAGTCTATCAATGCAGATGTTTCACTGGACCATGCTGTTAAACCATGATTAATATTCAGTTCAGTCGTGTAACAAAAGCCCAACATTAGGGCATGTAGCAAACACGGCACTGATAACACTGTTTTCAGCTCCTTCCTGATAAGTTACCTGTAATTGCCAGGAACACTGCACGTTAGCTGCATGTGCTGACCATAACACTTTGCATTCCTTACAATCTGTGCTGTTAGTTTACATTACAGCAGCTTATATAAACATTTTCATTAGCTCGTGGATCAGCAGGTGAATTAGTAGCCCCCAAAAGACATGAAGAATGAGATAGAAGCGGTGAAATTTCGAGAGAAAAAGCAGTGTACAGAAGGTAGAAGAAACAGACAGATGAAACAAAGAAAGAGACTATCGTTGGCAAAACACAGCAGCCATTTCTGGCACTGCTAATTCCCATTTTTAATCTCAAAACAATGCAGCATGGTGTCACTTCTTTTCCAAACCAAAATATCAGAGACTTATTTATAATAAAATGCATGTTAGGATGGGCACCCAGAAAGAAGCAAAAATAAAAGTGCCCAACCTGCACTGCTTATGGCACAACTGGGCTTTAAAGCAACACAGCAAATAACTAATGAATGATTTGCTGAGCTCTGTTTAAAACGAATTCATAGATCTGGCATTTTATTCTATGGCAAAGGTGACAGTCATGACAGCAAAGCGAGGAAAAACTAGGCAGAGACTGGATTTAGGAAGAAAAAAAAATATTTGGGACCAGGTAGTGATGTAGAAAGCAAGTCGACGACTCTAACAAGAATTAAATTGATGTTTCAAGAGGCTTTGCTGAGGCAAGGAAGGGATTCAACTCCTCTGTCTTCGTATCTTTGGTCACTGTAAGGTAGTCACCACACTAAATTATGGAGGCGGACAAACACAAATGGACTGCACTCCGATGCTCCAAAACGTGACGTTGCGCTTGTCACATACCGGCACAACAAAGGCACCGAGCTCAGAGACAACAGCCGCCTTGGTACAACAAACCATAGCCACACAGCAAAAAGACGGAAAAGTTGAGCAGTGCAAAAAAAGACAAAGCAAGGGGGCAGCCAGGGAGGGAACAACAGATAGCAGGAGGTGGCACTGCTGCGACAAATATCGGGACTGCCGCATCGAACCACACTGGCAGAACCGACAGGTGCTCCAGGAAACGCCCATCGTCAAACAGGGAGGCAGAGCCACAACAAAGCTCAAACAAGCTTCAAAAGCATCCACAGAAACTCTTTAAGCAAATGCACACAACACACATGTGACGCGTTACGCTGTTACCAAGACAGGTAAGATTGGTGAGAACGCACACCGAAATCTCATGCACAAGGCAGTTCAATGATAAAATAGGAATCAGTGTGGTCTTCAGTTAATAAACTATATGACAACAAGTTTCAGGTTAGGATGAATTTTAAAAAGAAAAACAGTTTATTCAGCTGAGTGAGGATGTGTTTTTATGCCTGGGGTTGTTCCCTAGATCCCACAGCAGTAAAATAAGAGTAAGCTATAGGTAGTTCACATTAAAGCACTAAAACTGAAACTGCTTTACAATAATCAGTGTTCAAAGAGGTCATTAAGCCTCAAGCAATCCCGTTCCCGTGTTTGTAAAACTAGATTCTTCAAGCCAAGCTACCGAGGCAAAACAAGAACAGCGCATAAAACTTGTTTTTGTACGCTCTTCAGGAGCCCTGAAAAGTTGGGCATGTCGTGGTTTCCACTTTAATAATCTAATAATCTACCCCGAGAACCACTATGTCGAGTTATAGCAGAGAGAGCAGCACTGACCGTTGGATCTCCTCCGATTCACCGTCCCGTTCCATCCATGCCGTTGCCAAATCATAGTGGTTGCCCTGGCCATTGTGCACTGGTGCATTCTGCAGTGCACCACACAACGAATTCCTAGGGTGAACATCTGTCTGACACAGAAGTGCCCACACCACATCTAAAGCAAATGCTAAGCACACTGCTGCCTTACCTGATTTGTCGCGTCACCAAGCTCTGTGAAGACGCGTTGTTCAAAGCTGACATTGTCCACTGCAGGAAGGCAAAGAAAAAAGAATAAGTGCTTTTAACCTTTTCATTACAACCAGCAAGCCCTACTTGTGACAATTTAGCTGTAGCAATTATTTCCTTCTGATTTTTCTAATGGGTGTGAACAAATGAATCGGGTACATGTTACCACCTCGACCAGCCTTACATTGGTTTGAATTTGATCAAGAACTTTCTGTCTGCAGTAATTTATTCTAGCAAGCCTGCTCAGACCGGCAGCCGAAAATAATGTGGACGTCAAGAAAAAAAAGAGAAAAAAAATCATTTATTTATTTCTATTTAAACAAACATAAAATATGTAATACATTTACTCGCGTTATCAGCACCCACACAAAATAACGATTATGTCCACCATATTTGTTAAAAGAAAAATTTTAGCTAATAGTACATGTTTTGCCCTAAGTAGTGAACACACCCACATCCCCAATTTCAGGTAATTTTTTAGGGAACAAAAGGCAATTTACTGTGTGTGTAAGTACAATATAAATCTCCAATTGAACAAGAGCAAAACAAAACAACAAAACAAGAACTCAAAAGGGTTGAAAATTGGGCGACTTGCTACAACACAAACTGCCTGTGCCACTGGTTCCAATAGGTGAGCCAACACGTGAGAGCTGTGCGACTCACTATTGAGTTCAGAGTGCGGCCGTTCCGCCGTCCTCGCGGAGCGCTGAGATGCAATCCTCTGTGGGACATTGTAGAGGATCTGCACACACAAAACCACAAAGGACGGAAGGGGTCATCATGGCAGTAGAGTGCCAGATGTCGGTTTGAGCGCACAGAGAGGACGAAGTGCAAGAAACTTGAAAACCAAACTTCTCATTGGGTGAGCTTGCATATCTGTTGCAACACAAGGAAAAAAAAAAGCTCCATGGCTTCTAAATCAGCGAGCAGTTAGAGACCATAAAGGCAGTTGTCATGCAGCCATTATACTCGGTGACAACTATTTCTGGCAATGGAGCGGCAGCGACGTAGCTCAAACACGTCCTCTCTTCCTACACAGCAGAATACAGTACCCATCGAAGTTACTAGTTTTCTCATAAAACATGATGTATTATCAATATTCGTTACTTAAGGTACATTCCTAACATAACTGCCAACTTTCAATGTTCAAAAGTCAAGGAAAAAAAAAACATTTTTCTCTTGATTACAACGAATTTGCAAGGCACCGAATTTGCAAGCTAGCCGAAAGATTGCTTTATCTTGCACAGTGAGGTTTGTAGCAGACTAAGTGACTGTCATGCCAGGAAAAATTTGTTCGTCAGTTTCAGTCACAACCGACGTAACCACCTTCAAGTTGCGCTGGCTCTACGGGCCGCATGCCGCCGCCCATGGCTGACCTTGTGCACCGCACAAATGGTAACCGCGGTGTTGGTGATGTACGGTCAGCAATTACTTGGTGCTCAAGGGTGAGGTCGTGGTTCATGCGTTTGCATCATCCACTTGGGGTGGGGGGTTGTTAGTAACATCACATCACCTGAATTCATATCAACCGGATGCCAGTAGGCATCACATGCAGACATGGCTGCGAGGGACAATGAGGGCTTATGGATGTAGGCCTACATCATTTAATTACTGCGTTCTAACAACAAAAAGGCTACTTTCGCTAGTACGGAGCTCTTATAGGACAAAATAGGCCAAAAAATTAAAATACATACATCAAGCCACTGGCTGTTTTCACAGGTAAATTGCGATGGAGTCAGTACTTTTTTTTGAAGCATGATCGCTGAGGCTAGGCAACATTGGCATTCTCTTGCAAATTGGTGACCACGAAGTCCATTAGATGACCTACAACACCTGACAAGTACTGTCCTAATCTTGGCGATGAAAAGCTGTCACTGCTGCTCCAACCCATGATCACAGCACATTTCAACAATAACAACTTGTTTCATGCCAAAAATTACTCTATAGAATCACTGTGGCTACATACCTCACCTGAAAACAAAGCATGTGAATGACATTTATATTATAAGCTGACGAATTTAGTTAATACAGACGTCACTGAAGGCTTGACCAGGCTAGGACTATGCCTGTTGAAATGATATTTATTTGCAGACAGCCTGTCCTCTGTGGAGGAACACTTCATCTTCCTACTCCAGAAGCATTACATAAAACACAGTAGCTGTTAGCCCAACTGTGCCTGGTAATTAATTTTTTTAGGTGAGTCAGTTTCTCTAAAGGCCACACAACAACAATTCCACTTTGTTCCATCAGATTTTCTCAATGATATCTTTCACACGACCAATTTTTGCGACATCATGCATCTTCAATGGACGATGCACTTCAAAGGCAACAACATCACAGGTTCTAGCAAAGCAAGGTAAAAGCTAGGATCATAAAACCCGTTGTGCTAGGAGACCTTCTGGGAACACATCAGACTCCACCCACACTTCTTTGAACACACAGTGAACCCACAACACTCACTAAACATTCTTGCCTTTTGCCTACTCTGTAATGACCATTTATGATACATTGACATAACATATAAGAAACATATCTGGCATGTTGGGAAACAATGTGGGCGCACCACATGCATCTGACAATGAAGTATGAGCCATACCAAAGCATACGGGGGCCTGAAATCTTGGCCTTGCGAGTAAATGAATTCTTTCAGGCACTATTTCTTTCAGCAGTGCAAGTTTCACGAGCGAAATTATGAGACACAGAGACAGAAGCATGAAAACAATGCAAAGGTTACGACAGGCACACACCCCTTCGTCGTCAGGGTCCAGTTCAGCGTAGTTGTTGTGCGGGTTGTTCACTTTCTCCAGGAGTTCACGAGCCAACCGCTTCGTCAGGTGGTCTCCGTTGAGGAATGGGTGCTGCACGTTGCAGAGGGGCAAGATGGGGTAAACAACGAGGAGGCACCGGCGAAAGCCGAACGCAACGCATCTGGATTCTTGCACAATATTTGCTCCCCTGTGACCGCAGCATTATGCATGCAATGAACCATTACTACTGTGCCTCTCGTTTATATTTTAGTGTCGCCTAAAAGAAAGGAACTTCCTTCTAAAATAGCATGATTAAAGAAAACCTCGGCCATTAGCAACAATAATTTCCTTGCAGCCAGACCCAACTATGCACACCGTGAAGAACATTAGAACCTTTCAACTTCCAATGCTTCCAACAGATAATCTGCCCTAGTCATCATCATCACCATCCTGACTACGCCCACTGCAGGACAAATGCCTGCCCCATATATCTCTCCAGTTATGCCTATCCTGCGCCATCTGCAGCCACCCTATCCCCACAAACTTCTTAATCTCATCTGCCCACCCAACTTTCTGCCCCCACCCCCTGCTGCGCTATGCGTGGCTTGAAGGCAAGCCCTAGTGATACAGGCCCCCGTTCAAATTCAACTTCCCCGGGGGGTTAGTTCAACTTTCCCGTCTCAGTGAAAAGAAGTGTGGCTGTCTTCCAAAAACAGGGAAGGACTTTTCTTATACCTTATCATCTGCACCAATACTATCTCAATATAGGTATGCTTCTATACGACCCTATTTATTGTTCACAAGACATGTGCAGGCTGTCATCAATCATCACCAGGAGATGCATGACATGTGATGCATACCAAAGAGCCAATTTAAACGCAGAAAACTAGTTTTGCTTACACCAGGCTGCTCACAAAGCAGCCAGAGCTAAATGCATTCTAAGAGCCTGCTTTTATATCACAGGCTGTTACAACGCAAATCTTGTCATTTTATACCTCTCAAAATGGTACAGTCAGTTTGCAACCAGGCTCCAAGGGTTAACTGACCGAAAGAAGAGCACCTGGAACATTCAGTTCAACTCCTTGCCTCAAAAAAGCCCAAATAAAAAGCAGCAGTTTCCACATCCTTCGCACACGAGAAGGCTGTGCAAACTGCTGCTTCTTATTTGGTTTCGTGTTGAATACCTGTACATAAACGCCATCACAACCACCACCTATGCTGAAGAAGTTTTCACTATGAGCTACTTTGTCTTCAAATTCTTAAAGGGCATGCTTGCGCTATCCTACAAAGCTCCAAAGTGTCAACACCACCAAAACAGTGTGCACTGAAAACATCTGCTTCAAAGCCCTCTTGAGAACCTTGCAATCTGTCAACTGAGCACAAAAAAATCTCAAAAATGAACTACACTTGAACCTCTCTATAACGAAGCTGGAGGGGCCCGGCAATTACTTCATTATAGCGCTAGCTTCATTACAGCCAATGTTGACCATGCTTCCAAGGGCAATAGTATTCCTTCGTCACATCCATTATTTCGTTATAAACCATTTTGTTATAACGAGGTTATACTGCATGCATGTAACTCTAGACCACCGTTCCCTCAATCTGTACCAAGCCGTGTGCTGGCAAAAACAGAACACATAATAATTGTGCGACTGTCATTTACACAATGGATACAGACTAGTATCACCATGCCGATGCCAATGTACGTCACCCTCGTTTATGTTCGTTATTTTTCCAGCCAGCCGAAACTGCGCACTCATCACGGGCTTTTCGGTTTTTGTACAATGGTGCCTCCTCATGGGGCTTCACCGCATTTTCGCTTTTTTGGGGGGGGAGGGGGGCCCAGGGTATTTTATAAATCGACCTTTGCATAATCTGGGCGTACCTTCCAGTCCCTTGAAATCCAAATTAATAGCGTTTTACTAGCTATCATGTCATTTTTAGTTGCCAATCGTGTCTTTTCATGGAGTTCATTTTGCATGGCCAGACCACAGGCTGCATACTACTGTTACACTGTCTATTGAAATGGTACACATTTATGTGCACATCACATTTTTTTTGCATAATGCTGAGTCAGTCTGATTTTGTTTATTTCAGTTGTTGCAAAGACGATACACTATATAATTTAAAAGGCAACTACATTTGCCTGTTGATCTTTTTGTGCAATACTTTTTCTTACTGACCAGATATTTGATATTCGATTCGATATTTGAAGCCATTTTTTCTTCATATTCATATTCAATTCATATTTGAAAATTTAAATATTCGAATACCCTTAATACAAACATAAATAAGTAAATAATAAATACATTGCACTTTCTTCAGAGAGAAGTTCTTACTTCATATATTAGTCACAGCTCCACAGAGGCGCATCAAAGGCCCACTCCCGCATTTCTCTACCAAGTACAGCGGAAGCCCTCTATAGTAAAGCGACCCGGAGCAGCAAAAATCTTTACTATATCAGGGTCTTTACTATATCAGCTGTTGGTGACGGCATGACTCTGAAGATGCTCTCTGGTAATTAATTGGCTACTTACCAAACACAGTGTTGGTTTATAGAAGAAACACTTACAAATACCTTCCATCGTGCTCTTACTGTCCCTTTATGTGATAATTATTTATTTTCAGTCATCATATTTCATGTTGTCACGTTTTCAATTTTGTTTATGTCTTGAGGAAGTATCGCATTTGCTCAAATATACAATGTGGCTCAGAATGTAAAGAGAGTTTGATTTCATGCAAGAAATAAAAGTTTTGCGCGAAGGCGGCGTCACTTTCCGCGGCCTCAGCGCTGTTTAAGAGGCAATAGTTAAACGCGTGACACAGGCGAGGTGCGGCAGTACCACTCACATAGTCCCGCCGCGCCTCCGTTTCTTGCCGCCGCTTCCCTGTGCTTCGTGCTGCCGTGTAGCGAATGTTCGCCTTTTTCTTCCCTTCCACAACCAGCTTTTTTTCCCCGTGCGCCGCGCGCTTTGCCTCACGGCCCCAAGGACTTCAAGGCGTTGGCTTCTCCTGACAGCTTTGCAGCTTGGTGGAGAAGCTATCTCAAAGAGCACGTTATGACGTTTTTGATATCGATTACCTCCGAATTTCGGCATCGCGCGCGCCGCGTTGTCATCATTCCGCGGGAGGTACGTCGCCATGGCCAGACGCTCTTTACTATAGCTGTTTTTTTTAATCTTTGCTATAACCAAAAAAAAAAAATGTACAGTCGTCTGTGGGAGGCGAAATGGGACCGCAGTTTCACTTTAGTATATCCAGTTTTTACTATATCCGAGTTTACTATAGCAGGGTTCTACTGTTGTAAAAATGCATATACACTTATTTCACAAGAGCACCAATCACTGCTCGCACCTCATCGCAAGGTTTGTCCACAGAAATGGCTATAAATGGGTACGGCTCAGCTGGTTTTATGGCTCAGTGAATAGCATTACAAGCAGACTGTTATGTGCACCTGGGCAAAAAAACTGCATAAAAAAGTTAAGAAGAGTATATCTACTTGCTCAGAATATCAATAAAGATGGTGATGATGACGATAAATTTTTATGGCACAAGGGCATCTGTGGCCAAAGAGCACCATGGCACAAGGGATTTTTCTTCTGCTCAAGGTGGGGTCAAAGACCCATTCCCCAATCATTTCACCCTAAATAAGCCGAGCACCAGACAAGGGGAAAGAATGTACCCATGCATCAATAAAGATAATTATACAGCACTTCTGCCTATAAAGACTGGTATAACTGACCCCACTCCTTTATCATCGTTTGTTTATAGTAGTTTATCTTAGGTTCATAGTTTGCAACTAACCAGAAGAGTGCCTTACCCTGAACAACAGCACTACTGGGTCAAAATCAAACACAACTACCACTTATGAACGAGAACGCGTTCCTAGCATTTTTACCTTCATTTTCAACGCGCAACTAGTGTGGTTCATGCTTCTGTGTAAAAGGTCATGCTAAGTATATATACAGTAAGCATCACTATTGTACCCGGCACCTGTGAGTTTTGACAAGTAAAAATTCTGGCACAAAATTCCAGCCTGGCAGACTTGCCATGAGTAGCCGCTCAGCTGTGGGCCTCTTTTTGGGGTTCTTGGTGAGTGCCACCTTGACAAAGTGGTGGAAGTTCTGCGACCTGCACCACAGTGCAGAGAAGAGAGGAAGAACATGCATAGGCGGTCGACTTCAGACATGCAGTTGCACCAAAGAATGACATGAGCCAGCAGGATATCTGATGTCTACTGATGTCTACTACTTGTAGTTACGCTTACTGAAACACCCGTCACAGAAGGTGACTGCAAAGAGCACGAAAAGTTAAAAACACCAACAGGCATGGACGACACTGCACTTGCCCATCCATTTCTCCCCCTCATCTTTACGGCCTCTTTTTCTGCTACTTTGCCAAACCATGTTTTAAACATCATACTATGAGCTGCGCATATGAGTATCGCAGAGCTTTTACCATAGTCACAGACATCTGCATTAATGAAGTTCCAAACTGCCACATCAATGGCCAAGCCAAACAGGCAAAGTATAACCACTCCACACTCCCAGACACTGCAGCAACGACTCGATCTCACGTAAAGAAATTCTAATCTGTCGTTCTTAACACCTAGTATCCAGCCTTGCCAGAGGCCAGGAGGTCCCAGCCATCACTTTCCCAGCACAACCAGCCATCACTTTCCCAGCACTAGCACAACCGGTAAATGCTTGCTTCCAGCCCATTCTGCACACACTGGCATGCTTGCATTTGCTTATAGGTAACAGGAACATGTCAATAGTACTTTTTTAAAACCATATCAAATACTAACAGTTCAGCTTTGCTACTGAATCAAATAGAAATTGTGTAGCAAAATAAAAAAGTCGAATACAAATCGAACACTTTTACAAATAATACCTACTTCTGGAAATGCTCGTACCAAACGAATAACTCCACAAAAGAATGAAGCGCTAGCAGTGGCAGTGCAGCGGAATACTGCAACTTATGAAGTTGCAACTGCAGCTGTCAAGAGATGAAACACTAATATTCGCTTGGAGGTATGCAGTACAAAATCAGTAAATTTGACCGTTATGACCTTCGAGTCCTACATACAGCAAAGCAATCTTTTAATATTGATTGCGATAATAAACTAACACCACATCCAAAGGGCAACAACTAAGTAGGACCCATGTCCTCATAGAATGGATGCGAGAGGCAGCCTGAAGCCTGCCTGAATGCGCTTGAGCCCTGCTACTACATTGCCCAATCTTGGAGGCCATGTGTTGTCATCACGAACGCCACCACATGATACGCACCTATTGCCACCACCCAAATAAGTGCAGTGAGATGCGCCTATTTTAACATTGCACCCACATGTGGAAACCAGAGTCGTTTAGCTTAAAATTAAGACTTCTTACTGCGCCACCAACTGTCACGACGCCATACACACATACATGTGCACACATGTGAGGAAAAGGAGAGGCAGAAGAGGGCCCACATACCACTTGACCTTGTCCTTGAGCTGCGGGGGCTTGAAGCCCGACTTAGACATGAGGAAGAGGGCGCGCATGGGATGCAGGTCGAACATGGGGGGCTGCAGCTCGGCCAGCTCAATGGCCGTGATGCCCACTGCCCAGATGTCGCACTGCTGGTTGTAGCCACCCTTGCGCTCCACGGCCGCCACCTCCGGGGCCATCCTGCACAGGCACATGGACATGGTCACCACCCTTTGCACTCACTACCAGACAGAGCCCAAAGTATTTCTCCTGCCCCACACACTTCAGAGCATGCACCACGCCAAATGGCATGTCTCCAGTCTGCAGCTGTTCGAGATACTAATCCAAGAAAATTGATAAGACAGGACTAGCACTCACCAGTACGGCGTTCCAATGAAAGACTTTCGCTTGCTGATGGTGGCTGTGATCTGAGCAGACACGCCAAAATCGGCTAAGGAGAGAAAGCAATGAGAAGGGAAGTGAGAACAGACCCTGACAATGCAGGCATGAATGCACAGAACAATGCCAGCTGCATGAGCTTGAAGGACTAGAGCCAAAGGTTGAGGCATCCGAGTATGGCACCTCAATACGCCAAGCTCGCGACAAAAGTTGCCCAACCATACTGCTCACCAACACAAACCTAACAAGCTCAAGCAACACCAAGACACGCCTGCATATAGCATCACTGCCATGTTTGAAAACTGACCACGTCAGAGACCATCAGGTGATGCAGCAAGAGAGGTTGCACAGTAGACTAGTTACATGTCACCCAACCAGCATGTTATACACAATGTAACGATGTCTTCATGCGAGCTTCTTTAATTGCCTTGCTTAAACATCACCAGCAGCACCTTTATATTTATCTGCAGTAAAATACCTTACGAGCAGTAACAATAAACTGTTGTGACGACAGTAGCACGAAACACAATACTGTCACATGGTGGTGACAATGCTGCAGATAATAGACGAGCAGACTGGTGTGACACTGAAATTAACTCTTTAATGGGCTGACTTGCACCCACAAAGAATTGAATTTGGAGTTGGCTGTAGTGAAATGCAGAAAAATAAATTACCACAGCCTCAAAAAACAACACACCAAATAGAAGAAGGCAAACTAGAGCCAGTTTCAATGCAAAAAATGCTAACAGAAATGGATGCATTATCTACAGAATATTCAGATTGCCTTCACCAACAACCTACTGCTTGACAACAAAGTTAAAAGAAAAAATATCAACACTCTCAACACTTCAAAGTTAATTTGTACACCTTCAGATTTACCTAAATGGCCACAAACTAAGTATTCATGGACTTATCAGGCACCACACCCTAACTCTACTAAACAGACTGTTAAGCCAATCAAGATGCAAACTAGCTAAAAACTAACTCGAGGCTGTGTCGACCCTTCGCATCACAAATGTTGAAATGCAAATAGAGCGAGTGAATGACAGCAAGCAGCCACCAACCGAGCTTGACGTCGCCATCGTCAGTAAGAAGGATGTTGGCGCCCTTGACGTCCCGGTGCATCTTGCCCACAAAGTGCAGGTAGGCAAGTCCCTTGAGCGTCTCCCGACACATGTACGATATCTGCTGCTCACTCAGGGGGCCTGTGACTGCAGGAGTAAAAAGAAAAGAAGGAAAAATGCACAAATTTAACTTAACTGCAATCTGCAGCACATTGGTATCTGATGGAAATGAACTGCCCCCATGCGTGGCCACATCAGCAATGCCTTGCTTGTGCTTCAAAAAGACAAAGCATTTGCTCAGCATCACAAGTGGTCCGAAAAGTGCTGTATTGAGGTATCGCCAAATAGTTGCCGATTCAGCAGCAGGGCACCCTGCCAGAAAAAGACCAACTTAAACAAGGGACTGTATAGGATTAAGCACCAGAAAAGCCTTTCAGTATGAATACTACTGAGGCAATCTTTATGTTTACCTTTACCTTTCTTTACTCACTGTACCTACTCATGTACTTGACATTCCCTACAAATACCTGGCAGCTGTTCATTCCCATTTCAAGATCTCCAAATAACCTTTCTTCCTTTGCTCTTTCGCTTCCTCCTTTATCCCTTCCCTTATGACACGGTTCAGGTGTCCAACGATATATGAGACAGATACCGCGTCATTTCCTTCCCCAAAAAAACAAATTATTATTATTATCAAATACCCATCAAATAACCTTTATGTGTTCTAAATTATAGCATTGTTTAACTTAATCAGATACTTCTGCTTCATCTAAAGAGAGTAGCTAATGGACCTGCAAAAATGCTCCAGGGTACAGCCAGGATTTGTGTAATGCGCAAAGTAAAGTTTGACCACTGCTGCTAGAACCACATGTCCTTTTGCTGCTGTTACAAAAGGATGCAAGAATGGTGTGGCCCCCACTGTGGTAGATGTCCTGCAGGGATCCACCACCGCAGTATTCCATGCAGATCCAGAGCTTGTCCCGGCGCAGGTAGGAACCAAAGTAGGCCACGATGTTTGGGTGCCGGCAGTCCTTCATCATCAGGATCTCCTGCTGGATGACCCCAAACTCGTCCCCTGCACATTGTGCCACCACCCAAAGAGTGATCAGTTCAGACAAACCTGCAAAGCTTGAGGCCCCCAGGTTGTGCACTGTTCGCCCAGTCACATCTAGAATCTTCAGCTAAAGTTTCAAAACTGAGTATGGTTATGTTCAGTTTTGAAAAAGAAAAAAGAAGCCCGACCAGCCAGCCTTCTTGCTCGAAAGTCATGACTACAACCTTTTACAGATTTCTCTATATGACAGCAGGCAGTGTTGCCAGCTTTACAAATGCTAGTACAGATCTGGTCTGGCACAACCTAAAATTTGAAAGGACCACCCAAATGGGCTACATTTCATATCAAGCCATCACCACAACCATGGAGGTGATAGAGCAAAAAAAAAAAAAACTACATTACGGAGAGACACCTGTGACTCCTATACATCCTACGAAGCCTGCAATGTAGGAACACTGAAGAATTTTTCAGCAGCACATCTGCTATGCAACTATATGACAACAGATAGAAATTTGCAGAACTTTCTATCCATTCTTGTGCTTCTTTATGCCTCTTCATGAGATATAACGAGGCGGAGCTTTTGATCACGTCCTCTTGTTGATCATGGAAACGCCTTGGGGACAATGAGGCACCTTACCAATGATGTTACCTTGAAAGAACCTTTGCTAAGCGCACAAGAGGAACAAAGAAATTAAATGTACAATATTTAGCATTTTCCCTTTGCCAATAATTCAGATTTCTATAGCAGTATGGCTTGGTGCGAACACTGACCACATCTCCCCATGCCAGCTGTGATATCACTTTGTGACGACATTACAGCTGAGCTGCAAGAAAGGAACAAGACCTGACCTTTGTATCTATTTGTGAACACTCTGAGCCACACAGGACTGTGTAGCTAATTGAAATGTGCACAGCAGCACAGCCTCCCAGTTGAATGCGATCACCCATTAAACACAAAGTGGGGTGGAGGGTAGAGTGCTCCTTTAGGTGCTTCAGTGCAAAATCATACTTCGTCACTACGGAGGTCAGAAGGAAATGCAGTGCTGCGGCTCCTATTTTGTCCATAAAGATAATCAATCATATTTGCTACGAGGATGAAAACAGTGATCTACTGACACCCCTTTCAGGTTGGGTGGAATCGCATAACTTGGCGAAAAGCTCTTTAAGCTACACTGATGATACTTGTAAGACAAATCTTAATGCCCATACAAGGCATTCTCAAATAGCCCAAAAATTCCGCTCCTCTGATCACACAGTGTTTGAGCACAAATCTTATCCTCTACAATAAAACTTTCTTCGTTTGAAGCAAGTAAATCTTCCCAGACTATACGGCTTTTCACGACCCTCAGCAAAACCGGTTTTCTGGGCTGTGGGGAGGACAGGGGGGAGCTCAATCCTCAACTTTTTCCTGTAATACGAGCATAGTCCAGTCCCCAATATGGCAGCACCAATCAATTTCTTTTTGAAAAGGTTTATATATGGAAGGTTTTTAAGACGAAGTTTATAAATGAAAAACAGTCGGTACATTATTACTCCACTATTGCCGCAGACTGGAACGGCCTTCCAAACAATGTTGCCATCATCACATGCCCAAGTCTTTTCGCTGAAAATGTAAAAAGTTGCCTGTTATTGTGAATTTGTGCTTTTAATTCTTGCCACCCCTTATGTAACACCCCTTTTTTCGGGCCTGTAAGGTAATAAAATGAAATGCAATGAAATGAAATGAAATAACAAGTAGTCCAATCAAAAGAATAAAGCTCAAGTCAAGCTTTAAGAACCTACATACAGGCAATGTTTAAACTGCTTAAATCTCAAAGTTAAACATTTGGGGAAGCAACACAGGCTTACAAACTTGAATTAAAAAAGCAACCAAATGCAGCTGTTAACACTGCAAACTCAATCACCAATGTTAATGATGCAAGTCAAAGTCACACGCACACTATGTTAGCAGCTGGAGCTAGCAGCTATGGTTACCGGCAAGCTGCATGCCAGTGCCTGCCCTTCAAACTCAAGGCCTGTGGTTCAATATGAGGAGCTACCATATTAGAACATTAGCACCCTGGATGCAACACTGCAGCTGCAGCAAACCAACAAACAAACACACACAAGAGAAGAACTCACATGTCCCATAGCGCCAACCTAGAAGAGAATGGCATCTGTAGTGCACACAGCAGTGGAGGAGGCTTTTTTTTTTTAAACCAGGATTTCAAAAACTTCATCATATGTACAGTGAAATACCAAAATAGAAACAACTTTACATAGCGTTTAAAGGTCAAATTTTAAAGGTCGACACTTACAAAGAAAAAAAAAACTTCAGTATTCAGGATTTTAAATGCTTATGGTGACTTCTTAAATCATCGACTACATAACTATAAACAGATTGCTCCAGAATTTTATAAAGGACACTTGCAATTCCTACTGGCACATACAACGCTATTGAATAAAGGATCCAGAGAAAACATCCTCAGGTAGTTGGAGACCTCCCCTACAATACTTTGTTCTTCCTTTCTTCTATCACTTCCTCCTTTATTCCTTCCCTTGTTCTAGTTCGGGTGTCCATCCAGATATGTGAGACAGTTAACACCTCATTTCCTTTCCTCAAAACCAATTTTCATTTCTCAGTTCATCCTCTCAAGATGCTCCCTGAGAAAGGTGCAATAAAATGTGCAGGTTTTCACAATAGCACAGCTTACTGCAGCAAAGAACACAAAATAATTTCATCCACCTTTACACACATAACATTCCCAGCAGTTTCTGACTTTTGCTCATTACTAAAACTGCACTGTGGTGAGTGCACTACAGTCATTACATGCATGGAAAAAATTATGCACGCTTGAACGTGAAATGAAGGTACTGAGACAAGCCCATTTCAAACGACCACAGAATGGCAACACTCAAATAGAAAGTTACACAGCATAAATGCAAGTCCTCTAACAAGGCCAAGAGTATTTTTATAGATGCACTAATACTTGCACATGTTTTATGTTATGTATTTTTAACAATTAGAATAGCACTGCAGGACATAGGTGAAACCTTAGTGAAGGCGCTCAGGACACTGTGACCCCCTCTGGCGCCTCAGCGTGAATCAAATTAGCAGTACACAAGCAATTTTTTTGCATGTCGCTCGTACGGTCAGCCGTTAATTTTGTGTCCCTTTTTGTGCACAAAAGATTACAAGTACCAGACACAATAGGCGCCACAGAGGGTCAAGCACAACCTCCTCACACTGCTTAGCCGCCTGCCTGTATGGCACGTATATCACGTTATCTAGTGCCCTTCATGTTTCCCGATACTTCCTGGCGTAAGGAAGGAACAGGTTTCTCAGCTTCAGCAGTTCACAACGAATAATGCTTGCTAAGGTGATGTGCTGTCCCTGAGAAAATCTTTCAGGCCACAAGACAGTAGCAGAAGCCTAGCTGCAAGCAAATAGAGCCTTTATCCACATGTTTGGCTGCAGCTGTGTATTTGTGGGCCCTTCTATTTGGGGAGGCTGATGAGAGCAGTCCTATTTGCATAACGATTTGCTGAAATTTCTTTGACAAAATGGAGCACTATTAGGGTTTTCCCACAAAAAACGTTTCTTGTTCGGTTGGGGGGGGGGGGGGGGGGGGGTGCAATGAGGCAACCCTCTCCCTTTAAATTCGCCCCTGCTACGATACCTGCCCACTTGCCAGCTGTGCCCAGAGCCTCACTGGACACCCATTAAGTAGTGCGGCGATGTCGTGCACAATACGCGGTCTACATCATTTTTCACTGAGACCGTGACTTTGTCTTCAGTATGGTACCCTTGGCCGACGGTGTCACTGTTGGTGATGGAAACAAATGTTTTCTTTCCAAGAAAAGTCAGCTGGATTTTGCGAACACCACATATGGCTCTGACTTGCAAGTGTAAGCTGGCTGTTCGGAACAGAACAGTCAAGTCAGACATACGCGAGGGAACGGAGCCACAGCCTAGGCCTGGCGACAAACTTGGGTCAAACGGGCCTAGAAATTGCTGAAGCCTTGCATGCACCGCCGCCTAGATCAAGCGCGAGCCCGATCAAGCCGGCCCTTTCACAGATGATGGTTGGCTGTCAAAAAAAAAAAAACTCCTTGCAGCAGTTCATCACTGTGCTGCCAACAGATGACGCGACGATCTACGTCGATGGACATTTTGGTCCGATAAATGCGCGAGCTGTAAAAAAAAGGACCGGAGCTTCCCAGCCGGCATAGTAGAAGAGGTTCAGCTAATGAGCATGTAGCAGTGCGTGCCAAATCTGGCTCGCACAAAATGCGACTGCTATAGCCGTGCGTTGCTCACCTGGCTCCAACTTGATGACCTTGATGGCCGCCATCTCACCGGTGGATAACCTTTTCGCCTGAAACGAGGAGACAAAGAGAAAGAGAGCATGTAAGATGCACTGTCAGGAAGAGATGCTTTGCACTTCTTTTAATCTCGAGCAGAGCAGAAAAACAGGCACGCAGGTCCAAGAGTCGCAAGAGAAGCACAGCGGCCAAAGCCTTCACTGTGGCTCGCGACTCTGGTAATGGGTGAGCGCGATCTTCGAGACAAATCGAACGTGGCTGACAACGACGGTTGACCTGCACTGATTATGAAGATATACGGATGGAGTGGTCTTGGCCGCGCGAAACGGTAGGTCATCCATGCATTGTAAACATAGGCACGACTTTATCTGTGTTCGTCAGTGCGCGCTTATAAGCAGACCGCTGCAGAACGCTGCTAAAAAGAGATGCTAAAAGAAAGAGAAAAGCAGAGAACAGGCGAGAAGCACCGGTCATACATCACCGTCCAGCTTTGTTTACACACGTAACATCTGCTCTGCCAGCAATATTGCAATTATCTGCTATATGACGCTACAGGAAACTACAAAAGGGCAACAGCGCTATGTCTGTCACCTTCTTGCCCTTGTACCGTCTACATAGTGGCGCTGTTTCTTTCCTCAACAACAGTTGCTCTAGCTGTTAATTGGTCCCAGCCTCAGTTCGAACACGTCGTCAGATAATTTGGGACACTTGCGAAACTGGGTAGTTATATACTGTCACCACGAGCCTCACCCCGTAAAGAGGCAGCTACGACCGGAAGCCACAAAAACAAAAGACTCGATTTGTCTCAAGACTCCCGTGGCCACTTTAGTGCCATTTACGAACGCATTCTCGAGGAAACCCGGAAAACTGTTGATTCATGGACAAAATACCTTATAAGGATTGCAAGAATACACGTATACAGCAGGATGGCAAAGCTGGATAATTCCGTTTTCCAAGCGCATTCCAGAGAGCTTGGCGTATGCACCAGACACATAATCAGCGGAGCCCATATTAGTTTTCAGCACAAAGAGCACCTCTCTCCCATACTCCCAAGAAAAAAAAAAAGATATTAGAAATAATTAACTACAAATGCTGTAAGTGTCTCGCAATTTAGAAGCACGTTCTCCAACTTGGAGGTGTCCAGCACATGTCTCCCTTCCTGGATGCACTACCTCTTCACAGAACTGAGCATATTTAGGCTGCTTGTGCCTTCCACACTTCAAAAAATTAGTGTGGGAGCTGAAGTTTCTTAGCCCACTTGCGCGCACTACACGATTCTTGTAACAGAAAGTCATTGATATCTAGCGTGCGATGCCAGCTTGGCCCTGTCGCACGCTCATAAAGCAGTATACGGGAAAGTATATAGCCTAATTATGAGGACCAAGAGCGCGATAAGATAACCATTAATTCCAACTCTACAGTGGCCCAATTTTGGCCTTCCGCTACCCTGCCTTAAGTGCTGCCATTGCCATCAACGGCAGACAGCATCAACAATTAAATAAATTGGAACATAATACCCATGTTATTCCTGCCTAGCCCTAGTGCCTTTGCCAGAACTGAATGAATTCCGAATAGACAACAGCTAATTTACAAACAGCACGAGGAAGTCCACATTGGACTGTATCCAGGCTACAAAAGATATTCGACGGACAAGGCATATATTGCAGAGAGCGGGCTCAATCTGGGAAAAACCAGTCACGTCTTTTTTCAACCCTTTTTCCGCTGCCTGAAGAAGCCGAGCTTATTACAGACTCAATTAGAAAAAACAGCCATTATCTGATAGCGCCATGGATTGGAACCCAGTATTGAGCAAACGCTGACAGGCTTCACTACCAAGTAAACGCTGATTAATTTTGACCGAGTGGAGCTGTTTGAATAAACACTGGCATTGCACAAAACGAAGCCGCTTGTGCATTTCGCCTCCAAATAAAATGCAGCCCCGGTAGCCGGGATTCATCCCAACGCCTGTTCAGCGGTCGAATGAATGCCGGGAATGGAGGCCAGAAGGGCGGGGTGGAGGGAGGGGGGAGAGAAGGTTACAAGGAAAGAGAAGAATAAAATGCCTCTCTCGGGGGACACGACTATAGCGCCGTGAGGAAAGGAATTAGGGGTGTGAAAGGGAGCGGGGGAGTGGGTGCGAAATAAATACCAGGCTGGAAGGCAGGCACGGACAAAGCACGTGGACAGAAATTTCAAGCCAGCGTGGTCGCCCTGCTCCTTATATGCATACATATTCTGAACTCCGTAGGGACAGACAAAGTGGGGAGGAAAATAAAAATAACCGCTCCCGAGCTGACGCTAAGGATTACAAACGGTCCGCGCAAGGCGGGTATACGATGGCCGCCCTTGCGGCCTGATGAATGGTGCGTAATGATACGGACGCGGCGACACCTTGCGGCCGCTCATGCGTTTCCTCCCTGACGAATGACGCGGAACGACTTGGCCCGGGGGAGAATAGAGAGGCCGTGCGTGCCATCAATTTTCACGCCGCGACGCCAGGGTTAGGATCCCAGGCCCGCCGAATCTGTCTTAACAGGAGGGGGAGGGCGTTCAACCGTTGCGGCAAGGGGCTCCCCCAGAAAACCTACGCCGCAATTCCGACATCACACGCCTTTGTTGCCCTTTCCAACCGGACACGACCTTTTCGCCTAGGAGATCACTTCGGACACAAGTCACGCGCAAGCGATGAACGCACACCGAAGACGTCGTCGTCAGAGTTCCAGGGCTGCTAATCGCATTGGTTGTAAAACTTAAACAGAAAGAGCAAAAACGTCAGTCAACATGAGATGTGCGGATCAGCGGATTGTGGCGTCACCTGGGAGCGACAGCGCGTACTGTCCGCGTCAAGCTTGCGCAGGGTGGCCGGGTAGCGCGTGGTAGACGACGCAAAGCGAAATTACGCACTGGCTGGCGGCTTCCACGTAACCCTACAACGAGCTAAATTTGACATGTTTTACCTGTCAGACCTCGGGCATCCGGAAAACAGTAACAGGAGTTTTCCCGCAATTCGTGGCCCGGCTTAAGAGCCCGCGAAATTTCAATAAATAAATAAATACATGTAACCATAGTCAAATACGACTCAGTCTGCAGCGCATCTCCGCCCACATTCCAGACAGCCGAACCGAATTTCTTTGTGATAAAAAGACCCAGACATGAGGGTATAACCGCGAAACGGAACTATGAGCTCATGAATTTTGATTCTTGTTTGGTACAGCGAAACACTAAACAGCTGATTGTGTTCACTGCTGTGCCAGCGGAGTAATGCGGGACGCCGTGGACCGTGGGCCACTGTTACCAATTGCTGTTTTTTTTTAATTACTGTCGTTCTGGCTCGAGAGGATGCGAAACTTGCATATTATTGCGTATAGCTCACCACACATGACCCCTTAAACTTAAAATAAATCAATGAATATTTCGCCGAAAAGAAAAGAAAAAAAAAAGGCAGAGGTCCCCAAAAATAAAAACTGACGAGCTTGAGTGGCAACTGGGCCCTAAGTGAAAACTCACAACAGCAGAGGCTCAAATAATACAACAAACAAAAGAAAAGGGACCTACAGGCAACGAAAAGAAGTGACATAAGTCGATGGTAATATTAGCCACATGAGCCAATAAAGACTAGGGACACAGAGCAAGCAAAACTCAGCAGCACAGATAATGTAACGGAAGCTTGAAACTGCAGCCCATACCGCGTGCCGATAGTCGTGTACCCATTCGTAGCATAACAGCAATCACATCACGCGTATACAAGGCGTTCATAAAGTGTTCAAGGCTTCGCTTGGAGCTGCACGGAAGTAGAGGGAGGCTCTGCGTAGAGACAGGCGCGGCCTCGTGACGGATCGCGTTGGGATGATACCAGCGGGACTCGCGTAAACACGACGCGCCTCATCCACCAAGTATGATCGATAGCGCAGCGGACAGCAGCCATGCAGTACTTGAGCCGAGCGTCTAGAGTTGGCGAATAAGAGCTGGCTTATCGGTACTGGAGGGGACCTTTCGTCAGACACTGTGCGCACGCGCGCATAAAGCTCGCGTCACGTGACTACGCTCTAAACACGAATAAGCCTCAGGGCACCCCCTTTTTGGGCCAGGGTATGTTGTCCTATAGTTCCGGAGTAGATTCCATCACTAAAATAGAGAATGCTTACTACTTCTAGCCACGGCGTGCTTCTAGCAACGGAGGTATATTCCCACTCCACCGCACATCAACTTGGTGCAGTTAGCAATGGGAGAAGGCTTTTAAACACTGCACCGAGGTTGGCAAAAAGAGGAGACTGAAACCTCGGTTAAAATCTTGTCTCCGCTATAACTTTGCATGTTATGAAGAGGGCATTTGTTTCCGTTGCCAACCGTAGTACTCCTCTTTGTCCTCTCGTGTCGAGAGTGTACGGCAACTGAGACTCATGCATAAACCAGGAGACACGCTAGGGATTTCGCAATGTTTCGAATACTGCAAAGGAAAGCGTCGCAAACGGTTTCCCAGCTAAAGCTCACGTTCTCCCCGCGATGAAAAGCGCACCCAATCTCTAGCTATTACCTATGCTTCAGCGACTGCTGGTTGGGCGCACGAAACGCATACGGATGAACGAACGCGTGATACAAAGCAAGCAAAGGGGAGCCTTCCATCGGCGCCAAGCCTTACTTGCAGTGGACGAATTCGGTTCGACGTTTTGTAACTATTTCTTTTTCCGCCAATCAGCAGCGCGCAGCGGCCACTAATGAGGGCGCCCCGACTGCGCAACTCTCGTCGAAGATTTGCCCCCCGCACCCTCCCAACGCACAACTACCCGGAAGAAAAAAAAAAAACAAGTGCCGGCTGAAAATACCCAGAACAGTTGCGTTGTTCAACTTCGCGCCGCTGCCAGTCGTCAAGGGAACTGGTCGGCCTATACTGTTACACGCCGGTAGTAAGAAACCAAAGCCACTGTTCGAAAGTAAACCCCCCCCCCCCCCCCCCTGACTGGACCGGAACCGGCAGTTTCTTTCAGCTCGCCCAATCAGTGGAGCGCAAAAAAAGTAAGGTTCACCACCAGTCCCAGAGCGAGCATGCTCTGTACGGAACTAGTAAACTCTCATGACGCAGCCCCTCCCCCTTCTGGAGGCGAAGTCGGGGTGCAGCGGCAGTTGACGCCGTGGCGGGCGGCCGGCCAAGTTCCGAGCGCTCGGCGCAGGGGAGAGGGAGCAGTACGTGCAAAGCAGCGGCGGCCTTGGCCAACACCCTCTCAAAAGAAAGTATTTAGAGGGTGTTGCCTTGGCTATCCCCTCCTCCTCCTCGTTAAGCGCACAGTTCGCAGCCAAACACGGCAGAGGGCAACAAGGCACGCGGAGAAACAGATCGACGAAAGAATGAAACAAGACGGAAACCCGCACTTGACGCGGGCCACGTGGACATGACAGCGCTGTGGCGACGGCGACCACAAGGAAACGCCGAAGTGTGCGTCACAGAAACGCAAAGCGAAACGATGCGCAGATGTGCGAGCGATAATACTTTCAGGTCGCGTCAGACAGTGCAGTACATGATGGAAGCATAACGAAAGGAGCATTTCAGTGGCACGCAGTCAACGATTACTACTAGCTGTTGTCAGTGGCAAACGCAGTAGTTTCCCTCCAAGGACACAGACGATTCCCTTCGTGCAGCTTCCAGTTAGATAGCAAGCAAAACTAACTTCGTGCCTTGATTGTCAACTAACGGCTCTCTCGCGTTGCTTTTATCCGTACAAGTTGTATAGGGGCCATTTTTCCGCTCAAGCCCGACATTCGCTGTTCTTGCCGAAGGCGCTGCTGTTCATCGGGGCCGCTGATTTGACACTGGTCCCGCCCACAACGCAGGCCACTCTCGGTTCACAACGAGAGAAACACGTGCAAAACCGTAAGCACCAGGCCATATCAAGAGACTCGCGGCGGGTTGCCGTCTCCTTGATCAAACCGCGTGTTCGTCGATGAAGGTACAATAGAGGCCCGCTTGATGATCGAACCGCCGTAGTCCTCTGAAAGCGGACGGTGGCCTCCTCCTTCAAAATCAAAGGCATTTGATAAGCTTTGTTCTATTCGCACAAAATTAAAGGGCGCAACTCTTAGCGTCAAGCTTGAAGCATACCGCTCTCTAGTATGCCCCGATAGTGTGGGACACGTACTATATAATAAGGTTTGTTTTGGTTTATGGGGATTTATAACGTCCCAAAGTGACTCGGGCTACGAGGGACGCCGTAGTGGAGGGCTCCGGAAATTTAGACCACCTTAATAATAACTGGTTTTTGCGGAAAGGAAATGGCGCAGTATCTGTCTCATATATCGCTGGACACCTGATCCGCGCCGTAAGGGAAGGGATAAAGGAGGGAGTTAAAGAAGAAAGGAAGAATTGGAGGTGCCGTAGTGGGGGGGCTCCGGAATAATTTCGACCACCTGGGGTTCTTTAACGCGCACTGACATCGCACAGCACACGGGCGCCTTAGCGTTTTTCCTCCATAAAAACGCAGCCGCCGCGGTCGGGTTCGAACCCGGGAACTCCGGATCAGTAGCCGAGCGCGCTAACCACTGAGCCACGGCGGCGGGTCATTTAGGTTATTTAACGTGCACTGACATCGCACAGCACACGGGCATCTAGAATTTCGCCTCCATCGAAATTCGACCGCCGCGGCAGGGATCGAACCCGCGTCTTTCGGGCCGGCACTATATAGTAAGGACATTGCTAAACTATAGCGCGCATCCGGCGTCTTTCTGTCAATTTTTTCTTTGTGTTTACCGTGCAACATATTCGGTCACAAAATATGCAGATTCAGCTAAACTTCAGGTCTCCAGGCTGAAATTATTTCGTATGCTGTACAACAACAAACCTGCTTGTCACGTGATACCCACATTTCGGCTGCCCCTCAGAGATCCATCCAGTAGACTAAACCACTCCAAAATAGAACACCCATATTTGGCCACAAAACTTAACCAGTCTCCATACCTTCCCCCACAACGCATCAGTGGAACTGTTCGCCTCCACTTATTGTAGACTATCCCAATAAAATTACGCTTGCTCAATTGTTACTGCAACGCAAGTAACCCTCTCCTGCTTGGGCAGTGCTCCCCCTGCCTGCGGCGTTTTTAAATAAATAAATTTCGCATAACACCTTTTGCGCACTGTCTGACGGCTCATTTTGAAGAATGGGCCTTCCAACTTGACCGCGAGACGAGGCGAATTCGCCCGAGCTGCTGCTGCTTGTTTCGGTACATACCGAACAAAGTGAAGTGGTTGCTGCCTCTGTTGTAGTCGTGCATGACTTTTAATCTGTTGCTTATCTTTAGTGGCACTCCTAAACTGGGAGACGCGTCGCTACACATGACACGACAATTGCGACATCTCTGAGTTCACTTTTTTCCAACCGTTCTCCGACAGCCTGCGCTCTAATCTTTCATGTGGCACGCATGCAGACACACTGTATACGTATGATGCGCGGAACTGCTGGTAAACACCCGTACGACTACAGTCATACAGCAATAAATAGACGGGACCCGTTGAGACAGGCGGGTTGTGCAAACTCGCGATTGGCGCGTCTCAGATCCACAAGGCAGACGTAAGCGAGCTCTTCGACAGCTATTTCTTGTTTATTTTTTGTACGTGGGAAACGCGCCAACTCTGCTTGCTGAGTAAGGTCGACCGTAGACGTTCGGACATGGTTTTGAAAGCAATAAACAATCGCAGCAGCAACCAGTCACGTGCCACGGATGTTTGTTTTTTTTCTTAGTTTTATGGTGCTTAGCATCCCAAAGCAACTCAAGCTATGAGGGACGCCGCTGTTGAAGTCTCCGGAATAATTTCGACCGCCTGACGTGCTCTGGCGTCGCACAGTACACGGGCCTCTAGCATTTCGCCTCCATCGAAATGCGGCCGCAGCGGCCGGGATCGAACCCGCGTCTTTCGGGTCAGCAGCCGAGCACCATAACCAATAAGCCCCCGCGGCGGCTGGCCAGGATCGGTACACAGAAGGTGTTCCGAAAGGATTGCTGCTCCAGCTACATGAAGTCGCGGGTGGATAAAAAAAAAAAACACACACAGAAAGAAGCGTCAGCGAGACTAAAGTACGATCACACTACGATAACCGCCTTTAGCCTGCACCTTTAAATTCCGCGTAGCCCGGACAGTGCCGTAAGCGTGCGTCGGCTACATCATAAGGCCACGGCACAGTTTCCCAAATTACGTCCACGCCGAAGGAAGCCGAACGGCCGTTACGCAATTTCCTTTTTCCTGGCTCTTCGGAACGCGGTCAGGGAGTTCGAGAATGCGTGGCGGCAGTCATGCAGGCAGCGAGTTAAAGCAGAAAAGACGACAAATTCCGCCGACTTCAGACAATCGGCCGAGAAAACGCGTGCGGGGAATACACGTTGTCGCTGCGCAAGCCCACGGAGCTTTCAGAGGCGAGGATTTCGAAACCCGCGACCGGACCGAGACAAGGCGGGAGCCGGCTGCGACTGCCGACTAGGCAAGCCTCAAAAACGACTCCGAGCAACAGCAAGGGGGGCAGGCAGGCTTCCTACACCGCGTTCCAGACGACGGCACGACAAGCATGCGCGAGGAACGGGAGAAGAGTGCGCGGGCGAAGACCAGCGCTTATGTAACCGGGCCGCACGCGCATTATAAGCAGGGGCGAACGCACCTCTGCGGTCTAGCTCGCACTTGGTGCGCCTCACTACCACCGGTGGCGCTGCCTGCCTACACTTGATACTTTTCTGTAAAGGGCTTCACTCCACAGTGGAAAGCAGCGGGGCTGATTTATCCAAGGCATTGGGCTTTAAGGACAGTGAAGGGAAAGTAGATTTTAAGCGGCTAAAAGTAACCGTGCTAATGCTATCTGATTGGTGGCTAAAATCAAGACAAGAGTAAAATCTCATGTCATGGCTAGGTGGCTTGAGCCACCGCCCGATTTAAAGGGTTCAGCCTCAGCCGCATCCGTCCGTCCGTCCGTCCGTCCGTCCGTCCGTCCGTCCGTCCGTCCGTCCGTCCGTCCGTCCGTCCGTCCGTCCGTCCGTCCGTCCATCCATCCATCCATCCATCCATCCATCCATCCATCCATCCATCGATAGCGTTCCTATATACCCCTAAGAACACTAACAGCCTGCGAGTGTCACCCTGCGACTTAAAATAAAACGCTCCACAAATGGCCGACGCGTGTACGTCACCACCCTATACACTTCACAACGCATTCGTTTCAGGACCGTCGTATATCACGCCACATAGATCTTCGCCACAGAAAGCCAGACATGAACCAGCCAACATTAAATCGTTAAAGCAATACTTTTTTTTTCGTGCGAAAGCGCTACTTAACACGCTTGCAAGAAAAAAAAAATCTCGTGTGAAGTCTCGAAGTAACTCGGGTAAGCTCGGATTAGTTCGGAGGAGCGTCACGCCAGCTGTAGCCAATGGGAGGGTGACCTTGAGGGTGACCTCGGCACTCTCAAGGTCCCTCAATTGCTTTTGCACCTTTCAAGGAAGGGGTGCGGTTCGCACGTCTACTCTGTTCAACTACGTGAAAACCCTTTTTTTTTTCTTTCGAAGTTCCTCGCACACGGAACGAATGAACCACATTCTCGAACACTAAGAGCCACCACCAACACCTTCCACAATTGCTACGCTTAACGACGTACAATTAAAGGCATTACGACAGCGTATTTCGTATCATTGTGTTTTAATACGATGGGTATATCTATCTTCTGCAACCACGAGTTGCTTTAGATAAATAACACTCGAAAAAAATACAGATACACGAATAGGCGTATATGGCAGAAAGTGATTTAAACTGCCGTCTACTCCGCGCAAACTCGTTGGCCGTGGAACTTTTCGTCACTATGGCAACGCGCGGTTACCATTTTCGTGTTTTGATGCACAAACTATAGTCTAAAGACAGAAAGGAATAAAAAGGGAGTTAGCTGTCCTCTAACGCACCCAAGGCAGTGCGCTAGAGGACAGCTAACTCCTTTTCTACTTCTTTCTGTTAGTGTAATGGTAACCGAAAATGGTAAACGTGCGGTGCCCAATGATGGAAAGTTGGGACTGCCAACGAGCTCGCGAGCAGGAGACGGCAATTTAAAATTGTTATTTTTTTAGTTTCCGTTTTGCCGAAGGTGGGAATCATAGAGACGAATTGGCGTTCGGAACGGCATAATGCATACGCGAGTACAGACCACGCACGGCTTCTGTGGTCGAGGAAAACGGGAACATATATGCTGCACGCCATGCCAACACCCTCTCAATGCTAAGGCCTCTCCACCGGCCGCGTGACGTCACGCCAAGGGACCGTGCAGGCCCCGCGCTCCGCGATTTCAGCGCGCCGCGCCCGTCTGCACTATTCGGGTACTGCCGTACGTAGCTGCCTTATAAGTGATTCCTTCATTTTCATTTTTGTCGTTGCTGCAGAAAAGAAATTCGCTAGTTTGTGCGCGCCTTAGGCTATCATTTTATCTGCTTTATATATTTTTTTTATTGCAGAACACCTTATTGTCAAGAAAGTTCGAGCTGCTAATACAGTTTTTTATAATAAACAATTTAGCATACGGCCGCCAATTTCGCATTATTGGTCATTATAATAAAAAATTGATTAGTTAATTTCAATTAATCATCTAATTATTAGGTTCTATCACGTACATGATGTCTGCCGTGCGGTAAAATCCATCCGCACAGACCGCACATGCGTATATCTAGTTGTTAAAGTAGAAGTTCGTGAACATTGAAAAAAAAAACACCGTCTACTGCGCATTGTGTTAGTTTTATTCTGTATTGTGTTTTGCTTAAAGCTTTCACACACAGCAATAATGACACTCACAATAATGTTGCGCTGTTGAGTATTTGTACAGCTAATCTGACCCTTACAATAAAAAACGACGAGACACCAGCAATGAAGTGTGCGCAAAGCATTTTTATTGCTTGGGAATAAAACTTACTTCTTCTTAAGCGTTGCTGCTTTCCGGGCTGCGGCCTTCTGCTGCGCATTGTCTTGTATGGCATCATTTCTTAGTTTGCAAAAGTTGTTTAGAACAACGTTGGTTGCAACGCGTACTACCAAGCGCAGGAGAGTTTGTGCAGTGTGGCCATTTTCACATGTCTCAATGTCGTGTTCGTCCAGGAGGGAAATCGTCTGTGAAATCACGACACCACGTTGATTTCTACAGGAGAGAAAATCTTCCGCGGTTGCTCCAAAAGACAACTTCTCTGCAACTAGTTTAGTCATCAGTACCATGTGAACTGTGCATGGCTGGGGAAACTTCAGCCCTCCTCTCGACAGGTTAGCTATCATGGCAGTATTTTCCGCTTCGATCTCTCGATTTTCAATCACCAATGTGCTGAAGCAATCAGAACATGAAAGCTTCTTTAAAGCAGCATGAGCAGCGTATCCTGCAATGTAGACAATAGCATCCATGTCAGAGTGGGCGTGTGTAATATCGTCGTCGCTGACAGCCACAGAAAAGTTGCATGGGACAAGATCCTCACTTACGTCTTCAAACTCTGTTTCCTCGCGTGGAAATGTCAAAAGTTTTTGAAGACGAAGCTTCTTCTCACATTCGTAGAGCTGACGCACGGAAATGTGGTACTGTGATCCTGCCAGCTGGCGGTAACGGCCGAACCGGTCTTCTAGCGCATCCGTCTGAAATTTGCCCAGCAGTACGTACTTGAAGTGAAGTTCTTCTAAGCAGTAGCGCGAGAGTTCTACCAGAGAATAGCATGTCAGTCGCAAAGCACTGTGAGTCTCTTTCGTCAGCGAGCCACTGGTGATGTTTATTCTTGTCCAAGCGTCCAACCAGTCCACAACGCCGCTCAGGAAAGCTAACTGTGTGTCATCAACAGACCTTACAGGGTCTTGCATGCTGTCCCTTAGCCTCTGGCCTTTGCAAGGGGTCTTAACATTGACTATTTGCCACCATGTGAGGATAACGTCAATGAAAAGAGCAGTCGACTCAGCTTGAGGAATCTTGAACGCGGAACCATGTGTCCTGAGGGCATTTGAAACAAACTGATTAATGACGTCGAGAGCGAGCTTTACATTTTGCCGCTCCATTGAGGTTGGATTCACGGCTTTTGCGTTCAGTCTGTAAGCAGCCTTCACAAGCGACGTCTTCTCTGAAGAATAAAGCTGCCGCACAGCTGCGAAAGAAGCAGCTTTCATACGAGGAGGCCCTTCGGGCATTGCTCCACTCAAGTCCATTTCAGGGAAATAGAGGCATGTTCCAGGGTTTTTCTGGTTAATCCAATTGTTCCTAATGCACTTCAAGAGATGCACAGGATCGACCACGTAGAAAAGAGGGCGAGCGTTATCGGCTGGATGGGGATAGACAATGCTCACCTGAGGACTTGTAGCAAATAACGACATCATCTTGCGGTTCAGAGCATTGTTGTCCGTTATCACAGCGATAATTTTGAGCCCCATTTTCTCAACATTAATGATTATGTTCTTAGCATGCTCGTGCAAAATTTCTGCGCTCAGTTTGCTCACAGGTAATATGTGAATGACGTCCTTGTTTGCAGAAAGGAGTGATTGTACCATGAACACATGGGCTGTTGTTGCTGGTTCCGTTGAATGAACCGACGATCCTACTATTGTGCCCCCTTTGTAGTCGAAGTATGGTTTTATGTGGATCTCATCGATCATCAGGGTCACTGTCTTCTCGTGGTCTTTCATTGATTTGACTCGTTCTCGGATGTAGGAGAGACAGTGCGGTTGATTTTGCTCCACAAGAGGGTCAGCTTTGTAATTTGAGCAAACACGGCGCAGTGTGGAAGGATGGGGCAGAATGATTCTTGATGCAGCTCTTGTGAAGTGATATGCGTGAGGAGAAATTGAATTCAAAATACTGGCGAATACCAGCAGCTCTGCGCTATACACATGCTGTTTCGCGAGGAGAAGCTCTATCTGCTCAACCAGAAATTTCAGCAAAGAAGACTGTTCTTTCGTCGTATCACTGTCCTCAATGAGGTCTGCAAGCAGTGAACCGACAAACTGCAATACTTTAGTATGTTTCGACTCTTTCGTCACCTCAGGTATATTATGCAAGCCTATCTCGAGTTCTTCTAGCAGCAAGGACAGGCTGGAGGTGTCGCATACTTGAGCTGGCAGAATCCTGCCTGAAGGAAGCGACAGAAGCTTCACTCCATTCAAGAAAACAGAAAGTGACAGATCAGGGAGAACTACCAAGGCGCATTTCACATTAGGTGAAGGATCATTCTCGATGAGAAGGAACCTAACGCACTGCTCATCGACAGAAACGGTCCAGAATTTCGTGTTGCAGATTCCAGGCAACTTAGATTTGAACTCCTCGTAAGATGAAACTTTGTTTCTTTTCTGTTCAAGCTCATTAGACTGAAGTGACTTCCTCATAGCCTCCTGCAAAGCAGCGTTTTCCCTTCTTGCTTTTTTCGTCTCTGGCGATTCACTCCGTCCAGGCGTTGAGGACAAGTATTTTGGGCAGTTTGGAAAAACAGAAGGCGCAGCATCAATCTTCAACTGTAGCCTGTCACGCTTCACCTCTATTATTTTCCCTGTCAGTTCATCTTGGTGTGACAACGTCGTAATGAAGTCGCCTGCGTGGAAGTGCAGTTCACACACCTGCACGAGAAAATGAAGCAAGGCCATTCGCCATGACTCTCCATTGCCTAAAACACTAAGTAAAAAGAGTCTGAATAGTGAACAGCTTTTACATATTTACACAGCTTTTACACAAGCCTTATGCACATCCACAGAACTAAATGCTTCCTGGACAATTCATACATAAGTGTAAGAAGTGATATCATTGCCTACAAAGACAGCATGCCTTTCCGGGAGCGACAGCTCACAACTAAGATAATTACCAGCGCCTATTAAGCAATATTTCAGAGTCTTACCCTCGAATGCTCTGTAGGTGTGAAATCCTTCCGTGGAATGGCTCGCAACCAGGCTTTTCTTCGTACTTCGTCTCTTGGGAAGCAATAAACACGTACTTTGGGACCATTCTGGTAGTTCCCGCGGCACCCGGGAACACAGCACCGGCCCATGTTTCACGAAGTTGCACTCGCTACACGCCAGGCAATCAGTTTCCCATTCGTGCGCTAGCACAGGTACGCACGCCACACAAGAAACGGCCACACGAAACAGACACAGCCGTGCGAGGAGCGAACGGAAATGCACCCAACGCCAGGCTGAAAGACTCAAGCAGCAGCTAGACGCTCACTGCAAGACTGCGTTCGTGTCTGTGCTTGCCCGGGCAAGCGCGAGCACATCGAGGGAGACAACCGAGCGGAGCGGAGCCGCGCTTGGTGAGCAGCCTGACCGGACACTTGGCGTGACGTAGCGCGTGTGGAAAGGAGGGCCTGGAGAGGCCTGAAGAAAGTATTTAGAGGGTGTTGGCCATGCACCACCTCGGAAAACGAGACTGGCATCAACGGCGCCACGCTCGATCGTCGCGGTTATTCACCCGAGGCGCTGGTGTACAGGGCCGGTTACGCTATTCTGCCGCTATACAGGGTGTTTCACCCGAGACTTTGCACACTTTTTAAACATGCATGGGCTTTTTGATTCAGAAGAGCGCTTTTTTCGGCATAGCATTGTCAGCGGTGTAGTGCATTAGAAAAGAGCTAACATGCGTTAACTAGTAGGATGGTTAACCAATATTTAATAGTTCACTTTTCAAATATTACCATTAGGCTCACTAATTATTAAAAAGCGTGTGGCGCATCGTAAAATAATATAAATTTCAGTTTTTAGAATTTTAACAACGCGGTTACCCTCGGCGCTGTGGGCCAACAAATTTTGCCTACATCGCGCCTAAACTCGTGCGCTTTCGAGAAGCTTGCAGGCAAAACAACCTCTCCAGTGCACGTAACTCTTCGAAAAAGCCAAAATTTGTTGGGCCATAGCGCCGAGGGTAACCGTGTTTTCGAAATTCTAAAAAGTTATATGGACATTATTTTACGATGCGCCACACGTCTTTTAATAATTAGGAAGCCTAACGGTAATAGTTAGAAGTTATCTATTCCATATTAGTTAACCAGCCTGCTAGTTAGCACTTCTTAGCTGTATTCTGATGTACTACACCACTGGCAATGCCAAGCCGAAAAAAGCGCTGTTCTAATTCAGCACATATTTTAAAAAACGTAAAGTCTTAGGTGAAACACCCTGTACACACTTTTTACAGCTGATATGAGCAGGACAGAGAGATAAATGATATAAACAACATGCCTCCCCACTGCGCGGCCCCCTATACCATCAGTTAACGATATCGCCGCGGCAATATGCAGTAGGCGCTTCCGAGGGCTTCGAGAAAGCCGAGGTGGTGCGGTCAGTTTTCAGAAAGAAGAAACAAGGGCGACCAAAGGACCGGTGCAGCTAAGACAACGTGAAAGCACAGTTTACCGAAGGGAGAGGTATGCACCGCCGCAGTGGTTTCGAATAAGACAAGTTGCGGATGATACTCATTAGGTACCAACCTTCACCGGCCGGGAATGTATGAGAAGCGACTACTTATCCGTCAGACTACTGACCCTCGACTTGCCCCATGGCGCCAAACAGACACGGACGCAGGGAGACAAACAGCACGGGCGCCACGTGGCAAGTGAACCGTCACCAACTCGCCCAAGCTTCCACTCCAACCCTTGACGTTTCTCTTAGCAGTCCTTAGCACTGACCCACAGGTCGTAGGTTCCATCTCAGACTTCCAGCAGGTGACCGCTCGAGCATACGTGAAGCGGCAGTATTAAACTTATGTCAAAGCGCGAATGTCAGCGGCAAAGGAAACCAGTGAAATGCTGGCGTGAGTGTCTGCGTGCAGCAAAGGCTTCAGCTATACTCTCGGCAGGCACGTTGTCTCGAGGACGTGAAGATTTCCACACAAGCCGCGAGACGTCGGCAACAGGAGTTAGTGAAGGAGTAAATTCGCAAGGAAATCCATAATAGTGCATGGCAGCCGCCATAGTCGCGAAATCGCTCATTTTTTTCCCTTCTTTCAAGGCGCAGCGGTTAGCAGACCCCCGGAGACGGCTATACCGTTCGCCATCACAGCGAAGCAATCGAAAGCCTTGCAGTACACTCATCGAACCGGGAACCGAAGCTGGCTTCTTGACTTCCGTATATCCGGATCAGAAAGCTAGAGGCCCATGTCGGCCCTATAGGGTGCACCGGGCGCAGTGATAGCCCCTTGCTCAATGAGAGACTGAATACTGTTCAGCCTCTTCAAATTGGGTGCTATACAGCACAGGAAAATTTCAACAGTAAGAAGCTGCAATGATAATCGGCGAATGACAGAGCAACGTACTGTACATGACAAGTAGAGAGGAGTGTGTCTGCAAACAGTGCCTGGTATTGCATCGTGCAGCATTTGCGAAACGAGCAAATAAATTGCTGCATTAACTTGAAACGATTCAATATTTACAACCACACAAAACACATGGAAGGACACCAGACAATGCTCGCAGTATACGTCGCATAACGGCGACGAACACTGAACTCTCCACGCTCAAGGCCTACACGATGAAACAATCCATCGCGATGCGTGTGCGCAAAAAAAGAAAATACTGAACGAACTGAAGTGATTGAACTGGACTGACTGAACTGATCTGAAATGACTGAACTCTGGAGTGACCGAACTGCGAAGTGACTGAACTGAATAAACTAAACTGACTGAACTGACATGACTCAACCGAACTGACTTGAACTGACTGAACAGAAACGAACCGAGTCCTGACTGAACTGCTCAACTTTTCCAGCGAACGTATACGCTATAAGGTTTGAGAGGAAACAATGCACGCATGCGTCTCACGGAAGACCTGTATGCATCTGCAAATTTCTTTGCCGCCGATTGTCGTTCGGCCGCACATATACGTATACAAGGCAGCTGCTCGCCGGTGTGTCTTTTACACACGTTATGTAGGTTGGCCGCCAGCTGCTACCAAGAACAAGTGTCCGCGTTTTAGGCTGCGCTCGTAAACTCCTCTGTTCGCGAATGGAACGGCGACTCCTTTGTCATCGCGGAAACCTGTCTGACCCAAGCTCACTACATACTCGCTCGCTGTATGCTCGGAACAAGTGGCCCGGCGATATAAAGACCGGAAGGCACGGGCGTCACAGCTGCGCACATGTGCTTGTAACTGATGGCAAAGTGATGAAACGGGCACAACGGGTTGTCTGCCTCAATAATGGGGAGCACGCGGCCGGTGACGTTATGTCAGCGATGGCAACCCTTTTTGACATCCGACTTTACTGAGCAGTGGCAGTTTCTTTTTGAGAGCGTGAGCTCGTGCTACTTACGTTTGTCAAGGACGCGCGCCTGTCTGCAATGGAGGTCAAAGTGACCAAAACAGTAACCACGTGACCAGACTATGTCGCAAAGCAACAGTGGGCGCCTCAATTGATACCGACACGTACTTTCGATCCGCGATATATGCGCCAGTATAACGGCCATCGATTAAGCCTAAAACGTGTGTGGGATTCGCAACGACGACCTTTCCGCCTCCAAACCGTGCATTCCGAAGACGTTCAGACGGCCATTGCGGCCGAACCGCTTGTCCCAGGGGGTTCCGGATGGTGTCGAACGATTCGCAGTGTTCTGGTGCACACGTTTGTAAAATTTGCCAACTAATATAAGGAGGAAACATAGCGGATATAGCGAAGGTGGCTGCAAATCACAATAGTAGCGCAAAATCCACGAGGTAGATGGAGCCGCTTGAGTCTCAGAAAGAATGTCTAGATTTCGTCTTCTCCGGGTGTTTGCTGAGCACAGCGGCGATGTGAACAACACCTGAAGCTCCCGTAGCTAACGCTATCAAGTAGAACACTGAGGCAGTGCTGGCGATTTTTTTTTCTTTTTAAGCCATGCATTCTGACCATGGTGTGCTTGGCATAGCCCGGCCACATACAGATCATCGCTACGGCGAGTAGAGTAGTCGCAAAGTGTAAGTGGGTGCGTGGCTACCTGAATCTGTAAGCCGCACAGCCAAAAGGTGCTCAACGCTTTCTGCCAATAAATGTGGCTGTTGAAGGGGAACTCCGGGGATTTTCGAGGTTGACACGTTCTGCTTAAACATTTACTGTATGGGTTTTCCCGTCCGTCATCATCATTCGCACAGTCTGGTATGCGTGTGCCATTTAATTCCAGAGAAATTCGATCTTAGAGTTTGCCACTTCCGTGGCCTATGTTCAGGGGATGTCTATGCCACTGCGTTTGTTTGGCACACTATCCGAAACGCAAGTGGTGCTCAAATTTACTGCGTCCGCGTATAGTTTGAGACACTGGCGGGATGTCAACTATAGTCGGACACAACTCAAGAACGAAGCGACTTTTCCCCGTAAAAAAGACCCCCTTCGAGCCAGTGGCGTCGGCCGATACTCATCACCCTGCTAGCCTTACAATGCAGGGAGCTACAGATAAAAGGGGACAGTCCCCTCCCCACATTGTTACGCCAGCAGGTTCCTGAGAGTCAGCCGACGCCACTGGCTGGAAGGGGGTCTTTTTTACGGGGAAAAGCCGCTTCGTCCTTGAGTTGCACCCGACTATAGCGCAGACGAAGGCCTGTGGCGCCAACGAAGCCGTTGCAAGGCCGCGGCAGCCCTGCATTCGGAAGCAGCTCCTCGCATGCACTCGATCACGCCCAGACCGGAGACGCGTCTCCGCGACGAAGGAGACCTTCCCGGACAGCATGCACGTATACGACGCCTGACTCATGCACTGCAAGCAAGGAGACTCACGTGAGAATCCACCGGAAGAGGCGATGCGGGTCGTCGCCACGCGCTTCCAAAACAAGCAACAAATATCGGCCACTCGAAGAGCTCCGCGCGTTCAATCAGCCGCGCCAGACTTTTCCAAAGTGGACGGCAACCGCCTTCAGAAGCCTTTCGCTTCTCCACAACAAAAACAAAAAAAGAGGACAAGGAATGCGAGGGGAACACAGCTTCGCGGAAAACCAGTCATAGGGCGCACTGCGGGTCGAAGCAGCCGCAAGCACGCGAGCGGTTCGATTAACTCCGCGCGATTATGCAGCCGTTATAACGAAGTAATGGATATAACGAAGGAATGACAATTCGCCTAGGAAACTTGGTCAACACGGGCTATAACAAAGCTGCAGCTATAACGAAGCAACGGTTATAACGAAGCAACCACCGGGCCCCTTCATGTTCGCTATAATAAGGCTCAACCATTCGATTTGCTCGCGGCAACGCCGCACGTGTTCACTAAGCCTGGCGCCCTGGGAATACATTACGAACGTTCCCGAAATTTAGCTGAAGCAGCAGCCTTCCTAAATTCAGGGCAGTTTGATGAATTCGTTAACAGTGTTAATAGGCGTTGAAACCGCGGGAGATACCGAGAGACTGTCAGGTGAAGAGCCGGCACATCACTCGATAGACACTAAACTCCGGAGGAACGACGAAGGCTGTGAGACAGCGTCGAATACGAGAAAAATTTCCTTCACGAACAACCTCAAATAAACTAATAAACCGAATCAATCAGCACGGATAATATAGCAGTCCTTGAAGACACCACAGGTATAAAATCCTGCTAGTTAGCACGTCTTAGCTGTATTCTTATGCACTGCACCGCTGACAATGCTGCGCCGAAAAAAAGTGCTCTTATAACGAAAAAAAAGACGATTTTTATAAATAATGTAAAGTCTTAGGTGAAACACCCTGTACATATGACCGCACATAGCGTTGCTCCCTGGCCGTAGCGCTTTCCGGCACTCGGACGCCATAACGGCCGACAGAGGGCAGCACGAGGCGCAGGAAGCGTTCTCCACCTTATCCCTCCAGCCAGCTGGGAGCACAATTACCCCCCTTCCTCACTTTTCCGCCACACGCGGCTCCGAGAATAGCAGGAAAATCGCAGATGCTGCGCGGAGCTCGCAGCACGTCTCTCATATCTTACGCGCACGGTTGCTTAAGTGGAGCAGCTTCATCCTCTTTACAGCCCCCTTCACCGACTATTATTTCTTTTTTATTCCGCAAGAATGCCCGCGCACGGGGAAACGAGAACAAGAGGAAACTAGCCGCCTTCAGACAAGGACTGCAGAAGTGATGAGGAAAAACAAAATAAAAATAGAGTTGGGGGCGAGGGGGGGGGGTGAGTTTCAGCAGCGTTTTTCCAATCCGCCGTTCAGAAGCACAACATTCGTGGCTCGCGCGTTAACAAACGAAACTTGGCATATACAAGCGCGCGCATAAATGCGCGTAGCCCAGAATTTTCTCTATTGTTGTTTTCCACTCCAACGCGCGTATGTATGTAAGTACACACACACACACACACACACACACACACACACACACACACACACACACACACACACACACACACACACACACACACACACACACACACACACACACACACACACACACACACACACACACACACACACACACACACACACACACACACACACACACACACACACACACACACACACACACACACACACACACACACACACAGAGAGAGAGAGAGAGAGAGAGGCCCACAAGCGCCCTAACGACTCCGCTCGTTTGCGTTGGCCCCTCGTAGCATCGACCTCGGCCCGACGACCGAAGTGGCCATGAGACGCCGATGGCCCCTTCGTGCTGCTGCTGCTGCAGTTTACTGGTTGTGTCAGTGATGATGAAACGGAGGTCCCGCCCTCACGGCCTTCCATGCCACGTCCGACCCGCCCGAGGCCACCAAGAACAGCGTACGAGTCGGGCCTGGGATGTAGCAGCTGTGAAGCGTTACTCTGCACAGGATGTAAACACTACCAGTGATGTTCCATGGAAATTCCCTCTCAATTAGATCCCAAAAAATCCCCATTTCTGGAACCTTCTCCGCGCAGTGGCTTCGGTTTTTAAGAATTCCCTGAAAATTTCTCTTTGGGCCAAATTCTACTCCTCAATCTACTCGAATGGAACATTACTGGACAGTACCTGGACAGGACAGCCGCTCTCAATAGTTCCCTCGCAAACACAACAACCCTTTCCACTTCTAGCTGATCAATGCGGTTTCTCCATGCCAAATAGTAAGCCGTACCATACATATATACAAAGGGCTCACTAGGTATAAACGGCTATCCTGCTGAGGCGGTGTTCAAGGGCTCGAATTCTAGACCGGGACCGATTTACCTTTCCACCACTACGAAGATTTCAGAGGGAGGGGTATACAGTTGTGATTATGCCATCGTTCGAAGTGTGCATAGTCCACGTCGGGGGATTCTTCTAAACGCGCCGTCCTAAGGTCGCTTGAAGTCGAAAGTTAGCCAAGCAATCGGGGAGGCATTCACGAACGTTGCGTTAGTATCCTAAACAGCCTGCCCTGCACGAGCAGAGCATTCCAAGAAAAATGCTGCCCAATAATTGCTTGCGGATTTCCAGACTGACTGCAAGAGCATTGCTTAAAGCGCCGAAGAAACCAGACGAACAGAGGAACGCCTTACGCGAGCTATAGTCGGATGCAACTCAAGAATGAAGCGGCTTTTCCCCGTCAAAGGACCCCCTTCAAGTCAGTGAGGCCGGCCGATTCTCGTGACCCTGCTGGCGTGACCAAGCAGGGAGAGCACTACCCCCTTTCATCTGCCACTCCCTGCTCTGTGAGTCTACCGTGTTATGAGAACGCCCTTCGCAAGTGCTCCTGCCTCGACGCCTCCTTACACCCGGCAAACATCAACGCAGTAGAAAATGGAGTACTCCATCGCTTTCTACTGATCAAGCGGAATCCGTGGATACCCGCTTTACATCCGTGAGTCCAGATTTCGCCATTTTCTGCCCGTCGGAAAATCCAAGGCAGAGAACGCCGCGCTAAGCCTAGGCGGCGTCGGGCCGGCGGCCCGAAGGAACGCTGCTACAGCTCACGCCGCACCCGTGAGGATGGCGGACGCTGACGCGGCGGCTGGAGCCACGACACCGCTCGAAGAGAATCTTCACAGCGACGACAACGCTACCAACAACGCTACCGACAACGCTACCGACCACGCTACCGACAACGCTACGGACCTCTCGCAGAAGAGAACAATCGACAACGGGGGATGGTTCACTGCCAAATACCAGAACTCGAGACTGATTGCCGTTCCAGAGGCCGGGACAGACGCGGCGGACAATTCAGCGCTGAGCCAACCCAAACTCAAGTGGAATCCCGTTCGGCGAGAGAAGCTACCTCCTTTGCCAAAAAACGACTTCAAAGTCATCCTTAGACCGAAGAATGGACTCAACATCAGCGAACTGAGCACGCATCAGATGGCCCGGGCTATAACCAAAGCATGCGGAAAACCAGACATCTGCAACGAAGGCAGCTTCCTTATACGGCTGCACAACGGATCCAACATCGCTATACTCAGCACGCCAAGCATGGAGACTGCCAGTGCTGTGCAGTGTATTTCAAGTCTACGCTTTGCTGCAAAGAACTATGCAGTGACAGCTTACGTGGCCGCGCCGGACAATTCGTGCAAAGGTGTCATTCATGGAGTGGACGCCGGGACCACGCCAACTGAACTACTATCGCATCTCCGGGTACGTACCCAAGGAGTCAAAATACTTTATGCAAGAATGCTTGGCAAATCCCAAAGCGCGGTCATTACCTTCGAGGGAAAGATCGTTCCGCGCTACGTCTATTACTACGGCGGCGAGATACGTTGCTACCTCTATAGATCATCGCGGCAAGTGTGTTATACATGCTTAAAGGCCGGACATAGGGCGGACGTATGCCCGACACCTGACGTTGTCGTCTGCTCTAAATGTACCGAGCCAGTGATCGAGGACGGACACTCCTGCGAGCCCAGGTGTGTGCTATGCACGGAAGCGCATCCTACGGGGGCAAAGGAGTGCAAGGAACGCCTCAGGAAACCGAGACCACGGACGAGAAAAAAAGAGGAACCAGGCGGCGGAGACAACGGCGGACGCGGCCGGGCCCGGAAACGCTGGTTCAGCGAGGACTCCAGTTCGAGATCCAAGTCCAGATCGGCATCGAGATCAGGATCAAAGTCGAGATCGGCGTCCAGGACCCGGGAGGATCCAGAAACCAAAAAGAAGCAGGAGCAGAAGAAGACCGCACCAAAAAAAGGAGGAAGCAACCAGGGTGAGCTGGAAAGAGCATCTTTTCCCCACCTCTCCCACTGCTCCAAAAAACACAAACACACAGAAAACAGTGATAGGTAACAACGCTAATGAGGAACCTAACGAGGACGTTCAAGAGCTAAGACAAATAATTCAGACGCTCAGGGCAGAAAACGCCGAGCTGAGACAGAAACTAAACGATCTGATAGACGAACTAAAGGCCCAAAGAACAAGGCAGAACAGCACTAACCCGCAAACAGACGAAGCTCAGGCGACAACTATAGGGCGCCAGGAATTTACAACTGCCATGGTTGCTGTTAACAATGCACTGGCAAATCTTAGCAACCTCATCTCCAACATCCAAGACGAGACGCGCAAGGATAGAGAGCGTCTAGTACAATTCACTGCCATGAAATCCAGAGGAAAACCCTATAACAGGCCATCCCAGTATGGCGAGCAACCGTAAACGCTCGGTCAAGTTGGAAACCCTTGAAATATGGCAGTGGAACTGCCGTGGGATCCGCCGAAAGCAGGGTCTTCTTAAACAACACATCACAAATTGCACCTCTCCGCCAGACATAATCGCCCTACAGGAAACCGGCTGCTCACTCACTCTCGCGGGGTACTCCGTCTACGAGGGGCAGGGGCAAAGCAAGGTCGCCACGCTGGTTGCAAAAGCAGTCACCGCAATCAGACACGACATCGACGGAACGGACATTGACCACGTCCTTATAGAAATCATTACCCAAAAGAGAAGCCAAGAAAGCACCTTCCTACTTAACGTGTACAGCCCGCCAAGCCAGAGGAAAGCCAATTTCAGCTACCTGCTAGGCAAAGCAGAAGAAGCAGCAGGAAAGAACGGTATCGTTATTCTGGGGGACTTTAATGCCTGGCATAAAAGTTGGGGCTACGTTCGGGAAACCCCGAAAGGCAGGGATCTAGCCAGGGAAGCTGATCGTAGAAGGCTCACCCTCATCACTGACCACACCCAACCCACGCGAGTGGGGAACAGCATCAACCGAGATTCGTGCCCAGACTTATCATTTGCAAGATGGGAAAACGACGGCGAAACTCTAGGCTGTGACCACTGCATCCTGCGCATCCATATAGAAACCCTCCCGATCAGGCGACAACATGGCCAGGCTAGACTGACAAACTGGGAAGCCTATAGGAAATCCAGGGCACAGCATGAAGACGCTGAGATCACCGACATAGAAGGCTGGGTCGCAAGAATCAAGACAGACTGGCGAAAACTAACCCGAAAGGTCGCCCTCACTACCAACACACCCGAGGTGGACAAACATTTCTTACACCTCTGGGACGCCAGACGGGGCCTACTAAAAAGGTGGAAAAGGCAAAAGCATAATAGGCGGCTCAAGCGTAAGATCGCTGAGGTCACCAGACAAGCTGAAGAATATGCGACGGAGCTCTCGAGGCGCGACTGGAACCAAAAGTGCAACGAACTTCAGGGGACTCTAGGTTGGGCCAAGACATGGGCCTTGCTAAGGGCTCTCATAGACTCAACCACCACAAAATCCGAAACCCGTAAGACGACCCAAAGGATCGCCCACCAGTTCCAAGGCACTGACGAGGAAATGCTACAGAACATCAAGCAGCGTTACATCGGCAATGCTACATACGCCGACAGCAGCTTGGCATCATCATCATCATCATCATCATCAGCCTTACTACACCCACTGCAGGGCAAAGGCCTCTCCCATGTCTCTCCAATTAACCCTATCCTTTGCCAGCTGCATCCACCCTTTGCCTGCAAACTTCTTAATCTCATCCGCCCATCTAACCTTCTGCCGCCCCCTGCTACGCTTACTTTCTCTTGGAACCCACTCCGTTACCCTTAAAGACCAGCGGTTATCTTGCCTTCGCATCACATGCCCTGCCCAAGCCCATTTCTTTCTCTTGATTTCGACTAGGATGTCATTAACCCGTGTTTGTTTCCTCACCCACTCTGCCCGCTTCCGATCTCTTAACGTTACACCTATCATTTTTCTTTCCATGGCTCGCTGCGTTGTCCTTAACTTAAGCTGAACTCTTTTCGTTAGCCTCCACGTTTCTGCCCCGTAGGTGAGTACCGGTAAGATTATGCTGTTGTACACTTTCCTCTTGAGGGAAATTGGTAAACTGCCACTCATGATCTGCGAGAATCCCGCTCTGGACGAACCCCTTACCATAGAAGAAGTCAGACACGCTGTGATGTCCGCCGCAAAGAACACAACACCAGGGAGGGATGGCATCACCAATGCCATGATAAGGAATCTGGATGACAATTCAATCAAAAGATTCACGGAGTTCATCAATAAACACTGGGAATAGGGGACCCTCCCGGACGACTGGAGACATGCGGAAATAGTAATGATTCCGAAGTCCGGAAAGACTCCACACCTGGACAATCTTAGACCCATGTCCTTAACATCATGCTTGGGAAATTATTATTATCAACCAATTAATAATAAAACATGCTTGGGAAAAGTGTACGAGAGAGTTGTGCATCACAGGTTGCAGACCCACCTTGAGGACAACGAACTCATGCCGCACACTATGTTTGGATTTCGAAAATACCTATCGACACAGGACGTTGTCCTGCAGATCAAGGAGGAGGTGCTTACTTCCGTTCCAAAATATGGAGAAAACATCTTGCTCGCTCTCGGTCTTCAAGCGGCCTTCGACAACGTCAGTCACAGGGCTGTGCTGGAGGGGCTCAGCAAACTGGGTTGTGGGCAGAGAATATTCAACTATGTGAAAGCCTTTTTGACTAACCGAACCGCTACCATTGAAATAGGAGGCATCAGGACTGACACCTTCAACACCCCACAAAAAGGAACACCACAAGGCTCTGTGCTATCACCTATGCTTTTTAATATTGCAATGATTGGTTTAGCAAGGGCGCTCGAAGAAATTGAAGGAATCAGGCATGCCATCTACGCAGATGATATCACAATCTGGGTGACAAGGGGATCCTTAGGCGAAAAACAAGAGCTTCTTCAGCGAGCGGCAGACACGGTCAGCGCATACACCCGACACTGTGGACTTGCATGCTCCCCTGAAAAATCCGAGGTGCTCAGAGTCTACAGACAAGGGTATGATCTGCAAAACTCCATGGATATCTACATAGGGGAAACGAAGGTTCCAGAAGTATCGAAAGTTAGGATCCTCGGCATGTGGGTCCAAAGCAACCGTCGTATTGATCACACGATCAGACAGCTAGCAAATACCACAGCACAGATCACCAGGATGATTGCAAGAATTTCCAACAGAAGGAGAGGTATGAAGGAGGAAGACACATGTAGGCTAGTACAGGCCCTCGTGGTCAGTAGGATCTTATACGGCGTCCCCTACCAAACACCGCTCGAGCAAGAAAGGGAGCAGTTGGAGGCAATTCTTAGAAAAGCATACAAATGCGCTCTCGGACTGCCGGTCAGCAATTCGACGGAGAAATTTCTTAAACTGGGCATAAACAACACAGTACAAGAACATATCGAGGCCCACCTTATCGCGCAGAAAACAAGACTGATGCTGTCCGCAACAGGCAGAAACACGCTGCGGTTGCTGGGCATGAGGGACGCTTTGAAAGAAATCAATAGCACAGCGAGCGTTCCAAATGAAATCAGGAGGATCATTGAGGTCAGTCCGATTCCAAAAAACATGCATCCAGATATACATAAGGCGAGAAGAAAGGCAAGATCTGAATTCCATGAAAGAAGCTTCGCCGGGGCAAAACACGTATTATATGTTGACGCAACAACATACAGACACCGATATGGCTTGGTAGCCAGCGTGGTGGATCACCAGCTCAGGGAAATCAACTGCGCTTCGATAAAAACCAACAACATACTCGAGGCTGAGGAAGCAGCAATTGCACCAACGAGCCCTCCGGAGGACCTACCCGCCTCCCCACAAAGACCTTAGTAAACAGCAGTCGGTTGCCTGGAGACAACTACAGACTAATACATACCCCAATCAGAGTTTACTCAGCAAAATCTACCCATCCACTTATGAAAACAAATGCCCGCTATGCGGTGAACACGCAACGCTTTACCACGTTACATGGGCCTGTCAGAAAATGCAGGCAGCGCCGATAAACAACAGACCTCCACCGGAGCAGTGGGAGGCTGCGCTGTCCAGCTCGAAGCCTGAAGAGCAGCTCAAGCTGATCGACAGGGCTCGCAAGACTGCAAAGGCCGCTGGGGCCCTGGACTGAGGGCTCCACCTACGCTGGGAGAAATAACCCTTATACAATAAAGTTTTTCATTCATTCATTCCCTGCTCTGTCACACAAGCAGGGCCATGAGAATCGGCATTGACTGGAAGGAGGTCCTTTGAAAAGGAAAAGCCGCTTTCTTTTTTAATTGCATCTGACTACGTGAAACTGCGTGCTTATAGTTTAGCTCCTGACCCAATAGACGAGTGAGAAACACCAAACGCATACGCAGCAACGTTTGAGAAGTCAGGCAGTCGACCCTATTTACCAACCCACGAGAGGGCAGTCTCCACAAACACCGCTCTCCAACCACGCAAAACAAGGCGTCAAAAAAAGAAAAACCTCGAAACTTGTTCGCAGGTTGAGTGGGCGAGGACACGCACCGCACGCTCCTCCGCGTGAAAGAGAGCACGGCCACGACAGCCACGGAGGTGCCAAGCACAAACAGAGGCAGCCAGGCAGGCCGGGGGGGGGGGGGGGGGGGGGGGGGGCGATGTTATCGTCCGATGCAGCACGCTCGATGTCCTTTGGCAAGCGTTCCTCCGGCCCCCGACGACGACCATGAAAAGCGCTCGCGGCCGCCTCCTCCGGACGGGCTTTTCTTCCGAAGCACCGCTTCCGCGTCGAGCCCCGTCGAGCCACTCGACGCCGTGCGCCGTCATCGGCCACACGCAAAGCGAAGCCTAGCCTATGGGCGAGCCGTCCCGCATGGCACCCGTCTTTCCTATCGCGCTTCTTCCTCGGCCGCTTCGCCCATCCCATCGACCTTCGCGGCGAGGCGACCGATAGGCGGGTATACGCTGGAGTGAGTGTAGTGAAGTGTTGTGTGCGCGAGGTACCCGTACTCGACGGCGCCGCCGCCGGGAATGCCAAGGTTGGGGGGATGAGAAAGGATGGACGGTGTCAGCCAGACGTGGTCGAGAAGGGTACATGCGCACTCGTCGAGAGCATACACGCTCGTGTCACCAAAAACAACAGCACCAAAAAAAAAGTATACAGCGAGGAAAGAAATACAGAAGGAAGTGAGGAAAGCAAAGGAGGACAGCAGCGAAGAAGGAAAAAAAAACAAGCAGGAAAGAAAGTCGGCGAAAAGAGTGAAGAGAACGAAAGAAAACGAACAAAGACAAGGAAGACAAAAGAGAGGGGAGAAAACGCAAAGCAGAGAAAACGAGAGAACAAACAAAGTAAGGAAGTAGGAAAGCGAAGAGTGCGACGGGAGGGGAAGAAACGAAACGAACCGCTCACTCCGCGTCACATTTCGCGGCAGGAGGCAATTATGGGACACGCAACGGAGTGAAATCACAAGAGCACAGGAAACGCGCACGCGTCATACGCATTGTGGCAAGGGAATTCCATGCATGCCTTCCGGCCGCGTTCGCGGATAGCACGCAACACGAATGGAGCATAAACGGGCACTGTTACCCCGGCAACCCCACCTGGTGCCCTGTAGGAGGCCTCGTTCAACGCGGAAGCTGGTATATCTCGCTGCTGTGTCAGAGCAGCCGCGACAAACGAAGTAATGTGTATCATGTACAGCGTGCGCCGACGTCATGTGGGGGACCCAAAAGCGCGGAGAAAACCTGGGCGTCTTCCTACACCGCTTAACGCTGCACCTGCTCAGGGGCATACAGTGGACGCTGTAGCCTGTGCCCCCAAAGATGGTGTTAGTGACGACACGTGGTAATATCCGCTGTCAGTATATACCAGGTGTCCCAGCTAAATGCAACCAGGCTTTAAAAAAAATAATGTAAAGTGCTAGCCGCGTGAAACCAACTGAGGGTTGTTTAGAGTCGCAAGACCTCCTTTGGAGCATTTTTTTTTCGTTCTTAAAAATTAATTACTTCAACCTAATTAGCTATTTTTTAATTATTGACATGAACAAAGTGTCAATGAAAAAATTGTAGATTGCTTTGAAAAACAGCTGACTCAAACGTTTGCACCAAGGTGCCGTCTACGTAACGTAATTTGTTTTACTGTCCTTAAACCGTAAGTGACACAATAAAAAAAAACCTTCCACGTGACAACGGTGGCACTTCAACATCCCAAGACGCGTCTCAGAGAATAAAATCAGTTTTTTTTTTTCTGGAGTGCTCTCCCGGATTAGCCTTTGCGCGCACAATGCAGCATAGATGTGAGCCAGCAGCTGATCACGTGATAAACCTATGTAAATCGTACCTAGATGGAAACAGCGCTGCTAAACGGTTTTTCGAGACGGTCTACTCTTCCACTGGCACTTTGCACTCCCAGTCAATAATTAAAAAAAATAGCTAATTAGGTTAACCTAACCAAATTTAAAGAAAGAAAAAATACTGCAGACCAGGTCTTGCGACTCTAAACAACCCTCAGTTGGTTTCACGCGGCTAGGACATTGCGCATTTTTTTTTAAAGCGTGTTTGCATTTAACTGGGACACCTGGTATATAACATAATGTAGGAGGGCTGACAACATCAATCCCAATCCCCCCCCCCCCCCCCCCCTCGAGATCGATTCATCTTCGCCGAGGGTCCAACCAGTTCCACGGCCACTGCGGCAGCCGGTCAAGCAGCTGACGGTATCGCGCGTCTTCTGAGTCATCTCCCTCGTGGCGCAGGCAACCCCCGGGCATCCGAATACCTCGGGGCTGTTCACCTTGTCGACCTACCGGCCGGCCGGCCGCGAGAGCTTGGCGAGAAAGTCCGCACCGACGAGAGACACGGAGCGAGGGAAAAGAAATATGATGGAAGAACAGACTCGAAAGAGGAAGCACGCAAGAAAGGGGAGAGGAACGCGTGCGGGGGAGGGAGGGGGGTGAGTGTACGCCCCTCGAAACGAAGCGCTCGCGCGGAACGTCGTCGACCGACACTGACCTCTTCATCGCGCGCGAAGGACCGCTGACGTCAAAGCATCGATCTCGGTCGCCGCCGCCGCATCAGGGCGTACACGTATGCTGTCCGCCCGAAGACATCGCGCACATGGACGTTGCTTCTAACGGATCCTTCATCTAGCACATACTCCACTGGCCCGATGGTTTTATATGTAATCAGACAACCGGTCAACTAGATCAAATCTTTCTTATGACTCCAGGATTTGCGACTGTATTTCTCTTTGCATTGCCCCCTCGTAGCCAATACACCATCAGAGCGGTTGCCGACTGGCCTAGACTTCGCGGTTTGGTCCTCAATATATACGCTACATGTCGCCCAAATATGCTCAGAATCAGAGGGGTGACATAAGGATAGAAACGTAGGATCACAAATGTATTTAAAGAAAATGGCAGATTTATAGACCGGTGCATAACACGTTAAAGAAATATAAAAAAGCGGACGATGGTGGCACCTAACAGCACACCGCTTCGAAGGGGAAGCTCCTATCTTCCATCCATCCATCCACCCATCACTAGCATGTGCGCGCAACGCAAAGATCATAGTGCCTCTGCCCTAGTCACTGAATCCTAGAGATATATAAGCAATAGGGGATCGCTTCGAGAGCAGCGAGTATGGGAGCAAAATACATGATTTAAACCAGGTAAATAAAAGACGAAGTTCATGATGACCTGTTTTCATTTTTTTTTAAATTTGTAACTGCCACTTTCCCATCAACCGCAGCCTTAATTTCCTCGTTGCAAAGTTGGCCACGACACAGAGCACACAGCGTAGCCCACACCGGCCACCCAAGTGCAACATTCTTCAGGGCGATACTAATCTTCAGCAGCCATTCTGCTCGCGCACTTCAGTTGCACACAAGGATCGGGCAATAGTCGGATACAACTCAAAAGACGAAACGGCAGATGCCCTTCAAAGGACGCCATCCAGCCAATGCCGTCGACCGATTTTCATGACGCCGCGCTTAATCCCCTCTCATATGCTACCCTTTGCGATTTACCGCTAGCAGCTGCAATGAGATTATTTTCGATGTCATGAGAATCGATCCACGCCATTGGCTGGAGGGTCTCCTTGGAAGGGCATCTGCTGCTTCGTCTTTTGAGTTCTATCCGACTTATAACAAGCAATGCTTCAATCCCGCCATCTTCAACTTTCAAATGCGACCTTTTGGTCCATTTTTTCTTCTCTGCCCTATTAAAAAAAAATAAACATATGCATATGGAATTATTCGATATGGGCCACTTGGGACCTATCGGACATATGGGTCATATGAGGAATGCGGTTCATATGGGGTGAGCATTTTTTGAAAATGTGGGAGCCATGGCCATACGATTCCAATTTACGTGGCAACTCGTGGATTCACCTGTAAAATAAGTAGCGCAATAAAAACACGAAAAAAATAGCGCCAGAATTTGCTTTCGAACGAGCAACCTTCAGACTATTAGCTTAAAATCAGTTGCTGGGCGAGTTGGTACTTCATGCTAACATTCACAGCGCAAGACGAACACGGACACGAGGGGAGACACCACAAAGCGCCGACTTCAACAAAAGTTTATTGCTGTGCGAGCGACTATATATGGTGTACAGCGGGCATGCGCAGCAACGAAAAGGTACAATCATTCATGAGCATCTGGTAGCGGCGCCACATCGCAAGCGAACACATCATTTTCTGCACACGAAAAAAAAGGAAAAAACAAAAAGTTAAAAAACCTAAAAAGCAGTACGCGCACAAGAACGTCGAAGCCATAATACTCATTCTGAAATTCGCAAGATATGACGCTCCTTATCACTTAACAGCAAGGAACCACCATCCTTCACAAGCACATAAGCAAAACAGCCAGGGAGATTGCTGAGGCTGCAGAGATTGCAAAAAGAAGGGATCACTGTGTCAGCACTCCATCATTGCTGTTAAGTGATAAGGAGCGTCATATCTTGCGAATTTCAGAATGAGTATTATGGCTTCGACGTTCTTGTGCGCGTACTGCTTTTTAGGTTTTTTAACTTTTTGTTTTTTCCTTTTTTTTCGTGTGCAGAAAATGATGTGTTCGCTTGCGATGTGGCGCCGCTACCAGATGCTCATGAATGATTGTACCTTTTCGTTGCTGCGCATGTCCGCTGTACACCATATATAGTCGCTCGCACAGCAATAAACTTTTGTTGAAGTGGCGCTTTGTGGTGTCTCCCCTCGTGTCCGTGTTCGTCTTGCGCTGTGAATGTTAGCAGACTATTAGCCGAGTACGCTAACCACTAAGTCACGCCGAACACTGGAGAAAAGAGCATTATTTCTTCATGTCTATGACAAATGTGCATTTTCGCACTTTGAAGTTTTTTCCCATGTGAACACACTGCGATCGTAGCTGTAGCTCTTGCCTTGCGAGTGTGCTGAATATTTTTTTCAGGCTATCTGCAGGTGTCCCCGACGCCCTGCATCTTTATTATGCACCGGTTGTGGTAGAAACATCTGAGAATGTCATAGTTTCTCAATGCTAGCTTTCATGTAGTGCCCTCAGAACGTACGCAATTCTTGCTACGCACAGCTATCTGGCTCATCAATGCCTGCCATAATGCAACGTTTAGCTTCACACGAGGTCATCGGAGGAGCGTCATCGGTAATACACTTCGGCCTAGACATTCAGTGGCACGCAGATGTACAAGAAACCGTGGAATGAACCACAGGCTGGTACACGCACGGTGGTTGCCGGGTGCATCAATGTTTACATACAGATATCCAGGTCATGTAGATTTCCAGCATAATAAGAAAACTGACCCCATAGGTGATTCAACTCCTGTCTACCTAAGCAGGGCTCATGGCCTCATATCACACCCCTTAAGCCCCCTATGCCCCAAAAGAAATGGTATTGATCCTTGTATGTGTCCCATATGAATTGATATGGGCCACTTATGAATATGGGACATATTCATATGTGTGCCACATGAACACTTATCGGACACACATGAAGACGCATGTTCCCCATACGAATTCATAGGACACATGCGTCTTCATATCTGTCCCATATGAATTTATATCTGTACCATATGAATTCACGTGTCCCATATAAAATCATATGGGAATTTTTCTATAGGGTGCCTGCGTTTATGAACATACCCTTCGCGTAAACCCCACAAAAAGGACAGTTCAATGGAATAAGAATTTTTTTTTTTTCACCCGTAGCATTTCCAGGGGTCAGTCGAAGCACCGGAAAAGACAAACTACAGGACGCACACAGACGCAGCTAGCAGTGTGCATTTTCCTTATATATCCCACTCTGGGCTCTTCTTTAACAGCGACTCATAAACTGCGATAGATAGCTCCATCAAAGGCACAGTACACACCTCAGCCGCAAAACTAATCGGCATATACCCCGCGGAAACTCGAACCAAGCTAATAATGGACCCCCCCTGCACGCTCTGGCCTCCCAGAAACGAGCAGGTCAACAACACAGCCCGACGACTAGATTAACGAAAGATTAGGAGAACACCGAAGATTGCTCGGGGGAGATTTCCTTGATAATCTCCCTAAACATTGCCGCACGTGCAGCACAACCGACAAGAAAAAGAACATCCAGTGCTAACCGCTTTTCGACAAAACGACCATCCTATTCAGGCACAGAGATCAACTGACGCGTGAGCTCATGGAAGCCTTCCATATGCGCATCAGTGGAAATGAGTGCGTTAGTCAAGACTTCCGTCCGCTTCTCTGATTGGGAGTATCTGTTCTTGGCCAAATCACTGTGATTCGCGGGGTAGCATGTGATGTCCGTGACGTTAATGTTTTGTTCTTGTTGGCTTTACAATTTATTCGAGCACATGTCTGGAATAAACCTTCAGTTGTGAGTAGCGCTCGTCTTTGTTTGTCTACGCTTGTCCTCGTTTCGTTCCGCGCCAACTTATTCAGCGTGCATGTCAACCAACTAGCACAACTTTCTGCTCTGCTCGCCTGCCTGGTCCAGAAGGGAGCCTTCGTCTTCAAGGACTCAAGGGTTATTCTCTGGTGCTGCAATGAGCCGGCTGTTGGGGCCAAGACAGGAGCGTATACCAAAGCAGCGGAACGGGCTGAGAGGGAGAAGAAGCGTGATCGCCTCAGGACGTCGCCGACAGAAGTGGGCGACCCCAAGAAGCGCGGCATGGACCTCGTCGACAAGCTGCAAAGGTGGCAGGGAGAGGAAAGAGAAAGGGAGAATGCCAGCGCGTTGAGGGGGGAACAAGGTGGCCGAAGTTCACAACGCGGTGCGCAAAGGCGCATGCTCGGAACGCCGAGGACGTCGGCACGGCCTGTCCGGGAGGAAAATGTAAAGAACACAGGGGAAGACACACGCACTCTCCTCCTCTTCTCTGGGAAGCGTTGCGAGACCGTTTTACCCACCGGGCCAAGGCTCTCTGCATGCGCGCGCGCTCTGTCGAGTTTTATTTTAGCGCGTGCCAGTGCTCGTACGCCGACACGCGCGTTGTCTGCCCAGATGCAGTTCAACTGCAACGTCTTCAGAGCATGGAAACAAGGACGAAAGAAGAAGACACCTCCTCGCGATGCGACTCCACTTCAGGGGGCAACGCTGCACCGTAAACAGAAATGAGTAAAAAGAGGGTAAAAGCTGCCCTCTCGCTCGCCCACTAGCCTCTCCCTTTTTACTCCTCAATTAGGCGTATTCGTGTTCACAGTGTGGGCCTCCCCGCACCCCTTTCTGCCGTTGACACAAGCAAGCCTACCTCGCCGACAACCAAGTCGCTGCTCAAAAATCTGCGAAAGACCACACCTCGTCGCAAACAGGGACAATAGTCACTGTCCTAACTGTGCGTTAATAATAACGCCACAGGAGGATGCAGCTTAAGAAGGCATTGGCGGATGGCCCTCGAAACGAGCCCTTCCAACCAACGGCATCGACCTACTGTCATGACGCAGTGGTCAGCCGCATCGTATCTGCTAGCGCGGCATACTGCAGGCGGCTAGGTTGACGCTAATGAGCAATAACGTAAATCTGTTTATTTCTTTATTCGATTTATTTCATTTCTTTTTCTATACAGAGAAAATGGAGCAGGAGCTAAAGGCACATGGCCTGACAGAGGCTCCTGCCCCAGATAGAAAAATTTGGCTATCGGCGTACACTCAGTTATCAGCATAGTATCAGCATAGACGAAGCGGACTGCCCGGCCCTTGACGGATCCCCCAACTGAATGGGCTAACAGATTATAACACAATTCGCCTCCTTACGCACCGGTATACATCGAGCATGTTCCCGCGTAGAGGTTATTGCCAACTGTACACACGTTCATCAAACACGGAGAAATGACGCATAGCGGCGTTGCCGTTTGCTTCCAGCCAGCAGTATTCCTGCAGTAACACGCAGCTCTGCCTTTCGTTCATTACTACCACCAGGGAAATCCGGAGACCCGCACGAATACCAATACATCCGCTCTCTTCTTCTCTCTCTTTGCACTCGCACGATACACTCAGACACAGGAAGCAGTGTGCGGGGAAGACGCAGGCCTGACACGTCGTGTGGTGTTCACTTCGATCCCGCTGCAGATGGACGCCCGTGCGTGAAGGAAGACCGCCAATTTCCGCGGCCTTCGAGGTTTGCGCACACACATGTAGCACACGGGAAGCGCAATGAAGGCGACCGCTCTTCATCCGGCTGCCTGACGTCACTTCCGGAGGCAGCTCAAAAGTCCATTCCCCGTAACAGCAAAAGCAACTGCGAGATCGACCACGAACCACTTTCGGCTTGTGATGACCTCATCTGCCACCAGTGGGCGACGCTGTCGCTTGTCCCAGCGGAACAGTACTAAACATAGCAGACCGCGTACGCCGCTTCGGCCCGTTTCTGGAATCGCTAACACATATATACCCGCGACGAGTTCCGCAGCCAGGTACACCACGGAGCTTTCCAGGAACGCCAGCGGGTGGTGTCAGCGCAGGCGGCCGCGCACAAAAACGCGGAGCTCGCTGCCAGCTTGGGATCACCTGGCGTGCGCCATGCATGTACGAGTGTTGCAAAAGGCCGCTCTGAGGACTTCTGTCGCCCGTCCGAAAGAACAGAGAGGTAAACGGACAGTGGGTGCGCGTTGCTTCTGCCACCGGTTTCCACGCTGCTTCACGCGCTGTTCCCCCATGCACAGCGGTCCACGAAGCTTCCAGCATCCATCCCAGTCTTCCTCGCTGCAATGGGTGGGCGTCGCAGTGAACGTGGCGGGAAACTCCGTCCACCAGTTCATTCGTTCCACCTGGTCCCTTCCTTCCCGTTCCAGAGGCAGTGCATATCCGCCCGTGCTGTGTACTACACACGCAGTCTGAGGGGGGAGAGACAGGCCTCATCACCCAGAAACACTTCGGAGAAACATCCCCCTTAGCTCACGCACCTCTCTCCGAATCCCCGCACAGGAGAGACGGGCCGGAAATAGCCGCAGAGCACACGCACGGGCGTGCACACGCTGGACGCCGGCGCCGTGCGGATGGGAAGACGACGCAAAGTGGAAACGCCAGCAGGCCTGCACCGGGCTGCGCTGTACGGGTAGAGGGGGAGGGAGAGAAAATGCGGAAGACAGCCCCGCGCACAGCAGCCATTCACAGGAGAGGCCGCATTCGCCGTGCCAACAGCGCAGTGTAGTCTAGACGCTGGCCCGGACCGGACTGCTGCTGCCACACTGCGGCGCAGAGTTGCGCTGAACGGACGTGTGGCTCAAAGAACGACACAATTCATTCAATAATTCCTTCAAGCATCGTCTCCCCACCGACGGCGAGGAATTTCGTGCATTTACTACAGCCGCGGCTAACGGCATCTCGGAAGGTAATGGCAAATGTGCTCAGTGGCCTCTACAAAGCAGTGAGGGCATGGTTCCACCATCCAAAGCGTCCATCCATTCATTTAATAGGTTCCTAACAAACGAACGCGACCTTCCGTTTCTAAATAAAGTAGTTCATTCATTCATTCAATAGAGCCGTCGCGGTGGCTCAGTGCTTATGGCGCGCGGCTGCTGACCCGAAACACGCGGGCTCGATACCGGCCGCGGCGGTCGAATTTCGATGGAGGCGAAATTCTAGAGGCCCGTGTGGTGTGCGATGTCAGTGCACGTTAAAAGAACCCCAGGTGGTCGAAATTACTGGGAGCCCTCCACTACGGCGTCCCTCATAGTCTGAGTCACTTTGGGACGTTAAACACCTATAAGCCAAACCATTCATTCCATTCATTCATATCTAATTACTAACTCAGTCATTCATTCACACTTTCACAGGACAGCAGCCAACAGCGCGAAGCAATACTAGCACAGGAGTTAGTTCTTCCTTGGTGCACACGACTATCACGACAAGCGTCAAGTAGAAGAAGCCTACGAACACTAGCGGTGCTACATCAGACACAAAAAATAGTCTCGGATTCACAACCAAAAAGAAAGAGAGAGAAAAAAAAAAACAGGCGAAGCAATGGTTACCGGCCGCCGCAGAAAAGAAGCCCCCGCATTTTCAACCGGCGCTAAAAACAGTACACTGCGGAATGGCAAATCGCGCAGCATCGTATCTGAATGCCACACAAGAGAGAGCCCGCCGAGACAGTCGTATCACCCGCCTCCCTGCGGAGACCCGGCGCGTGGCTCTGAATGCCAGTCAGAGGGCCAAACAAGGCACGGCATGAGAAGGAACGCTTGCGCATACACCTAACAAAGGTGCGGGCACGTGACGGCGGCCCTGCATGGGGCACGCACGCAGTAAGCCGCGTTTCCGAGTGCACGGACACTTTCACAAGTGTATACCTTCCCATACTCTCCCACTGCTCACGGTCAACACAAACACGACGTCAGAGACCACGGATGTCGTTTGCCTGCATAGTACACACGCAAAGGCATTGGGAGAACGCACGACTGTAGTCGGATACAACTCAAGAACGCAGCGGCTTTTCCACGTCAAAGGACCTGCTTCCAGCCAATGGCGTCGGCCGATTTTCACGACCCTGCTTGCGTGACAATGCAGTAGGCGGCGCCACAATGGAGAGAGGGGTCAAACGCCGACCACAGAGTGGACGAATTATCCACTTTCATCAACCACTACCTGCACTGTCACGCCAGCAAGGCCATGAAAATCGGCCGACGCCATTGGCTGGAAGGGGGCCGCTGTGTTCTTGAGTTGTATCCCGCTATACTATCTAGATTACCTTTTCGTTCTGCTGCAGAAAATAAATGCACAAATTCAGTCCCGTGCTCGTTATCACGAACAGGGAAATGTGCTCACAACGGAACTGGAAAATGCAGAGCGAAAGCTGCTTTTCTGCAATTCTATACTTTTATTTATGTATCTTTTCATTTTCGTGGTTTTTCTTTTCATTTGTTTTTTTTTATTTCATGTCATTTTATTATTGGTTTCATTCTTTGTTTGAATACTTCTATTTCGCGCTCCGCGGCGTTCCGGGGCCGTTCTGCGTACCCACATGACCTCGACGAACGGGAGCAGTACAGCTTTCGCTCAAAAACAATCGCCGCGCTTCTGAGACCCCGGGACGGTGTATGCAGGGAACGCTGCAACTCCGCCGTGGTTACGTGCCATACGCACTCCACGGACGGGCCGTCCCCGGCGAACAGTGGTCAAAGTGCGGTCCCCTGGCGTTGCACAAGAAGGTCAACGCGGGCGTAGCGCTGACGCCTCGGAAGACCTATCGGACAAGATACGGAGAAGAGGCTCGCACACCGCGCCGCTCATGCATACGCGCAAACATCCTGCTCAGATATGCGCACTGGCCTAAGAAGGCGTGCACATCGACGAGAAGCAAAACATTCGCCGAGAGCTGTGTACAGAGCGTACGAAGCTTGCACGCTGTTTACGGCAGACCACGCCTGAACGCGCACCGCTCGCCAGTGCGCGCATGGCGAAGAGGTGGTGGAAAGGCTCCAGCGCTTTAGATGTCACAAATGCGGCATACCCTCAAAACAAAGCGAAGCGGATGACGCACGTAGAGGAGTCACACGACGATTTCTTCCATCGATCCGCCCAAACAAAGCGCCTGGCTATGCGGTCAGGTTCTGAGAAAGGGCGTTGTGAAGATCAACAGCAGCGTCGCCGTCGAAGCCCCAGTCATGGTTAGCCATAAGCCAATACGTTAATTACCCATGCCACCCTTCTTTATGCAAAACGTGAAGGGACGGGCCGACCCTGGGTCCTCCTGCAGACTCCACGCCTCACACCGCCCACTCCGTGCTCGCCCGATTCACCTCGACACCGCTTCTGATGTGCTGCCCAAGAGCCGAAGCGAATCGCAATTTTCCGCGCCACATACAGCAGTGCCGACTTTGAGACAGGAACTGCACTGGGGACAGCTTCGCACTAAACTCCATTATCACAACCTGCACGCATGCACCCAGACCAATAAAAAAAAAGGGGGGGGGGGGATAGAGATTTAACTTGGTTAAACCCAGTAGACGTGCGAAAGCGAGTGTTTAGCCCGATCGGCTCACGGATTCGCATTGCTGTTCTCATCTGCTCGCTGTGCAACGCACAGGGCGAGAGCGTGTTGCAATTTAACACGAGCCGTGATCGGCTGCGGCAGTGGCACGGGCCATCGAAGCTGATCGGTTCGCGCCGCCGCAGGTTCCAATCCCAGTCCCGGCGATACTTATTTCAATTTTTACTTGTTTATTTCACACTCAAGGTGCAAACTGTTGCTATAGGCAACGGCCCAATACAGCAAGGTTGGTTTACAAGGTTCATGGCCGCGGTTGATGAGCGTGACCGAAAAAAGCGCACCGCCAGCGGCCGACACCGCTGGATCATGTGGCACCCTTTCCGACGATACCTCTTCCCCACACGTACAATGCAGCGCAATGTACGCCGCATCTCGCCAGGTGAAACCACTTGGGCAGACAGAGGACGCGAGAAGCGCGCCCACACGTGCGCGCGCAATCACGCGTCGCAAAAGGGCGCCAAACAGCCGGCGGAACAGCCCTCCCGCAGGAAGGGGAAGCCGCTCGGCGCACAACGGCAGCACCAGGAAGTGATTGGAGCGGACGCCGCAGCAGCGGCCGTTATCGGCAGCCATCGCCGCGTCCGGACACGCCCACGCGACGCCGGGAGCGTCACGCCTCCCCGGTCACGGCACGCGCGCGGGCAGCTGCTGCCGAGCAGTAACAACAACGGCCAGTGGCTCAACGTTCACGCGACACGGGCGTACGTGCACTGCACGCAACTGCATCCGGCACGTGAACCGTGGCCTCCCATGAATTGGCGCGCGCTTTAGCGTTGTCCCGAGCGAGGAAGCTGTGTTCACGGGGCAAGACCATCTGCCGTCTAGCATCTTTGTTTTACCAGCTGATTTTCTTAGCTGAATTTTAGTCCGAAAGCACTAATCCGCAGGTGCAGAGCATATCTAAATCGTCTCTTGCCGACTGTCTGTTCAGGAAGAGCGAACACTCCGCCCCGCATATCTCCGCTTATTACCGGGACTCGGACCGTCCGTGCCCGGCTCCTCTCAAGGAGCTAGGGAAACCGGACGAGAGAATACTGCTTAGACTTTTTGCTAACACTCTACTGTGCCCGGCAGTGCTCAAACATTTCGACACTTCTTTCTCTGGGCTCTGCTCTTTCTGTGGGGAGGTGGCTGACACGCTCCACATGGTCTGGGCATATCATCACAATCCTCCTCTTCCGCCCCTAACCCCTTCCCCTACCCGAGAGGACTGGGAGGCGGCTCTGCTCAGCTGCCTGGACCTACCGGCCCAACAAGCCCGAGTTCAGCGAGCTCGGGTGGCGGCCCAGGCCAATGGGGTCCCTGAATAAGGGACTCCACCTATAGTAGGATACAACTTAAAAAAAAAACAGCAGTTGTTAATACTGGGCCACGGTCCGCGGCGTACTGTATTACTCCGCTAGCAAGTCACAAGAGTAAAGGAAATCATCATTTTAATGTATGACTTTATGAAACAAGCCAGGTAAGAAAATTTTACATCTTGTAGCAGTTTTCCCGTGATTAGCTTATCGTTTAGGTGACAAGCGAAGTTTTAACAGCGGCCTACGTTTATGTCGTGGAGGAATTCTGTGCATCGGCCCTAAATGTGGGCGCAGCATCACTGCAGACTTAAGTTGTATCCGACTATAGTACTGTAAGGGGAGCGGCCCACTAGGGATTGCTCCCCACGCAACCTCTCTGCAATTTTCACATAAATGCTTTCTCCACCACCACCCGCGGCGCTGGAGCCGCTCATTGTTTTCCATAGGTAGCAGAAATCGGTGCTTTCGGACTGATTCGAATGCAGTAAGAATTCTTTTTTTTTTCTCAGTCACCTTATCTACTTGTACGACCTCGCGGGTTCGTGCATAATCCACCTCACAAAACGCAACCTTACCAATTACTTGGGAGGTACATATACGAGTTATCGGAATTAAACACCACTACGTAGAACACTGCGTATGCAGTCTGAGGAAACGTTGCTCATGCCGGCCACTGCGGATGAGACAACTTGCTGGTGGCCTCCACTCGAGGGTAACCGTACCACTGCGACAGCACAGGGATGCTTATCCACTATGGTCTCCCTCACCACCTGTTCATGTGTCGTCCTGCGTGCGCCCATGCTCTTCGCTTGCCAGTGTCAACATCTGGTCGTCTTGCACGCAGACACACCGATCGTGGAAAGAGGGAGGAGGTATTCCTTTTAAGGCCCCAAGACGTAAGAAGCGATAAGCACATTACAAACAGTACCAGGAAGCTTTTTTTTTTTTAACTCCAACACACTCTCCACCATGACAATCTGAAGTGCAAGCCTTATTCAAACACGACAGTTACCCAAACGTGGCGAATTCACACAACGCTTTTAAATCAGATAAGATTACTCAGCACGAGCATAAACTTTCTATAAGGTTATCAAGAAACAACAAGAAACACTTGAAAGAATACTGGCCACTGTGGAATTTCTCCGAGACTATATATAGCAGCTTAAAGAAAAAGAAAGCAACAGAAAAAAAGCGCTCAAAGCACTTAAAAATTTCCTAGAGACATTGGACAACAAAAGTATTCGCAAGGCACATGCAACTGCAAGCACGTCCGTCAGACCTGCAGTCAACAGCGTGCAGTACAGCGGGACTCACATAACGTACACTCTAAACAAAAAAGGAATAAGCTGCCCAGTAGCACACTCTCTTTAAAGGGTAGTGCACGCTACCGAAGCCTAGGGGGTAGATTTCCATCACTTAAAGTACGGAATACTTCCGGTTGCCCCCCCTAACGGAAACTAATTCCCTCTTCAAAATGTGCGAATTCTAGTTTAATCTTCTCTACTTGCAAACCCCGAAGTCCTCCGGAGCCGCGTTTATAGCCTCCTCTGACTGCTAACTTCATCAAGTTTCTGTGCTTTGCAGTGGTAATACACATTCGTTGACATGAGTAAGCCTTCCGTATATTTAGTGATCGCAATCTACTTCGAAACTTGGGCAGCATACCCTGCCCCTAAAAAGGAGTGCTCTACAAGAGAGCTTACCTCCCTTGTACTCCCCTCATACGCATATTCGTGTAGGACAATGCCGTGCTATTTGTTCACGACGCCACATCGCGACTCAGCGTGCTCGGCACGATGGCGACCTCCAAGTTTGGCCCTGGTCATTCCCAAAATTTCGCCCCGGCGACCCCCGAAAATTTGACCTTCGACGATTTGTAGAAAAATCGATATCGATGTCCAACCATAAATGAGCGTGTCCGACAAGTTGACGGCCTCCAGGTTTTACCTGGGTGATTTCCACAAAAATTGATGCTACCCATCCCCGAAAAAGCAGTTCACAGCTTTGAGATTTGCGCCATCTCGCTACTATGGTATCGCTTGTGCGTCATCAATTAATATAAGTCACCACTCTTGTCACGCATCCGTTTAAGTGGAGTTAAACCCCGGTTACTTTCTTTTTTTTTAGAAAACGGAATATATCACTTTGCTTTCCGCGACAAGAGCACCTGCACATGTGAAACAGTACCATACTGCCCCCCCCCCCCTTTTTTTTTCTGCTTTATAAACAAACAACGCGTGAATGCATGCCTTAAACCGCAGACAATACTCACCCATTCCCTTCGTCTACAAGCGCAGAGGGGCTTAATTAAAACTACCATCAGAACACTACCTTCGTCTAAACTAAAAAAAAGCTATATAACCTGCCTGTGATAAAACAAAACGCAAGAAATACAGAGAGGGGGAAGGGGGGAGAGGAAGTTGCGGCCATACGCCAATAAAAGCCATCCAAAAGAGACATACACAGTCGGGAACAAAAGTCTGAGGACCACGTTTTTCTCAAATGAGGCCGATAGCTCTATGATAGCAGGCGGCTCCACACTTGAGGAGATGGAAGAACAAAATTTTGAATTTCATCTCCAAGTGTGGTCTCCAGCCGCCGGCTAGTAACAGAGCTACCGGCTTCGTCGACGGAACACGCGGTCATTACTCCGACTGCACCGGAGTACAGAGCGAGGCGTGTGCAAGACCCCGCATATAAGAAGAAAAGGGTGGAACAGAAACGCAATGCGCCGGCTTAGCGACCGCAAAACATATCAGCATGCGCGATGTGTGCCCACTGACAGTCTCCCCCAGTATTAACACGTTCAACGTGCAATACAACTTCTGCAGCAGCACGCTAGCTATATATATATATAGCCCGCTCTTTATAGGGTCCCTGCTGTGGAGTTGGTCACACCGCGCGCGCCGGGCCCCCACCGAAGAACCGGTCGCGGCGGCGGCGTCGTTAAGCCCGACGGCTTCATTAGGCGCAGCCTGCCTGCTAATTGCTCCTCCCGACACTGCACGCAGAACGGGGTTGCTCTCGGCCGAACGGTGGCGCCCGCGATGGTGCCTCTGCGGCGGTAGGCTACGTCTCCACCGGCTGAATCAACTGTGCACCCAGTCAACGCGTCGTCACCGTTAACCGAAAAGAACAGCAGCACGAAGGCGCGGACAGAGAGGCAACGACCTATCGGTCTGTGGCATCAGGAAAACAAAAACGTGACCCCTCACCGGAACACGCATTAATGTATAAGTTGCTCGGCCAGTCGCGGTGACTGAACATTACGAAAGGAAAATGTGCAGAAAAACGGCAAAAGAAAAAAAAAAAGACACACGAGCTCTGTGTGCGTCTGTGTTTTTGTCTTTCCGTTTTTTTTTCTTAGCTATTTTCTAGCACAGTCTTCATTCGCCGCCCTGGTGTAGTGCTTGGCCACCATCTCTTACATGAGCACACCGAAGAAACCGCTGAGTTCTCAATCCTCGATCGGCGCCTGCGGAGCAACAGACCGAAGGCAACGGTCAGACCTGTGACGCAGCGGAGGGCGCCGAGACCGATTGTGGCCAAGGGTAACGGAATAGATTTCGAGAGAAGGCAAGCGTAGCAGGGCGCTGCAGACAGCCAGGTGGGCGGATGAGATTAGGAAGTTTCCGGGTGTACGAGCTGCCTGGAGCTGGCGAATGACCGGGTTAACTCCATGGAGGGATATAGGAGAGGCGCTCGTCCCGCAGTGGATGTAGCTCGGCTGAAGATGCCTGCGATGTCCAGCCCGATAATGTGGCTGGCCCCATCGATTGCAGCATAAAGCATCCATAAAGGCCGTACACAAAACCCCGTGAAGTTGCAGTACGGGTCGATTGCGCGAGTGGTCGAGCCTGCGGCCGTCTCTCCAACGTCGTTTACATGGATGCGACAAAAGTCGACTAGAGTGGGCACTTTTGGGCCCAAGTGCAAAAACATCGAGGGAGAGGGCAGAGGACGAGTCGCGCCTTTCCTTCTCGAAATTCGCTATTTCTCCCGAAAAGTCGACTCAATAAGACGCATTCTGTCGCCTTCGTGTAAACCCGGCTTGTGGTACACGCGTCGGTTTCCTCTGGTCACGCCTCCGGATAAATTAATTTGGCCCCAGGTCGAAGGTTATTAATATTGACCGCCGGTTGGATCGCGTCGAGCGCCGGCCTACTACGCTCCGCTGAGCGCGGGCCTCGGGTCGGTGCTGACGTCAATGCACGAGGAGGCCAAAGACCACAGCCTCGCCCTTTTGTCTCCGGCGCACAGGCGAGGGAACAAGAGGTCGGTGGAAATGGAGGGGGGGGAGGGAGAATTCCGGCGCGCAGTTCACCGGTCAACCGCGCAGTATCGATCGGCACATCTGCGCCGCGCCGTGTGAGCCCGCATATATGCAACGCCCTGGGCAGTATACAGCCACCCACCCTCCAGCGGACGCAAGAAGAAACGGGGTCGCGCTAGCCGCCGGCAAACACGCGCGATCACGTGCGGGCCAACAAGCACAGCGGCGTTCAGACGCAAAACAGCCGCGCTTAAAAAAAGTAAAAACAAAGCAGCCGCGGGACAATTTTCACCGCGGCCCACCGTCGGGGATGCGGCGGCTGCGTTGTCGCCTTTTCGGCTGCGCTCGGCCGAGCGGCAGAGTAGGAATCTAATTTGCGCCCCATCGATCACAGCACAGCACGCAGTGTCCCTGTACATACCCTCCGGCAGAACGAACAGCGCAAGACGGCTTAGCCGCGTGTGGATGGCGTTATAATTGCATCCCCTGTTTTCCCGAGTCTTCCTGGCGGCCTCCGCGTGTTCTCTGTGACGTCACACAACAGTGTGTGTATACTGGAGGAAGCGAACCGAGGAGGAGGAGTGCTGCCGCCGGGTGCAGTTCATGCGCTCTCTCGCGCTTGGAACGCCCCACTAGTAAGGCGCCCTCAATTTTCGACTGTTCGCGATTTCGTGAAATGCTATATCAAGCCTCATCTCCGCCTCGAGCTGTCCCGTGCATTCGCCGGCCCATTAGACACTGCGCTGTCGGTGGCACTGAGAGGCACAAGGACGAATGCCTTAACTTTTTCTCTTTTTTTTTACAGCCACGGCACGATATAAAGCACATGCGCCGACTTGGTGGCACCACCCCCCTTCCACCCCACGAATAAAAGAGCGTTACCCACAACTGACCACTGCATGCACAAGCGAGTGGATATGAAGGGGTATAGGGGGAAGGGGGCGAGGAACAGACCTCCCCCACCCCCACCCAGAATTAGTTAATACACCGACATCATTTCACATTAACAAAAGGGGGTAATAGCCCCATTTTTTTTTCTTTTCAAATAGCGGGTCTTCAAATCCCAAAAGCTGAAGCAGCGAGGAGGAGGCATATGCAGCATAGTGAATTGTGTTCCGGATTAAGTTCGACTACAGCCTTCAACTAAGGCGCGGTGTCTTGCGTGCGCGCTTCACAAAGTTATCTTATTCGCGCGTCTTATTCGGCTGAAGAAGCTATTACAAGGCGCTTTCCTTCGCCGATCAAGTCCGGACACCGGCGCTGCGGGCCCAATCGACAGCCCGCACACGACACGCCTCAGCAGAGGCAAAGCGGATGACGGCGCAATTTCCGCCGATGCCGTCACGCTGAGGACGGGGAGGCTGAGTGCGCGTTTATTCAACACAGAAAAGAGAAAAAAATCCTCCTGAATCACGTGGTCAACGTCGTCCCGAAGATTTCGCAATGGCTATAAGAACGTTTTTCTTTCTTCACCTCAGATGAATCATCAAAAACTGCTGCAGGAAGTTAGAAAGTCGCATAAAACGAGCACAAAAGGTTGGCTCAATACCGTCATCATCACCTGCACAATGGGAACTGACTTTCTCATGACAGGCTACAGGCCATTCCGAGAACACAGATAAAAGTAATCTTCCCAGCTTTTTTTTTTATGTGTGTACGCCCGCGTGTGTGTGCATGGGAGGAGGAGCGCTATCTATCATGTTTTTCATTGACGCGGGACAATGCGATCAACAAACGCAAAGGAGGCACATCGCCGCTCGTGCTTACGCAAGACGGCGCTCCAAAAGGTGCGCGCCAAACGGATTTCCCGGCAATTCCCGAACGATTACGCGGGAAGAAGCCACGCACACAGACGGAGCTAGGCCGCACAATCGCCAATCGGTTCGCTCCGCCAGATGCAGGACAGCGTGTCCCGTCCCGCATAGCGCGGCCAAATTACCGTCCAGCCCCCCTCATCGACATAAGCGCCACGCTCCAGCGCTCACTCACGCAAGCGTACGGATATTGCAGAGACTCACGGACGCCGCCACGCGAGGGACAAACACACACAACACAGCGCGAAGCTGGTCAGGCTGCACGCGACCATAAAGGATTTCATTTCATCCCTGCACTGCGAGCCATCTGGTGTGCGCGAAGATAATCAAGAGTCCCCCGTTCACGGCCCTTGTCTATGTATGTTAGTTTGTTCGTTTGTTCACAGGTGTCCTTACGGCAGTCTCCGCGGCATGGGCTCTGATTTAGTGTTCGCATTAACTTCCAAATGACCGGGCCAGCCAGGAAACGCTGGTGCTGCGCGGTCTTCGAATAACGGAAAACGCGCGGCCTAAATAGAATAGGGCGGACATAGGAGGAGAAAAACAGCGCATGCACTCCTATATCACAGTATGCCAGGGTGGGAGTGACTGGCGCTAAGCGCCGAAGCGGAAGTGCTTGGACGACGTCGATCGAAACACCCGACTCGACTGAACGGAAACAAAAATAAATTCAGAGCCCACAGCCCCCGATCGAACGAAGTGGAACAGCAGGGAAGAATGTACAATCGCAATGGCGACTATAGAGTGTGTGGGCTATTGCGGCCGAACTGCGCGCATTAATGGACGTCGCCAGACAAGAGCTTAGACGGTTCGTAATATATTTCCTTTCTCTCTCTCTCTCTCTCTCTCTCTCTCTCTCTCTCTCTCTCTCTCTCTCTCTCTCTCTCTCTCTCTCTCTCTCTCTCTCCCTACATTCAATTTTCCTGCCCTCTCTAACCACAGGGTTTACACCATTTGTGGTCTTATCGTGCCCAAACTGCGCCATTCGTTTTACCGAGCCCTCTCGAGAGGCTGCGCGCTTTCCGGCACGGAAACACAGCGGTACAGACCGTTTTATAACTTGCCGCTATCGTATATCTCTGGCTGTACGGTTATCGCCTCTGTCGGGAGCTAACTACATACGCGTGCCGCGAGCATAAGGGAGAACATTTCAGCCTACGTGTGCCCCACATAATCCTGCTATTCCGGCCCTCTTTACGGAACTGAAGATGCGTTAGTGCACTAACCTGTACGTTACACCTCACACGTTACCTGCTTCGAAAATAACGCTAACGTGGCAGCTAATTAACTGAAATTCAGTACCGAATATGTAAACTACCACCGTCCCTTGGACTAATGGCGGGTTCGTAGCAAGAGTAAAGACGATGCCGTGTGAATTTTTGAAACAAGCAAATAAAAATCCTCCTCCAAAGCAGTGCGTCGCGAGGAACCCTGGTGCTCTTTCTTTTCCGATAAAAATCACGCCAAACAGGGCGCATGAGCGGAGCTCGGTTTAAGCGTGACGGCCTCTGGTGACGCATACTGCAACACATACAGGGCCCAGATTCGAGCTGCCTGCGCTAATCGGCGCACCCTGGCACGCATTTTGTGTCGCTTTGTTACTCCGTACACGACAAAGGAGACTCACACCGTGGGTTCTTTTTTGAGAGCGCGAACCAACACCGCAGACCGAGGTGCGTTCCTGCTTCAAACTACGGCACGAAGCGAGTGAGACGCTGGGTCCAGGGCAAACTTTCGAGGGCTACGCTGACAGCCATGGCAGCACAACACGCAGGAGGTAGAACCCAGCGCCCACCGCTGAGGCGAACTTGTCGCGTGCAGACCACCTACTCGCACCCCTGCAGGACGTTTGCTCGCGCGCCAAGGCGTACGGAAACGTTCAGGGTGTATAGTCTCCCTTCTCCCAGGGCCGAGAACAACGCCGGAGCAGCCAGGGAGGACAATTAAGCCCGCCCCGTCGACAGATCCGTCCGCGGTGCGACCAATTTAATTAGAGCCCGCCAACCGCCCCGCAGTGCGCACAGCGCCCGCGGGCCAGCACAGGACGACGCACAGAGGCCGGCGGTGCAGCGCGGGCGGTCGACGCAAGGCCGTATCCCTCGCGACGCGCGCGGCAACGGACACAACACCCCCCTCCTCTGGACGAGAAAAGCAGCAGCAGGCAAGAGGGCAAGGACGCCCAACTGTGACCGCCACAAACACGCCACGCGGCCCACAGGGCGCCCGCATCCGCATATTGCACGCGCGACGACCGTTTGCGCGCGGCGGCTCAGTAAAACACGAGGCCCGACGTTCCTTTGGGGAGATGAATTAGTAAACAAGAAACGTGCAACAGCGGGCCATGCATGCTGGCCGCACTTGAAGTCCCGCACCTGCTCCTCTCCCACTACCATTTCCCTCCTGTTGTCCAGGACACCCCTGCGCAGTCGTTTAGCGCGTTCCTTTTCCTGTCACCACCGTTTCGCGGGTCGGCCGTGGCACACTTTCTCCCCCCCCCCCCCCCCCCCCCTCTCCTCTTTTTTTCGGAGCCCTATAGAGAGCGGCCCGTTGTTTGTGCCATGGCTGGCAAAACTGCACGGCTGCAGGACGGCCGCGTCGGCGGCGGTTCACCACATGGCGGAGACGTAGTACAAGCGAAGCAGACGTAAACTGGTTTATGCCTACGCTTGTGCGTCTCCGCTATGCTAAAAAGCGTTTATTTAATACACGCTTTTAGCATACCGGAGACGTACTACGGGAGACATATACCAGTTTACCGGACCCCTCTTGCGCACGCGCAGTGACTGCCCCTCACCCCAGCAATGCCTCTGCGCATGCGCAAGAGGGGTCCGGTAAACCTGTATACGTCTCCGGTATGCTAAAAAGCATACCGCCAACGTCGTTCAAGTTGTCCGGTCATCGGAATCGATCGAAAGTAATTAGAACTCCAATCGCGTCCCCCGAGGCAGCATGGAAAAATCTCGACAGCGACGTCACACATCATACGAGCCACTTCGGATAATCACCCGAAGTGCAGGGCGCCTTCATGGTGAACAGGAAGTGCGCACTGCTCGAACAGAAACAATCGTCTGCCCTCACAGGTAGACACGGGGTCGGCACTACGCTGAATCAACGACGTAAGCGCAGCAATATCCGGCCAGAACAGAAACGGCCCGAAATGAAAGCTGCCCCTACGTGAGACACTACTGGGAAGAAAGAAGACAAAGGAAAGGGTAAGGGAGCGGGATATAAAGGAGGAAGAGAGAAGAAGATAGATGAGGTAAACATTAGAAGTGCCAAATAAGGAAGTCGGGACTTCGCGGGCAAAGCCAAAGGCCATCGGGCGACGACGCCGTCGTGGAATCATGAAGAGCGCCTGGTAGACCTTCAGAGCCGACAGTCGCTATGGCGACAATCTCCATCTCCGCCACCAGGAGAAGGTCTATAAACGGTCGAGTGCACGACACAGCGACTGCACCACGGCCAGTACATGCAGCTAGGGCACGCACAGAGAACGTCTTCTGCAGTGCCTCCCCAACGCGCGCCTCCGCCACGAAAGCCCTGCATGTGCACCGACACCCCACAAGGGCTAATGGGCGCGCACGGGAGACTCGCTCGAGAGCAGGCAGGCCGCGACTCTCCTCGAGTCGACCTTTCGCCTTCCCAGATGGCTGGTGTCCGCCGCCATGCTCCCCTTCAATCCAGCGAGAGGCGGCCATTTGCTCGGCGCTCGAGCGACAACCCCTCCGTCACGCAACCCTCTGCCTACATCGTGTATGGACGCACGAGGCTACACTCGATGCCTAATGGGCGCGCGCACACACACTCGGCAGTGGGCGTCGCTCAACGCGAGGCGGACGGCACCACCACTCGAGAAGCTGGCACGCGTCGCAGTCGCGCTTCCCTCTCTCCAAGGCCGCCGCCGCCGTCGCAAATGGTCGTCGCTGGAAGGAACGGGCGCGCCATGCCAGAGGGTGTTGGCCATGCCCGTCTCGTCGCCGCAGTGTCCCGGCGGGAGCCGTAGAACACGTACGGCTCCTCCGCAGCCGTTGGAATGGTACACGTACGTGCAGGCGCCCGTACACCGGTTGACTGGCGCATGTTTTCACGGAAGCAAATCGCGCTTTTGACGACAGTGACACAAAATATAAAAAAAAAGTGGCAGCGAAAACCGTAACTTGGCTCTCCGCCCCCTGACATCGCCAGTGGAAGACCGATGAGCCGCATGGTATCAGACGTGCTCCCATCACATTGCCACTAAAGGTGCAACACTTTTGGAGAGGCCCACCCATCAAATGCCCACAAGCCCAACACTTTACACCACCTTCATCACAACCTGCAACGCTTACTTCTCGGAAGAGCTGGCTCAGCAACACCGACTGATCAACGCCAGAACCATGCTAAGAGCGCCGGAGTGGTCGCGGGAAATTACCTTTCTTCCCGCTTCTTTCTCTCCCACACAAATCCCGTAATAGGCTCGCCTGGACAACAATCTCACAGGCTGGCGGCATAGTTTAGGCGCGGACGGGAGACTACGCCGACGGCGACACCGTTCAATTTCGGCGCAACTAGTTCTCACAAGTGGCGAGAGGTGGCGCCACAAACACTCGCCAGATGGAGAAAGCGAACTAGAAAATTGACAAGCAAATATCTGGACAGCAGTAGGGGGGAAAATCAGCGATTATCGGTTAAGAAAAAGGTTAAAGAAATAGAGAGAGCTCCGTGGAAAACAGGGATGCTAACGAAATCGGCACCGGGAACATACAGGATCTTTAAGCAGGAAATTGCCAGATAAAATATCTATGATAATTGTAGGGGAAGCTCTTTGCTGTTTGAGACCAGGACGGGAGTTTTGCGGACTAAGACATATAGAGTCAGGTACCACGAGATAGACAAGTTGTGCGTTGCGTGCGGAGAGGAGGAGGAAACGGTTGAACACTTGATACTTTCCTGTAAAGGGCTTCACCCTACAGTGGAAAGCAGCGGGGCTGATTTATTCAAAGCATTGGGGTTCAAGAACAGTGAAGGGAAAGTAGATTTTAAGCGGGTGGAAGTAACCAAGCGAAGGTTATCTGATTGGTGGCTAAAATCAAGACAAGAGTAAAATTTCACACGTCATAGCTAGGTGGCTTGAAACACCGCCCGATTTCAAGGGGTCCGTCCGTCCGTCCGTCTGTCTGTCGGTCCGTCCGTCCATCCATCCATCCAGGAGAAACACCGCTTCGAAGCCAGTTGCGCCGGAAGCACGCCAAAAAACGGAAGCCAGACAGTCGTGAGCGCACCGACGAAAAATAAATCGCGAAATATATCGCCTAAATCGCGTTAATGACAAGTTTGTGAAGGGTTGGCGCGAATTTCAAGGCGAGTAAAAGAAAACGCGTAAAGCCGAAATTTGACGCCCGAAACGAAATAATCATTCGTGCTTTTTTTCTTCTTCTACCAGACGAACCGATAACGTGACTGGTCAAGATACGCGGACGTGAAAGAACGGCGCAAACACATGCGCAACACTGCGACAAACCGCACCCCCCACCCCATTCTCCCACATCCCTGTCGAAGATCGCATGAAGTTTCAGAAAGAGGGGAGGGACCAAGCAGAGAATATGCGCAGAGCAATGCCCTGCCAACGCCGCCTACATGTGAGCCCGGGATACGCCACGCCCTGGCCGCCGAGACCATTTACTGCAAACAATGCGGCCAACTGGGAACCACGGCGGGAAAAGAAGATAAACAAGTAAAACGTATGAACAAAGAAACAGAGAGAACAGCTGGCCGGAGAGAGACACCACCCCCATTTCCATTTCGCGGAGAAAAAGACTTGGTTTCGCTTTTCTCCCGTTCCCACCTTCCTTGAATTCTTCATGACGGGGGGTCGTCGTTCCGTCCAGCTCACTCCCTTCCCCACAAGAAGGAGAGGCCCCGTTGGAGTTCCACGGCAACATCTTCCAGCCGCTGAGAAAGACAGCGGTCGATAAGAAGAAACAGAAGGAGGGAGAGAGGAGGCGTCACCACGCGAGGGTCGTTTGAAATTCCGCGCCGGCAGCGAAGAGGGATCGCCGGGCGCCGACGCACACGCATTCCCGCATAAAATCTGCATGCGGCTGGAGACAGCCGCACGCAGAGACAAAGGAGGCCACTCCAAACGTGCAGCGGGGAAGGAGGGGGGGGGGGGGGGGCAGCACTGGCATAAAACAAGCGAGGTGTCGCGTTGAGCGAACTCGCGGGAACTATTCGGGGCAGTTGCATCTACTTGAAGGGTATTGATACGCCAAGTAGCGGCGGTTATGGCTTATTTTGGATTTACGCCGTACAGTGCAGCCAAAAAGCCTACCCCAGTTTATTCTAGCCTCTAAATCGGCAACCGAATTACGTTGCTGCGTTTTTCTTTTTTCACCCGTCACAGTTTGCCCTGAAATGAGAAATCACACCTCAGCAATCATTCACTGTCCAAGTGCCCGAGGAGCGCCGCATCGACCACGGCAAGTCTGGTCACTAAGGGGTCATCGTCCTCTTCGGTCGACCTGATTTGCGTCGCCACTACAGATCCCTGACGGTGCTTTCACTTCCTTGCCATCGGTAAACCCCTGACGTGCGGATGACTTCGCCTAGCCCCGTGTAGCCACCAACCGTGACGTCAGAGGTTGCAACTACAAACGGTACAGGTGAACAAGAAAGAACAGCGAAAAAGATCGCTGCAAAACAGGGCGCCCGTACGACAACTGACGCGGGTCGGGCCAGCCAAAGCACGCGGTTCTTTAGGCAATCACATGTAGGTGATATGTATACAGTCGCAGACTGCACTTTCACTACGACAGCCATAGCTCCATGACCCGTGAACTGTACAGGAACAAGCAGCACGAAAGGCAGCACACACGTAGTTCGCGCACAGAACGAAATACGCTGACATTTCTACGTTCAAAACTGAATACGTTCAATGGGCACCATTCGTCGGGAAGGGAGAAACTATTTCAAAAAGGGGGCAAAAATGCGCACTTCCTGTTGACGCTCATGGAGTAATCGGGGCCTGAATACTCCCCTTCTCTTCCACAATGCCTGTGCGCACGCGCGTCCGCGCGTGTGTTTCCATTCCCTACCGTTTGGTCTCTCAAACAGTTGAGGGGAGGATTATAAACGCGGGCAAATAAGCAAAACGAAGACGCTCAGGCAACAACCGCAGAAGCATCACGCGAATGCACTCCTGAACACCATTCGAGTGGTGTGTCGTCGCGTGCCCGCAGCGCGTGACTGGTGGAGAGGAGGGGGGGGGGGGGCGAGAGAAGGGCAGAAAGACGCACATGGCGAAGGCTATGGTGTGTGGTGGGGTGTCGCCACCCAGTCACGCGACGCAGCCGATGCCAAAGAAGGAGCCGCCACCACCGCGCGTAACGTCGTCGACGCTAACAGGCTCCCTCTCCCCCCGACCCGTTCCCGGCCGGTGCCCTGGAAGGTTGGTGGACTTCCTTGGTCCAACGCCTCCCAGGGTAGTGCCCTCCCCCGACGGTTAGCGACGTGAAACATGAACGAGCGTAGCCACTACCCCAGCCAGTTTCAGCATGCCAAGCTATTCCTCCGATTCGGTTCAGTTAGTAAATTCCAGCAACAGCGGCCGTAGGCGTCTACTTCCGTTTACTTAGCATCCTCTATTCTCCCTCTCCTATAGTCGTAATATGAACGTAACTGCTGCAATCAGAACCTCACGTGAGAGCAATTATTGTTTCAAACAGGTTTTATTCATTCCTTCCCGTTCACAGCTGTTCACGCTCAATGCCGAATATTCCCATTTGTCGATCACATTAAACGCCTCGTTTGCGCTGCGTCTGCCGCCAATATCTGCGGTATTACGGGCTGTTCGGCTCTCACACACTGCGTGTCTGCGTAATAATCCTCCATAATCTGTGGCAACCTTTTGAACTCTGGCACTATCTTCCTACGTGTTTTCCTTCCTTCCTTCAATTACTCGCGTACTATACAGTGAGTTGAAAATATTCGCCCGTTCGAATACTCTCGTTACCTCCGATGGCTCTGACGAGATCATGCTGCAGCCATTCACACTTGCAACTATTTTCCGCGGAGCTGTGATTTCGAGCGATGCCGTAACGTTCATAACTAAATTCAAGTTACCAAGCTCGCTTGGAGGAAGATTTCTCCAACGCGGAAGGAATGCATGGTGGCTACGGCCCTCCTTGAACTTGGGGCGGTCGTCAGTATAGTTCCCTGCTGTCCTCATTACCTGGCCGAAGCTTCAGATTCTTTCGATTACCAGAAAGTATAGGCCATTGAAGGCCGAAAGGACGGGAACCTACAAGTGCGAGATTCCTCTTTCGTTGCACAGAGACTGGATTCACACGCATGGTTTATGGCCGCCACAGCCCTTCGAGAGCAAGATGCATCGTCCATATGACACTTTACCAGAAATCGAGAGGAAAGTTTTACTCTGTAAGCCGTGAAATAGCTGCTGCATGCAAGAAAAAGCAAAACAGCAAGAGGTCACCAAGCGCTACCTTCTTCCGCAGGCGTCAGAGAACCGTCCGTCGACCAGCGCTCACACAAGCCCTCGTGTGGGACGTTCTGATTGGACCACGGGAGAGTTCCCAAGCAGCACAGGTCATCGGCCCAATATTGCAACAGGATGCTCCCATCCTGGTCCTTTGTAGGGTCAACTTTGCCAGTACAGTTCCAATGTTGGGCCAATTACTTGTGCTGCTTGGGTTTTGGGTTATGACAATTAGACTCCACCTCCCCCGTTGATACGAGGCGTCGCCGGTGTAAAATGTTCCAGCGCTAAATACAAGCGCGAACCGACCACTAGGCTGACTGCAACGACGCATGGATAAACGTTTTACTGCGCAGACAATGATTCGTGCGTCGCCGAGTCGCCGCTGCACGACGGAGGCCCTCTCTCACAGCGACCTCTCGTTCACCGCCGTCTCGCGCCAGACGCGGCCGTCCTACATATCTGGGCATGCGGCAACCGAAGGCGATCCCCGACCCCTTCCACGAACTGCACATGCCCCGGCCGAGTGGATTTCTTCTCCAGATCGCACGCAGAAATTTATCTCGTGCGGCAAGACCGGCGCGCGTCCAAACGGTGGCCCTTCCGCGCAGTCGTAAAACAACGCGTCGGACTTTCACACGCCACTGACCGCGAAGCAAGCCGTAAACGAGCGGCTCACTGGCTACCACGCCAACGCCCGCCACGTCGCACACGCAAGCCCGTACCGACAACAATCGGAGGAGGAGGGGGGGGTCGTCCTTCGAACCCTTCTGCCCCACATTTGGAACGACGCAGAGAGACCGCCACCAGCCGTCCTCGGGCAGCACACATGTACGGCTGCGCGCTGTGCGTACTACACTGCCGACCCCGGCGCAGAACAACGGCTCGGCGGCGACGAGGGGCCAGCGGGTCACCCGCCTCGCTCAAGGTCCGCACGAGAAGCCGGCAACAGCCGCTACTGAACGGGGGCAGAAGCCGACGGCACGAGCTGGGCGATGATGGCCGTCGGCGAGGTCAATAAAGTTTCCAGCAGCAACGAGGAGGGGGAGGGCGGAGCGCCTTCTCTGCACGCTCGATCGATGACGGACGACGCGTTGGTCTCCTCGGCCGCATCCCGCGCGGAGAAGACAATCGCTCCCGCGCCATGGAACAACAACAACGGGGGCCCCGAGAGACGAACGACTGCGGCGACACAGCGAACAGTGCGGTTGACAAGCGGTCAGGGAAACACGCAGGAGACGGCCGTCGAACGCGCGTGTCAATGGGGGAGGCGAGGGAGTGCCAGGCGTCAGCGCATAGGCGTCGCGAACAATGGATAACGCGCGGAGGCCGCCATCGACAGCGGCCGATATATGTATGCGTATACGGAGGGGCGCATCGGCACGCCTCTCTCTTCGTGAATGCGTCCACGCTACGTGCACTGCGACGACGGGGATTCGCCCCCCCCCCCCCCTCCCTTCCACCCCCCTCGAAAGACTATACAATCGCCGAGGAACACTCAGGAACATACGGGGTCTGCTCCAACGGTGCACAGGCCGAACAGCACTACCGGTTCCGATATCGACCAGCAGCACGGTACGGGTTAACTTCACAAGGATGCCGTTATCAACCACACCCCAGCCGACTGCACATGTCTCCAGGCCGTCACCGCGTATAGCTACACACCACTGCTACCAACACACAACTGTGCGTGTGCCGTTCTTCACGGGCATAGTCGTGTTCGCAACGCAGCCGTTGGGGGTCCATTGCGTGTATATTCATATCAAGCGGCCTCGATCGGCCTTATGTTGTTTTGGCAAAGCGGACGGCTGAAAACGAAACACAAGGCAACGATGCCCCAAGAAGGAACTGCCTCACAACAGCCGGTTCAGTGAGTACGCCCAGCCAAGAGCGCGCGATGTCTCCTTTAAAAGGGAGGAGTCAGAGGGCGTACCCAACAAACGCAAATCCTACGAGGGGAATTAATTTAGGAGGCAATTCGTACGCGCGATATATAACGCCATACAATGGGTTGGTTGGACGAGGCGAAGAATTCGACAGTGGCGACCTGGGGGGTCACCAGATAAGGATGGCATTTGTATATCTCAATCGAACGGTTGCACTGCTTTAAGAGCCGGAATCCTGTAAACCACACGATCCCGCATGCAGAACGAACGAAGTACAGTCACTGTCAATACGAAAGTGATACATTGATTTGCAAGCCTATACAAGGTAACACATCTCTGGTGTGATGCCACAAGATTTAAACTAAACTAAATGTGGCAGCAGATAATTAAGCAACAAAACTGACTGCCTACGCTTATAAGCCTAACTTTTGTTTCTCGAACACTCACGGCAAGGCTCGGACACGAAACGTGAAGGTATCTAAAGCGATGTTATTATGTACCCTCCGCGGTGGCTCAGTGGTTTGAGTGCTCGGCTACTGATCCGGAGCATACGGGTTCGAACCCGACCGCAGCGGCTGCGTTTTTATGGAGGAAAAACGCTAAGACCGCCGTGTGCTGTGCGATGTCAGTGCACGTTAAAGATCCCCAGGTGGTCGAAATTATTCCGGAGCCCTCCACTACGGCACCTCATTCTTCCTTTCTTCTTTCACTCCCTCCTTCATCCCTTCCCTCGCGGTGCGGTTCAGGTGTCCAACGATATATGAGACAGATACTGCGCAATTTCCTTTCCCCTTAAAAAACCAATTATTATTAATATTATTATTCTATGTTCTGTGCGATGTCAGTGCACGTTGAAGATCCCCAGGTGGTCGAAATTATTCCGGAGCCCTCCACTACGGCACCTCATTCTTCCTTTCTTCTTTCACTCCCTCCTTCATCCCTTCCCTCGCGGTGCGGTTCAGGTGTCCAACGATATATGAGACAGATACTGCGCAATTTCGTTGCCCCTCAAAAAACCAATTATTATTAATATTATTATTATTATTATTCTATGTTCTGTGCGATGTCAGTGCACGTTGAAGATCCCCAGGTGGTCGAAATTATTCCGGAGCACTCCACTACGGCACCTCATTCTTCCTTTCTTCTTTCACTCCCTCCTTCATCCCTTCCTTCGCGGTGCGGTTCAGGTGTCCAACGATATATGAGACAGATACTGCGCAATTTCCTTTCCCCTTAAAAAACCAATTATTATTGATATTATTATTATTCTATGTTCTGTGCGATGTCAGTGCACGTTGAAGATCCCCAGGTGGTCGAAATTATTCCGGAGCCCTCCACTACGGCACCTCATTCTTCCTTTCTTCTTTCACTCCCTCCTTCATCCCTTCCTTCGCGGTGCGGTTCAGGTGTCCAACGATATATGAGACAGATACTGCGCAATTTCCTTTCCCCTTAAAAAACCAATTATTATTAATATTATTATTATTCTATGTTCTGTGCGATGTCAGTGCACGTTGAAGATCCCCAGGTGGTCGAAATTATTCCGGAGCCCTACACTACGTCACCTTTCTTCCTTTCTTCTTTCAGTCCCTCCCTTATCTCTTCCCTTACGGCGCGGTTCAGGTGTCCAACGATATATCAGACAGATACTGCACCATTTCCTCTCCCCAAAAACAAATTATTATTATTATTATTATTATTATTATTATAATTATTATTATATGTTCTTATGTAAAGCACCACCTTCAGATCACGTTCGCCCTGACAGCGCGTTCGAATCGCGCAAGTCCTGTATCATGCGACATTAGATACCTTTAGAATAGGGTGACGCTATCAGTTAGGGGGATAGCGGGGGGGGGGGGGGGGTAGGACAATAGGCAGGCCTTTATCACACCGTGTTACCGCTACCGGAGTACCAGGAGCCCGCGTGCAGTCAGTGCGGATGCGCAAATCGCTTTGAGGCCGCAGCATGGAGCAAGGTAACAGGCAGCTGCATCGGGACCAATCGGAGCGGGCGGACTGTCGGTGGGTGGGCTCCCGGTACTACGGTAACCGTAAAACTGCCCCCCCCCCCCCTTTCGCCTATGCCCCTAACCGATAGAGTCACCCTATTCTAAAAGCACCTTTCAACCCGACGCAGACCCCGCCGCGGTGGCTCAGTGGTTAGGGCGCTCGACTACTGATCCGGAGTTCCCGGGTTCGAAACCGACCGCGGCGGCTACGTTTTTATGGAGGAAAAACGCGAAGGCGCCCGTGTGCTGTGCGATGTCAGTGCACGTTGAAGATCCCCAGGTGGTCGAAATTATTCCGGAGCCCTCCACTACGGCACCTATTCTTCCTCTCTTCTTTCTCTCCCTCCTTTATCCCTTCCCTTACGGCGCGGTTCAGGTGTCCAACGATATATGAGACAGAAACTGCGCCATTTCCTTTCCCCAAAAAACCAATTATTATTAACCCGACGCAAACTGCCACGTGATGAATGCTTCGCTTCCAACCGGGCGCTTCCCCCTACGATGTTTCACCGCTGCATGGCGTTGCAGCATACAAGCAGAAAGGCGGTAGTCAGCAAGCGAAACTCTTCGCAGCGGCTGCCTTCGCAACAGCCGCTCGGCTGCTCAGCAGTCACAGACAGCTGACGCACTGCAGCAGCCACAATAGATGGAAGAAGGAAGGGGGGGGGGGGGATCGGGCGACAGCAGCCGTCTTTTGTTTCCAAGCCAGAGCACCGCCGTTCCGGCATCGCAACTATGTATGTTGCAATATGCAGCCGAAAGGGTCACCCTCCCTCACTTCGCTTCTTTTCACCGCCTCATCTCCCTGCCCCTCGCGTGGTGTAACCCGCGGCCCAAAGAACAGACCTACTACCTCGCGAGTAGCATAACAGCGGCCGAGGCAAGAGCAGCCTTCTCCGCCACGCGTTTGGGAACTCCCCACACGGTTGAGGATAGAGGCTGTTCACGAGCCTTCCATCATTAATGCGGAGGTATTATACGGTTCATAATTAAGAAAATTCGGCGTTCCGTCCACGAGAAACGGACCAAACACCCACGGGACCTCATGACGTCATCGGCAGTGCCCACGTCATCAGGGAAGAAAAAATTAAATTTCCCCCGAGGTGCGTTGGGAAGCCAGGCCGGCGCTAACAGATCAGCTTCGCTGGTCGCTACATCAGAGCACTACACCATCACCGCGGCACGCGCGCTCTAAACTGCCAGTCTCTGGCACTGGGTTTGGGTATGGGCGTCTTCACCAACTTCTATTCGAGGCGGCGCGAACAGGTCAGCTTCGCTGGCTACGCATTACAGCAGTAGGCCATCGGCGCAGCCGAACACCATGCTTTCTATATAGCTTTCGCATTCACATCACCAAGAGCTGTTAAGCACCCTCCGTAATTTTGTTTCTTTTTATATATTTTTTAAGGGGGGGGGGGGGGGGCTGTGGGGACTCGGGAGAGCGTGAGGGACCTCAATCCTCAACTGCGTCCTCTTCTACGAGCACAGCTCAGTGTCCAATATCGCGGCGCCCTGCGACCACTTTGTGACAAGAGATTTGTAGCTGTAGCGGTGCCGAAAATACCCCACTGCACGGGCAGGGAGCGAAAAGACCGACGCCGGTCGCTGTTCATAAAGAGTGCGAATAGGCAGTATCGTTTACAAGATTCCCGCTTCATCTGCATGCATAAGCGCAGTGTTAGAGCACGAATGCGAAAATAACGTTATTAAACGCGTGTAACAGATTCATAACGCCCTGCTATCCCTATTTGTAATGCGGAGTCCAGCATTCTTGGTAGAAATAAATGCAGACCAGTGCGCACACGCGATTACCGCGCAAGCGACGGATGGAATTCCCACAACACCACAGCGCCAACATGCCACCACGTTGATGCAATGTTCCTTGCGGAGCTCGAAAAAAAGAAGGAAGTCCACTCTTCTAAACTCGCGCGCAATCACACCACCGGAAGCACAGGCCGATTCGTTACCCGTGTCATTTTTTTGTTTTGTTTTGCTAGCGATCCGTCTATTATAAAGTGTACAAGTTTCAATAAGCTTCAGCTGGAAGAACGCGCCTGCAGCGAAGTGCAGCTGAAGACCCGTATCTTCTCCCTTTGCATCCCGTGCAATAGCATTTATACCGCTCCACCATTGTAATTCTTAACGCGATCATATCCAACAAATGTGGAGAAAAAGTTTTGAACGGGAAACAGTTAATGAACGCAATTTTTTCATATAATGTAAGGTTTCACTATAGCAATCAATATACATGCAGATCACATGACGGCAATCTTGCATTATTTTTCTCTATTAACGTTTTTGCTACCGTCAAAAAATTTCTCCAATTGGTTTTGTACGGCAGTCTTGCATGCGTTCGATAGAAACACTTTAAAAGAAAGACCTTGATACGTATCAGAAGAATGCACCATTAACTTCAATGTGTCCACAACAGTGTCTTACAACTTTCCAATTTTCAAAATGTTGGCCCGAGAATGTTGGACTCGTCCCATCGCCATTGAGCGCTTCCATCTAGCTGCGTCCTCCGACGCAGCGGCGCTTCTGCGAAGGTTGGCCTGCCAGCGCACTCAGCTGTCCCTGTGACAGCGCTGAATCACCACTTGCGTCACGTGTAGCCCCTTTTCAATGCAGCCCTCCCTGTCAGAAACGACGGATCCCCGACCAGGCACAGGCAACGAAGCAGCGGCGAAAGGAGACGAGGCGAGGACACTCCTGTCGCGATGGGAACCACGCGTCGGTTAAGTATATACTAATATAAACAAACAAAACCCGAAGAAGAAGAAGAGGGAGGCGACCGGCCAGCCGGCTCCCAGAAACAACGCGACGTTTGCGCGCACGGACGCGGCAGCTAGGCGCCGCGCAGCCCTAATGAGTGAATCATATGGGGCGGGTGCACCGCCTCCAAGCGTTTTCCTTCTTCACTCGCAGCAACGCATCTGAGATCGAGCCGTGCGCGAGTGGCCAAGCAGGAGGGACTCGGGCTGCCAAGACCAAGTGGGCCGTACTTCTTGTTAGGATTATTTCCTGAAATAATTCCTTTGGCCCTTTAACCTTGGTATACAGACAAGAGCAGAAGTCATGTATACCAGTTGAGCTTCGACTAAACTGCACTGTGCCGCCACGTGACAGGCGCACGCTTGGCTTATACACGTTCACTTCGTGGTGGGTAACGTCATTTATTCATGCCGTGAGGCCACGAATACCGGGTCACATGATGAAGCCGCGCGTCAACCGTGGTATTTTACTCAGATCCAAGAAAAGAGGTTTGAAGAAGCTGGCATCACTAAGCGCTGGGATTAGGGTAGACACGAACGTTGTCTCGATTCGACACGACCGTTTTCACGATTCGACACGTCGCGCTTCCTGCGTATTGAAAACGAAGAAAACTCGTCGCTGCGATGCACTTTAGTCGAAGCTCGCGTGGCGTGCACTGCTTTAGCATACGGCTGTATGCTTGCAACTAGCACACAAGGTTGTGACACAAAGCTGAGCAAGCACTGCTTGTCTCAAAAGCGCACACCTGCACGTGACAGTGTATAGGACAGCGCATGCGCAGTAACCATGCACGCCAATTAATTAATGCATGCGCACATGCATTGCCGGGCGCTAAAGAACTGTTCGCACAAGCGACGACGGGTGACTCACCGCGCGTCGCCGACACGCGCAGCCGAGATCCCTCCTTCTGCGCCGCGTGTTTCTCGTCTCATGACTGTTTTTCTGTTTACCTGCGTGCACAAGGTTTCGCGGAGGAAGCGCCCGGGCAGGATGCGATGCCGCTGACGCACACTCAAGTCAACAGGTGCGCTGCGCAATGCTTATTATGTGAGCTATAGGAAACAGCGCGGAGCAACTTTGTGACAGTTGAGCAGAGAGAACAGTTACGGGGAGAGTGAGGGCTCCTTTCGTAATTAACTGAACACCGGGACATTAGTAATGACGCCGCAATACTGTACAGCACGGCGCTGCACGCCGTAACATTCAATGAGTCCTCGATGCGCTTAGTGCGCGCGTAGTCTGCACCGAGCCGTGCCACACACCCCCGCTCGAAAGTTGACATTGAGGAAGCACAGTGCGCCGGAAAAATGCAGTCCGACCTCACCGGAGCGATATTAACCGCGCTCTGAAAATCTGCGCCCAGCGGCGCTTTTTTCGCCCAGAGAAATTCGTGATCACGAGTTCCGCAAAAACGAAGGCTCGACATCTTCCTATAGAACACAAGCCGAGACACAGTGATCTCTCTCTCTCTCTCTGCTGCCTTTGATCAGAAGTACTTATCGCCGCCGATTTCCTTCAGGCGTTGAGCTAAAACCTACCAAAACCTATCGATCAAGAAGAAAGGAGATTCCCAGTGGAGGCCTCATCAGCGCATAATGCCTTCCGATTTCTCAGGGCACATACCCGGCTCCGAACAAGGCCCGAAAAACGCGGTCTCCAACCGTCAACCCTGCCTCCGTGTCTGCACAATAACTTCTTGCATCTTAATCGATTTCGACCACCGCCAGTACATAAGTGTGACGAGATGTGGACCGCCGCTGCAGCACCGGCTCCCGGCTTCTCCGTAGTCTCAAGCACCGCGCGAACCCCACCAAAATGGCGGCCTGCATATGCTGCGCAGGAACTCCCGTCAGTCATGCTGACGCCTTCCGCTTTAGATTGGCCCTGCGTTCAGACCAATAACGTATACTCCCCTCCAAGTTTTGCTGAGTATTTCTCTCCGAACGCTGCACCGCGCGCTTTCAATGCGTCGAGGCACCACTCTCCTCAGAATGATTTATCAGCGGCCGCGCGGGCCCTTAACGGGCATTCACGTGACGTCACGGGCGCCATTTGGTTGCAGGCCGGAGAAGGAGCTCGCGATAACCCCTTTAGATACGTTGGAGGCCTTTCGCAGTTCTCCACCGACAACAAAATGGAGACCCTCTGTGAAGTCGATGTGTACTCCCTGATTAATATGCCTGTTTGGACCAATGTCTTCAAGAATGCCCCACGGCAATTCAGTCGCCTCACTTCCCCCTCGCCGACACCCCTCCTTTCATAAAGTGCCTGGCTTGCCTCCGATCAGCTGCAAGATAAGCTAGCCCTTGTGCGTCAGGGCCGTTCCCGAATAAGGAGATTCTACTATGGTAGGATATAAGTCAAAGAAAAAGCAGCTTTTCCCCGTCAAAGGACCACATTCCAGCCAATGGCGTCGGCCGATTCGCATTAACCTGCTAGCATGACAATGAAGGGAGTGGACAATCTCCTATCATCTGTGCATTGTCTCGCTAGCCTGGTCATGAGAACCGGCCGAAGCCATTGGCTGGAATGTGGTCATTTGACGGGGTAAAGCCGCTTTTTTCTTGACTTGTATCCGACTATACTACGGCTACTCCCGAAACACCGGGAAAGGTATATCTCCCTGCAGCCATCGCTTCTCGCTGCACGAAGCTCATGGAGACTGTAACGCGAAACTCCAAAAAGAACTCTTCCCCCTCCTTGCTGAGCTTGTATTTTTCGCCTCGCCGGCCCAGACACAACCGCGACGCTTCCGATCCGCCGCCACAGTGTGTTTACCTTGGCGAGTGAGCGGCGCTCGAAACTTCCAAAGGGACGCCGCCGCCGAAAGAAGACGACGAACTGGCTCGGCACACATAAAGCCGCGGTCGGTTATACAGTCCCTGTTCCAGGACGGCTGCGGGCAATGCGAGCCTCGGGTTCGGTTCGCTTTCCGGTTTACACAGACAGAGACGGCACAGCGCACGCAGCTCGAATGGCTCCGCTCTGTTTAGGCCCGGCCGCGTTTCTACTCTGGGGAAAAAGAACCGGATTCGCGGCCACGGCAGGGCTCGAAACGCAATAGCAGCCCCACTGCGCCCAGGTCCACCCCCTGTTGTATAGTGGATGAAGACTACGTCAGGTTCTAGTGGCTCAAGTCCACCTCCTGTTCTAGTGGCTCAAGTCCACGTACTGTTCTAGTGCTCAAGTCCACCTCCAGTTCTAGTGGCTCAAGTCCACCTCCTGTTCTAGTGGCTCATGTCCACCTTCTGTTCCAGTGGCTCAAGTCCACCTCCTGTTCCAGTGGCTCAAGTCCACCTCCTGTTCCAGTGGCTCAAGTCCACCTTCTGTTCTAGTGGCTCAAGTCCACCTTCTGTTCTAGTGGCTCAAGTCCACCTCTAGTTCTAGTGGCTCAAGTCCACCTCTAGTTCTAGTGGGCCAAGTGCACCTCCTGTTCTAGTGGCTCAAGTCCACCTTCTGTTCCAGTGGCTCAAGTCTACCTCCTGTTCTCTTGCTCAAAAATCTAACACAGCTGACGGAGGCGATGAGACACTATGCTACTACTAAACCATTTCAGTGAAGTAAGAGCGTTAAACCCATCGTCATCATCATGTGCGAACTTATAGACTCACTGTGGAACAACGCCGCTTCTATTAAACTCCAATGAGCTCTGCGCTGTGCCAGCACATTTCTTGATCTCATCTTCCACTTGACTCCCTGCATCCCATAAGCTGTTTTTAATTCCCTCTATTGCATCAAAACACCGTGAGTCATCTACTCTTCATATTACATGTGCTGACAATTGATATGTCCATTAGAACATCATTAACTCGGGTCTGTTCTCTATTACAGACTGCTCTCCGCCTCGCTTGGAGTTATATTTCTACACTTTCCTTTCCACACCTCACTACACCGTCCTAGCCGAATAATTTCAAGAATTATTCGTAGCTTTCACAAGTTCCCGCTTCGCAGGTGACCACAACGATCACGTGCGAGTACACTGCCAGGATAAGGTAGCGCAAGGTAAGGGTACAAGGCAGGCGGCAGCGGTATACTTTATTATCGCCGCAGCAGCAGCTGAGGCAACAAAGCGCGCCAAAGTATATATTACGACGAAGCCAGCTCAACAATTCCAAATTATATACAGAAAGGTGTAAACCGATTTTCTTTTTTTTTTGTGTCAGTAAAGATAGCAGCTGGCAGTTTTATGACTATTCCAGGGTTCGCACTAAGCGTTCAGCCAAGCCTCGCAGTCGTCGAGGAGTCCATCAAACAAAATAAAACGCCGATCTACCCTTGAAAGCCACGGCGGGAGAGCGCGCACATTCATTACGTCGCTTTAATGGTGCCACATTTCTCTTCCAGGGGACGCAGCGAACCATTTGCTCCTCAGGCGCGCACACACACACAAGAAATAAAATAAAAACATACAGAGACACAGCCGACGATTTCTCACGAAGACTTTCGCCACAGCTCAGCACGGCGTCGCTCGGCACTGGGTGGAGCCAAAAGCCATTGAAATCTCGTTGGGCGTACGTGGCTGTTTAGCCGGACAGTCACGCGATTTTAAGTCGTGTACGCACTGCAAATAACTGCGAGCCTCCTGGTAACCATGCTTGCGCCTGGGGTCTTCTATACCCATATGGAGGAGCAAAGGCTAACGTCGAACATATTTCCGTGTTCAAAGTTCGCTGTCACGGGATTTTGTTGTAGCGCGTTCCGACGCAAAACGTGCTCCGGTTAACAATACGATGGAATCCCTGGAAACGTTTCCGGTGTGCTGCGATGCTTTTGCACGCACCACGGGCCTACAAGTTTCACGGATGCCGCCCGGTACTGTTCTATAGCAGAAGAGGCCCCTTACCGTAACTTCGGGAAATTTCACAGTAGACAGTTTTAGCGTAGCCAGACAGCCGTCCGATAAATACGGTAACGCGTTGCCGTTGCTATACCGCTGCCAGGCTTGCGTAGCCATTTATGCCGTATGGCAACAGCTGCCATGTTTACCGTACGCTGGGGCTAAAACTGTCTAGTTATTCAAATATTCTCGTCTTCGCAGCGCTGTCTAGCCAAGCGTTATGCAGCTGACGTAATCCGCATAGGTTGTACCGCAAATTGTAATGACGAAGGAAAGGTAAATAGAAACACCGAAACTCATTTAAGTACAAGCCCATGCAGATATCTATAGGCATTCTGGAGGACAGCCCTAAGACACTGCACAGACGCCACGTGAACTATGTTAAGAGGAAGACTGACTGAAAAAAGAAAATGTACGTCTTCGTTATATGCTGCTAACATTCGGCGACGACGACCGTGGAGCTGCCCAGGCCAACGGGAAAAAGGCTGCCGTACACTGAAACCAACTCCAGTGACTCCGCAGGGGCCACTAGCCTCCTACATGAGCCTCGCGTTTCCTTCTACCCGTGCCACACAATTAACGGTCGCCCGAAAACCACAGGAAGCCGCGTACCCGAAGCGCGTTCATTACAATGCGCCAGCGCTGGCTCAATACACGGCGGAAGTCAGCCCGTGGACACTTCCGGAAGCAGGGAGAACCGGCGTCACTCCCTTCACCTCCTCCTCTTCGCCCATTTCAACGATTCTGTCCTATCGCTCCCTCTCAGAGAACGGTTTACGCCTATCGCTGTGGGCAACAGCTATAGTCGAGTACCCGACAAAGGACCCCCTTCCAGCCAATGGCGTCGGCCGATTCTCACGAACCTGCTAGCGTGGGTAGCATGACTACGCAGGGAGAGGCGTGACAGGGGACTGCCTCCGAAAATCCAGGGAAGGGACTGTCCCCTTTCGTATGCCACTCCCTGCATTGTCACACTAGTAGGGTCATGAGAATCGGCCGACGCCACTGGCTGGAAGGGGGTCCCTCGACGGGGAAAAGACGCTTTTTTTTCCCCTTTGCTTGAGTGCACCAGTTCTCCCAACGCAGCCATCCTTGGCGAGCACTTTGGGCCTTAACGCAAGGCGCGAGTGAACTCGCAGGAGCGCGTGCGTGAGAAGCCGGTGTCGATTTTCGCTCAGCTGAAGGGGGTCGCGGGCCTGCGATGCAACGGGGCGCCTACAGCGAGGAAGTGACCATCTGCAGGCGCTGTGCTGCGTCCGTCGACTCGCGGCGGCGGAGAGGGGTGGACGTGGAAACAAAGACAAGCAAACAGAAAAGGCCTCCCAACTGGAGAACACCCCGGCTCCCTCCCCCATGTATTTAGGGTCTAACGGCGTATGATCGATAAGACTACAAGATGTCGCATGGGTGGATTTAAAGTGGACGGGAGAGAGGCCAGAGGGGGATAGCGATCGCTTCCCTACCTTGAGAGGGAAGTTTTCTGAGCGAAAACCAAATTAGGTCCCGTCTTTGCTTTTTTTTTTTTACCGAAGTTAACGACGTTCACTGTGAAAATGGGGAGAGAAACCTGTATCAGCACGAGCCAGACTGCGTCAAATGCACGACACAGGCCTCTCCTCCAACTCACCTCCATTTTAGTCCAGTCTTGCGCCAAGCCGTTTCAATACTATCGGGGCAAATCTAATCTCATCTACACATCCCACTATGTGCCGTACGCTGCTAGATGCCTTTCTTCTCTGTAAATCCACTCTATACAGCGGTTCATCGACTAAATCGACTCGAGGTTATATTCCGGCCACGTCCATTTGACCTGCCAATTTCCGATGGGATATCGTTAACTCGACTCTGTTCCGTAATCCACACCATTACCATTGCCTCGAGGCGCAACCGCGCTCATTCTCCTCCATCGCTCATCTGTCGCGACACCCGAGTGCCAGAATGGGACGTTTTCGGGACATTCACGTGACGTATAACAGGGGCCACTGTGTGGTGCAGACCTCATGCTTCAGCAGGTGGCGATAAGCAGATTAGATGATATGCCCGAATCCTTTCGACGTGCTGCATGCACCACCAAAATGGCCGGCACTGTGACGTCAGCGCATGCTCCCTGTATAGGACGGCCCTCCGCCTGAGTGCCTTCGTCATATCCGATTGCGTATACTTTTCCCGAGCAAGGAACAACACTCTCTCAACAGAAAGGAGTGCGCCAGAAGGCAGCTTACTCCCTTTCTATTCTCATATAAGCGTATTCGTGGCTAGAGTACAGAGACGCTGGCTTCACTGAACACGAAACTTTTTTAAGCGAGAAAATATAAAAAGAATAAAATACACGTACCGGCACTGCCACCCCCTTTCCGCGAGAAAGTTACGGCGATGTCAAAAATTTTTTCCTCAAGATCAGAGGCTCAGTTACACCATCCTTGACTGCGAAACTGCTAGTCCTTTTCGAAGGGACCTCAATATAATTTTTATTACAATTTTCTCAGCGATAAATGCGGCTTTTGCTACGGAAAAAACATGGAACACGTATCCACAACGACGTTCGGCTACTGAGCAGGAAGACGCGGGTTCGAATCCTGGGCACGACAACCGCGTTTTGACGGAGGTGAAAGTGGAAAAAAAAGCCCCCACCATGCTAGAACAAAAACTGGATAGCCCCTGCCCTCAGTAGTTTATTCAAAGGAGGAAGCTATACGCTAGCGAGAAACATGAGCGCCAGGCGCCGACAGCGAGGCGGGCGGAGAGAGCCGCGAAATAGCGCTCGTCTTGAGGAATCTCGAGCGCCGACCTATCTAAACCGTGGCCACAAATAGGGATCTCAGATCCTCCACACATGGGGAGGTTAGAATCCAATTCCGGAGTCTGCGCGCGCGCACGGCGTCGCTGGCCTTTGCGGCGAAAATGTTAGGGGTCAGATCTCAAACTGCGAGGGGCGCGACATCGGAGGGCTTCGGCGGTGACCACAGCCGCTGCCGGGGGATCCGTCGGGCACCGCGCGTCTTCCTAATAGAATGCAGTGCACTGACGACGTAGTCGGACACAACTCGAGGACGCTGCGGATTTTCGCCGCCAGAGGACCACCCCTTCCAGTCAATGGCGTCGGCCGATTTTCAAGACCCTGCTGTAGTGTGACAAAGCCGGGAGTGGTAGATGAAAGGGGATAATGCCTTCCCTCTGTGGTAGCAAATAGACTCCACTGTGGCGCCGCTCCCTGCATTCTCAAGCTGTCCTCTAGCGCACTGCCTTTCATAAAAAGGGTGTGCGCTGTAGAAAGGCATAGTCCCTCTTTACTCCCACATAGGCGTATTCGTGCTCAGTGTGCAGGTCTGAGCTAGCTTGGAAGTTATGAAAAAAAAAAAAGCATGAGCCCCAGGGACGCACCCACGTAAACCGAAAAGTAGAGCGGACTTTTGGTACCTGATTAGACAGGGTGGTTGGCGTATACCTGTCCTCCAAAAAGCAGTTCCTGTTCCTGCGAACTGTTGTGCGCCGTCTCGCTATTGTCCTTAACCCCTTTGAGTCTATTTTTCGTTGACCTCGGACAACATCAACTAGGTTAGGAGGGTATAGATGTGTAGGCCAGTTGGTGAGACATGAAGGAGCTAGACACCGCAGCGGACACGGGACAGCCCTGTGTCGTTTTCTTTCTCTGTCCCGTGTCCGCTGCGGTGTCTTAGCTCCTTCATCAACTAGGTGCAGCCTAACCCTTTCGCCATTGCCTGCTGTCTGGTAGTACCATTTTTACCTCTCCTTTCGCACGAAACTGTAGCGCCAAATGCGGCCAACACCATCGAACGCAAGGCGACACGCGCACGTGTTTTACATTCCACGCCTATTGTGACGCAGGATGTTTAGAGGAATGCGATGCCACGAACGGTACCTGCAAATAATGAGAACCTAATTTTGTTCCGCGCAAAGCATTAGACACCCAGTACACGCGTCGACAGATCCACCCGCACGCCCTAAAATCATTTCAATAGGCATATTCTATTGTAGCAGATCTTCAGAGCTGAGCTTTGCTGGTATTTGAGTCAAACCTGAAATGTCTGTGTGGAGCCTATAATTTAGAGTTTTAAAGTTAGTGTTATTTTTTAAGTTTTAGAGTTTTTTCTAGAGTTTTTAAAAATCGCTGCTGGCAGTAGCTCCCAACCGACTGGGCCGACACGCCTTACCGCGCGTACCTTTCGCCTGTGACGTCAGTGGGCAGACGGGGAGAGCTTGAAGGCTGGCTCTTCTGCCCATTGACGTCATCGTGGTGGTGGTCATCGTGGCACCTCCACTGTTATTAAACAACACTTCACCATTTAATAAAACAGCTCTGCGAGGACTTTTTCACCCCTCTGTGCCCGCTGAGCCCTTCGGACACATTGTTACCGTGCCCAATTTTATTTTTCCAATTGGATTTTTATTTCAAATTGAATTTTTTGGCTAGATTTTAGCCCTGTTCATTTATTTTTTATTGGTTTAAGCCTGTTGATGCTCTGCAGGTGCAGGCTCTTTCTCATTCCACTTTATTTTTGCCATTGCTTTTTCTGATTTTAGCCCGGAATGAGACATCGACAGGGGCCACGCCGGACAGAAGGATGCCGGCGGAAGATGGTGCCCGGGAAATTGTCCAGAAAGCAAGAGTGAAAGCAATCGCTCCACGGCCAAAGTACGCGAGACAGCCTGAGCTATGCCCGCAGTGAGGCTGGGAAGGATCTCACAACCCCCATCCTGTTGGCAGAAACGCGGAGACCGATCGGCCGCCGGCGAAAGAACTAGAGAAAGCGAGGGGTATGCACTCTCCAAACAGAAATGGGTAAGAAAGGGTAGTAAGCTGTCCTCTCGCGCAATCCCTTTTATAAAGAGGGTGTGCTAGAGGACCCCATACTAGCTTTTTACTCTACTATGGGGGGGGGGGGGGGGGGGGGATGATTGGTAGTGCATGGGGCGCTACACTGCGATCGCTCGATACACGTTCGAAGCGCATTGGAGACCTTGTCGGTGTCGACGCCATGTTCGGCACACCGGGCTGTCGGAGCCACACGTTCGTACTAAGTGAAGGCTCCCGCACGGGGCTGGCGCAGTGTACAAAAGACACGTACCTGAACGGGGGGGGGGGGGGGGGGGGGGGGGTGCGAAAAAGTGTAAATGAAAGCACAACCAGCATTAATGAGCTTGAGGAAAGATTTCTCACACCAGCCTAACGCCTTCGAGGGTAATAAGAAAGCGGCTAAATTCCTGAGCCCCTAGCCTCCTGACATTAGTGAACCGGAGCCTCGGGCAAAACAGTCGCACGAAGCAAGCTCGCACTCCAGAGTGACGTCACCATCAGCAAGGGTAAGTGCGCTGCGCGAAACAGCATCTCCCATTAATCTGCAACAAGCTTTCTCTTGCTAAACACGAGAGTATAAGCCATGCAGAGGGATTAGACATGCTGGTGAGCAAAACGACATGCAAAAGTTTTCAGCATTTGGCCGGGCGGCGCCAGACGTGATTATACAAAATGACAGAAGCCACAAAATGCGATATTTCATTGGAGAGAGGAAAACGCTGCAGGAAGGAAATGCTTAAACGAATGCATAAACGGCTTTGATACAGCACCAGCTTGAAGGAACATTTCTGCTGTCACAGAACTCAACAAGTTCGTCATGGGTCGATGCCGGCCGGAATTTTAAGAGATCGCAAACCGTAGGCTACTGCGCAGCAGCCTACAGGAGGAGGTAAACGCTGAATCGCGTATATCATCCCCTTTCTGCATTTAATTATACATCACACATGAAAAATTATGCACATAAGCAGCAGACTACACGACAAATCAAAATCTGAGGTCCGATCAATCACGTCCGAATACGACTCGGCTGATCACAACATAGTCATTATGTATATGCGACCACTTGTGACACTGACGTGCATACCACGTGGCCTGACAAGCGTCACACCAGTTTCGGGGAATGCGGCTGCATGCATGGAAAACGCCTGCGTGGAAGCCATGTCCGTCGCGCGCATATGGCGGCTTGCTGCTACGCTTGTAGCGCTCTGCTGGGCACGCGCACGCTCCGACCACGAAGAGACTCGGCCCGACTACGGAGTCTACCACAACCTCTCGGCCGTCTACTCCGAAATCGCCTCGCTGGCCCGGACTCACCCGACCTACGTTCGAATCGAACCCGGATTCAGGACCAGCACCAACCTCTCCCGGCTAGCAGTGCGAGTCGCGGACTTCTCGAATGCCACGGGTCCGCCGGGACAGCCGCGGGGCAGCCCCAAGGTGCGCGCCCTGCTCCTGTTCGGGGTGCACGGCGGGGAACTGGTGACCGTCGAAAGCGCGCTGCACTTTCTGAGGAAACTGCTCGGGACGCCAGGACAATTTGGCCAGATGGTCCCTGTCCAAGGTAGACCTGCACCTCGTACTCCTGGCGAATCCCGACGCCAGGGAGCGCGTCGAGCGGACGGGCGACTTCTGCTCCGACGCCACAAGAGGCGCCAACTTGGAGGCACCCTTGTTCGGTTCGGATCGTTCGGATCAGCGCGAGAAGACTGAAGACGCCCAGACCCTGCACGTCCTCGCGAACCTGAGCCGAGCGCACGCATTCGACGCGGTCGTCGCCTTCCGCTCGGGTGCCAGGGAGATCCGGCTCCCGTTCGCACCCCCTCACGCCTGGCTGCGGGCTCGTCGCCAGCGGACCAAGGAGAAAGCGGCGACGACACTCGCCAAAGCGTGGCGCGGGCCGTGAGGCCGCGGTTCCCCTACAGACACGCGAGTCGTCCGCCACCGCGGAGGTTAATCAACGGGAAGCCTTTCGATATCGTCCGCAACGTCCCGTTCTCCCTCGCTATCGGCCTGTGGGACGGTGGACACGGCAACGCGTCCCACTGTTTCCGGCAGCTCAATCCCGGCAGCGCGTCGCTCGCGAAGACCCTGGAAGAGCTGGACCCCCTCTACGAGGTACTGTTCCTTCACCTGGTAAGGTGGAAGGAAGGGCAGTCGGGTCTCGCCGCCAAGTGGAAGAAGGTGAGGCCGCTCTGGATCAAGCTGGCCGCCCTGAAGATCGGCATCATCCTCCTGGTGGCGGCTCTCTGCGGCTGGCGTCGTCGAGCTTCCGGGTACACGCAGCACTGAACGGGACGTGGCGCGGCCGGCACCGAGACGTCGCTGCACCCGCCGCACGTGTTTCCGCGAGGAGATGTAAGCAACATCCCTCTCCTCCAGAAGCGTGTTGCCTGCTCCACTTGCGCAATTCTTATTTCCCCCCGAGCTGCCGGTGTCGACAGAAATGCCTATCTTGAGCTTGTTCGCTTTCCCTGCATCTTGAATGGCCGCGTATGCAACAGGAAACAGCCCTTACTCCAGGTTTCCTGTCTCAAGAGGGTTGCCAGAACACTGTGTGTATGCCTGTGTTGTGGCAGTGGATTGTGCCTCTACACTATTCCCTCGATGGCGTGCGTGCTACTTCGTTGTTTTTTTTTTACACGGTGCGAGTTGTTTTCTGGTTTTCGGCGGCACCAAAGATGAACTCCCACAACATCGCATGACTGCCTTCTGCTGGATAGCAGTTTTCTCCGGTCAATTTTCAGCTTTTATTCTGTTACACCAAACCATCACATGATAACCTGAGATATACCATGACAGGACAGCCTCAAATACAACATGCTAAAGCAGCATGAGTGTTTGAGTGATAGGAGCGCGTATAAACAACAGTAGGAGCAGTGCATGGCTTGCTTGGCCCCTGCACATGAATGGCAATGGTAACAGCGCTCTCCCTGACACCCCCTTGAACTGTAGGCTGAAAGATACAAAGGCTCTTTTCTGAAAAGTAAGTGCTCTGATATGTCAAAAAGTGGTTGCCATGCATGCCTACACCATGAATATAAAGTACTGGGACAAGGCAAAGCCTTTTTGCAACTTCAAGAAGCACCTCAGTATCGTCGCAATCTCACATGCAGCACATCATCTGCAGCAGTGAATATGTGACATAGACCATGTCTACATTCGTACCCTCTGCTCTTTTAAAAGAATGGTGAAGCAACCATGGTATGTGTCATAACTTCCCTGTCCAGAGACCAAATTCTATACCCTATACGAATTCTGTACGTCTAAGTGGAAATCATGTCAAAAGCAGTCATATTCTTATTAGGCCTCTCCCTGCAGCTTCAAAGTCCAACAAACATGAGTTGCTGAAGGGCTACTGCTTTTACAAGTTCCACAATTTGTGGTGACATCACTTCCATGGTTATTCTATGCATTTTTTTGTTGAGGTGCAAAGCAGTGAATCTGCGCCACTCCTAGTGATCCTAAATGTCCGTTCAGCTTCTTTGTTGGAAGACGATACGCAAAAACTTGATACAGCATCGCACAGACATGTGGAACCTAAAGTGTTATTCACCTATCTCAGCCACAGCAGGCCACTGAACTGTACCTTTTGACATACCCAGTTGATAGCAGGCAGCATGACTTCCTTCCTGATGGCATTTAGAGAATACGCTGTTTTGGACTTATCGAAATGCCTGCGGTCACTGATCCTGCCATGTGCTTCAGCACATTGTGTATTTTTACGGTTGGTTGGTTTTGCTTTACTGCAATGCTTGATGCAATGTTTATATGTGCATTTTGATACTGTGCTTATTTGCTGATGCAGTCAAGACATACTACTGCTATTAAGACTGTTAATGGCTTCTTACTGCTACACTCCAATTTTGTAATTTTAGTCAGCAATTCACTGACACAAAAAGGCTCTGGCCAATATTGATCCCAAGAAATAGATAAAACCAGGAAGCAATGTGTTTGAATTCCAGCCCCTTTACACAAAGTGCTGTTGGCCACAGCAATCTAAAATTAAAACTAGAATCAACAGACTCTCCAAACATCACAATATCAGTTATACTACTAACAGATTGCCAATTAAGGGCAGTTTTTGGAACAGCAAGACTCACATTTTTGAAATCCTTTGGAGTGCTAGATTGTTATAGTTGTGAGTGCCGAAGAGCAGCTAAATATCAGAATTTTCCTGCTTCTCTAAGCTAATATCAGTAGTTTGACTGAATAAATTAATGCATACAAACAGGTACCGTTAGGTCTAGTGAACACAGCCCATGCTTCAGAACTAATGAATTATAAAAGTGTGCTTTACGTTCATGTGCCGCCGCGGCTCTTCAAGGATTTCAAGGTGATCACAAAACTGCAGATCACACACAGAGTTTTCCACAACGTCTTAAACCGAACACAGACATTTAGAAATACTGTCCTGTAGGTATAACAGAAAATGATACGTTCACAATAAAAGACAGAGACAGCAGAGTCTATTTAAGAATGAATGCTAGCTGACACTCCTTGCAGATTAAAGAGGCGGGACATGCAAC